>NC_091632.1:64641635-65266635 GCF_027580195.1 Bos mutus
CCATGATCTGGATGCAGGGGTGCAGCAAGGAGCAAGAGAGTCTTTAGGGAGCTTCCGTTTCAGTGTGGAAAACAGATCCTAAATGAGCGAACAGGAGCATAATCGCCTACACTGAAGAGCAAGGTTATTCTGCCACTAATCCGCAGTGGTCCTCTAGGTGGCCATTTCATCTTCTAGGAATCCTTCTCTTCATCTGTGAAATAGGAATTATAATATCTGTGCTGCTTGCCACATAGGGCGCTTGAAGAGAATCAAGTGAGATGAATCCTAAAGTTGTTAGAAATACTACACATTTAGGGTGATAACGTCTGTGCATATTCAAAGTGTACCAAGCCCATGGTTCAACAGAAATGTAAACAATCTCTTGAAGTTTCCATGCATCTGGCACCAGAGACTTGTTCTCATTCCCATTTCTCAGTTCTGTGCTAACTTTCAGTAATGGTGCTAAATTGAATATTTTATCAAAATAGTCACGAATATCCTTCAAAATAGTTATAGAATTTTTCTCCTAACTAAATATGTTTATCTATTTATAAACATATAAACTAAATATAAACTTATATAAATATAAGTTTCTTAAATTACCTTAAGAAACAGAAGGGCTTCCCATGAGCCAAATGAAATGATCTTTTTTGAAAATTTAATTTTTAATTTTATATTGGAGTTGATTTTCAATGTTATATTAATTTCATGTGTACAGCAAAGTGATTCAGTTCTTCATATACCCATTCTTTTTCAAGTTCTTTTCCCATATAAGTTATTACAAAATATTGAATAGCATTTCCTGTGCTATACAGTATGTCCTTCTTGGTCATCTATTTTATATATAGTAGTATGTGTATGTTAATCTCAAACTCCCAATTTACGAACTAGCCTTTATATTTGAGGTACTCACTTAGAAAATAATAAAGGAAACAATTTGCTAAATTCACAGGTTTTCCATCTTAGAACTTTGTATGGAAAGTTTTTTCACATGGGCCATGTTTAGGAAAAAAACACATCCATCCTTAAAAAATTAAACATAATTTTTTTTTATTGGAGAAAGGAAATTTGTATAGTTTTACAGTTTATCTCTTGGGTCTATTTAATCTTTTGGAGTTTAAGAATTATTGCCCTGGACACACCTGTTTTCTTTTTGGGTTCCTTTATTTAACCTTTGAATTGAGTAAAAAGTTGTCTAGGTTTTATGAAAGTTACAAAGATTAAAGCTGACCTTTACATTTGCCTTTTGCAAATTCAAAACTTTGGTCACTTTGCCTTTTTAATATGAGATGATTACAGAAGATTGATCCAGCTACAAATGATGTAGGAATTTAAGAATCTCATTGAGGTTAGTTTCTATTAATTAATTATCAGGTGCATTAATTACACTATAAATGATAATTAGCCTTTTCTGTGACCTATTACTGGTTTTCTCATTGGTTTCATAATTTCTGCAAATGAATATTTAAGCTTGAAACTTTGAAAATCTACCTGTATTAGTAAAATGTCCTACACTACTCAAAAGTTTTAAAAGTGCTTGATAAGCTGTCAAGTGATGATATGACTATACATTAATAGCAGCATTACTATATATTCAATTTTGTTGTCTGCTGATTTCTCTCCAAACAGCATCCTCACTGTTAAATCATGAGCTTTGCACTATTCCTCCATTGTCTCCTAACTTCTTTTTCTTGAAATTCTCTTCCACTTTCCTTTCTGATACCCCCTTTGTCTATTCTGATTTGAAAACATGCATGTGCTCAATATTCTGTCTTCGGATTATCTCTCTTTTTTTGTTTGTTTTTCACCTATTCTTTTTTCTTTAACGACCACTTTTATTTCCTAATAATGTCTCTTGAAATATTTTATTTTACATGTAATTCACTTTTCTTATTTATCAGTTCAGGGAGTTTTAAAGTATCATTGGTGTAAGGTGAATCTATAATCTACAGTCCTACAGTAATCTTCATTACTTCAAACTCTAATCTCACATTTCCTCGTGTGCTCCAGATGACATTTTGGGTATGCCTGGATAGGTTCTATCTCATTTCACAAATCTGACTCATAATCTTTCTCCCTAGTCTAGTTCTTATTCATATTCTCATTTGTATTCCACATCCTAACCTTGGCACCCGGGGGTGACCTTTGCCTCTTTCCTTTCCTTCACACTCTATATACAATCTCCAACTTCTTTGTGGACTCAACTGCTGAAACACCACTTTCTTTACATCCTAGAAAACTTCCCTGTATCTTTAAAAGTGAGAAGGGAAAGTGTTAGTTGTTTACTCACACCCGACTCTTTGCAACACCATGGATGGTAGCCTTCCAGGCTCCTCTGTCCATGGAATTCCCCAGGCAAGAATACTGGAGAGGGTAGCCATTCCCTTCTCCAGAGGATCTTCCCAACACAGGGATCGAATCTGGGTCTCCTGCATTGCAGGCAGATTCTTTACCATCTGAGCCACCTTAAAACCCTCCTTCATACTTGCCTGGACTTGTTGCAAAAGGCTGCTAATTGGTATCACCTTTGCAACATCCGAATTTCTTAAGCTGGCATTCTAATCTCGTTCATGATCTTGCTTCAGCTGACTTTCCAGACTTCTTTCCTATTCATTTTCTTTTTTTAAATTTTATTTTATTTTTAAACTTTACATAATTGTATTAGTTTTGCCAAATATCAAAATGAATCCGCCACAGGTATACATGTGTTCCCCATCCTGAACCCTCCTCCCTCCTCCCTCCCCATACCATCCCTCTGGGTCGTCCCAGTGCACTAGCCCCAAGCATCCAGTATCCTGCATCGAACCTGGACCGGCATCTCGTTTCATACATGATATTTTACATGTTTCAATGCCATTCTCTATTCATTTTCTATGGTCCAGCCAAACAGAGTTCACCTTTTCTTAAAACATTTCAAGATCTGTGTTTCTTTGCTCATCCACTGACCTTTGCCTTTAATGTGTTCACCACTCTTTCAAACTGAAATACCATTTTCTTCAAGTTCCACACAAATACTACCACTTTCATGAAGCCAACATGCTCTCCTCTCACTTTGAATTCCTACAGAAACTTATATGTTTTCAATGGCTCTCATTCCATACGGACTAATACAGTGGCCACATGTATGCATAGCATCTCCCCCTTTGCCCTTGGGGACTGTCTCTCACTAGCTGACTCCATACTTTGCCCCCAAAAGGCACACAGTACACAATTGTTGAATGACTAAATCTCTTAATCATGTCATTGGGTCTAGACGTTGTGCTTATCTTAAGACAATTAGTCATCAGGCCAACTTCAGTGAACCTTCCCATTGGGTTTCCCGGATCATCCGTTCCTAACGATGAAAGGCTGTGTATTCAATAATAGTGCTCATATTTTCCTGGACCACATACGTTGAAGAGAGAAGTGGAAATAGCCCTCTAGGGAGTTTTGAAATGTTCTTGAAGGATGTTAAATGAATATAGGTACCTCCAGGCTTTTAAAAATTGTCTTCTGATATATGAAAAATGCCCATGTAAATTAAAAATCTATCATTCAGGGGATACTAATGGGAGCAAGACCTGTGAAGGTAAAACACACAATGTAACGTTGCAAGAGCCTTCATAGCAAAATGCAATGGCACCTTGGGACCTGAAGCAAATAAACTTCAGTGAGAACAATTACGTCAAGACACACTTAGCCATTATCGCTCCTCTTTGCAAGGACGGGACACGGACTGCTGGGTCTCTCTTTGAGTTGGATGATTGCATTTATCTGAGGTGGTCATACACTTACTTGTTAAATATGGCCCCATTTTAGAATATTAAAAATAATGTTATTTCTTGTTTTCAGAGGGATGCTGTCCTTTGTACCTGATATGTAGGAGATCAGCTATTATTGAAAAACTGCAGAGAGAAGATAGGCATAATACAAACCCCGAGATGTGGAAAATACCACATGGGACAGGAATTATATTAAAGTCCAGTTTATAGGGGAAAAAAGGCAAAAGTGAGGCAGTTGGGTGCTTTCAAATGATGATTCAGATAATTGGCCTCACCATATTTTAAGTTTTTATGATTGACTATTTGAAGTTCCTAGTCTTACTTGTGTAAATCTATATATGAGAACAGAAGTTAAGCCAACTTTGTCTTTTTGTACATGAAAGCTCAGTTGTCGATAACCTCAAAGACCTGCTGCCAATTACATTAACTCTGGCCCCAATCTGATCCCTAAGGTGTATTCCTGAGAATCACGAATTCTTTCTTGCACATTTATGGTTGGAAAATAACTTCTCATATCTAAAAGGAAATTAGTTCTAGAGTATGTGACTTAGAATATATACTACAGAATTTTCTTTTTTAGCAATTTTGTGATGTTTTTCACATACCATATAATTCACTCATTTAAAGTGTACAATGCAACGGATTTTAGTATATTTACAGACATGTGCAATCATCAACAGAGTCAGTTTTAAAACATTTTCATCATCTCCAAGAGAAATGCATACCTTTCAGCTATAATTACTCCATCCACCTCTTCCATCTCTCCTCCTCTAAGCAATCACTAATTTACTCTATGTCTCTATAGATTTCTCTATTCTGGATTTTCATATGAATAAATTATAGAAAATATGATCTTTTGTGGTTGGCGTATTTCACTTAGCATGTTTTCAAGTTTCTTCCAAGTTGTAGCAAATATAAATACATTCATTCCTTTTTATAGCTGAATAATGTTCCACCGTAGGGCTTCCACTGCAGTTCAGCTGTCAAGAATCTGCCTGCAATGCAGGAAGCACAGGATATGTGGGTTCGATCCCTGGGTTAGGAAGTTCCCCTGGAGGAGGAAGTGGCAACTCATTCCAGTATTCTTCACTTTTGGCTATTATGAATAATACTGACCTAAACCATAATCTACAACTTTTTGCGTGGGTATATTTTCATTTCTCTTGAGTATATAGGCAGACCTTGGAGATACTGTACATTTGGTTCCAGAGCGCTATAATAAAGTCAATATCACAATAAAGCAAGTCACAAACTTTTTGTTCTCCCAGTGCATATAAAAGTCATGCTTACCCTGTACTGTGGGCTTCACAGGTGGCACTTGTGGTAAAGAATCCACCTGCCAATGCAGGAGACATAAAAGATGAGGGTTCGATCCTTCTGTTGGGAAGATCCCCTGCAGGAGGGCACGGCAAGCTACTCCAGTATTCTTGCCTAGAGAATCCCACGGACGAGGAGCCTGGTGGGCTACAGTCCATATGGTTGCAAAGAATCACACACACTGAGCAATTGAACAGTGGCACCCTGTACTGTAGTCTATAAAGTAAAAGTGCAGACTAACACCATATATAAAAAAGTACATACCTTGATTAAAAAACGCTTGCTGCTAAAAAATGCAAACTGTCATCTGAAAATGCGGTGCAAAATAATGAGGTCTGCCTTTGTACATCTAAAAGTGGAATTGCTAGCTCATATGGCTTCCCTGGTAGCTCAGACGGTAAAGCGTCGGCCTACAATGCTGGAGGTCTGGGTTCGATCCCTGGGTCGGGAAGATCCCCTGGAGAAAGAAATGACAACCCACTCCAGTATTCTTGTCTGGAAAACCCCATGGACTGAGGATCCTGGTAGGCTACAGTCCATGGGGTTGCAAAGAGTCAGACACAACTGAGCGACTTCACTTTCACTATGGTAAATCTATGTTTAATCATTCAAGAAATCACCAGAACGTCATCCAAAGCAGCGACACCATTTTGTTTTCCCATCAACAGCGCATGAGGGTAATGGTGTCTACTCATTCTCGACAACCTTTGTCATTGTTTGACTTTTTTGATTCTAGCCATTCTTATGGATGTGAAGTTATGTCTCACTGTGATTTTGATTTGTAGTTCCCTGACAACTAATGATGTTGAACTGTCTTCACTCACAATGCTGTTACAGTAAAATGTATGGGTTTTCCCCCATATCAACCAATTCTCCAGCTCTCCAGACACCAATTCAATTCTGACACTAATTACCTAGAGATAACACAGGCTAAGGGCTCAGTCCCACTAGACTGCCACCACATTGGACAGCTAATCACAAGTTTCACATTGCCAACTGTACTTCTGACCAACTGGCTATAAATCAGGGGTTCCCACAGCCCACTTCTTCTCTTAAACAGTTTATTAGAAAATGGCTCATAGAACTCAAGGAAACACTTTACTTACTATCACTAATTTATTAAACAAGATGTTGTAAAGTGTATAAATGAACAGTCAGATGAGGAGATAGATAAGATGAGATTCAGAAAGGCCCCAAACACAGGAGCTTCTATTCTGTCTCAGGGATGTGTTCATCAACCCAGAAGCTCTTTAAAGCCTGTTGTTTAGGGATTTTTTATAGAGTTTCCATCTTGTAGGCATCAATGTCTAGCTCCACCCCTCTCATCTGAGGTTGGGGATGAGACTGAAAGTTCCAAGCTTCTAATCAAGGTTTGGTCTTCTTGGTGACAATCCCCCATCCTGAAGCTATCAAGTGATCCACCAAGAGTTGCCTCAGTAGAAACAAAAAACACTCCTATTGCTCCTATCACTGAGGAAATTCCAAGGGTTTTAGAAACTCTTGAATCAGAAATGAGGACAAAGACTAAAATATATATATTTTGTTATATCACAATATTTCTGATATGAAGCATCTTTTCATCTGCTTATTGACCATTTGTATATATTCCTTGGAGCAACGTCCATTCAGATGCTATGTCCATGTTTAAATTAAATTCTTTTTATTATTGAGTTTTAGGTGTCCTATGTAATATTCTGCATGTCAGGCCATTAATGGTTATATGATTTGAGAATATTTTCTTCCTTTCTGTTGTTTTATTTTAGTTTCCTGATATTTCCATTGAAAAAACAAAAGCTTTTAATTTTGATGAAATTCAGTGTATCTATTTTTCTCTTTTTTGCACATGATTTTGATCTTGTATCTAAGAACTTTCTGACAAATTTAAAATAATTAAGATCTACTTCTATATTTTCTTCTAAGAGATTTTATAGTTTTAGTTCTAACATTTAGTTCTTTGATCCATTGAGTTAATTTTTATATGATATAAGGTAAGATTCTAACTTCATTCTTTTGCATATGGCTATCCCATTGTCTCAGCACCATTTGCTGAAAAAAAACTAATTTTTCCCTATTGAATAGTCTTGTCATCCTCATTGAAAACTTTACTTATGGACTTTCAGTTCTATTCCATAGATATATATGCCTATTCTTGTACAAATACCACAGTGTCTTGATTGTTATTGCTTTGCATTAAGTTTTGAAATCAGAGAGTGTAAGTCTTCAAACTTTGTGCTTCTTTTTCAGGATAATTTTGATAGGGATTGAGTTGAAGCTGTAGGTCAGTTTGTGGCATATTGTCATCTTAACAGTGTTAGTTTTTCACTCCATGAACATGAGATGTTTTTCCATTTATTTGGTCTTCTTAATAACTTTCAATATTTTTTTTATAGTTTTCAGTGTATAAGGTTTATGCTTCTTTTATCAAATTTATTCGTAAGCATTTCACTCCTTTTAAAAGCTGTTGTTGGGACTTCTTTGCTTGTCCAATGGTTAAGAATCCACTTTCCAATGTAGGGGACATGGGCATGACCCCGATTAGGGAACTAAGATCCCACATGCTGCTTGGAAACTGAGCCCATGTGCCACAACTAGAGCACCTGTGAGCTGCAAAGAAGATCCCACGTGCTACAACTAATAACTGATGCAGTCAAATAAATAAATATTTTAAAAAATGTTTTACAAAAAGAAAGCTATTGTTAATGAAATTGTTTTCTTAATTTAATTTTCAGTTCACTGATATTTCACTGAACTGAAATGTCATTGCTTGCTGTGTATTGATCTTATATCCTACAACCTTGCTGAATCATTTATTAGTTCTAATGGTTTTTTAGTGGATTACTTAGGACTTTCTGTGTACAAATGTATATATGTGTGGATAGAGATAACTGTGCTTCTTCCTTTCTAATTGGAATTCTTTCATTTCTTTTTCTTGGTTAATTACCCCAGCTGGAACCTCTAGGACAAATGTTGAATAGAAGTTGCAAGAGCAGATATCCTCATCTTGTTCCTGATCCAAAGGGAAGAGCACCAAGGCTTTCATCATTAAGTATAATGTTAGCTATGGATTATTAGTCTGGAGTATTTTTATCATCAAAAAATGTTGCAATTTGTTAAATATTTTTCCCTGTTTATTGAGATGACTGTGTAGCTTTGTTTTTTATTCTGTTGATATGATATTTCACACTGATTGATTTTGGATGTTAAACCAACATTTCATCCCTGGGATTAATCCTGCCTGGTTATGGTACATAATTCTTTTTATATGTTGCTGAATATACTGTAGACTTTACATTGGGCTTCATCCACTATATCAGTTCAGTTCAGTTCAGTCACTCAGTTGTGTCTGACTCTTTGCAACCCCATGGACTGCAGCATGCCAGGCTTCCTTGTCCATCACCAACTCCCAGAGCCTGTTCAAACTCATGTCCATTGAGTCGGTGATGCCATCCAACCATCTCATCCTCTGTTGTCCCCTTCTCTTCCTGCCTTCAATCTTTCCCAGCATCAGGGTCTTTTCCAATGAGTCAGTTCTTATATATAGAGTGAATGTGTGTATATATATATTCTCTTGTGCTACAAGAGAAACATAGAAATTACACTAAAGGTTCTGAACTTTATATTTATTACACTATGTTAGCATTGTTTATTGACTTGAACCCTGATCATTATTGAAAAGACTTGGAATCCTTAAGGATTACAAAGGTGCTCACTTAATGGTCATTTACTGCCTCTTTATCAATTCAAATCTCAAAATACATATGAGTAAAAAAGCCTAACCTACAGCTTGCTAGAACATAGTAGATCCTCAGTACATATTAGTAGATTAATTAATTGATTAGTCTGTGTTTTTGCAGTTGGGTCAAGGAACAAGCAAGCATCTTGAGCACATCCATCAACTTTCCATATAGAAAGCATTAGACTCGACAGGGAGTGGTAGGCTCAGAGTTGACTCAGAAAGCTAGAAGGGAAACAAAGTAAGCATGCCAAGTTCAGGTAACATAGCTTCAAACTTCTTGGGTAGTAGATTCATGGTGAGCTGATGTGACAAAGGAAATACAGAAACAGAAAGCACAACTTTAATTCCATCATGGATAGATGCCCTTCTTTGAGTTTCCACACTGTATAAGCCTCAGTCTTAACATTTACCACACCTCTCTGCTAATTTCCTTGCCACTATAGAATGTCTGCATATCAGAAGTGCTTAGCATATAGAAAAAGTGAAAGTGAAAGTCGCTCAGTCATGTCTGACTCTTTGCGAACCCATAGACTATACAATCCATGGAATTCTCTAGGTAAGAATACTGGAGTGGCCTTTCCCTTCTCCAAGGGATCTTCCCAACCCAGGAATCAAACTGGGGTCTCCTGCATTGTAGGCAGCTTCTTTACCAATTGAGCTGTCAGGGAAGCCCTGGAATACAGAAAGTGTGTGATAATTACTCTCTGAATAAATGAATAGTAATCTGGTTGATGCATTGGGTAGGCAACAGTCAGAGAGTGGCCCTGACCAAGTAAAGCAAAGTACTTCCCAGAGAAAGAGTCAGACCTTTACAAATGATTGTTTTTAAAATAATAGCAGCTACTGTGATCAAATAATAGATTTTGATGAATTTGGCCTAAGTAGAAGTAAAATTTACCCCCTCTATCAGATTGTGTAGATAATATGAGCAATACCGTTTTGTAGTCCAAAGATCACACCTCTGTGCTGCAATCTTTTCCTCCCATTTTTAGAAAACAAAAACCAACTCGCATCTAACCCTCAAAAACTATTTTTCAAGGTTAAAACATACACACAGAGATCAGGATTAAAGAAAGGATGCTTACACTTTCAATTAGCTCACTATAGTTTCCCAATTCTAGGACACCTTCAATTATAACAGATTTTTCCAGAATTAAAATATATCTACATATATATGTGCTTCCCTTGTGGCTCAGCTGGTAAAGAATCCTCCCACAATGCAATTCGGGAGACCTGGCTTCAATCCTTGGGTTGGGAAGATCTCCTGGAGAAGGGGATCTTCTTTTATATCTAAATATAAAAAGCAATTGCAAGTTGGATCCTCATTTTGGAAATATCCACATGCATTTTAAAAGCAAAGAAATGTGGTCTGTCTTCACTTTTCAATTCATGAGATCCCACTAGAAAATCAAATAGCATTTAAAACATGTGTTTAATGTCGTGTGTTTTTATGTTATGTCATATTACTATGGCAATGAGGTACTTTAATGATAATACTGATGACCACAGTACTCTTTAAATCTCACTTGGATACTTATCCAACAGGGTTTAACTTGTGGGTAAATAAGATGTCTGATTACATCTATGCAAACCAATAGCAATTATTTTTGCCCTTCAGAAATAAGAGCTTCCCAGCTTTGTGTGATTTCAAAGGAAAGCATTTTGGTCTTTTAAACACAATAATCAGCAGGCAGAAAATAGGAAAACAGCATTTAAATTTCTGGGGAAAGGGGTTATCTCTGTTACATGGAGTCAGGGGAAGGATAGCATAGGGCTTCCAACATGGGTGGCTTACAATCTTGGTTCTCAGTTCTTTTGGTTTCATAGTTTTATTTTTAAAAAATCAATAGATGGAAATGTTTATCCTCTAAATACACTGTTCAACTTAAGAAGCAGGGAGAATCCATTTGGGCTTAATAATATGTATAAGAGATTTTCATTTCATTCAATGACTTTATAGCCTAAAACCTAAGGTAGTGAACCCTTTGCATTTAACGTATCTGAAAGTCCAGTGAAATTTTCATAAGTATCCATTCCTACCCCCACATATCTACAAGAGATGTTCTAGTTAATCTTCTTTAAGGTCTTATTCACTTAATGGAAATGCTTAGCTGCATAATTGCTTTGAGCCTATTGCTATTCGGAATTGAAAATATAATAATCTAATGGTATTGTCTCTATAAGCGAATGAGAATTTCAGGAGTGGCTGTTGGTGCCACCCATGTGATCCAGAGAGGTTAATGCAGTTAAAGTTATTTCACAGTCCATTAAGGAGCTTACGGTGACCTCGCGACCTTTGCGCCAACAACACGGAATCCATTATCATCACAATGGAGGAGCAGTGGGTTCGGCTGACTTGACAATGGGCCCGGGAAATCCCAAGTTAGTACTTAGTTTAAAAAAATGCACTTTTCTTTCTGCTTCTTGGGTATGGCTATTAATATGCCCTCCTATAATTTGTAACATTAACATTGCTGAAGGTACAGAAAAGGACATTGAAATGAAGATGTCAAAACTGCTGACTTAGTTCAGTGCATGATAATATTGGCTATGCATTGAAGTAGTAGATATCTAACAGGAAAATCAAGATGAAGAAAGTCAAGAACTCAGTTAAATTAATGATAAATTATCACAGGTTGCGGGATTCACTTAGGCAAATCATAGCTTTCCTCCATTTTTAATGCAACAATCTGAGATTGAATATATGAAGAGAAACACTTTTAATTTATAAGTATGAATGTTATGAATAGCATGAGTTAAAACAACATTAAAATATTTACTCTATCAAAATCCAAATTTCAGAGAAATATGACACACCACATATTCTCAAGAACATGTCACCGTGACAAATCATATCACTCTACAGAAACCAATCATTAATCCTTCTTCTGTACGTAATTTGGTGAAAGACACCCCTGTCATTCACATGTAAAAACAGATTTCAAGCATGGGGTTAAAAAATGAAGATTTTTATCAAACTACTGGTTGGAATGAAAGTGTTAATTAGCATTCTTGCCCTCTACAATGAACTTGACTGCACAATAGTCTCCTTTGAAGAAATAATAAGCTAGAAATTTGAATCAGGTATTGCAGTACTTTGTATCAATAGAAAAGAAATGCTAGATCAAAGAATCCCCATGCCCCCCAAAACTGAGCAAGATAGTCTCTACAGAATACAGTTTCGATTGTAAATATACATGAAAAAAGATCCATTGATATTTCCAGAAACCGAAAAGGCAGCATTTTAAAATAATTTAAGGAAAGCATTTAAAGGTAATTAAAGAACCCAGCAGTACATTTCAAAGATAGTTATTGCTGATGCAAGCTCACACATCTTAGCTCATTTAAACACAATAAGGTTTCAACACTTATTACAGCTCCAAATGCCTGTAATATAATCACACTAAAAAACAGAAGCCAAGATCTTGAGTTAATTTTCAGGAGCACATTGTGATGATGTCTTTTTATGGTTTGCTATCCGAGAAAATAACTGAAAAAAACAAGTATCACCTACTTCTGGTAATTCAAAAGAAAATAATATGATCAAACAGTGTTTCTTAAACATAGCTCTATTTGAGATCTATTTTAATTATTCAAAGAATATATTCAATTTAGTATTTGAAACTGGTGTTAAAAACCTGTTTCAGAGTATTTAGAGGTAAAATAGAAGTGTCTCATCAGAGGTTTACATCAAGATAGAATAAATATTCTTCAGAAATAATGTCATAGTAAGTATTTAATCATTTATTATTAAAGAAGTTTTACAGAAACTGTAGTCACTAAACATTAAGTTTTCCAAGATGCTGTTCCTAACAGAGAATATAATAGTATTCAGTTTTAAATCTTTATGTGGTTTTTAAAATTCTTCAATGTCAAAACCAAGCAGAACTTTGTATTTAAAAAGTCGTTGAATTTAATTCTTCAACTCATTGCATAATTTACAAAGCAAAAATGGCTAGATAATACACTTATTTAGCAGCTCTAGTTTATTAACCTGAAACATGTTGCATGATATTCACAGTTGTCAGCAAATGTGTTTTTATTTATGAAGTTCTAAGATATTTTAGAACTTCTTTCTCCCCAGCAAATATTTGTTACAGTGATTAATCTAATTTCCATTGTAATACATCTCCTAGTAAGCATTTTATTCCTTAAATGAGGCAGAATTCCAGACAAGAAGAGTAAAGATACAGGACGAGAAATTGACAAATAGAAAAATAAAATACAATAAATGGATTAAAAACAGTGTATGTATATATATATATATATACACACACACACACAGACTGAATATATATATATGCCTATATATATGTGTATATATATATAAAGGTGAAGAGAGAATACCAAGTAGCTTCATAATTTCATGTGAGCAAACTATGTCTAATTTTGATGGGGTCCTAAGATACAATATATAAATGATTCTTTACAATTTGCAAAACATAACATTAAAAATCATTCAAAATACATTAAGACATACAATGTACTTGCCACCAAAAATGTGCATAACCATTAGGCCGACTGTCTCATATTGTGATTGATGTTGTTATCGTTATTGGTATCAGCCTGATCAGACACTGAAGATTTAAACAAGTCTTTAACTTTTCTTAGAAAATTTTCCCGGAGTGTTGTTGGATAGGAGACTTCTCCTATCAAGAAATCTCTCTTCATGAAAGGAAGAATTAATAACGGAAGAGGAAAAAAAGCATCAAAACTCTGTCAAAACATAAACCAAGGCTCTCTGGTAAGGAATATGTAGCAGAGTTAATTTGCTGTTACGATGCCTCTACTTGACTGAAGAGAAAGTTGTCGCTGAGAGGCTGGCATAAAGCATGAAAAGTGTAAACTGCGGCTCCAAAGTGAGTCTCAGACTTCAGTAGCCAAAAATAAACTGGTTCTTGGCTGAAAGACATAAGTGCAATTGTGAAATTGATATCCCTCCTTGGCCGAGTCCCAGACAATATGTTGCCTTTCGGGGGCTGATCAACGTGATTGATGTGATCTGTGAAATCCAGGGGGGTTACTCCCCTTTAATCAAACCCACCGTCCTCGACAGAAAGGCAGCTGTGGGCTAACAAGTTCTTCAAACTTCCTCCCTCTAGGTCTCCTTAGAAATCTGACAGTCCAGAAGGAGAAAAAGGTGGCAAAAAACAGCCACAGGATGACAAACTCCACCCTGGAATTAGAAGAGAGAGGGAAAAAAAAAAGACAAGCTATTGGGTAAGACATAAGATGGCAGCAACTGAACAGTTTATTGCTTTTCAAAGAGAAATTCAGACCTCTCTTTTAATGTCAAAACCAACTCACTAAAGACATTCAGCTAAGGTGTTTTTTTTTTCCTAAGAATATAGATTTTTTTTTTTTCTGTTTCTCTCTAACAAGGATGATCAGTGTGTTAGAGTTCACATCCTATTTTTTTTTTTAATTTCTCCCTTCAGTTTTCATGTTTGCATCATGTATTTTAAGACTTGTGGTAACTGGTCCCCAGAATAACCTGTGAAGATAAATTCACAGAAAAACAGCCTACAGTCTTCCAGGGAGCAACATGAAGCTTGCAGATCTGCCATGGGTATCAGTGTGGTGGATTCTAAACACAAGTTTCCTAGTCTTATAATCATGATCACTCATTCACACTCTCCTCAGCAGCTATCAGTGAAGGAATAGGAATATCAAACTGGAGTTTTTGCATTTCCTATGGTAAATGTTTCTAAACCTATAACAAATTGGTACTGATCGTTTCTTCTAGAATCATCGTAATGACTCAAATTGATTTTAGCTTAAAAGATCAACACCAGGGTATAATTTACTTTTTCAGGGTTTCCTTTCATGTTGAAAGGCTTCCAAATTAGTTAACCTTACCACCCTCTCTCGCCCTGTTGTCCTGTTTGCGCATAATATTCTGGTGCCAGATTGTCAGCTAATTATGTCACAAGCAATCAGCTAACAAAGCACAGGCCTCCTTGCCTGGAGAATGAACCTTGTTTCATAGATACTCCAAGGAACAAAAAAAAATAGACTCCTTTCATTAAAGAAATCTGGAGTGAGGGTTTTATTTAAGCAAACACTTCATGTCAGCACAGCTGTGGTAGGGATGTTGATGGTTGGTTATTTCTTAAGCAGCTGCGTTGGTGGGGGTTGGGGGGAGTTGGGGGGAGTGGTGCCCTGGAGTGCCATGGAATCCATGGTTCATCTTGAAAGCACACATAGAAGAAAAACAAAGAAATGACAATGATGAGAATTTACTTTCGAGGTCTTTCACTAAGTGGGATAAACTAAAATTATAGACGATGCTTAGGAGAGTCACGGAAACATGAAGGGATGTTCAGATTAGGTGTATGGCAAAATCTTTAGAGGGCTTCCCAGGTGGCGCTAGTGGTAAAGAACCCACCTGCCAATGCAGGAGATATAAAAGGAGCAGGTTTGATCCCTGGGTCGGGAAGATCCTCTGGAGGAGGGCATGGCAATCCACTCCAGTATGCTTGCCTGGAGAATCCCATGGACAGAAGTCTGGGTTTCCCAGCTTGGTGACATGAAAGCCAAGAAACGACTAATATTCTCGAATATAAGACTTAGAAGAAATTAAAGAAAATGTGATCAACAGTTATAATTTCTACCATTATGGGGAAAATAGGGGGTAAATTTAAAGTGAATGAAAGGGATTGAGGGTAAAATCCTGATGTTGGCCTAGACAGGGGAGAATCTTTGTAATGCTAAAGTTTATGATTATTAAAAATCTGAAACTATTTTTCCCTGGGGAGTTCTGAAAATAGAAAAATGCATTTTGGTCCAGAATGATTGTACTGTCACCCTGCCTAAAGTCAAAGGAAGAAGTAACTAAAAATGTCCCTTCCTGCCTTTGCAAACAAGGTTATTGTGATGTTAGCTTATATTCTTCCAATGAAAAAATATCAACTGGGAAAGGACAGTTTGATTTTTGCTGATTGAATAGTGGATAAGTCTAAATTTTCCATTTGTAAGTTACACACTCCATAGTATATTTTCTTCAAAGGACTCTTCCTCTTTCCTCTAAAAATTAAAAAAGTCAACAGAGACACAGGAGCTAGACTCAGACCTTCATGGGCTTCTCAAATCTGTGGTTGGGTAGCTGTTGTAGGGAGAAGGCAATAGCACCCCACTCCAGTACTCTTGCCTGGAAAATCCCATGGATGGAGGAGCCTGGTGGGCTGCAGTCCATGGGGTTGCTAAGAGTTGGGCACGACTGAGCGACTTCACTTTCACTTTTCACTTTCATGCACTGGAGAAGGAAATGGCAACCAACTCCAGTGTTCTCGCCTGGAGAATCCCAGGGACGGCAGAGCCTGGTGGGCTGCCATCTATGGGGTCGCACAGAGTCGGACACGACTGAAGTGACTTAGCAGCAGCAGCAGCAGCAGCTGTTGTAGATGTTCATCTTCATGGGCCTCTTGAGGTCTGATGCTTGGGAGAAAATCTAGGACTTATAAGACATTGAAATGGTGTAATTATTCCTACTTTAGCATAAGTTTGGGGACTTTCTAGGCATTATAGATTTTTGTTCTCTTTTGAAAACAGAATGGAGAGAAGCAAAGATGATCCAAAGTATTATAGTAGTTCATAATTCTATCTAGTTTGAGGCTGGAAATCTTTAAAGAAACAATGATCATTTTATACACTTTGCACATACGATGGCAATTATATTTTATTGCTGTTCTATTTGAGAAGCTCAAGAGGACAAGGCATGATTGCACATCTACAGTACATAAATTTTGAAATGAAACTTTTTAAAGTTTTACCAATTACAATATTTACATATACATATTAAACAGGTGTTTATATTGTCACACTGTAGGCAATACTCGAGTTCCTGGACTTAGAAACTCCTTAGGGTCCCTCAAAGACTCCCAGTCCTCGACTTTGTTGTAGTTTTAGGCTCTAAGTCACGTATGACTCTTTTGTGACCCCATGGACCCCAGGTTCCTCTGTCCATTGGATTTCCCAAGCAAGAATACTGTAGGGTGCTTCCATTTCTTTCTCAAGGGAATTTTCCTGATTCAGTGGTCGAATCCACACCTTCCTCCTTGCCAGGCAGATTCTTTACCACTGAGCCAACAGGGAAGCCCCAGTCCTCAGCTTAGGAGTCTCTGTTCTAAAGAAACTAGCAGTTGTCCTTTCAGGCATCTTCCATTCTAGAAGGCACCATTGTCTTTGGTGTAGAAGAGAATCTGTTTTTAGGATGAGTTCAAATTTGAAATAAATAACTGCAGTGATAGGAGATGGCTGGGAGTATAGAGAAAAATAATATGTTATCTGCAGTGATAAATTTCACAGTTGTTTAACTTTGACTAATTTTAACCATTTTGGGGAAATGTATTTATGCAGCCACTAAAATTAGAGATGAAGAAATCAACATCTAGAATCACTGAATTTATGGTTTTTCATAAATAAGCGTCTTTTAAAAGATGCTTGCTCCTTGGAAGAAAAGCTATGACCAACCTAGACAGCATACTAAAAAGCAGAGACATTATTTTGCCAACAAAGGTCCATCTAGTCAAAGCTATGGCTTTTTAGTAGTCATGTATGGGTGTGAGAATCAGATTATGAAGAAAGCTGAGTGCCGAAGAATTGATGCTTTTGATTTATGGTGTTAGAGAAGACTCTTGAGAGTCCCTTGGACTGCAAGAAGCTCCATCCAGTCAATCCTAAAGGAAATCAGTCCTAAACATTCATTGAAAGGCCTGATGCTGAAGCGGAAACTCCAATACTTTGGCCACCTGATGCAAAGAACTGGCTCATTAGAAAAGACCCTGATGCTGGGAAAGCTTGAAGGCAGGAGGAGAAGGAGACGATAGAGGATGAGATGGTTGGATGGCATCACTGACTCAATGGACATGAGTTTGAGTAAGCTCCAGGAATTGGTGATGGACAGGGAACCCTGGCATGCTGCAGTCCATGGGGTCACAAAGAGTCAGACACGGCTGAGCAACTGAACTGAACTGATGTTTTTTCAAGATATCTGTTTTAAAATAATTTATTTGTTTTTGGTCGCACTGGGTCTTTGTTGCTGCGCATGGGCTTTCTCTAGCTGCAGAAAGCGGGGCTACTCTCTCATTGTGTTGTATGGGCTTCTCACTGCAGTGGCTTCTCTTGTGGCGGAACATGGGATCTAGGGCATGTAGGCTTTAGCAATTGAGGCGTACAGGCTCAGTTGTCCCGTGGCATGGCATGTGGAATCTTCCCTGACCAGGAATCGAATCCGTGTCCTGTGCATTGGCAGAGGGACTCATCCACTGTACCACCAGGAAAAGTCCTCAAGATGTCTTTTAAAAAGCTAACACCGTATTTATTGCCTAGGTTCTACATCAAAGCTTAAAAGGTCTTCCTTCAGCCTCTGTCAGGCAGGCTTATTAGGAAGTGAGTAAATTTAATAAACACACAACTGCACTAAGTATGCGTCACCTCATTTGCATGTGTGTGCAGGTACCAGTGCAGTCAGGGTGGGCAAACAGCTGTCTGCTGTGGGGTTTGTGTGGGTATGTAAATGAGGTTTTCAGAAAACAGGTCTCTATCCAGAGAGCAAACCGCAGGCTGGCAGGGAGTTTCAGGAGCCACCCAGGACATCCTCAGGCACACCCCACTTAAAGCAACCCAGAGAGCGTGGTTAGTCTGCTTGTGAAGATCTTTAGACAAGGCTAAAGATGTCTCGAGAGAGAGTGAGACATACACATATAAGGAAAAATGGCTTATGGTGTAGGTTTTTAAATTTGTAAATCTTCAGTCTGATAGAAGACACAGCATTCATTCTGGAAGGCTCATTGTTTCAAAAACTGGAACCAAAAGGGAAAGAGCGGGGGAGGGGGATGATAAATTAGGAGGTTGGGATTAACATATACACACTACTTCATAAAAAATAGATAATCAAAAAGGACCTACTGTATAGCACAGGACTTATACTCAGTATTTTGCAATAATCTCTAAGGGAAAAGAATCTGAAAAAGGATATAGATAGAGAGGTAATTGAATCACTATGCCGCATACCTGAAACTAACTTGAAATTGTAAATCAACTATATTTCAATTAAAAAAAAACTGGATTCAAAGCTCATTTTGCGGCAGAATGAAATATCTAAATCAATTAGCTGCTATCTTTGCTTTCAACGGTAATAAATATTTGCCACGTATATCATGTGGAGTATAATACCAAATAGGACCCCAATATGAGGAAGAGTAAGCAGTGTGGGGTCCTGTATATTATTTACACTTGATCTCCTGAGATTAAACCAGCTTTGAAAAAAAGGGGTTAATCCTCTAAGAGACAAATGTATAATTGAATCCTATAAACTTACCCTATTTCTATAGTTGGTAATAAAGTGAAATTGAGCCAGAGAACTGTGTTTTCTTTCTGTAAAGAAATAAATAACAATGGGCAGGGTTTTGTTTGGTTTTGTGTCTTCAAACCACACACCCTTTTACAGAAGAAAAAAAAAATAGCAAAGTGTTAGAGTCCGTGGGGGATGGTGGGAGCTATCTTTATCTTTAATCTGAGTGAGCAGTTTCATAATGTTGTTATACCAGAAAAATATAAGATAAACATTTCTAATATGAACCAGTTCAGCAAACCACACATGTAAATACATTTGCAATGATCATACATTAATAGGAATGTTCACAGTTCTGCTAGTGTGCATTCACTGGAAATGCTTTCTCAGTGAATATTCCATTTAATAGTCTCAGTAGTGCCACACTCTGAAAGGTTTCGCATTCTGTTATGAGGGGGGAATCCTTCAATAGCTGTTACAGACACCGTCTCATGCTTAGTAGCTGAACGGGGCATATGCTGCCAAATTCCTATTTGTCCTTCATGTGAAGTCCATATTGACTGCTGCAAAAACTCTTTGTATGAGCTATTATTTTCAAATTGTTTCCCAACTTATACTGCAATTGAAAACTGGACAGCTTTTCAATTGCTCTCGCATTCCAATTGATTACCAATACAGTTGCTCAGAATTAAGAATATCAGTCTCTTCTCTTCCCTGGAATCATGTTGACTCCATGTGGCTTTCATTTAAATATTACAGGACAGATTGTGCCTGACTCTGTGCTCAGAGATTGTCCAAGGCAGTCAATTAGATTTATTATCTCTTCTCTCAACTCTATGGTATGTATCGCTGTGAAAAATACCAAACCCCAAACATGATGTTGCCTTCGCTCCAAGGTCTCCTAGGATTGGTATCTGAGGTTCGTTTCTGCTGCAGCTCAAGGTTTGTGATGTATTCTTAGGGATGAGGTAGTTGTAATGATCAAATGACTAACACATTTCCTGAATAAATGCATTCTAGAAATGTTAGGTTATCAGATCAAGTGAATAAATATTTATTGAGTGATTACTATGTATAAGGCACTCTGTTAGGCCCTGGAGGATGGGGTCAGGAGGGCACATTGAAACATTTGAAATTCTCAAAAATACTGAAAAGTGAAATCAATAGAAGAGAGGGAGTTCTTTAATTTGTCTAAGGTGTTTCTGAGTGCTTTCAAAAATCACTTTGGAAGTCCTCAGAGGTCCTGTGATCATTAATAATCGTCACCATTTTCAGATGGAACAATTCAAGAAAGGAGAAGTTAAACACTTTTCTCAAGGTCACACAGCAATACAGATGCAAACGGGGAAATTGCTACCCCAAGCAGCTACCTCCTGGTTTGGTGTTTAAACAGGTTGGGAACAGTTGTTGGTGCTGGGAGACCAGGGAGGTCACGCTTTGGCTTGGCTGTGATTGCTAACTGGCATTTATGACATAATTAATTGACCTAAAACTGCTGGCATTTCAAATTACCATAACTAGCCATAATATAACTATGGGGTGCTTTCTGAGCAAATGCTTCTGATCCCTCTGCTTTCATAAGACTAAAGAAGAATAGTATAGTCTCTTCTTAATGTGTACTCCCCCCAACATTTTCTCGTGAAGATTTTCAAATACACAGAAAAATTGAAAGAATTTTACAGCAAATATCTGTATACTCATGACCTCAATATTATCATTTATATTTACTATACTGGCTTTGTAACATATCGATCCATTTTTCTATTCATCCATCAATCCGTCTTCATTCTAGAAGCATTTTTAACATAGTCACTTGGGAGGTGGTATATTCAAGAACAGATGCCTTCTACCAGCTCCTGGATCAATGACCTTCTCACTAGATCATGCCATCCACTCTCTTGTCAAAAGCTCAAGGTAAGTTTTTAATGATTACTCTAGTAACTAGTGGGCTTGGGTTTTTCTTGTGGCTCAGTTGGTAAGGGATCTGCCTGCAATGTGGGAGACCTGGTGTTCTATCCCTGGGTTGGGAAAATCCCCTGGAGAAGAGAAAGGCTACCCACTCCAGTGTTCTGGCCTGGAGAATTCCATAAACTATAATACCCATGGAGTCACAAAGAATTGGACACAACTGAGTGACTTTTACTAGTGACTAGTTCCTAAAATGTGCATTTTAAATAGCTGAATATATGCCACAGTCACTACACTAACACCCTTAATCTTTTTTTATTTGGTTGTTTTGTTAAACCTGCCCCCAAATCTTTTTCTCAGAAATAGCTTGAGGTCTGAGAAGCTGTTACATCAACTTCCTGATACTGCTAATGTCTTAGCAGTCCATGGTTATATGCTTCTAGATATCCAACTACATTTCTATATTTGACCTGGTGGCTCAGAAGGTGAAGAATCCACCTGCAATGCAGGAGACCCAGGTTCAATCCTTGGGTCAGGGAGATCCCCTGGAGAAGCCAATGGCTACCCACTCCAGTATTCTTGCCTGGGTAATTCCATGTACTGAGGAGCCAGGCGGGCTACAGTCCATGAAGTCACAGAGTTGGACCACAACTGAGCAACCGACATTCTATGAAAATTTAACTAGGGAAAAACTCATTTATAATTCCATATATGAATCTTCACTTACCTCCATTTTGCCATTCATGTTGAAACTGAGTCCTCCTAAAATCAAGTTCCTATGCTGATTTTGTAATTAACCATTCTATCTAACACTTTATTTCTTTTCTTGTCCCACAACTCTTCCCCCTCAACACTGAGGAATATCAAAGAAAAGGGGGCATTATAACTGAGCAGGACCTATAGTGGCTTCCCAGGACAGACCCCTTGACTATGTCCTCCACTTGCCTCTTATTTGGAGGAAAAACTCTAGCCTCCTCAGCCTTCTCCAAGTTCCAAAGAGTAAATTTAATCAGAGAAGTGAGAAAATGCAGAAACAAAGGAAAACAGCCAAGCAAGACAAAATAAAAACAGTTCAGCCCCTAAGCAAAGTCAAAGACCTTTTAGTTCTTCCTCAAGGGCCAAAGATAATATTCTGAGCCGTATCCTTTGAGCTGTTTTGCAGGTACTGAAAACTCCACCAGATAGAAGGAGTTAACTGCATGATGACCACAAGTATGGTGGCCACCCCAGACCTGATAAAACCAAAAGATTGAAAACATAAACTCCCAAAATATCACCTGGTTATTCTCACAATCAACCAATCAGAGGATGCCCACAGCTGATCAAGTACCCCAAAACTCTCTCCTTCATCCTGTTTTTAAAATCCTTTTCCTGGAAGTGATCAGGGTGTTCAAGGCTTTTGAGCACTAGCTGTCCATGCTCCTTGCTTGGTACTCTGCAATAAATGCTGTGTTGTTTTTGTTTTTTCCACCACAACCCAGCAAATTGGCTTTACTGCATGAGACTGAGCAGACCCAAGTTTGGTTCAGGAGCATTATTTTTTAGTTTTGTTTTTAAATCATAAATATGATAGTGCTTCTCAAAAAAAAAAAAAAAAAAAAAAGAAAACTTGAACAAAACAAAAATGCACAAAGCACTTACTTTAGAAAGCTTCTTTCAAAGGAAAACTTTCCACTTTCCATTTTGAATTGTATTCTCTCTGCCTGAGATTATACTGCTTTGCAATTGTGCTTTTTCACTTATTAGTAAATCTATTTCATGGTTTGTAAAGGATTCATGGACTTCCCAGGTTGTTCAGTGGTAAAGAATCCACACAGGAGACATGGGTTCAATCCCTGGCTCAGCAATATCCCCTAGAGAAGGAAATGGCAGCACCCACTCTAGTATTCTTGCCTTGGAAATCCCATAAAGAGGAGTCTGATGGGCTGCAGTCCATGGGGTGGCAAAGAGTCAGACACTACTTAGCGACTAAACAACAACAAAGTATTCATAGTTTTCCATCTAATGAGTGCATCATGTTTAATCAATCTCTTGTGGCTCAGCTGGTAATGAATCTGCCTGCAATGTGGGAGACCGGGGTTCTGTCCCTGGGTTAGGAAGATCCCCTGGAGAAGGGAATGGCTACCCACTCCAGCATTCTGGCCTGGAGAAGTCCACAGAGTGTATAGTCCATGGGATCTCAAAGAGTCAGACATGACTGAGCGACTTTCACTTTCACTTCACTTATGATGGATATTTAGTTTGTTTCTGTTTTTCAATTATTATGAACAATGTCAAGTAGACATTCTTGTTTTTCATATTTTGACCTTTTTTTGCTATATTTACAGAGGACAAATTTCTGAAACTGTGTGTGATGGAGACAATGAGAAGGGGGGGATAGAGTCACTGGGGAAAGAGAGGCATCATTCATGAAGATAAGGACTGAACTGAACTGAACTGAAAGCCTTGGGGTAGGATGAGATGATATCATCCAGGGAAGAGCATGAAAGCGAATAGTCAAAACCCATGGAATGTTCCAACATTCAGGGGATTAGCCAAAGCAGAGAGGGTAAAGGAGCCCAAGCAGGACAGGACAGATTGTAAGCTGAAAGTCTAGGGCTTGTGATATCTAGAAAACCTGTAGAAGAAAGTGTTTCAAAAAAGAAGTGGTCTCAGAGGAAGCTTGTTCGCGAGCCTCAGAAGATTTCTTAAACTTTCTGGCAGGCTGTGGTTACAAGGCATCAAGAGAAAAGGCTCAGCTTTGTCAACAATCAGTTAGATATCTGGGCCTAATCATATCAGAAGGGACTAGGGCCATAGGCCCTGAGAGAATTAAACCTATACTAAATCACCCCCTACCTATGACTTTAAGACAATTGAGAGGATTTTTGGGAATCACAGGTTACTGTCACATTTGTATTCCGGGTTATGGGGAACTTACCCGGCCTTTATATAAACTTATAGCTGAAACTCAGCAGGCCCAAACCGACAAACTGGTTTGGTCTCCAGAAACTCAAAAGGCTTTTAAGGTTCTTCAGACTGCTCTCCTGCAAGCTCCAGCTCTGAGCTTGCCCACAGGGTCAGAATTTAATTTGTTTGTCACCGAAAGAAAAGGTGTGGCATTGGGAAGTTTTGACACAACCCCGAGGGCCTCACCAGCAACCTATTGCTTATCTAAGCAGAGAATTAGATGTAGTTTCACGTGGGTGGCCCCACTGCCTAAGAGTAATTGGGGCAGCGGCTTTATTAGCACCTGAAGCTTTAAAAATAATTAATGGACGAAACCTTACTGTACTGACTTCTCATGATGTGAGTGGAATCTTACATTCTAAGGTTAATATTTGGATGACAGACAGTAGGCTTCTTAAGTATCAGTCGTTGTTAGAAGGACCAGTAACTAAGCTTAAAGTTTGTGGAAATTTAAATCCTGCCACTTTCCTTCCTGAGAAGGAAAATGAAACACCTGATCACGATTGTTCTCAATTCCTAACTTTGAACTATGCAGCTCGGGAGGGTCTAAAGGATACCCCATTAGACAATCCTGACATGGAAATATTTACAGATGGCAGTTCTTTTGTTCAGGATGGAAAGCGTAAAGTAGGTTATGCCGTGGTGACTGCTGAACAGGTTTTGGAAGCAAAATCTCTCCCCTAGGGAACCAGTGATCTGTTAGCGGAGCTTGTGGCCCTGACCCGAGCTCTAGAGTTAAGCAAAGGGCAGCGGATGGGCCTGATAACCTATGTGAGCTTACTTCTGCTGACTCCAAATATCCTGAGTCTGCTGTTGTATCCTCAAGACAATATATTCCTGTCCTGGGCTCACTCCTATGCTGCATTCCACAATCGGTCTAACTGCTGGGTCTGCAGAGAGCTCCCCTCTTCGTCAGTGGAAGGCTTCCCGTGGTGGACATCCCCATTTCAAGAAAAAGACTTTCTCCAAGTCTGTGAATACCTTCGACAACAATCACATGTGATGCCTCTTCTTCATCTGATGACATCTACCAACCCTAAAATGGACTGGTGCAACTTTGTACTTTAACTATGGACATAATGTGACTTTTAATTTTGATTCTGAATGTTGTGTTTTTGCTGTTTGCTCCCTGCATCTGTAATTGTATAACTGGATTTGTTTCCAGCCGCATGAAAGCTTTTAAGTTACAAATGGTTGCTCAAACTCGTGCTACTGCTGTAGCTTCCTCCAGCTACTATTTGGGGCCCCTGGATCAGATATCCTCAGTATGAGGATTAGGAGAATATGTTGCCTCACCAATTTAGGGACAACGCCCCTTGTCAGCTTGGAAGTAGTTATGGAACGAGAACGACGCCCCTTTTCCCTAGGCAACATAATTCTCCTAAAAGAAAAGAGGGGAATGAGAGAGTCAGTTCCTAGGCAGGTTGATAGGGAGTCTAGGGGTCCTCAAAGAGAGAGGGGTCTGGAATTCTCAAGGAGGAAGAAAGGACAAACTTTTTTTCTTTCTCCACATTCCTTAGGATTATATAACAATAATGTATCCTGCCTGAGGACAGTCTCGGGATTAAGGACAGTCTTTGGATTAAACCTTCTGGCTAATTCTGTTATCTTAAAATGTAAATTATGGGAGTAGGTCTGATGAGGTCTTTACAACCTCCAGACATTCTTTGGATTCACTGGAGAGTATATAACTTCATTGTTAACACTAGCAAGCGGGTACTCTTTCTACCCCCTTCTGATGCCTATGTCAGAAGCTTTCTCTATCTCCTTTATACTTTAATAAAACTTTATTACACACACACACACACACACACACACAAAAGAAGTGGTCTAAGTGTCCAGTGTTGCTGATGGACCAATTAAGATGAAGTCAGAATTGACTACTGAATTTGCTATGCAATTTATTTTTAAAGCTGCAAATGTCAAATACATATATGAAAGAGATGACTGGTCCTTCTATTATTCAAATAAATTAAATTCAAAAGATATAAACTTTTTGTTTACATATCACCAAAAATGGCAAAATTTTGGTGCTGTCACTTCAGTCTTGTCTGACTCTTTGCAACTCCATGGGCTGTAGCCCACCTGGCTTCTTTGTCCATGGGATTCTCCATGCAAGAACACTGGAGTGGGTTGCCATGCCTTTTTCCAGAGGATCTTCCTGACCCAGGGATTGAACCCATGTCTTTTATATCTACCTGTATTGGCAAATGGGTTCTTTACCACTAGCACCACCTGGGAAGCTCCTAAAGTAATAATATATAATATTAATAAGAATGAGTGGAAATAAGCAATTTTATACAGCTGTTGCTTCCATTTTTTTGAATGTTGACAATATCTAGCAAGATCTTTCATGTGTATAACAACTGAATTTCTTCTTTAGGAATCTGATCCAATGCAGAAATGAGTCCAATTTAGCCCCTTTTTCTACCCAACTACTACATCCACCTCCTAATTGATCCCTCAGATTTTGCTCTTAGCTTCCTGTAGCCCATTCCTCGTATTTCAGACGGAGTGATCACTTGAAAATGAGTGTCAAATCCTCTCATTCACCAGTCATTTTCAATGGTTTCCTGATGTAGATAGTATAAAACTCAGGCCCTTTCCCATTACCCATATTAATCAAAATTTTAGGAATGAAGACTTAACTGAAATAAAAAGGTGTTTATGTCAGATTTGTCATGTTGGCAGCACAGGAGACAGATTCGAGAAGCATTACTGTTACGGAAAGGTGTGTGGGGTCTGGCTGCTTGCCACTCAAGAGCCAGTAAATAGGCCAGGTTGGTGGAGAGGAAAGTTTGCTTTATTTCAAATATCGGCAACTGTGGGTGGGTGAGGGGAGGAGAGTGGACATCCATCCAAAGGCTGATTCCTCTGCACCGGCAGCCAGTGGGGCAAGAGCTTTTTATAGACAGAAGCAGGAGGATACAGGCAGAAACAGCACAGTCATCTCTAACAGTCATCTTCAAATGGGTCATTGGTAGTCTGACCAGCGTCATCTTGATTGTTTTAGGCACAGTTAATCTTTAGTTCCAGGGTCCATTTGTTCACATTTCTCTGAAGCCAATTCTTGGAATTATGGCAGCTTATGTCATGGATATAGTCTGATCATCATGTAATTAACTTCTTCCACCTGGGCTTTCAGTATCTATAAGACAGCTCACCGTATATGGCTCAGAATATTATCTGTAGCCCTTAAGAAGGAACTAAAGGTCCTTGACTATGTTTAATGACTACATTATTATTTAGTCTCCTTTGACTATTTTTCTTTGTTTCTGCCTATTCTCATTTCTCTGATTAAACTTATTCTTTGATTAGAGTCTTCCACAGACAAAGGACATGGGGCAGAAGTGGCTAGTGTCCTGCTCCCTTTCACTACAAAATGGGGGGAGCTTATCAAGGAAAAGGCTACAGTTAGTTACATGAGACAGAGAAGGCACTGGCACCCCACTCCAGTACTCTTGCCTGGAGAATCCCATGGCCGGAGGAGCCTGGTAGGCTGCAGTCCATGGGGTCACTAACAGTCGGACATGACTGAGCAACTTCACTTTCACTTTTCATTTTCATGCATTGGAGAAGGAAATGGCAGCCCACTCCAGTGTTCTTGCCTGGAGAATCCTAGGGATGGGAGAGCCTGGTGAGCTGCCGTCTATGGGGTTGCACAGGGTCGGACATGACTGGAGTGACTTAGCAGCAGCAGCAGCAGTTACATGAGATGTTTATCAAGAACTATATCTGGAAGTGGTAAGAAGTAAGGGTACCTGTTAAGTAAGGGTTGATTGGGGTCCAAAAACTTTGCATAGTTACAAGAGGAGACCTTGGGACCATAAGATAGTGGGCTAGTAGGTGTTGTTCTGAATATGGCTAGTGGTGTTCTTAAGTCTGGGACAGTTCAACAAAGGTGTAAGTTCAGGTTCAAGAGACATGTCTGAGACGAAATTCTCAAAGGCTCCCCAACTCTGTTTTTGTAAGCTTAAATTGCAACTACTCCATTATAATTTCAGTTCATCACCATCACCAGTCCTATTTCCCAGGACTCACTTTTTCTCATTTTCTTCTATAGTTATCATTTTCTTGAGAAACTTTTTCTATTTGACATTTCCTTGCAAAGCCACACACTTTATTCAAACTTATGTGAAACTGTAAAGAGCAATTTCTCATATTACAAAAATATTTTGGAAAATTTATTATCGCTTCTCATGTATTTAATGTCATGTATTATGCTGTGCAATTTGTTATATATAGCTATGCATGTGTATATGTAGATTCTCTGTTTTCTATATAAGGGCTTATTAGAATGTTAACTTACTGATCCTTTCAAAAATGTTAGCTCTTTCTATTATTAATCAGTTTTACTGACTTTTCCCCCCAAATAACCATTTGCCTGCACGCATGCTCAGTTGTTCCAGTTGTGTCCGACTGTCTGTGACCCCATGGACTGCAGCCACCCCAGGCTCCTCTGTCCATGGGATTTTCCAAGCAAGAATACTGAAGTGGGTTGCCGTGCCCTCCTCCAGGGATCTTCCTGATCCAGGTATAGAACCTGCATTTCCTTCACTGCAGGTGGATTCTGTACTGCTAAACCACCTGGGAAGCCCAAATAACCATTCTGGGGGTTGTTAATTATTAATTTCTTCTTTCCACTTAATTTTATTATATTTTATAGTGTTTTTTTTTCAGATGAATGAATGCTATTTAACTCATTGTTCACATTTAATACCAAAAATTATCTAAGGCTAAAGATTTTCTTTAAAGTATCTTGATCATATCAATATATAGTGTTTCTATTTTCACTGATTTGAAAATAATGTAAACTGTAAGTGGAGTTGTAACTTCCTTCTATGAAAAAGATCATTCTTATTATTGTACAGAAAATAGTAGAGCAAAAGGATGATGGCAAAGTGACCAGGTGAGGTCACTGCTGTAGTCTGTGCCAGGTAGGCAGCATGCATGGAGTTGGGACAGATAGGAAAAGAAACAACTTTGAGAGAGATTTAGAAGGGTCACCAACTGATCAAGTTTTCATGACAACAAATTTTTATCACTCAAAAGCAATCACTTTCTAGAACTTTTGTTTATTATGCTCTAAAATATACTTTAGTATATCTTTCCAATTGCCTTCACAATATCCATTTTCCTTTCTTCCTTGATAACATAATCTTGACTTTGGTAAACAGTATACCCAGAAAACACATTCCCGTTTTCCATTGCTGTTAAAAGTGACCAAGTCAGTCAGCTCTGATCAAATCGACATAAATGGAAGTCTGCTAGGGGTTTGCAGGAACTTTTGGTTTCCTAATATAAGATAGAAAACACTTACCTTTCTTTCCTGCCTTAGAAATGAATGTAATGTGCGGAGAGATAGCAGCCATTTTGTGACCAGGAGTTGAGAAGCATAAAGATGAACACCTCACCTTAAGAATGTCAGAGTAGAAAGACGAGTTTGCCAAGCCTCGGAACCTACACAGCAAATATCTACTAACAAACTTCTTGTTGTGAGAGAAAATTAGATTCACTTTTTTGTAACCCATAGTTGGGATTTATGTTACTTGCAATTGAACACTTATCAACAGATGCATATATTTATTGCCAAGTATTCAACTTCCCAATGAGTACCCTCTATTCTATGAGACCTGGTTTTGCCTGCTGCATTTTTGCAAAGACCCTTCATGTAAAGAATACAACCCCTCAAAATGTGTGAGAGATTTCTGTATGTCCTACATATCACTGCTCAAGTTACCACATTCTCTTAACTTCTCGCAATATTTTCTCTACCTTATGTGTCCTATCGATTTTGTCAACCAAGTCCTGAGGTTCTTTCTTTTTTTGTGGTATTCTTCACCTCATGGGACCTGGGTAATGGTTTCCCCACTGGTTGCCCCATTCCAGTCTTTCTGTTTTCTAGACCAAGAGGTTTTCTATTCCTCTGCCACCCAAGGCTTTCCATGCTATTATTTGGTTCCTCTGCATATAACAGCAAAGATTACTCAGTACGTAAGAAATAAGCAAATTCTTGTGCCTGGAATGCTCTGTCCTCTCTAACATCTTCATGATCTCCTTTTACAGTCTTAATTTTCATATGAATGCTTTATTCTAATCAAACTGTTTTCCTGCCCTAAACATACCTATCAAATATACTTTCCTCTATTTCTATAAGAAACCACCTTATCTTCTTTTAGCTCTTCAAATCCTTCTCATTTTCCAAGATTCAGCTCAAATCCTACCTCCTCTGTCAAAGCTTTCTTGTTCACCACAACTTGATCTTCTCTGTCCTTCTCTTAAATCTTAGTTCTTAGTATCAGTTTTATTTTCATCTTCCATTACCTCTGTTCATCTCTAATGTGCCTCAGCTACGTTGGGCTAATCAACCATTCTCCGGACATGCGTTATCTTTGCTCAGTCTGTTCTTGCAGCCTGAAATGCCTTCTCTCCTCTTCCCTATCAGCCATGACCCCTGCTCAAAGGCTTCTTCATTTTTAACTCTTTCTTCTTTCCTCTATTCAGATTACCAGATCTTCCCAGCAATTTGTCCATTACGCTGTTTTTCTTCATCTTACCAAAGTGCTATTTGTTTACATAATTTTTTTCCTTACGAAGACTTACAACTACTGAGACCCAGTAGAGCAAATGCTACGTCCTCGGTTCATAATTCATCAAATTATACCTCTCTTTGTGAGAAGAAATTGTACTGATCACCTCATCCAAACTTCCAGTTTATAAAAAAGGTAATAAGCCTTCAGACAGGTAGTGACTTGTACAAACTCACAGAGTTCATTTCCACGGGAAGGCCCTATCCCCTGTCAGTGCTCCAGATAAAACAATGGAGAGATGGTTCCATCCCACAAGGAGCTGACCAATTTGGTGATGATGTCAGACATTTAATTACTAAGCCATAACTTTATTTTTTAAAAGAAAAATTCTGAACATCGTTTTGTCCTATATATTTTCTAAAGTTTCCAAAATGCAATAGAAGATTAATTCTATTTGGAGAGACAGTAGAGAATTTTTAAATGTTAGCAATAAATTAATTTCCTACTAATTTAAATTTTCAAAGAGATGATCCATGAAAAATGAGCCACCAAGATCATTTGAATCAAATGATATTTGCAATATTATTTTCATTTTGCACATTTCCCCATGGCCCATAAGTGGTACAAAATTAAACAGAATAAGCAAATGCATCATATTTTCATTCAAATTAATGTGAATGTTGTTTATTCAGTGCTTGTTTTGAGAGTAAAATAATTCTCATTCATGCCTCCATATTCATGTTTCAGTCCATCTACTCTTTATTTTACAAGAGAGACCATAATGGGAAATGCAAAAAACCCCTTAATTATTTAGTTCTGCCTGTTGTTTATTTTTTCTAAAATGGTTTGGTGAATTTTTAGTGCAGTGATAATTATGATTAGGGGACATTCCTTTCTAGAGTCAGAATTAGATAATGGGCCATGTGTGCCAACAACAAATTTTTCTTTCAACAGTTTCCCTGTTTTTGTACCACTTTCTTAAAGACTCACTGTATTTTGTTATATAGTTGTGTATAGTGTCTACACCTGGTATATTATTGGCAATAAAAATTATTCTTATTTCTTTCATAACCATCATAGTAATTTCATATGTCTCAATCTATTTCTTATATATATATATTTTTAATTAATTTATTTTGGCTGTGCCTTGCAGCTTGTAAGATCTTAGTTTCCTGACCAGGGATTGAACCCACACTCTCTGCAGTGAAAGCTCAAAGTCTTAACCTATGGGCCACCAGGCAATTCCTCATATGTCTCAATTTAAATTAAGTAAAATCTATAGTCATTCATAGAAAAGAAAAAGAATTACTATTAGGCAAATTCAGAATTCAATGAGTTACAGATGATCAAATCCTGTTAGAGCTTAAAGAATCAAGTTTGATACAACTAAATATAACTTTGCAGTTTCTTAGTCTGGTTGGTTGCATTAAGTGCTATTTCTTTGCAGTAACTTAAATCTGGAACTACTCTTATGTCATCGTCTCCCTTCAACAGGACCTGAATTTAAGTGGCTGGCAAGAACAGTAGCTTTACTTATTATAATTTAGAAACAAAGCTCTTTAAAAAGATGAGCACCTGATTTCTTTTACTTTAAACTCTTAGTTTAAAGGATACTGAATGCAGAAGGGGGAGGCTGGTTTCTAAAATACTCATCAATTGAGTTCTGAGTTATTCTAGCTATTCATGCACTAAGGGCTTCCCCGATGGTTCAGCAGTAAAGAATCCACTTGTCAATGCAAGAGACATGGGTCCGATCCCTGGGTGGGGAAGATTCCCCTGAAGGAGGGCATCTCAACCCTCTCCAGTATTCTTGCCTGGGAAATCCCATGGATAGAGGAGCCTGGCAGGCTTCAGTCCATGGGGTTGCAAAAGAGTTGGACATGACTGAGCATGCACGCATGCATTAAAACTGGAAATTAAATTGATTGAGCAAGAGTTACTAAAGTTGCTGGCTTTGGGGTAAGATTTATTAGAACTGAAAACTCTGAACTGGGTTTAGATCTATTTTAACCCTTGGTAAAAGGAATGGGTAATCATCCAAAGTGAATGCTAAAATTATTTGTAAGTGTACATCCCCCCAAGTTGCAACTAAATAGCTCAGAGGTATAGATTTGGGGTAGTTTAGATGATACATCATAACTTGTCAAGCTCTGAACTGAGCAACAGGTGAGTAAGTGGAATCAGAGGGATAATGAAACCTTGATTTTATTTAAGCCACCCCAATATTTTTGTTCAGTTGCTCAGTTGTGTCCATCTCTTTACAATCCCATGGACTGCAAGACACCAGGATTCCCTGTCCATCACCATCTCCTGGAGTTTGCTCAAACTCATGTCCATTGAGTCAGTGATGCCATCCAACCATCTCGTTCTCTGTCATCCCCTTCTCCTCCTGCCTTCACTCTTTCCCAGCATCAAGATCTTTTCCAATGAGTTGGCTTTTCGAATCAGGTGGCCAATGGGCTGGAGCTTCAGCTTAAGCATCAGTCCTTCCAATGAATGAATATTCAAGGTAGATTTCCTTTAGAATTGACTGGTTTGATCTCCTTGTAGTCCAAGGGACTCTCAAGAGTCTTCTCCAGCACCACAGTTCAAAAGCATCAATTCTTCGACACTCAACCTTCTTTATGGTCCAACTCTCACATCCCATACATGACTACTGTAAAAACCATAGCTTTGACTAGATGGACCTTTGTTGGTGAAGTAATGTCTCTGCTTTTTAATATACTGTCTAGGTTTGTCATAGCTTTTCTTCCAAGGAGCAAGCGTCCTTTAATTTCATGGCTGCAGTCACCATCTGCGGTGATTTTGGGAGCCCAGAAAATAAAGTATGTCACTTTATTTTCACTTTTTAACCCACCCCAATAGTTTAGGACAATTTGTTAGTTTCATTCTCTCTGCTCATTTTTTTGGGGGGGAGGGGGAGTGAAAAAGTATTGGTTTTCTTAACTTTAGTTATCAGTGGATTAGGTGATTTAGTCCTATTGGTACAAATGATCCAATGGTCCGTATTTCACGGACCAGTGGGGACGAGGCCAGCAATAATTTCACTGCCTGTTAGATGTTCAGTTGAACACAATCCTCATACATACAACTGATTAAAGAGCCAAAGAAAACTGGAACCCCTTTCATTATAGAAAAATGCAGCCACACACTAACCCAGAAGCTAGACTTTGACACTGAATAAAGATTGAAACTATTTTCTATCCTTCTTGCATTTTTTAAAACTTTGACTCACAAAATATCTGCAATCATTCGTTAATACACAATACATTTTAACTATTTTTAATCTACAATAAATGCTTATAAATTAGCACCCCTGGAGGTGTGATTGTTTGAATTCCTTAAGATCAAGTAAACTAAATAAATAAATAAACTAAATGTCTCTTTCTCTTTCCTGAGCAGGTTAAGTCGAACTAAACTGGAAAATGGATTTAAAATGCCACTGGTACTTGAGTACATTTCTGAAAAGAAAGTTGTAGCAGTTTGTGGGTTTTTTTTTTTTTTTTGGGGGGGGTTGTTTGTTTGATTCAGTGATCTCTCCTGCAGTCTGTTTTGTCTGTAGGAGCTGACAGTATCTCAGGGCACCTGGCTCTGTTAGATGGATTGGAATCTCCAACTTAGCCATTTCCTTGCGGGGTGGCTACTTTCCCACCTCTTCCTCCCTCCTTCTTTCTCCTTTTTTTTCCCCCTTCCTAATGATGTTACATTTGTCCAGCAGATGATGTAGAGCAAGCTGAGGAGGATGAACGACTGGGCTCCATCGCTCCTCTCTTGGCAAGCGCTCACACTTCACACCAGCCCTCCTCGGCACCATTAATATTTTATATAGATACCCTTGTCACCGATTTACCTTTGGCGATCCAAAATCAGGACGGCAGGGTGGAGGGGGTGTGAGGAGGGGGTGGAGGAAAGCCAGTTGATTTATTGTGTTGAATGTTAGGGAATAAAAAGGAGGTGATCAAATTCATATGAATGTCTTGACCTGTCTTCTTCAAAACCGTTTTGCTCATTTCGGTGCTTAAGCATTTTGTTGCCTGAAGCTTGAAAGCAGAAAGAAAGAGAAAGAATGAAAAAAAAAAGCATTGTGTTGCTTTGTTATTTATTTATTCTCTTTATGTACTGGAAAATTTTCAAGCTATCATCCATGTGTGAGCTTTAGGAGGGAACATGGAGATGGATTGTTTGTTTAGACTGATAGGCTCCGGGCCTCCCTGTCCTGGTGCAAGCTGGCAGTAGATGAAGGCATGAGAGTTTGTAGGCAGGGGTCTGAACTGATCGGCAAATATCATCTATCCCGGCTAATCTCCTTTAACCCAATCCAGAAAGTCTTTCTAGTAGATGAAAAGCATTTTGTTAAATGTGGTCCCTGTTCTGAAGGTAAAGAGGAAGATATACTGTCTCAAGTACAGTGATAACATTTGCTGCTGCTGCTGCTAAGTTGCTTCGGTCCTGTCTGACTCTGTGCGACCCCATAGATGGCAGCCCACCAGGCTTCCCCGTCCCTGGGATTCTCCAGGCAAGAACACTGGAGTGGCATGATCCTCCAAATTTCAGGCATGTTTTCTTGTGGGTGGGTTGCCAATTTTTCAAACAAAATGAGAAGTAATTTCTCTTCAGATTATTTTTATACTAAACTAAGGTAGTTAGCCAGAGAAGGCAATGGCAACCCACTCCAGTACTCTTGCCTGGAAAATCCCATGGACGGAGGAGCCTGGTGGGCTGCAGTCCATGGGGTCGCTAGGAGTCGGACACAACTGAGCGACTTCACTTTCAATTTTCACTTTCATCCATTGGAGAAGGAAATGGCAACCCACTCCTGTGTTCTTGCCTGGAGAATCCCAGGGACAGGGGAGCCTGCTGGGCTGCCGTCTATGGGGTTGCACAGAGTCGGACACGACTGAGGTGACTTAGCAAGGTAGTTAGCAAGGTTGGGAAGTTCTTCTCTATGTTTCCTGTGTGTGTGTGTGTGTGTGTGTGTGTGTGTGTGTCTATCAGTAATTTTACACTGTTCATTCTGTGAAGTTTTGTCAACCCTAGGACTCAGAACTTCTATTTCCCAGGGTGATACAAACCACTCCCCATTAACTCATTTTGTACACTAATTGGATAATGCTTTTAATTGCAATCTTCCTGTCTTGTGCAGTGACAAGAATTTCTGAATCCACCAATACGTCCTTATTGAAGACTTTTTATTGAAACCAGTTGCTTAGTGTGAAGAACATAATGAGACTTTCTTTCCATTTTTTCAAAGTATTCTTTAAAAATTTGTGTGACAGCTTTCTAAAGTACTTTTTATATTAATTCCCTTTCCACAGAGACTCTCTATAGAATCAAAATCATTACATGACGAGTATACACAATAGAACCACTGACTAAACAGAGACATTGGTTGAATGAAGAGTAGAGAGTGAGGAGGTCATTACTGAAAGTTCTACCTATTTACAGATCAAAATCGTATTTACATTCAGAAAAGCTTGGTGCTTGTAGTTTGAGATCTAAGAAAATTTTACCTGTGTTAGTTTGCATTTATTGAGGGTCAATTATATGCAGACCTCAGGTACTGGTATTAGACTAACTCCTAATTTCAGTAGTTAGATCTCTGCTCCTTTGTTCTAAGCTTTGTTGTGACACCTTGGCTACATCCCTTTGCCCTAGCATCATCTATTCCCTTTTGTAAGTTAAAGCACAGATTGTAGGCATTTATGACATGTGTATTTAAAGTAATATTTCTGAGTCCTTTATATATTTGTGTATGAGTATGATTAATAAAAATTGTAGATTACCATGAATCTTTCTGAGACTGGAATGATAATTTTCACTAGCCATTCCTGTTTCAAAAGCTGCCTTGAAGGCTGAGCGTTTTCTCCAAAGTTTGTGCTCTACTTCTAAAATGGGGGGAGGGATAAATTGAAAGTTTGGGATTGATGTATACATACTGTTATGTTTAAAATAGATAACCAACAAGGACCCACTATATAACACAGTGAAATCTGCTCAATAGTCTGTAATAGCCAAAATGGGAAATAAATTTGAAAAAGAATAGATACACATATATGTATAACTGAATCACATTGTTCTACAATCATTTGCTGAAACTAACACAACACTGTTAATCAACTAAACTCCAATACAGAATAAAAATGAAAAAAACATTCTTAAGGGAAATAAGTTAAATGAATAAATAAAAGCTGCGTGCTGGACTTATCTGTTCATGGTTTGATTTTTGCAGTAGGTGACTCTGACCCATTATTTGAAGATACACTCTAGGGCTTTCTAAACCTGACTGCTTTATCCTTCCTTCACAGAGAGGAATGGTGCGCCACCAAGATTCTTGAGGCTGATTGTGTCTACGTGGGGCACATAGTCCTGGGCCACCTTCAGGGAATGCCAGGTACTTAACACAATCAGTTCTATTCCCTCTTGGTTTGCAGTTGGGCTTCTGCAGACCTACCAATGATGGGATGTTTTCAGTTCTGCCCTTAGACCCAGGCAAGAGGGTTCTGTGTTTGCATCCTAATGTGCACAGGTATGCTCAGTCATTTAGTTGCGTCCTCCTGTTTGCAGTGCCACAGACTGTAGCCCACCAGGCTTTTCTGTCCACGAGACTTCCCAGGCAAGAATACTGGACTGGGTTGCCTTTTCCTACTCCAGGGGATCTTCCTGACCCAGGGATGGAACACATATCTCCTGTGTCTCCCACATTAGCAGAAAGATTCTTTACCACTGTAGCCACCTGGGAAGCCCCTGTATCTTGGCATAGCACAAACACTGAAATACAAAAACAATTTTATTTTTCCTAAGAAAGTTTTTTGAAGGATCTGTAACTAACTGAGCAAATGGGCTTCCACTTGGAGCACTTTCTAGAGGAACTGGTACATGGTGTCCTAGGTCAGAGAGCAGAGCTAAGAGCATACAAGTGTCCACAAGGGAGAAGAGCCTGCCCCTATGCTGGCTTGCCAGGGAGAGAGAGAGAGGCTGATTTTGCTTAAACTGGGCTGCTCTAATCTCAAGGTGGGTGTCTAGACAGATATTTAGAACAGATATTTAGAACTGCCTGAGAATCTTGAATGGGAAAAAATACGGGGCGGGGGGCCTATCCCTCCTCGCCCCCTCAAAGAGTTGGGTCCAGTCACTGTCCACTCTGTGTTTGGGCTGCTCCCTGCCCAGGTGCTATGGTCCAGGTCTTGCCCCAACAGATCCTTGTTTCCATCAGGCTAGCAGCCAGTGGAGCAGTGTTACAAGGGCATCGCCTTGGAGTGTGCTAAGCTCCCCAGGGTGGGAGCATCCCGGTGGGAAAGTGGGCAAGGCCTTGCGCAGAGCTTGAGTTATAACATTTAAACAGAAGATCTATCTAGGATGTGAACCTCCACCTCTCCTGCTGCTTTGGGCCCCACAAATTTTAGTTGTTTCTAATTTTAAAGAATAATTTTATGTATTTGCTTTTTACTGTGCTAGGTCTTTGTTGCTTCGAGGGCTTTTCTCTAGTTGCAGTGAGGGGATACTCTCTAGTGATTCTCAGGCTTCTCCTCGTAGCTCAGTTGGTAAAGAATCTGCCTGCAACGCAGGAGACCTGGGTTCGATCCCTGGGTCCAGAAGATCCCCTGGAGCAGGAAATGGCAACTCACTCCAGTATTCTTGCCTGGAGAATCCCATGGACAGAGGAGCCTGGCAGGCTACACTCCATGGAGTCTCAAGAGTCGGACACAACTTAGTGACTAAATGACCACCAGTGTTGCAGTGGGTGGGCTCTAGAGCACGGGCCTCCAGAGTTGTGGCTCCTGGGCTCTAGGGCACAGGCTCAATAGCTGTGGCCCATGAGCTTAGTTGCCCCTCAGCATGTGGGATCTTCCCGGACCAGGGATTGAACCCATGTCTCTTGCTTTGGCAGGTGGATTCTTTACCACTGAGCCATCAGGAAGCCACCACAGAGTTTAGAGGTGATCTTGAACTTTCTCAACCCCATCTGGATGCTGATTTTTCTTTGATAATAACTTTGCGATCTTTCTCTCTTCGTGTCCTCGATTTCACTTTGCATTTGCATCTTTTATCTTCTCATGTGTGACCTCCGTGTTTCTGACCCAATCTTCCTGTGCTTAATGGTTTAATATTGCCTATGCACTCCTTCCTGTCCCGGCCTAGGAATTGCACACTATGCACCTACTCTAAATGGTTTAGCTAGAGTAATCTACCATCCCCTTACCGCAGTTAACTTCACATGAGTATTCCTCTGGAATGAATGGGATGGCAGGTCAGAATTCAGCAAAAAAAAAAAAAGAAAAGAAACAAAGAAAGAAAAAAGGCGTTCCCTAGCAGGATGGTTTCTTCAACTTCAGCTACATGTTTTTGCTGTGATGGTTGATAACATTAATAGCAGTTCATGAATCATTCTTCAGGTACCAGAGTAGAACTTGGCTCAGGCCACCCTGACACTTAGAAGTTGAATGCTAAATGGCAGTGTAATATTAGGGGCACTATTCAATTTACATTAAGCTGTCCTCGTTCGGTGGCTGTTCAATGGGGGTTCCCTGGGTGATTGTAAATGCAGGCAGCTAATGGTGCTGACAACTTAGCCAACATTTTTGCTGTGGGAACAAAAGTTGCACTTGCAAACTGTTCACATTGACAGTAATCCACTTACTTCACAAAATCATTGCAAATTAAGTCAATAGGTTTTCAGACAAAATGAGTTAGGAGTCCATATAGAGAAACACCACCATTTCCCCCTGTTTATCACTGTTTTTTTCAATATGGTGATCAAATCTGTTGTCTCCTTAAAGACTAGAGAAAGGACATTAATCAAATTTCCTCAACTTTTTAACAAATATTGGAACAAGCTTCACAACCTGTAAATGATGGTGGAGGCTTTCAGTCACAGATTGAGCTTTCATTGAAGCATCAGAACCTCAAAGCTTATGTTCGAGCTCACCGGAAGTGCTACTTGTTAAGGAAAAACTTGTTAAAGTTGCTGCCCGCCAAAGCTCTCTTAGGGCTAAAGAGAGCAGCTATTAGGTTGGTTGTTTGGAGCGGCGGGAGTGGGGGAGAGCGGATAGGAAGAGTACATCTATTTACTTACCTATCTATCTTAGATGGTTGTTTCTGCTTTCTATTTCCCAATGTTTCTTTAGCACAGGTAGTATTACTTCAGGGGCAGCTAGTATTATAGTCAGACCACAATTTACTATTGACTCTGCTATTCCCTAATGGCTCAGACTGAAAAGAATCTGCCTGCAATGCAGCAGACCTGGGTCTGATCCCTGGGCTGGGAAGATCCCCTGGAGAAAGGAATGGCTACCCACTCCAGTGTTCTTGCCTGGAGAATCTCAGTGGACAGAGGAGCCTGGCAGGCTACAGTCCATGGGATTGCAAAGAGTCAGACACGACTGAGCGACGTTCACTTTCTTTCCGCTTTTCCCTAGACATGTGAACTGGGCATTCTCTTTGCCTCCTCTAAATTATGGTCTCTCATTTCTAAACTAGAGATGATATAATTTTCTTCATAAGGATGCTGGGAAGAATAAATGAGATCATTTGGGCTCAGCATGACAGAGAGCAAAATATATTAGAGGTAACTGAAGGTAGAAAATGATGAAGAAAGGTAGGTAGTGATGAAGAAAGTTCTAAGAGAGTACAGTAAGTCACCTACGCGTGAATCTTCAAGTTGCAAACTTTCAAAGACACAAATGTGGATTCCATCAATGTCAGGTGTGAGTGAAACTGCAGCTTGCCCTCCATCTCCTATCGCTGACGATCCTTCGCTCTACCATCTCCCGCCTCCTCTCTCTCCTCCTGTCAGCAACTCTTCTAGCCTGTTCACCCAGTGCCAGCCTCTGTATGCCATCTGTTGTACTATACTTGCTCTACTGTACTTTGCAAGGTACTGTACTGTAAGCTTAAAAATGTTTTCTTTAGTTTTTGTATGTTTGGTTTTTTATGTATTATTTATGTAAAAAGTATAATAAACATACTATAGTATAGGACTATATAACAGATCATGTTAGTTGGGTACCTGGGCTGATTTTGCTGAACTTACAAACTCACTCTTGGAAGAGAACTCATTCATACGTTGGGGACTGAATGTATAGGTGCTCCTAAGCCTTCTCGCACTGCACTCCAGTTCTCTGGCCTGGAAAATCCCATGGACGCAGGAGCCTGGAAGGCTGCAGTCCATGGGGTGGCTGAGGGTCAGACACAACTGAGCTACTTCACTTTCACTTTTCACTTCCATGCCTTGGAGAAGGAAATGGCAACCCACTCCAGTGTTCTTGCCTGGAGAATCCCAGGGACGGGGGAGCCTGGTGGGCTGCCGTCTATGGGGTCGCACAGAGTCAGACACGACTGAAGCGACTTAGCAGCAGCAGCGGCGGCAGCAGCAGCAAGCCTTCTTCTCAGCTATGTTACTACAGATCATAGTCTATATGCCCCACAGCTGTGGTCTCTATCTTATTTGAGTCTCTTCACCACTGTGTCACAGTTTAATATAACATGTATACTGAAAGAGATCATATGGGCTATCAGGAATTTACCTTATGCAGATATGATTTCTTCTAAGGGAATATCACACATAAATACTCTCTTTATGAGAGTATAAATACACACATAAAGACAAGGGCAAAGACCTGGTCTGTCCTGCTCACTTCTAAATGCTCAGCACACAGACCAGTGCCTGGCATTTGCTCAACAAATGTTTGTTACAAGAAGTGAAAGATGCATAGACAATTTTGAGATGGGAGTATGGTTTAAAAGGCAGACAAAGCTACTGAAATTGGGAAATTTCCATCCTTGCATTATGCCCTTCATCTGGGACTGGTGACTTTTGTTATTTGTTCAAAAAAAGCAGTAATACTTTATAACATATAGGTCATTCTAAATGCATACATCTCACATTTAAAATAGAAGGAGGGAAAAAAGTCAACATGTCATAATAGGATATGAATTTAGTTGTGCTTAATATATCAAGTAATTATTGTTAATGTGATTAGAGATAAATTAATTTCCTTCAAGTTTTGTTTATAATTTTTATAAATGTCTTTTAATGTTTTAAATGTTAATTTTGTTATGAAGTCAGTATATTTAGATTAGGGAATTAAACTGAATTAATTTCAATGCCCAAGATTCTTTATTGCCAGTCACAGCAGAAGTCTCCTCTTGCCCACTTTATAATCAGCCATAATTATAGGTTATAACATGTTTATTTAGTTATTTAAAGCTTCTTGTATTTTGAAGTATAAAACAATGCAAGGAATATTTAAACTTGTGGCCAAAAAAAAATAAAAACACATTGTGGTAACAAAAGTTACTCGTGGAGGTAATTAGGGCATTATCTGCCCACCTACAGGAATGGATTCCTGAGGCTAAACGGATCTATCAGTAAGCAAAGATACATGTTTACTTTGCAATACTATAATGCTATATATAAAAGAAAATAAGCAAATGATTTGTCAACCTGCAATGATGGCCATATCTATGTCTTTGTTAAGCTACTGTGAAGTTGGAGAACAGCTTTCTCTTGGCTCCTTTTCAGCATTCCAAAAGCGAATGGCCACGGTCCGAAAAGGAAAAAGGGATTCTGAGAGATGGGAAGTATGGGAAGGCGACAGAATAATTGATGGAATTCATAGGAGAGGGAAAGAATCCTAACTGTATTAAGAACACAGCCAAATTGATGATCTCAAACAACAAAGCCATCTTACCCTCTAACACCAGACAAAAGAATGGAAGGAGACAGAGACATATTTGTTATGGGAAAGAAAGGAAATGAGAAAATTCTCAAGTGACTTTGTTCTCTTTGCTTGAAAGTTTCAATCAAGTTAACAAAGTTCATAGTGGATTCTGTGGAGCACTGGGCAGGGGGAAGTGGGCGCAAGAGTTTAGGAATGAGTTGAAAATTTGAGAATTTATTTTGTGGATGCAGCCTTTGTTGTTGTTTTTAGCCACTAAGTCGTTTTTGACTCTGCAACCCCATGAACTATATAGCCCTCCAGGCTCCTCTGTCCATGGGATGTTCCAGGCAAGGATATTGGAGTGGGTTGCTGTTTCCTTCTCCAGGGGATCTTCCTGACCCAGGGATTGAACCTGCATCTCCTGCACTGGCAGCCCGATTCTTTACTGCTGAGCCACCAGGATGCAGCTTGAAAGTGAAAGTGAAAATCACTCAGTTGCGTCCAGCTCTTTTTCACCCCATGGACTGTAACCTCTGTCCATGGAATTCTCTAGGCAGGAATACTAGAGTGGGATGCCATTTCCTTCTCCAGTCTCCCACATTGCAGGCAGATGCTTTACCATCTGAGCTACCAGGGATGAAGCCTAGTTTAATACAGTTAGCTCAGAGAGGACCCAGCCTTTGCAATTGCAAATGTTACCAGTAATCTGTAATGGATCCGAATGAAAAGACCAGAAAATTTTTTAGTTAGATGAATCCATGTACAGGGATGGGACATAAGCTCTAGCATAATAAATTGGGAATAATCTAAGGTGCTGATGGTAAGAGAGTTGAAATGGTGTCTGGTAGCCAAACTAGGAGAGAAAATAAAAGTAAGAAGGACTTGGAGAATCTGAGAACCATGGTAGTTAAATGACTGGAGAACAAAGAGTCTTTTCCGTGGAAATAGGGCAAGGTACCTGGCAAAAACAACGTATTGTTGGTTAAAAAATAAATGGTCAATTCCAGGATTTGTAATCATGGGAGTGGGTGGCTGACCTGTGATTGAGACAACTGCTGCGGTGGGGATCTCACTAATTGTTCCCTTTCTCCACTGGAGATAATGCTTGGGGTTGAGAGCTTGATGACAGAGAAGATGGTGACAAGCCATCCTCCAAACTCATTATTTTAGTTTTAGATTTTATCTTGCCATAAATCTTTATTTCCATAGAATAAATAGAGCTACACTGACATTCACAACTTGTGCTACTGGATCACATACTATCATGTCCCATGTTTTCCTTCTCATGTACCAGGAAAATACGTTGGGATGTTGAGGGTCATTTTATGCTATGGGAAAAGTGCTAGTTTACCTACATACTACCTACTACCCCAAATTCATATTAGGTCACTGGATGATTCCACCATTACAAGCTCCTTGAAGGCAGAATCTGTCTTATTTTTCTATGTTCCTGACACAGTCTCTGACACTTAGGAAACAGTTGATTCAAATTTAAAAGTTTTATTGAGGTAAACTTGATTTACAATGTTAATTCCTGCTGTATAGCAAAATGACTCAGCCATACACACACATACTCTTTTTCATGTTCTCCTCCATCATGGTCTATCACAGGATATAGAATATAGCTCTCTGTGCTGTCCAGTAGGACCTTGCTGTTTATCCATCTGATATAATAGTTTGCATCTGCTAATCCCAAGCTCCCAATTCTTCCCTCCCATTCACTTCCCCTCGGCAGCCATAAGTCTGTTCTCTATGTCTGCGAGTTAATCCTTCCCTCCATCGCCTTCCTCTCGGCAGCCGTAAGTCTGTTCTCTATGTCTGCGAGTTTATTTCTGTTTCATAGATTTGTTCATTTGTGTCATATTTTAGATTCCTGATAAATTGTTGATGAAGAAAACATGGAATGAGTGAATGAATGAAGGTCAACAGCATGGATGGAACAGAAAAGAAAACTAAGCCAAGTTTGAGGAAAGTGGAGAAATGAAGATGGAACTCAGTGGATGACTTGCAGATGGAAAAAAAGTGGTCTAGTTAAGTGACTTGAACATCAAATGAGGGAGTGTTACTGAATTCTATTTGTGGAAGGAGCAATAGGAAATGGAAAGAATTCAGGTGTTTCCCTTTAGTTCTGGGGACAGGGCACAAATAGTAACTAGAAAAGGTGGTAAGAGAAGAGCCTCCATCAAAGCAAGCTACTGATATAAACAGTGTGGAAGTCCTTCAAGGAGAAATGATTCACGGTAACACTGTGCACCTCTTAAAAGAATATGACATTTTCCTTGGTGCCTGGCAAAGTGTATATTTTAAAGTTTGCTTGAGTGTGGCTTTGATCTTTCAAGAAGTCTAAAGGAAGATTAACGCTTGTGTACTAAATATTTCTGATAGAATTAATTTTTCAATCTTGTTCTTTATATTGCTGCAGTCTGCATAACTTGATTTAAAATTCTGGTCTCATGTGGCTAACTCCAAAGTACAATTTTGATTAATCAGAGAATTGGTTTAATCATTTGTTGCAAGAAATCATAAATTACTGCAGCTGAAGATTTCTATGAGTGTCTCTTGAGCCAGGTATATTTTGGCCTGCTTCTAAATATTTGATATCCTATACCATGTGATCATGTTCAAATAGGACTGAATTATGTATAAGCTCTGAAATGAAAAATAAAACAATGGTATGGAGATTAGACACAGGAAAACATATGAATTATATTAGGTTGTTATTATCTTACCTAATGAAAGAAGAATAAAATGCAAAATCATGGCAAATGCCAGAAGACTGGTTCATACATGGGTGAAACTAAGATTTTATAAAGTGAAAAAGTGAGATGTAGAAAGTTCACAAATCATTGGCCTGGGACTGTTCATAATCTGAATTTTTTACCTATAAATATCCACTATGCAAGACAGACACAATTCTCCCATTATTATCATATTCTGTACAATAAGATAGGTTATTAGCTGTTTATTGTAGTCTAATACCAACCACCATAAAAATGGGTACAGTTGTAAGTGTAATATAACATCAAACAAGTTAAACAGCAGAACTAAGGTCTTGCCTTATAAAATATTCATAAAACAGGCTTCATTTGTTCTAACTAATGAGACAGCTGGTAAAACCCACTACAGTTCCTGACTGTGGATTCCTCAAATCCACGGCCTCAAATTTCTGGAACTTTAAGAAGAGATTCAGAATTCCTGAGAAAGTGGAATAAGCCATTTTTATTTTTGAAGAGAAGTTTCACCCAAATAAATTTCAACTGTCAGATCCCAGTGACATGCAGCAAAAATGAATACCAAACTCATGTTATATATCATGGACCTTTTTATGAAGAATTTTGTTTCCTGTGATGGGTCAGATTTGTAGAAGGAAAGGACAGGAAATCAATGCTGAGAGGAAGCAATGTAATAAAAGTTGGCTTTGTCTTAAGCATGTTGTTTCCTTCCACTGAATCTCGGGATCAATAGATTTTGTTTCTTTCTATCTCATCACTGCAAATAGACTCCTCCTGTTGCTTCTGTGCTCCAGAAATACCCTACGTTTTGGAGGCTCTCACCAACATTTCAGAAGAATCTCTGGTTCACTTCTTTCTAAACTCATTCTGGGTATTGACTCATGGCTTCCCTGGTGGCTCAGTCGGTAAAGAATCTGCCTGTAATGTGGGAGACCAGGGTTTGATTCCTGGATTGGGAAGATCCCCTAGAGAAGGAAATGGCAACCCACTCCAGTATTCTTGCCTGGAGAATCCCATGGACAGTGGAGCCTGGCAGGCTACAGTCCATGGGTTGAAAAGTTGGGCGTAACTTAGCAACTAAACCACCAGCACCACGTGGTTCAGATCTAGGCTTGTGAAGGGTGATCTGCCCACTTGGGGACACTTTGGATATCACAGTGATAGGCAGGAGATGCTACTAGCATCTCATCGTTCAGCCCAAGGAGGTTGGGTGTAGTCTACATGGGTTGTTTATGTGTATGCTTTTTGCTTAAGCCCTTGAAATTATGGACTCTATATTATTATTATTACTCTTATTACTTGGCTATGCCGAATCTTAGTTGTGGCATGAGGGATATGTAGTTGTGACATGGGAACTCTTAGCTGTAGCATGTGGGCTCTAGTTCCCTGACCAGGGCTTGAACCTAGGCCCCCTGGATTGGGAGACAGGAGTCTTAGCCACTGGACCACCAGGGAAGTCTTGACCCTATACTGCTCATTTCTGTTCCTCCAGCACCCAATCCAACAAATATTCCTTGAATGAAGGAAGAAGTGAATGAATGAGAAAAATAAGAAGTGTGTGTTGAACTATAGATGATGTTTGATGGGACTAATATTTTCTTAAATTTATTCTACTTTATATAGAAGATTAAGGGATCCTTTTGAATTTAAGATGTAGAGAAGTTACAAATATGTGAAGGAATAGGGAACACTGTTTTTTCAACCACCTCTAAGATTTAGTTACTTCAGGAATCATGGACTCTTTGACAGGTTTTGCAGTGAATGAAAATGGCCGAGGAAATGATTAGCTAACAAAAATCAAGAGGCTCTTCGATCCCTGCTTTTGAGAAAGTCTGTTTTCTTAAATGAGGAATATCAGAATTTGCTTCCGTGACCTGAGACAGGAACATGTTCAGAATCTTAAAAGCAACTTGAAAGAAAACCTTTCTGGAAGCCTATTTCTGTCAGAATGTTGTAATTTCCTTTAGAAACTCCAGCTGTTGCGCAGCACGCAGTTAAATTAAGTGTAAGCACTGTTAAATAGGAGGTAACCATTAGAATATTAAAAAAAAATATGACTAGCATCCAATGTTTTAATCAAATAATTTGCTAATCACTCAGTATGGTGTAGTCTCCCAATCAGCCCCTTGGTTAACTCCATCCTCACTGTTTCTGTCCCTTCTCCTCCTCCAGTTCCTCCTCCCCTCTGCAGCCCCTAGCCCCTTATTTCTCTTTGCAGTGTTCCTGGGAGCCCATTAAGGAGTGCTTTAATCCAAGAGGATCTAGATGATCAAGAAAAATTAAGCTCCTAATAACAGCAAAATCGGAAGAAATTTGGACAAAATGACTCTCCGCATCACAGATTTTGTTTACTAGTGGGTAATTAATTCTCCACATATGTTGGGAACATCTGTCGCCGTGACCTGCCATCGGATCTGTGAAATGACTGCTGTGCAGTTCCCCCGCAGGTCATTAGCAGAACTCTGAAAGGAGCCGCCTTCCCCCTGCCCTCAGTCCGGGCAACTTTCTCTTGAACTGGGAGGTTCTCCATCTAAGTTCCTCGGAGTGAGATGGCCTCCATCCCTTTTCCCTCTGTCCCCTGGCAGGCGTCTCTGGCCACCTCCGGTTCTCCCCCAACTAGGTAAGCAATCGGAAAGCAGCTACCTGGTCAGAGGGAAAAAGAAACGGGTGCTCCAGGCGCTGGAGGAAGGCTTTCTAGGCTGTCTGGCTGGCTCCATGGAGGCAAACATCATCGAACACAGCTGAATGGGAGCCAACATAAATCTGGATGTTTCTGACTTGTGACTTCCCAGTCTAATTGGTGAGAAATTGGCCTCAGATTTCTAGGGTACCGTTGCCAAGAGACCTTGCCTTAATAGAAACTAAAGATGGCAAAGATCGGCTGGGAAGAGGCTTTGGCAGGTACTAAGAAATGCCAGTCTTTGGTTGGCACTCAAGCAACTCCAAGCAAAGGAGAGGGGAGGGGAGGTTAGTGAGGAGAGGGGAGTGTTTGTCCCCTCACCATGAGGTTCTGATAAAAGGCCAGCTCTCCTCCTGGCAGCCTTAGGGCCACCGAGTATCCTGGAAAACCAGAGATGAAAAAAAGCAGACAAAAATTTTTAAGAAAGATGGTGATAGGAGAAGGGACTCTACTGACCATTGATCAACTGAGTTATGAAGCTTGCACACATTCTTAGCTTCCTCAGTGCCCTAACACATACTCAGCCCACTTTCTCAATTGTTTACTTGCCTGTCCTTCACCAGCACAGTAAACTTCTTAAATACTGGGAATTGGCCTTTCGCCTCTAAATATCTCCAGCATTTTACTATGTTCCCTGTTGCAGAGCGGATTCTCAGAAATGGGTGATAGGTGAAAAGGTGGATGCTACAGTCATTTCTCATTGTAATCCTGCAAAGTAGACCTTCTTTCCATCCTTCTAATAAACCGAGACTCCGAGGGTTCAAGGTGAGTCAGAGTCCCAACTCAGCTATGTCTGCTTCCAGTGTCTGTGCTCTGCTCAACTATATCATTACTTGTTAATACAGCTGTTTCCTAAGAAGGCTGGTGATTTCTCTGAGAAAAGAGAAAGATAAGTTCTAGTTAAGTGATTGAATTACTCTTATTAAAATCTTTTTAAAAAGGCACTTAAATTGGCTTAAAACTGAGCATTCAGAAAACTAAGATCATGGAAAGCGGTCCCATCACTTCATGGCAAATAGATGGGGAAACAGTGGAAACAGTGGCAGACTTTATTTTGGGGGGCTCCAAAATCACTGCAGATGGTGACTGCAGCCATGAAATTAAAAGACACTTGCTCCTTGGAAGAAAAGTTATGACCAACCTAGACAGCATATTATAAAGGACAGACATTGCCAACAAAGGTCTGTCTATTTAAAGCTATGGTTTTTCCAGTGGTCATGTATGGATGTGAGAGTTGGTCTATAAAGACAGCTGAGTGCTGAAGGATTGATGCTTTTGCATTGTGGTGTTGGAGAGGACTCTTGAGAGTCCCTGAACGGAGATCCAACCAGTCCATCCTAAAGGAAACCAGTCCTGAATATTCACTGGAAGAACTGATGCTGAAGCTGAAACTCCAATACTTTGGCCACCTCATGCGAAGAGCTGACTCATTGGAAAAGACCCTGATGCTGGGAAAGATTGAAGGTGGGAGGAGAAGGGGACAACAGAAGATGAGATGGTTGGATGGCATTACCGACTCAGTGGACATGAGTTTGAGTAAACTCTGGGAGTTGGCAATGGACAGGGAGGCCTGGCGTGCTGCAGCCCATGGGGTTGCAAAGAGTCAGACACGACTGAGCGACTGAACAGAACTGACGCATTTATGGTGGTAAAAGGACAGATCTTAAAGTCACCTCTATAGTTCGTTCTCAGTTCTGTTACCATGAGAAAGGATGGTAGGATTGCAGAGAGGGGCATATACACATGCATGCTCAGTCGTGTCCACTTCTCTGTGACCTCATGGACTGTAGCCCCTCAGGTTCCTCTGTCTGTAGAATTTTCCAGGCAAGAATAACTGGGATGGGTTGCCATTTCTTCCTCCAGGGGCTCTTCCTGACCCAGGGTGAAACCACGTCTCCTGTGTCTCCTGCATTACAGGCAGAGTCTTTACCATTGAGTCACCGGGGAAGCCCTGAGGAGCATATATACAAGGTATGAAAATCCCTTAGCACAATTGCTCGATTAATTGTGCAAAAGGGAAACCCACTGCTTCCTGTGTTATTTTAAAAAAACAAACAAACCTGTGCCATGTGGCTTGCAGAATCTTAGTTCCCCAAGCAGGGACCAAACCCATGACCCCTGCAATGGAAACACAGAGCCCTAACCACTTGACCACCAGGGAAGTCCCTGTGCTGCTTTTAAAAATTACACTCAACACACATCTTACACAACTAGCGTTCTATCACCTGCTTATGATGACAGTTCTTGATCATAACTAACCAACCCCCCCACATCTGCCACTAGGTACTAGAATTATGCTTAGTACATTTATAATGATGTGAGTAGTTATTCCTAAGTGTTTGTTCAATCCCTACTTTCTTTTATAGAGAAAGCACTCCATGACAGCAGGGCTTTGTTATTGATTAAATCCAAAACCTCTTAAACTGAATCATCCAATTGCCTCTTCAAATTACAGTTTCTTAGAGCAACCCCTACAGAATTCCCACTCAGTACCTGGATTTTTTTGTGTAGATAAATTTTGTCTGTTAAAAGAGCTAAAGAAATCATGGGGTCCTCCATATGAGAGAAGAGGCCTGTTACTTTCTATATTTCCAGAGGTCATAATACTACTGTCTAAATTTTCTCCTAATTCTCACACAAGTAGGGGGAAATTATATCTCAAACTATACATTCTACCCCTGCTCAAAGAGTATGCATTTGGAAAAAAACAAACAAACAAACAAAACTAGTGTGAAAGGGGCTTCCCTGGTGGCTCAGTGGTAAAGAATTCACCTACCAATGCAGGAGACATCGGTTCAGTCACTGGTCTGGGAAGATTCCACATGCCTCGGGACAAGCAGGCCTGTGCACCACAACTTCTGAGCCTGTGCTCTAGAGCTTGGGAGCGGCACCTACTGAGCCCGTGAGCTGCAGCTACTGAAGCCTGAGTGCTTAGATCCTGTGCTTAGCAACCAGAGAAGCCTCTGCAATGAGAAGCCTACGTATCACAACTCGAGAAAAATCCACACAGCAGTGAAGACACAGCATGGCCAAAAATATAAATTATATATATGGGGCTTCCTGGGTGGCTCAGCGGTCAAGAATCTGCCTGCAATGCAGGAGAATTGGGTTTGATCCCTGGGTCAGGAAGATGCCCTGAAGGAGGGTATGGCAACCCACTCCAGTATTCTTGCCTGGAGAATTCCATGGACAGAGGAGCCTAGTGGGCTACAGTCCGTGGGGTCACAAAGAGTTTGACATAACTGAAATGACCTAGCATGCGTGGTATTTCTATTATGGCAGCCTAGGTAGACTAATACAACCCCCTAGATACATTTTTCACACAGCAGCCAGAATGATCTCTTTTTTAATTCATTTATTTGGTGGCTCAAATGGTAAAGAATCCACCTGTAATGCAGGAGACCTAGGTTTGATCCCTGGGTTGGAAAGATCCCCTGGAGAAGGGAATGGCAATCCACTCCAGTATTCTTGCCTGGAGAATTCCATGGACAGAGGAGCCTGGCGGGCTATAGTCCATAGGGTCGTAAAGAGTCAGACAGGACTGAAGTGACTTGAAGTGATTGAACATATATTTATATATATATATATATATATATATAAAACTAACTTGAAAGCTGACTGGGAGCAAAGTTGGCCAATGTACTGAGCAGGACTTCTGTAAGAGGCTCTCTAAGAAACTGTAATTTGAGGAGGCAATTCAATTCAGTTCAGTTGCTCAGTCGTGTCCGAGTCTTTGCAACCTCATGAATCGCAGCGCGCCAGGCCAGATGATTCAATTTAAGAGTTTACTGAGTATTTGTTTACTTGTTTATTTCTGATTTACTCAATAACAAGCCTAATCATTCAGCCAGGCCCTGGGAGCACTCGAGTGTCTAAGATAGCCCCAGTGAATTAGCTATTGCTTCCTCTTCAGGTGTACACTGGCCCCTTCATCTCAGTGTGTATCTTCACAAGCAGCCCGGTTGCTTCTGCCGAAGTTTTCATTTACTCATGGTCTCATGGGTATCTCTGTCATTCAGCTTACCCTTTTCTGACGTTCCTGACTGGAGAATGTTGGGGTCATCCATGCTTGTGGAGAAAGGAGTGACAGATGAGCTTCGGCAGGCTCAGAGCTCTGCGCCCTTGACCTCCGTGACTCCATATCTTACGGTGTCACAGCCAGGGCTCTCTGCTCCTCTGTTCATGTGGGTACTTATCTTGCTCCGTCATCCAGGGCAATGTGCCCCGGCCAAAGCTCAAGTCTCCTTGCCCTCTACCACCTAGATTCATCTCCTTGGATTTCAAACTCCAGGGTCAAACTATGGACATCTTTGAATGACAGCCCGAGGAATTTAAATTTAATTCAACCAACTATGAAACCTGTTAACGGCCTTTGTGTAAGAGAATGATATGATACCTCGGTGACTTTAAGGTTAGAAAAACAGGAAAAGGAACAAGGAGAGAAAGGTTTAAAAGACAGGATAAGCATATGGGGTGTCCCTTGTTTGTTACTTGTTGCATCTCCCTTGCTGCTTAATACCATATTCTAGCACATATGTACAGAATCTAGAAAAAACTGAAGAATTTACTTACAGGGCAGTAATGGAGAAATAGACATAGATAATAGACTTATGGACATGGGGAGAGGGGAGGAGAGGGGGAGATGTTTGGAAAGAGTAACAGGGAAACTTACATTACCATATGTAAAATAGATAGCCAATGGGAATCTGCTGAATGGCTCAGGAAACTCAAGCAGGGGCTCTGTGTCAGCCTAGAGGGTTGGGATGGGGATGGAAATGGGAGGGAGATTCAAAAGGGAGGAGATATATGTATACCTATGGCTGACTCATGCTGAGGTTTGACAGAAAACAGCAAAATTCTGTAAAGCAATTCAGTTTAGTTCAGTTCAGTCACTCAGTCATGTCTGACTCTTTGCGACCCCATGAACCGCAGCATGCCAGGCCTCCCTGTCCATCACCAACTCCCGGAGTCTACCCAAATCCATGTCCATCGAGTCGGTGATGCCATCCAACCATCTCATCCTCTGTCGTCCCCTTCTCCTCCTGCCCTCAATCTTTCCCAGCATCAGGGTCTTTTCAAATGAGTCAGCTCTTCACATCAGGTGGCCAAAGTATTGGAGTTTCAGCTTCAACATCAGTCCTTCCAGTGAACACCCAGGAGTGATCTCCTTGCAGTTCAAGGGACTCTCAAGAGTCTTCTCCAACACCACAGTTCAAAAGCATCAGTTCTTTGATGCTCAGCTTTCTTTATAGTCCAACTCTCACATCCATACGTGACCACTGGAAAAACCATAGCCTTGACTAGATGGACCTTTGTTGGCAAAGTAATGTCTCTGCTTTTTAATATACTGTCTAGGTAAAGCAATTATTCTTTAATTAAAAAATAAATTAATAAAAAAAGACAGGATAAGAGTGGATACATCAGGGAAGCCAGATAAGGAGGAATTTCAAGAATAAAAGTATGGAAACCAGTACTAACACTATTCTGAGAAGACCACACTTGAAATTTTAAATTATGTGATAAAAGATTCCCCTGTGACCATCTTTTCAGTAGAGTAGAAATAGAGGGTAGATGATGAAAGATGAAGAACTTAGTGGATCTTGAGGAAGTTAAAACAACACCTGTGGATAATTTGGGGAAGCATGGGGTAAAGGGAACGAAACTCACTAGGTGATGGCTTTAGGATATAACTGGATTCAGGGAAAATGCTTTCTCGATGAAAGCTGTAAGCATATTTATAGCTTGAGAAGAAGGTTCTAGTAGAAAAGAAAGATTTAATGAAGGAGTTTTTGTTGTTGTTGTTTTTAAAGGGCATGTTTGAAGGAAGATGATCCAAGAGAAGGAATGGTCAGTTTTAGGTATTCAGTAATAAACATATCTCAAGCAAGAACATGCTTTAGTGACCAAACTATTACATATTTAGAAAAACACATTCCAGTGTGTGTGTATGTGAGGTGGGAATTTCCCCCATGCCCACAAGTAGTTCTCTGACATGAGCCAGGTATCTGACGATTTAACTCATAGCCATTTCTGGCACTATCTTCGCAGAGATAGTGTCACCCCACAGGTTAAGGGCTCAGTCCTGCAAGACCGCCCCTTGACCATACTCCCTATTTCAGATGCCAGCTGCAAGCCCGGGTTGTCACCCATGCTTCTGACCAACTGGCTTCAGATGGGAGAGTCCAGTGACCCCTCCTTGGGTTTGAATAATTTCCTAGTGGCTCACAGAACTCAGAGAAACACTGTACTTACTAGGTTACTGCTTTACTATTTAACGATACAACTCAGTAACAGCCAGATGAAAGCGATGCATAGGGCAAGTATGGGGAAAGGGTGCAGACCTTCCATGCCCTTGGGGGGCATTCCCCCACATCTTTATCAACCAGGAGGCTCTCCTGATACTTTGGGGATTTTTATGGAAGCTTCACTACATAGGCAAGATTGATTAAATCATTAGCCATTGGAATGATTCAACCTCCAGCTCTTCTCCCCTCTTTGGAGGTAGACGGGGTGGGATTCAAAGTTCTAACACTTAAAAAAATTAAAGAGAACGTAAAGTCACTCAGTCGTGTCTGACTCTTTGTGACCCCATGGTCTGTAGCCTACCAGGCTCCTCTGCCCATGGGATTTTCAAGGCAAGAATACTGGAGTGGGTTGCCATTTCTTTCTCCAGGAGATCTTCCCGACCCAGGGATTGAACCCGGGTCTCCCTCATTGTAGGCAGACGCTGTACTAGCTGAGCCACCAGGGAAATAAAACAACAACAACAAAAAACGAACAAAAACCTCAATTAAATAGAGTGGAGAGACCACAAGAGGGCGCTCTCATGCCCTGTAATAACAGCCCAACAGGAAGAAGAAAGACTCCTCCTTTTTCCTGGTAAATCTCAGCCAATGAAAAGCTGACTATTTGCTACTGTCTCTCAACTTGTTTTCTCCCTCTATGAGTTCTCCTCTTGCAGTGCAGGGACTTGTTTGTGGCTTGAAATTGTTGCAGACCCCAAATTGCAATCCTCTGCTTAGCCTGAAATAAACCCATCCTTACTGTAGAAATATCTGGCAGTCTATTTGTTTCAGGCCAAATCACATGGTTGGCTCCTTTGGCAACCAGCTCCCATCCTTAGTGTTTGTCGCTCAGTCTTCTCCTACTGTTTGTGACTCCATGGACTGTAGCCGGCCAGGCTCCTCTGTCTATGGGATTCTCCAGGCAAGAATACTGGAGTGGGTTGCCATTCCCCTCTTCCAAGGATCGTCCCAACCCAGGGATCAAACCCAGGTCTCCCTCACTGGAGGTCCATTCTTTACCATCTGAGCCTCCACATGGCTGACTCCGTTGGCAACCAACTCCCATCTTTCAGTCAGTTCAGTTCAGTCGCTCAGTCATGTCCGACTCTTTGCAACCCCATGAATCGCAGCACGCCAGGCCTCCCTGTCCATCACCAACTCCTGGAGTTCACTCAGACTCACGTCCATCGAGTCAGTGATGCCATCCAGCCATCTCATCCTCTGTCGTCCCCTTCTCCTCCTGCCCACAATCCCTTCCAGCATCAGAGACTTTTCCAATGAGTCAACTTTTCGCATGAGGTGGCCAAAGTACTGGAGTTTAGCTTTCGCATCATTCTTAAGTGGTTTCCAAAAGGCATCTCACCGACACAACCGAAGACACCTTCATCATCTATCATTTGGGAAATTTCAAGGGTTTTAGGAGCTCTGTGCCCGAAACAAGGATGAAGACCAAATATATATTTCTTAGAAATCATAATTCATAGAGATGCTTTGTCAATTTAACCATAGAATTTAGTATCTTGACTCTTCACAATGCATGTAAAATACAGGAATAAAGGAATTTCTACTTTTTATAGTTCAGCCATTCTCTAGTGCTTGCTTTATGCTAGTGTCTATAATTAACACCCAAATGTCTTGATGGATGTATGGAAACTATTTAATTCAGTCTTTTATAATCATTCCATTCATTTTATTCTTATAATGATAAGGGGCAGTATTAACTGAAAAGTTCTCTCCTATTGGGATTAAGCCCGAACTAAACAAAAACACAAACATCCTAGGACTAACTAAGAGGAAGCTATTTTCAGCAAATATGGTGACTTTTGTAATGCAAACCAAGCTCTGCAGTGAGACACACAGTACCAGGGAATTCAGGAATGCCTGTGTCAAACGCGGTGAGGGCTGCTGCTGCTGCTAAGTCCCTTCAGTCGTGTCCGACTCTGTGCGACCCCATAGATGGCAGCCCACCAGGCTCCCCTGTCCCTGGGATTCTTCAGGCAAGAATACTGGAGTGGGTTGCCATTTCCTTCTCCAATGCATGAAAGTGAAAAGTGAAAGTGAAGTCGCTCAGTCATGTCTGACTCTTAGCAACCTCATGGACTGCAGCCTTCCAGGGTCCTCTGTCCATGGGATTTTCCAGGCAAGAGTACTGGAGTGCGGTGAGGGCAAAGCCTTCCAAATAGGAAGAATATTCTTTTTTGAATAAAAGATAAGGAAAGGGATGTTTCAGTTCAGTTCAGTCGCTCAGTCGTGTCCAACTCTTTGCGACCCCATGAATCACAGCACGCCAGGCCTCCCTGTCCATCACCATCTTCCGGAATTCACTCAAACTCATGTCCATCGAGTCGGTGATGCCATCCAGCCATCTCGTCCTCTGTCGTCCCCTTCTCCTCCTGCCCCCAATCCCTCCCAGAATCAGGGTCTTTTCCAATGAGTCAACACTTTGCATGAGGTGGCCAAAGTATTGGAGTTTCAGCTTTAGCATCATTCCTTCCAAAGAAATCCCAGGACTGATCGCCTTTAGGATGGACTAGTTGGATCTCCTTGCAGTCCAAGGGATCAAGAGTCTTCTCCAACACCACAGTTCAAAAGCATCAATTCTTTGGTGCTCAGCTTTCTTCACAGTCCAACTCTCACATCCATACATGACCACTGGAAAAACCATAGCCTTGACTAGACGAACCTTTGTTGGCAAAGTAATGTCTCTGCTTTTGAATATGCTGTCTAGGTTGGTCATAACTTTCCTTCCAAGGAGTAAGTGTCTTTTAATGTCATGGATGCAATGTCTAGCTTATGCTGATTCCTTAGTCAGTAGTAGGGATACTAAAAAAGGAATGAAGCGCCTGCTATCCTCTGGTTCCGGCCCAGGAAGCCACCCTGGCAGCACCCAGTGCCACCACTGCCCAGCAAAGCTAGAGGAGCACCCATCTGTGGGATAAGGGAAGAGATGATCCAGAACTCATGTGCAGATGTGAAGTTCAAGGATGCCTGATTGTGACAATGGAAAAGGAGAAGATGAAGGAATTGGGAAGAAGGGGCTGGAAATATGTACTGGGAACCCTCGACTTTCACAGTCCTGATGACCAAAGAGCCAGCTCAGTTCAATAGGGAGTCCCAACCTCTGCTTTGTGCAGATTGAGACTTGTCCTAACCACCCTCCATCAAAGAACTTCAGAGGCCTCTATTAAACAAATGCTTTGGAGTAAAAGCAATTTTGCAACATTAAGCGAGGCAGGATTATGGCTAACCTTGTAGAAATGGCCACTCAGCTGTCAAAGGAGGTAACTAGTTGTCTATATCATTTTCAAATGAATAAATATTCAAGATGTGCCTCAAAAATATCCAGAGATTACACATATGATGGTATAGTGTAGTGATTCTTGGTGAACTTCAGTTCAGTTCAGTCCAGTCACTCAGTTGTGTACAACTCTTTGCAACCCCATGGCCCGCAGCATGCCAGGCCTCCCTGTCCATCACCAACTCCCGAGTTCACCCAAACTCATGTTCATTGAGTTGGTGATGCCATCCAGCCATCTCATCCTCTGTCGTTGCCTTCTCAAAACATATGGATAAGATTTTATTCATTTATAGCAAAATATTTGCAACTACCATTTTATGTATTGAAATACTTGAGAAATAATTTTATCTGCATTTCTTCTTGTAGATGCTAGATTCATATGAGTAGAGTATCAACTCGATGAGAACAGGACCCTTGCTGGTGGTGGTGGTGGTGATGTGTTTGCGCATGTTTGTCCCGCTGCTGTACTCAGAGTATCAAAGCTGTGCCTGGCACTTGAAAGGCACTCAATAAATATTTATGGAAAAAATGATTATTGAGTTATGAGATGGTATTGTGTTTATACCTGTCACTCTTAATCTATTTACATGATGAATTGCATTGATTGATTTTTTAATGTAAACCAAACTTGCATACCTGGCACAAATCCCACTTAGCAATTGAGCTAACACGCAGAGCTAACCAACTCACGTAATCAAGCTTTACTGATACTTTCAAGAATACAAGCAACCAACAGGCACGAGCAAAGCAGGGAAAGGTCTGTGAAAACTTGCAATTCCCTAGGCACATCCTTCCTACATTGACCACAAACTCTCTGGGCCAGAATAATAGCTGAGGTCCTTAATCCAGCTGGGCTTCCCTGGTGGCTCAGAAGGTAAAGCATCTGCCTGCAATGCGGAGACCTGGGTTCAATCTCTGGGTCAGGAAGATCCCCTGGAGAAGGAAATGGCAACCACTCCCATACTTTTGCCTGGAAAATCCCATGGATGGAGAAGCTTGTAGGCTACGGTCTATAGTAGGCTACAGTCTTTGGCGTCACAAAGAGTCAGACACGACTGAGCAACTTCACTTTCACTTTAAGTGAAGCTAGTGGTTCATCTTACACATTGGAAAGTCTTTATGTTATGGAATATCTCCATTTTATATCTCATATGTTCTTATAGCCAAGGTGACGTTCTCCAGGGAGTCATGTCTCAAATATTACTAAGTTATATATCAGGTTGTTTACCATAAGCAATTCTAAATCAGAGACATCTAGTAAAGAACATTCCCTAGATAAAGACTTTACTTCTAACAAATATTATTAGTTTATTTACCAGGAGTTCCAGCTACACACAGACACACACACACACACACACACACACAGAAGGATTCAAGTCAAAAATCTTTTGTTAAAGAATTTCGCTTCTGTGTTCATGGTCTGAAATTTTCTTTCCTTTCATCGTCTTTGAATCAAGTTAATACTGGACTCATAAAGTAATGGGTTTCCTCCTCTTTTATATTCTAAATGAGTTTATGTAGCATTTGTGTCACATCTTTTTAAAATGTGTGTGTTTATCAGAGAAGCCAGCATGGCATTTTCTTTGTGGGGAGGTTTGTTGTTGTTGTTTTTTAATTAATTAATTAATTTTAATTGGAGGATAATTACTTTACAATATTGTGGTTTTTGCCATACATGGACATGAAAATTACAAATGCAATGTCTTTAACCAATATAGGACTATACAGATTTTCTATTTCTTCTTGAATTATTATTGGTAATTTGTATCTTTCAAGGAATTTCTCCATTTTATATCAATTGTCAGATTTATTGCATTAAACTTATTCATAACACTCCCTGGTGGCTCAGATGGTAAAGCGTCTGTCTACAATGCGGGAGACCTGGGTTTGATCCCTGGGTTGGGAAGATTCCCTGGAGAAGGAAATGGCAACCCACTCCAGTACTCTTGCCTAGAAAATCCCATGGACGGAGGAGCCATGGTGCAGGCTACTGCCCATGGGGTCGCAAAGAGTCGGACACGACTGAGCAACTTCACTTTCACTTTCAACACTCTCTTAATTTCTTTTTAATGTCTGAAGAACCTGTAGTTGTATTCCTTCTTTCATTCTCAATATTAGTAGCTTGCGTTTCTTTTATTTTTCATTGAGTCTAGCTAGAGGAATATTCCTTTCATTGATATTTGAAAGAAATGACTCTGATTCCATAGGTTTATCTCATTTTTAGACTTCTATTTCACTGATAGCTATTTTTGTCTTTATTTTCTTTCCTTCTTCTTACTTTAAGTTGAAAGCTTACATCTTTGATTTTAGCTCAGTTTTCTTTTCTAATAGTAGTTTAAACCATAAATTTCTCTCTGAACACTGCTTTAGCTACATCCAGTGTTAAACTGACTCTCTAGGAGAAAACAAGCTCTAGATTGTACAATCTGTCAAGATTTGTGGTATAAATATTTCCACTGTGGCCAATTTCAACTTACCAATGTGATGTCATTGAATGCAAAGACAAGAACGCATGCATGCAACCGGCTTTCGTGAGTCAACATAAGCCAGTTCCAGTATGCCACTGGCTGCATCCACAAATGTTATGCTGTCTATTTTCATTCAGTTCAAACTGTTTCTAATTTCTCTAGTGATATGTCCTTTGAGTTCTGTAGACACATAGGTTATGTAAAAATATGTTGTTTACTTTCCAAATATTTGGGATTCTAATTATCTTGATATTTTCCCATTATTTTCAATCTAATTCTTTTTGGGCTAGAGAACATAATATATTTCAGTCCCTCCATGTTTATCTAGACTTGTTTAGTGAGCTATGGCCTAGCATACAATCTATCTTAGCAAGTGTTTTATGCGCACTTGAAAAGGGCGGGCATTCTCTCGGTATTGAGTGGAGTGCTCTGCAATTACCAATCAGAGCTAGTGGGTGATCGTGTTGTTGAAGTCTTCTATGTACCTAAGGATATTCTGTTTCAGGGGTCAGCAAATTATCCTTGTATGACCTACAAGCTAAACATAATATTTACAGGTTGAAGGATTATTTAAACTTTTATACATATGCACAGAGAGAAATGCAATAAATACTGAATGTGGTCAGCAAAGCCTAAAATATTTACTTTGGCATTTTAGAGAAAGTTTTATAATCTTTCATAATCAGTTACCAAGAGAAGAATTTTGAAAATTTCAACCGTAAATGAAATATTTATCATTCTCCTTTTCTCTTTCTCTCTTTCCTTCTTTTTCTTTTTTTCTTTTTTTGTCATCCATTCAGGTACATACTCATGTAGGAATGCTAATGAATCAATACTTTCAGTTCAGTTCAGTTCAGTTCAGTTGCTCAGTCGTGTCTGACTCTTTGTGACCCCATGAATTGCAGCACGCCAGGCCTCCCTGTCCATCACCAACTTCCGGAGTTCACTCAGACTCACGTCCATCAAGTCAGTGATGCCATCCAGCCATCTCATCCTCTGTTGTCCTCTTCTCCTCCTGCCCCCAATCCCTCCCAGCATCAGAGTCTTTTCCAATGAGTCAACTCTTCACATGAGGTGGCCAAAGTACTGGAGTTTCAGCTTTAGCATCATTCCTTCTGAATACTTTAGCATTAAGAAATGCTCTTTTTAACCCTGAAAATATTTCTTTCTGGACGATTACTTTGTCTGATATTAATATTTCCACTTTAGTTACACTAATACTTTTTCTATTCTTTTATTTTTATCCTGTCTTTTTATTTAAAGTGGGTTTCTTATAAACAGCATATAGTTGAAGCTTTCTTTTTTTAATCTAGTGGAAAATGATTGACTTTTGATTAGATTGTTTAGATCTATAATTTGATTTTTATTTGTCTCATCTTTTTTTGTTGTTGTTCTTTATTTTCTATTTTCCTTGCTTTTTTGGGTTAAGTAGCATGTATTTTTTTTCTCCATTATTATCTCATTAGCTAAACTTTTTTTTTAATGATTTCTCTAGGATTTATAGTGTGCATCATTCTGTTATCACACACTACCTTCAAATACTATTATCCCACTTAACATTTAATGTAAGAATTGTAATATAATTCAAATTCTCCCTTCATTTATGCTATTGTCTTACACTATATTCTTATACATGTTACAAACTGTGTCATATATTTTATGATTTTTATTTTAAATGGACAATTATCTTTTAGAGAAATTTTTAAATAAGAAAATTTATTTTATTCTTTTTCACATACTTCCCATTTCTGGATATCTTCATTTCTTTAGTTGATATGAGCTTGCATCTGGTGTAATTTCCTTGCTTCTAAAGAACTTGCCTTAATATTTATGTAGGGCAGGTCTGTGGGCAACACATTTTCTCTGCTTTTGTTTATCTTAGGTACTTTTTAAAATAAGTTAATATGTGTGAAATTTAAGACATATCTTATAATAGTGTTCTATATATGATGAAATTTTGTAATATTTGGGGGTGTTTATTATGCATCAGACACTGTTCCAATTGTCTTATTTAATGCTGTCATCGTAATTTTCCCATTAACTCTACACGGTGGCGGTACTATGAATATTAATCCCATTTTGCAGATGGAGAAGGTGAGGTATAAGAAGATCAAGCAGAGGCCGAAGGCCACTAGAGCTTGTGTTCTTAATCAAAAAAGACATACTACCGCTCATATCTCTAAGGAAGGAGGGCAGACTGGGCCAACTCATGGCTGGAAAAGAGCTGCACTGAAAGGTTAATGAAGGTTGGCTGCACCGCATGGTCGACTGTATTATGTGAGCATAACTTTCTTCCCTTATTTTAGCGTCTTCATTGCAAACTTCCTCCGAGCACTGTCTTTCCATCTTGGATGTTGGGTCCATTTCTACAGTGCCGAACACCGTGTGAAATACAAACAGAGAGGGAGCAGGTGCGAGAAGAGCATAGACCAGGTAAAGTTCAATATTTTGTTCCCTGAGTGCAGCTTGGCAACTTATCAGTTGACTTCTCGGACACATTCAGGTCTGATTTCTATATAAAATAGATAACTAATAAGGACCTACTGTATAGCACAGGGCATTCTACTCAATGCTCTATAATGACCTCTATAAGAAAAGAATCTAAGAAAAAGTGGATATATGTATATGTATAACTGGTTTACTTTGCATACGCCTGAAACTAACACAACATTGTAAATCAGCTATACACCAATACAATTTTAAAAATAAAATTCTTTTCTCTCCTGTGATTCTTGATCCTGAATTCAGCAAAAATTTTGTTTTTCATTTTGTTCTAAAACCAGGGAAGGAGAAAAGTAAGAAGGGAAGAGAATTGTTCTAATAATCCAGCTATACCTTCCAAACTCTGGTTAAAGTGAACATTAAAAAAAAAAAAAAAAACGCTTACACAGATGTAGTTCTTCTGATAAATCACTATTTAATCAGTCATAATTTCACATTAAGTGCTGAATAAATGCCCTTTGTTTCATACTTAAACTGTCAGTGACTAACACGGGGAGGGCAGACTAGTGCCTATCATTAGAACAGGGAAAAATCAATACCATTTTTAATTAAAGGCAGGCTGAGCTGAGCTGTGAGACAAGCAAATCTCCTTGTCGGTTCATCTCCCCTTTAAACTCTTTCAGAAGTTCAGCTCAGGAGTGAAAAGACGGCCAAATGCAGGCACAGAGTGACACAGTGCTTTGGGGGTAGAGGTGGGGGTGGGTGAGGCTGGAAGGGAGGCAAACAAAAAGAGAAAACAGAGGGAAACACAGAGACGTGTTTGCTTTTCCACCAGCCAGGCCCCTAGGGACCATCTTGTGTGTTGTGTGTGTGCTTTGTTGCTCAGTCGTGTCTGACTCTTTGTGACCCCAGGGACTGTAGCCTGCCAGGCTCCTTTGTTCCTGAGACTCTCCAGGCAAGAGTACTGGAGAGGGATGCCACTCCCTCCTCCAGGGAATCTTCCCGACTCAGGGATCGAACCTGGGTCTTCAGCATTACACGCGGATTCTTTAACATCTGAGTCACTAAGGAAGCCCAGGGGCCATCTTAAGGTGTGATAAAACCGTGGATACTGGCATAAGCTATGGAGATGATCTTGTTACTCGCAGGCTAGGAGAGAAATAAAGGACAGCCAAACAATTCTTGTCAGTCATATTTTATTATGGTTTAGAGGCAGCACTTGGCATTTTTAAAATAATCCCCTATTATATTTTATAACTTTGGATGTTCTTCCTTTGTAGAGCAAGAGTCCAGCAAGACAGAAACTGCAGTATTGTGTCACCAATGACAGAAGTGACCCTCCATCCCTTTGGCTGTATTCTGTGTGTTATAAGCAGGTCACCAGGGAGCCCACCTTCAAGAGGAGGGAATTACACACAGTTATGAGGAAAAGGAAGGGGGTCATTGAGGACCTGCCCTGAAAGCTACTTTCCACAGACCCTGATACAAGATAATTGTATTCTAGAGCCATGTAAGAAAAAGAAAAGATAACATTTAATCCTAAAAGATGATACTGTTAAAGTGCTGCACTCAATATGCCAGCAAATTTGGAAAACTCAGCATTGGCCACAGGACTGGTAAAGCTCAGTTTTCATTCCAATCCCAAAGAAAGGCAATGCCAAAGAATGCTCAAACTACTGCACAGTTGCACTCATCTTACATGCTAGCAAAGTAATGCTCAAAATTCTCCAAGAGAGGCTTTAACAGTATGTGAACTGAGAACTTCCAGATGTTCAAACTGGATTTAGAAAAGACAGCGAACCAGAGATCAAATTGCCAACATCCATTGGATCATAGAAATAGCAAGAGAGTTCCAGAAAAACATCTACTTCTGCTTTATTGATTACACTGTCTGGATCACAACAAACTGTGGAAAATTCTTAAGGAGATGGGAATACTAGATCACCTTACCTGTCTACTGAGAAATCTACACAGGTCAAGAAGCAACAGTTAGAACTGGACATGGAACAACAGACTGGTTCAAAACTGGGAAAGGAATATGTCAAAGCTGTACACTGTGAAGCTGCTTATTTAACTTACATGCAGAGTACATCATGTGAAATGCTGGGCTGGATGAAGTGCAAGCTGGAGTCAAGATGGCCGGGAGAAATATCAATAACCTCACATATGCAGATGACACCACCCTTATGGTAGAAAGTGAAGAGGAACTAAACAGCCTCTTGATGAAATTGAAAGAAGAGAGTGAAAAAGCTGGTTTAAAACTCAGCATTCAAAAAACTAAGATCATGGTATGTGGTCCTATCACTTCATGGAAAATAGATGGGGAAACAATGGAAACAGTGACAGACTCCAAAAGACTTCTTGGGCTCCAAAACCACTGTAGATGGTGACTGCAGCTATGAAATTAAGAAATGCTTGCTCCTTGGAAGAAAAACTATGACAAACATAAACAGTGCATTAAAAAGCAGAGACATTACTTGGCCAACAAAGGTCCGTCTAGTCAAAGCTATGGTTTTTCCAGTGGTCATGTATGGATGTGAGAGTTGGGCCATAAAGAAAGCTCAGCGCCAAAGAATTGATGTTTTTGAGCTGTGGTGTTGGCGAAGACTCTTGAGAGTCTCTTGGACAGCAAGGAGATCAAACTAGTCAATCCTAAAGGAAATCAGTCCTGAATGTTCATTGAAAGGACTGAGGCTAAAGCTGAAGCTCCAGTACTTTGGCCACCTGATGTGAAGAACTGACTCATTGGAAAAGACCCTGATGCTGGGAAAGATTGAAGGCGGCAGGAGAAGGGGATGACAGAGAATGAGATGGATGGATGGCATCACCGACTCAATGGACATGAGTTTGAGTAAGCTCCAGGTACTGGTGATGGACAGGGAAGCCTGGCGTGCTGCAGTCCATGGGCTCGTAAAGAGTCAGACATGACTGAGTGACTGAACTGAACATTTAATCAAATTCTGAGCATTTGCCTAGTGGCTCAGGGGTAGACAATCTGCCTACCCATGAAGGAGACACGGATTTGACCCCTGCATTGGGAAGATCCCCTGGAGAAGGCAATGGCAACCAACTCCAGTAGTCTTGCCTGGGAAATTCCATGGACAGAGAAGCCTAGTGGGCTACAGTCAGAGGGGTCACAAAAGGGTCAGACATGACTTAGCAACTAAACAAAACCGTCAAATTCCCAAATAGGATACAGTCAGTGATTCTTGGGAGAGTCAGGAAAGATAGAAATGACAGGGAAAGTAAATAATAAAGGCTTATGGCACTTTGATAAAGGTTAAAGGATATTCAGAATCCTCATTTCCTTCTGGATAAGTCCGAGTGATTTTTCTAAAGGACGCTCAAGGGCTTCTCCCTAGTTTTCGGAGTTTTTTCTCAGCTGCCTATTCACTTTCTGGTTATTTCTATTTTCTTCTTAGCCTGAGAAGTCCAGCTCAGGGTGCTTTATAGTCAGTGTTTTTACCAATGAGGTTCTCTATGTTTTTTCTGTTTTTTAAAAAAAATTATTTATATTTGTGTTTGGCTGTGCTGGGTCTTCTTTGCTGTGCGGGCTTTTCTCTAGCTGCAGCAAGCAGAGGCTACTCTCCAGTTGTAATGCATGGCTTCTCATTGCGGTGGCTTCTCCCGTTGTCGGGCACAGGCTCCAGGGCACAAGGGCTTGAGTATTGCAGCTTGTGGGCTCAGCAATTGTGGCTCCTTGACACAGGCTCAATAGTCATGGCACATGGGCATAATTGCTCCACAGCACACAGTATCTTCCCAGACCAGGGATTGAACCCGTGTCTCCTGCATTGGCAGGCAGATTCTTTACCACTGAGCCATCAGGGAAGTCCTCTATGTGACTTTAAGTAATTAAACAAATCCATCTCAAACTGGTTTAAGGATTACAAAAGGATCCGGTGGCAGTTCATATAATTCAAAAGTCTAGAGATAAGTTAAAACATGGCCTAATCAAGAAAAAGCTCCTGTTTCTACAATTTTTTGAGCTGTGTCCTTAGTGTCTTGGCTTTATGTTTTGGCAGCTTCATCCTGGGGTTCAGGATGCTGACAGCAATCAGGGCATCATATGTCCTCAGTTGACATCCAGAAATCCTTGTATGCTCGTCAACCTGACTTGATGTATTGTTTTTGCATTAACCACTCATTTCTGCCCGAATCCCAAAGTTTCTGTGAAACCCAACAAAAATTGGCCCTATTTATGGGTTAAATTAAGACCTTCAAACAGAACAAAATCCATTATGAAATCAACAAATCAGTAGCGCACTTTTTAATTGTTACTGTTAAACTGCTCTTTTTTTTCTTTTAAATTTTATTTAATTTTTAAACTTTACATAATTGTATTAGTTTTGCCAAATATCAAAATGAATCCGCCACAGGTATACATGTGTTCCCCATCCTGAACCCGCCTCCCTCCTCCCTCCCCATACCATCCCTCTGGGTCGTCCCAGTGCACTAGCCCCAAGCATCCAGTATCGTGCATCGAACCTGGACTGGCATCTCGTTTCATACATGATATTTTACATGTTTCAATGCCATTCTCCCAAATCTTCCCACCCTCTCCCTCTCCCACAGAGTCCATAAGATTGTTCTATAAACTGCTCTTTTTTTAAAGGTGGTTGGGAATTTCAGGTTTACTATCCTCAGATCCAGGCAAGGGAACCCTCACCCCCACCTAGCCCTCAGCAGCCCAACATTCCCCACACCTGTTCAGGAGGGGGTTTCTTCAAAATTTTCAAAGTCTAGCTCTCCTGTCTGGGAGAGAAGAGGAGCCCAGAGCCCACGCAGGGACCTGCGTGTTGCTTCTCCCTCTGGGGCACTCTCTGATGAAAGTGAAACCTGTGAAACTTGTCAGCCAAGATGGTGACGACATGCTGAGTGCAATGACCCTCACTCACACAGGATACAAGGAGCAATTAAGGACTCTAGGCTGCAATGGGGGCTCTAGGCTGCAGGACAGATCTCCTGTGCGCTCCCTGCGGTCGGCAACCAGGATGGTTACCCACCTCCTTACAAGCTTCATGCCACATACCAGGCAGTCCTGGGGTGGTCCTTGCCCAGCCAAACAAACAGGCTCTTCCAACGGCATGCCTTCTCCAGCCTTCTCCAGCCGATCTTCAAGAGAGAGAGACAGATAACATTCCTCATGGGCATGGAATCAGTCGCTTTTCTCACAATGGCCACTGGTTGCAGCGAGAAGGCAGGGGTGTGGCCATCACTGAGGAATGCAGAAATGACAGCCAAAGGTTCAAGAGCAGTCATGATCAGAAGATCTGTTCATGCATAAAATTCTGATTGTACAATCTTGCATAACCTGAAAATAAAACATTCTTCACATTTTCCTGCCCACAGTTTATGTCTTGCGTTCGTGGTCATCCTCGAAAAAGCAAAGTAACAACCTTTGAGAGTCACTGTTAAGTGACATTCATGGATGGCACCATGGATGCTGGTATTGAATAAATGGTATTATGGAACTGCAGAAGCAAAAATGACCTGTATTGTTTCAAAACAAATAGATTCTGAAAAGTCATGGCATGATGAGTAATAACAGTATTGCTATGTTTTAGTAAATTAGCTCGAATGGTGCATTTGACAATAAGGAAACAAAGGGATGATTTCTGGGCTTAAACAGGAATTGATGATACCTACACAGTAAGGAGAATCTCCATGGGCCCTGATTGAATGGTAAGCGAAGTGCCTCTTCCCTCTTCATTATTCTAAATCTTCATTGATAAACCACTGTATCTCACTTGACTCATGAATTTTCTGGTCAAATTGTTTATATAGACAGAAGCCCTATAAAATAAAACATTTGTCCCACGTTCTATACACTTTAGGAACACCCTATATATCAGATTGCTATCTCTGGAGTGGCTAGTTAGTTGCCATGGAATTTAATGTGATATAACATAATATATTATATTATATCACAGGAAATGGCCACCCACTCCAGTATTCCTGCCTGGGAAATCCCAGGGACAGAGGAGTCTGGTTGGTCCCAATCCATGGGGTTGCAAATAGTCAGACACAACTGAGCAACTGAAGACGCAAACACTTATGATATTATTCTATTACATGATATTATATTCTAGCCTAACATATTATGTCATATGATATTATATCATAGAATTTCTGAAGCTTGCTCACCCAAATTATTAAACACACACACACACATATATATAGTTGTTGTTTAGTTGCTAACTTGTGTCATACTCTTCTCTGACCCCATGGACTGTAGCCCTGCAGGCTCCTCAGTCTATGGGATTTTTTACAGGTTGCCATTTCCTACTCCAGGGGATCTTCCCAACCCAGGGATTGAACCTGCGTCTCTTACAGGTTCAACCACAAAATTCTTAATGCTACAGTGCTGGTATTTTACTGATCACAAATTCTAATTCCCAGTGCCCACACGATCATTAGAACTTCCTGATGGACCCCATGATCTCCTTTCAATACTGGCTTTACCTGCCCACTCTTACATGTAGGTATCTACTCTTCAAATCACAGTAGTCTCTCCTTCTTATGTTGCCCCTTCCCCACACCTTTTCCTCAGCTCCCAATTTCCCACCTTATTCAAATCCAACACTCTTTCAGGGATTGGCTCAAGTTCATCTTTTTTTTTTTTTTTTAATCTAAAACTTTGAATTGAGAAGTTGCAGTCCCCCTCATGAAGAAGGCGATGGCACCCCACTCCGGTACTCTTGCCTGGAAAATCCCATGGATGGAGGAGCCTGGTAGGCTGCAGTCCATGGGGTTGCTAGGAGTCGGACACCACTGAGCAACTTCCCTTTCCCTTTTCACTTTCATGCATTGGAGAAGGAAATGGCAACCCACTCCAGTGTTCTTGCCTGGAGAATCCCAGGGACGGGGGAGCCTGGTGGGCTGCCGTCTCTGGGGTCACTCAGAGTTGGACACGACTGAAGCGACTTAGCAGCAGCAGCAGTCCCCCTGAACAACCTAGAAATGGTGCTATCTATTGGTTATACCAGTTCTGGGAAGATGAACCACAGAAGTATGCCAATTCCTGTTCTGTCTTAGGATTTTCTTTAATTGCTTATAGTATGCTCTATCCGCTTTCACATTGCTCTCTGCAACTGCACAAAATTGATTGTCAGTATGTGTCTATTGATGTGTGGGTCAATGGATTGTCTGGACTTTTAGATGGGCCTTTGACCCAAGAGGTGATTGGGATCAACCACAATTATCTTCATGGAGTCGGGTGAAGGGATTGGGGATAAGATGTTATATGTGTGAATGTGTGAGTGAGTGAGAAGATGGAGGGGAGAGAGAGAGAGAGAACACATGGGGCCACTGGATAATACTGGGTTGGCTAAAAAGTTCATTCTGGCTTTTCCATGATATCTTATGGACAAATCCAAATGAACTTTATGGCCAACCCAATACTATCCAGCATTTGTTGATTTGTGAAGAGTGTCCCATTAATAGATACACAGTAAAAGAAGACCTACACACAAAAGCAAACTAACCAAAATAAATTTCCTCAGTGGATTTATCATCTTTCCTCTGCAGTTATAGAATAAGACAATAGTTTCAGATGATGTCAATAGTAACTAGTCCCTAATTTTTTAATTTTAAGATTAATTTCCATTAAGTTCAATCTGGCAATACTCTAGTGGTCTGATTTTCTGATGAGCACCAACTCTACTAGGAAAGGAATTTAGTATAGAGATCTCTATGATAATTTTCCACTTGAGTGAAAGTTCTTTGAGAGTATGGCCATGTTATCCACTGTTTATTAGAGACTTTACAATTTAAAACAGTTTTAGGTTTATTGCGAAGATAGTACAGAGCCTTCCTATATACCCAAGCATGGAATCTCCTCTATTATTAATGTCTTACATTAGAATGGTTCATTTGTGACAAATAATGGACCAATAGTCATTAATTATTTGTAACTAAAGTCTGCAAACTAAAAATTGGCACTTACCATGTGCCTCTATAAGGATTAAATCACGAGCCACTGACTTTCAACATCACTGAAAGGTGTTCAGGGTGGAGATCAGGAATGAGGCACACAGTGCTCTGAGGAAAACCTGCAGAGAAGATTGTATGATCCCAATCCTTGTATCTTCTCATATCTAGAAAAGCACTGAAATCATTGACAGACACATCGCCTGTGATTTCGCTGTTGTTGTTGCTTTGTTTTGAGCATTTTCTTAGTTTCTGGTACCTGTCATACAATTCTGTCTTCCTCCAACTTCTAGTACCTCAGTTAACTCTCTGTTAACTGAATACAGCATGTGTTGAATTATGGTGCTCTTTACTTTGCTGTCATATTTACCTGTAGTTTAATTTGCAAGAACAAGAATGTTCCTGGCTGTATCTCTTGTCAAGATACACATGCCACCAATTTTTTGGGCCAAATATGTTTACATTTCCCTTCCTGAACATTTCTCCTTCTCCATTTCAGTGGTTGACAGAGACGTCTAGAGACATTTGGGCAACCTTCTCCTGTATTTACTTAAATAATGCAAAGGGCCTTCTGATATGTCAGAAGCATCAAAGCAAAACTCCCAAAGTTCAAATGACTCAAGGGCCAAGTTGGAGGCATGGACACTGATTTCTCTCTTCTCACTTTAGGCCTCACTGTGCCATCTCTCACCACCAACAGGAAACAAGACATTGACCTGGGAGTTGGAGAAGCAAAGCAAAGGCCCCAGCACCAGCGTGGGTAGATGTATGAAATTTATGTCTTGGGTCAACACAATTCACCACTGCCTCCTCCTCCCAGTTCTCCTCAGCCCTGCTAGTCTTGCTTGAATACACAATGAATTTCCAGGGAGTGTTTTGCCTTTTGATCTCCTCACTGATCTAATGCAATTGTCCACCCGCAGAAGCGCTGCGAGGTGCAGAATAAAGTAATGAAGCTAATTTGATTTGCACTTCACCCCCACCCTTAAGATCTACATGTCTTTATTGTATTAGATTCCTAATGAGATTCTCTGTCTGCACTCCGGCAAGGACCCTGGAGCACAGTGGCTGTGGGAGGGGTTCCTCTTAGGAGATTTTTCCCCATTTACATCCCATCTTTAATGGATATGGACCTGCCGGCCCTGGAGTCAGCAGTTGATGGTATTTTCCTTGTTGGGCTCTCCTGGGTAGGAAGTAGGGGAAGTGGCCACTGCTACAGAGAAGAGTGGGCGTCACCCCTTCAATTCCAGGGGGAGAAGCAGGATGAAAGGTTAGTCCTGGGCTGAACGGCTCATAGCAAGAGCTCCAACCAAAATTTCGGTCTCAAACCGTGTTTCAGAAAGAGATTTGCACCTGGGATGGGAAGCCCTCCCTCTTCCATGTTACCACCCGCGCTATAAATGGGCTTCCCTCGTGGCTCAGAGGTTAGAGTGTCTGCCTGCAATGCGGGAGACCTGGGTTCGATCCCTGGGTCAGGAAGATCCCCTGGAGAAGGAAATGGCAACCCATTCCAGTATTCTTGCCTGGAGAATCCCATGGACTGAGGAGCCTGGTGGGCTACAGTCCATGGGGTCACAAAGAGTCGGACTCGGCTGAGCGACTTCACTATTCAGTTGCTCTTGAGGTGGTTCTGTGGATGCCATATGAGCTCCTGGCCAAAATCTGGGTGGAGAGGGCCAAAATCTGGGTGGAGAGGGACCATCTGAGCAAGACACACATTTGAAGCTTATTTAGGAGAACCCTGCCCCTCGTTCCTCCCCGCCACCCGTGAGGAGCTTTAAACCATTTCATGAATGTCTATTTCTCTAGCCTCTCTTTATATCCAGCAGGATTTCCTCAGTGCCATCGACATTACTCTTTTCCTCTTCTTCCGATCCAAAACATTTGATTTCACCTGTCTCAAATTATAACCTATGGCAAAGAACAGAGCGTGGCGTCATTTTGCTTTTTTTAGTCGGAACGCTGCTTTTGAACTGGCTGGCAACCTTGCTGGAAACTGATTTAATTAACAGAACACACTTAATGATACAGTTTAGTGAATTATTTTAAGAGCCGGGGTGGGGGTAGGAGACAAACATGGGTAATTCATCATTCACAAGTTTATTGTTCCAACTTAAAAGGGTTTTGGATGGTTTCAGAGAAGTGGTGAGGTGGGGGGAAGAAACGGGAGTGCTACCTAAAGAATGACTTTTTAAAAAGCAAACTTTGCTCGGTTCTGTCTTAGGGCTCTCTCAGATCCTTTTGAAACCACGGGAGGAAAGGAGAAGGGAGGTGATTGGCATCATGATGACTTTTCTTGGGCGGGAGTTGGGTGGGGGGGGGGAGTAGTTTATGTCTAATCTAAGGTCTTTAAGAGGCATCTATCAGCTTTGGTTTGGCTCTCAGTGGACAGGTGTCTGTATCATAGAAGCACCATACATAATTCACCACCAGAGAGCCCCAGAACTTAGCGAGAAGGCTAAATTACCTGTCACTTCCAGAGGAGGTGTTCCCTTCAGGTCAAGGTTGAAAGCTCTGGTAAACCCGCGTGCGGAAGCGCACGGGCAGCCCCTGTTTAAATGTCAACACTGTTTCTCAGATGTGGGAAATGCAGGCTGGCTATTTACCCCTGAAATTTGCCCAGCTCCTTCCTGGGGCCAATTAACATCCGATCACTCTGAAATCAGATCGGAAAGAAGGAAGTGAGGTTGCTTATTTTAATGATCTGAGACCACTCTGTTTATGGCACATCGCTGAATGCTGGAGCACCGTGAGGGTGCTCCAGAGGGGTGAGCTAGAACTTCCAGTGTGAGCCATTACCGCTTTCACTGAATACAAAAACATTTCTTCATTACCCAAGCCTAGTCCCAGGCAGACTCTGACTTCCGAACACAGTTCATGAAAGGCAGGTGCCATCTGGCTGTCATTAAGCTGCGGGTTGTGCCTCTCTCCTTGATTGACTACTGAATTGACTCCTTGATTGACAGGTGAAGTGGAGCCGGATGGAGCCTGCGTTAGGGACACCAGGAGAGCTTGTGTTTCACCTCTGTAGTTTTAGGGTACCCGCTGGAGGCATCATGCATGCATGGTTTTCCCCTCAGATTTATCACCTGTATTTCAGGAACTTTGTTTTTGAGGCAAGAAATACAAATAAAAATATATTATAAAACATGGACCCACCACACAAGTTGGGAGGTTGGGGAGGATGCTTATTTCCTGTATGAAATATTTTCTAGGTTTAATTTTCAGGGCAGCAAAAGAAGGCTTGTTGTATAGTATTTCTACCTTTTCTGTTACTTTAAAATGTTTTTATATTTATGAGGCAAATTTGTAGTTTCAATTAAGAATTGAGTTGTTAAAGTAAGATAAAAGGGTGAATGCTCAAGATTTCTGAGGTGTTTTTATATAGAAGAATGTTTTGTTATATTGACACCTTAATCAAATTAATAAAAATTGAATTTAAGCATCCACTCTGCAATACTTGAGAAATATATTTGGTACGGCAAAGTTATTGTGTTTGGTAATGCTGGAAGGAGAAAAGTCATAGTCACAAACTTTTTTTTAAAGGAAGAAGCAAAATTGCAAGGCATTTGGGTGCCAGAATTATCATATGTTGCTTGATAAGCATTTGCTTGATTTTGTAATTGAGAACTATTTGCCCCAACTTTGAAAAATCTTTAGTGATTGAATTCAGATAGCTCTTAGCAGAGAAAAATTTCTCAGCTATATCTCAGTAAAAAATAGTGTTTTCAAATTGTGTGGGGGGGAAATTGTCATTTTAATTTGGTAAGCTCAGGAGAGGCAGAAATTAAAAGCATTAATTAATTCAACAAAGAGTATTTCCATGTTTTCTAGTGGTACAAATTAATACTCTGTTCACAATATTATTTTGGTATGATATACATAAAATTAACAATTTTAGGAGCTAGATTCCGACCCAGGGATCAAACCCAGGTCTCCCGCATTCCAGGCAGACGCTTTAACCTGTAAGTCACCAGGGTAGCCCGAGTCTTTAGTGCTGCTGCTATTGCTGCTAAGTCGCTTCAGTCGTGTCCGACTCTGTGTGACCCCATAGACGGCAGCCACCAGGCTCCCCCATCCCTGGGATTCTCCAGGCAAGAACACTGGAGTGGGTTGCCATTGCCTTCTCCAATGCATGAAAGTGAAAAGTGAAAGGGAAGTCGCTCAGCCGTGTCCGACTCTTAGCGATCCCATGGACTACAGCCTACCAGGCTCCTCCATCCATGGGATTTTCCAGGCAAGAGTACTGGAGTGGGGTGCCATTGCCTTCTCCACGAGTCTTTAATAGACATGTCTAATTTAGAAAAATGAATTAAATATTAAAAAAAATTCTTGTTAACTGTTGATTTGAAAGTAAAAGCTCTTTTTTTCTCATTTACATATACCATTTGTGTGAGTATATACTTTATACATAGTTACACAGTATAAATTTTGTTTATATGCATATTCCAAGCTCTTGCTATATTTTTACTTCTAAATAATTCTGTACATAACCAAATGAAAATCATTTTAATTAAAAATTGTCTGAAACCAAACATCCCTTCTATACATATATGTATCTAGCTAGATAGATATGGCACATATAAGCTGCAGATCCCTAGATTACCTCACAACAAAGTCACTTCTGGGCATGTGCATACCTTTGATGTTGTTAATATGAAGTATTTGTAATGGGGATTATTACACAGGATCATCTCAGGAAGTAGGATATGAAAGAATTCTCAATTTCTATCATTTCAATACTAATTTCTCAGCTTAAGGTTAAATGTTTGGAAAAGCTCACTTCATGCTTCTTGTTGCAATTTCTGGGGGTTAGAGGGTAAGTATATGGCAGCTCAGATCTGCTTTCTGTTTTGCAAGGGTGCCTGCAGCTCCTTTGTTTGGAAAATGACTTGAATGGATCTCATAACTGAAAATACCATCTGCATATACTGACAATATCCATATTTATATTTCCTCTGTAGATTTTCCCCCTGAACTCCAAACTCATACATCCAACTATTTACCAGACATCTCCACTTGGAAGTCCACATTTCAAATGCAACAAATTCAAAAACAAACTCATATTGTGAACTTATTTTCTCTTCCAAACCTGTTCTTCCTACAGACTTCCCCACTATAGTTAACAGCAAATTTATCAATAGACAACATACAATATATAGCAAATAATATTTAGTTAGCATCAATCCAACCTTGAGTCTTCCTTGATGTCTCTTTCACAGTCTACATCTTCAATGATGAAATTTTATTATCTTTAATTCCAGATCTGTCTAGAATCCCATCACTCTTCATCAATTCTACCACTACCACCTCAGTCCGGGTCCCCCTGTCTCCTCATGGATTGTACTAATCTCCTGATTGGTTTCCCACTTTTGTTTAACACCCCCACACATACCATACATTCTGTTTTACAAAAGCAGCCAAATTGATCTCTTTTTGTTAGAGTCCAAGGTCATACTGCTCACCACACAATGGGCCAGGAAATTGAGAGATGAGCTATTGGGGCAAGAAGTAGAGATTCCATTTGGAAATCTAGCAGACTGAGAAAATGGTGGACAAGTGTCCCAAAGAACCATTTTACCTGAGTTAGAATGCAGACGTCTCTTATACCAAAAGGGGAGGGCATGTGGTTAATTGTTGTAAACATCTTCACATCAGAATCGTTTGTTCTTGCAGCTGTCCATGTAGGTCTGGTCATGATGTTCCTGTAAACCTCCAACAAGACATGTTATTCTCTTTTCTGAAACTTTTTATCTTTATATGAATGAAAAATTGTTATGCCTTTAAAGGTCAGAGCCTTGAGAATGAATTTTCCTACCTATTTCAAGCTAAAGGCAACATCCGTATCTTGTAGCAAAAGCAATAGAATACAGAGTTTAAAGTAAAAGAAATAGATCTAATATGGAGTAAGATTTGTTTTCTCCTATTAATTTTCAATGTAAGTTAAGCTCATACTGCTCTTCTACTCAAAACCTTCCAATAGCACTCGTCATGAAGAGTAAAGGCAAATCTCTACATTTGTCTAGTATCCTCACCAGACCCACCTCCCTTCCCCTCTGACCTCAGCTCCCACTGCTCTCCCTCCCAGCCCTCTAGGCCAGCCAGCCCTTCTCTCCTTGGTTTGCACCAAACACAGCTCTCCTTCTGGACCTTCAAGCCTTTCTTCCATCTTCCCTAGCTATATAGCCACAGAGCCCATCCTCTCATCTCCAAGACTTTGTTCAAATGTTATCTTCTCAGGGATGCCCTTTTCTCTCACTCTGTTCTCAGCTTTGCTTTGCTCTATAGCACTAACCATGATCTAACATAACTTGGTTATTTTCCTTACTGTCTTCCCTCGCTAGGATGCAAGCTCCCTGAATGCAGATATTTTGTTTGTTCAGTGCTCTGTCCCCAGGTCCTACCTGTGCCTGGAATATGACTGTTGATGTTGAGTCACTAAGTCATGCCTGACTGTTTATGACTCCATTGACTGTAGCCCACTAGGTCTCTCTGTTCATGGGATTTCCCAGGCAAGAATACTGGAGTGGGTTGCCATTTCCTTCTCCAGGGGATCTTCCCAACCCAAGGATCAAACCCACATCTCCTGTATCGGCAGGCAGATTCTTTACCACTAAGCCACCAGGGAAGCCCTGGAATATGGTAGCTGCTACTGCTGCTGCTAAGTCACTCTGTGCGACCCCATAGACGGAAGCCCACCAGGCTCCCCTGTCCCAGGGATTCTCCAGGCAAGAACACTGGAGTGGGTTGCCATTGCCTTCTCCAATGCATGAAAGTGAAAAGTGAAAGGGAAGTCGCTCAGTCGTGTCCGACTCTTAGCGACCCCATGGACTATAGCCTACCAGGCTCCTCCATCCATGGGATTTTCCAAGCAAGAGTACTGGAATGGGGTGCCATTGCCTTCTCCGAATATGGTAGCACTCAATAAATTATTGTTGAATGGATAAATGCATTTCCTTAAGCAAGTGTAAAACTGAGATCTGATTACTTCTATGGTGTATACTCTTTTTGAATAGTATTTGAATATTTCTTTTTTAATGGACATAAAAAAGAAAATATTCTTTTTAGTATGCAGTTTTATGCATTCGGCAAATGCATATAGTCATGTAACCCCTACCTCAATCAAAATATAGAACAATTCTATTATACTTCAAAAAAAATCCTTCATGCTTTCTCTCACTAGTCAAACTTTTCCTCATCTTTAAACCCTGGCAACCACTGATCTGCTCTTCATTCTATGGTTTTTCCCTTTAGTAGAATGTCATATAAATGCAACCATACTGCATGTGGCCTTTTAGGTCTGGCTTCTTTCATTTAGCTTGATGCATTTGAACTTCAACCATGGCACTGTGAATATTACTTGCTTGTTCTATTTCAGGATGAGTAGTACTCCAGTATATGAATAAACCAGTTTGAGTTTTATGTATTTCCATGAGACCATGAATAAAGGGAATATATCATCAGGTTCTGTATCACAAAATCAGTTCTCTATGAGAAGACACATACTTTTGTAAGGATTATAGAACTAAATTTAGTGCTTGCTTTAAAACCAAGTATGGAAAAAGAGCTTAAGAAAATTAACAGTGATTTTCTTTGGTAAAAATTTTATTTTCTTTCTTCTAATTTTGTTGGTCTAGTTCTTTTTTTAATAAAAAGCACAAACTGTTATAATAGAAAACTGTACTTTTGAAAAAAGATGGTACATTTTTATCGCTATTAAAGTATTCAGGGGATATGGTTTGGAGAAATGAAAACATACACTGTTTCCTTCTAAGTGGCATCAAACAATCTCAGTCAGCTACACTTTTAAAGAGGAATGAGAAAAAAATTGGGTTCAGCAAAAAGTTGACCGAACCCAAAGGAGAAAAATGGATGTTCATTTTAAGATTAAATTTACGACTTTTTTCAGTAACAGTTTTATACCTTGCCATCAAGAACGCTGCTGCTTCTTTAAGAAGGGAGGGTCTCCAAACAGTTTATGAAGTAATAGATCATATATAAATAGGTTGTTTGCTCTCGGTACAGATGCCATCATTACTAACTACTTTCAGGCTCTTTGAGAGCTAAATAATTCTGTAATGCATCATTGAACATTTAGTTGCTTCATAGCAGATGGTTTCAGGGGTCCATCTGCTCACAGCAATGTTTTCAACAAGCCCCCTTCACCTTCACCAAAAGGTTCGGAAGCATTAGAATATTCATTCTCCACTACAGGTGCGTTTCCTTGGTTCCCCTGGATTAAGGAAAGGAGCCACTGTCTCCTTTATCCCCCCTTGAAAGGAGATGCTGCTTTGTAAGTGTAAGTCTTACTGTGAGTGTCAGGGGAACAAGAGAAAGAGTATCTTGATTTAGAGAATTTTTAAACTCAGGTATCGTGTTATAGACTAAGTTATTGTGTGTGTGTGTGTGTGTGTGTGTGTGTGTGTGTGCATGCATGCCAGTGAATATGTAGTGATTACTTACTTTCCTGGGCTGTGTTAAAAATGGATACTAGGCAGTCAAGTTTGTTTCATTGTTTCTGCCCCTAATAAGTTCCTGTAGAGAATCAGCTGCTTTAGAATATTCTGGGGGGAAGGTACATTCTTCTGCCTTTGAGGCCATGGGGAAGTCCCTTAGGCAAGGTCAGGGTGAACACAGGAAATGCATAAAGGAAGTGTAGCTAAAACCATCTGGATAAGAACAAACTGAATATAATATCAGAATGCTGAGGCAATCTGGGAATACGAGTTATGGGGACACAGCTAGTTTTATTCCAGAAATCCCAAATGCCCCATTACCTATGTGATCACTGAAATTTGCAGTCAGACTGCTGGAGAAACAGAATGGTGACATGCAATGAATAAGACATGTTTTGCAGCTGCTCCCTAAATATGTAGAATTTTCTTTTCCAAATTGGAAAATACTAAGGAAAGGCAAAGTTGGTGATGAGGAAACACAGAACATTAAGTAGAAGACTTTTAAAAGACCACCAGAAAGTAACAGTCCACTTACGCTGATTGGGTCAATAGACAGTCCTGATCCAAATACACAGAACACATGGATTCAACACTGTGAACTATGTAAATATCTTTCTGGTCCTGAATCTTTAGAAGGGTGTCACTTCATCACCCATTTGTCAGCAAAAAAAAAAAAAAAAAAAAACCAGTAAAGAGCCTGTTATTTCAGAGAACTGTGTAAACGTAGAGAAGCATTCAGAGCCAAGAGTACTCTGTGTATTCTATTCAAGTGGCTGTATTTTAATTTTCTTTCTAGAAGGAACAAATGGATTCAGCTTAAGAGATTAAAGAAAATTGTTGGAGCTTTCCGAGTCAAATTTCAGAGAACCGTTTGAAGGCAATTTAATTATCTATCCTCATTTTTAAGAATACAAAATATTAGAGAAAATAAATACGTTTGTCTTACTAAAATGAATGGTACTTGGTCTGGGCAATTATCCTTGGTGGAAGTTCTAGTCTTATATTCATCCATGTGTTGTTAACATTTATTAAGTACCTACTAGATGCTTATAATTGGACAAGATTTACAGAGGAGACTCTTTATTTTCAACCTTCTGGATCTTCCTGCTTTCTAAGCTGAGGCTCCTTTGCTAAATGCTCGGTGTCACAGGTGAATGATTTATTACCAGCCTCAAGTCTGAAGGAGTGGCCTGTGCTGGAAAACCGGAGTTAGCACATGGCTGATATTGACGTCCATATCATCTTGATGATCCTGTCAAGAATATCCACTGAAATTGACTTTGCCATCACTCCTACTTTTGCCATGAAAGCAGAAATACTATACTAGACATGCTTTCTGTGTGGTGAAACTTCAGAATTCAGTTAATTTAATCCAATGTTCTTTTCTAGGCATTAATTGAATACTGAAGCGTAGTATGAGCTGTTAGCTCTATGAGGAACCCAAATGAAGGCCAGGACCTGTTCCACACCCTCAAGTCATTTAAAATCTGATTGGAGAAATAAGATAGACCTCCCTGAAACTGAAAGAAGCAACTGTAGGATGCAGTAAAGACGGGATATTCTAGACTGGAAAAAGGGGAAGGACAGGGGCGGGGAGGGGGGAATCAGAAAAGCATCCTCTTCTCGTGCTGTCATGGACTCTGTCAAACACTTGACTCTTTAGAGAAGAAAGCGGGCAGACAAAGAAGCTTGGGTTCACCTTAAGGAATCTGGGATTGATTTTTTTAAATATGGAAGGAGCTGTTGATCTTTGTGTTTGATCTGTATGTAGGCAGAGCCCTAAGTGAATACACAAAGACAGGAATAAATGGAATGAAGTCAAGGAGTAGTTGAGGACGGAGTGAGGGACCTAGTTGAGGCTAAAGGACCATATTTTAAAGAATCGAGAAAGAATTGGAATCTGAAAGTGGTTGGCCTTATATCATAACAGTTGAATGTGGGGCACAGCTCAATATAGCACAACTGTTTGATACAGTCAAGACTGGCTGAGAGTCAGATCCATTCAGGTGATGAGAAGAACACCAGGGGCCCTCGTTATAATCAGTGTTTATTACATAGTCTTTTAGTTTAAATAAAGAACATTGATCACTAAGGATCTGAAATTAACACTCAGGAAGCAGATTTGGTTTTAAAATATACAATTGTTATTTTAAGGTTAGAAGGAGGGAAATCATTTATTAGAAAGAAGTTTTAAGAAAAAGATAATCAGTATGAGTAGAGGGTTCACAGAGTTAGGAGATCCGTTCATTTTTCAGATCAGAAAATAAAATATACCAGCAAACGAATTTAACTCTTCCAAACGGTTTGAAGGCAATAAAACCAGTGATATGACTAGCAGAAGCATTCATTCATCAGTGTGAATTCTCATCAGTGTGGATTTAGATCAGTGTGGAACTAAGATCATGGCATCTGGTCCCATCACTTCATGGGAAATAGATGGGGAACCACTAGAAACAGTGTCAGACTTTATTTTTTTGGGCTCCAAAATCACTGCAGATGGTGATTGCAGCCATGAAGTTAAAAGACACTTACTCCTTGGAAGGAAAGTTATGACCAACCTAGATAGCATATTCCGGAGAAGGCAATGGCAACTCACTCCAGTACTCTTGCCTAGAAAATCCCATGGATGGAGGAGCTTGGTAGGCTGCAGTCCATGGGGTCACGAAGAGTCAGACACTTACTGAATGACTTTACTTTCACTTTTCACTTTCATGCATTGGAGAAGGAAATGGCAACCCACTCCAGTGTTCTTGCCTGGAGAATCGCAAGGACGGCGGAGCCTGGTGGGCTGCTGTCTGTGGGGTTGCACAGAGTCGGACACAACTGAAGTGACTTAGCAGCAGCAGCAGCAGCAGATAGCATATTCAAAAGCAGAGACATTACTTTGCTAACAAAGGTCCGTCTAGTCAAGGCTATGGTTTTTCCTGTGGTCATGTATGGATGTGAGAGTTGGACTGTGAAGAAAGCTGAGCGCCAAAGAATTGATGCTTTTGAACTGTGGTGTTGGAGAAGACTCTTGAGAGTCCCTTGGACTGCAAGGAGATCCAACCAGTCCATTCTACAAGGGAATCAGTGCTCCTGGGTGTTCTTTGGAAGGACTGAGGCTAAAGCTGAAACTCCAGTACTTTGGCCACCTCATGCGAAGAGTTGACTCATTGGAAAAGACTCTGATGCTGGGAGGGATTGGGAGCAGGAGAAGGGAACGACAGAGGATGAGATGGCTGGATGGCGTCACCGACTCAATGGATGTGAGTTTGAGTGAACTCTGGGAGTTGGTGATGGACAGGGAGGCCTGGCGTGCTGCAATTCTGTGGTCGCAAAGAGTTGGACATGACTGAGTGACTGAACTAACTGAACTAATTAAGACTTTCATCCAGTGATTTTAAGGGATATTAGAAATTGAGTGATCTAAAAAAAATGATATTTTAATTAACTTTTAGATTGGTCTACCTACTTATCTAACTAAGGCCTATAGCTCTGTAAGGCTGGCAGTTCTGAAGAATAATGACAGGAAACAGTGCCAAAGAAATGGTTTTATTTATTCAAAGCAGCTCAGTCCCGTTTTGAAAAGAAAGCTTATGCAGGACTCCTGTCCACGAAACCAGCTCTAAAACAGGAGCTGCTTTAACTGACGCAGAGGAAACAAGCTTCAACCTTCACTACCTACTCTTAGCTCCCTTCCTGCAGACATCTTCCCAGAAACCCCAGTGCCATCCAATAAGCACAGCTGTATTTTCCTTTTATTCACCTTTGCAATAAAGGACGATATCTTGCATCATCTCTAGTAAAATATTCAGTCCCAGGCTATCATTAGCATTCAGTTTGTTTGCAGAGTACAAAAAAGATATGACAAAAATGGCTTTTTCTTAAGTACTCTAAAATTAATATGTTTTCTTTACAACATTTGTATAATAATCCAAACATATGTATCTTTGTGCCAGCGAGAAAAACAAACAAAAAAGACACCGTTTTCCTTTTCGTTTTAAGTTGAGACAGAAGCCATTTAATTAAAGGCCACTGTCTAGAAATCCTATGTAAGCCAAATGTATTTGTTTCCTAAAGCTGCTAGAAGGAAGTACCCACAAACTGGGTAGCTTTAAAAAAACAGACATTTATTATCTCACAGAAGTTCGAGATCAAGGTATCAGCAACGCTGAATCCTTCTGAGGGCTTTTGCAGGGGGCTCTGCCCATGCTTCTCCCTTAGCTTCTGGTGGCAACTTTTGGCGTTTCCTTAGATTGTAGAGGCATCACCTGCTCTCTGCTTTCAATTTCCTCTTCATTTAGCATTCATTTATGCATATTAGTCTCTGTGATCAAATTGTCCCTCTGGACATGAGGTGATGGGACTGGATGCCAAGATACTCATTTTTTGAATATTGAGTTTTAAGCCAGCTTTTTCACTCTCCTCTTTCACTTTCATCAAGAGGCTCTTTAGTTCCAATTCACTTCCTGCCACAAGGGTGGTGTCATCTGCATATCTGAACTTATTGATCTTTCTCCCAGCAATCTTGATTCCAGCTTGTGCTTCATCCAGCCTGCCATTTCGTATGATGTATTCTGCATAGAAGTTAAATAAGCAGGGTGACAATATACAGCCTTGACATACTCCTTTCCCAATTTGAAACCAGTGTGTTGTTCCACGTCCAGTTCTAACTGTCGCTTCTTGACCTGCATACAGATTTCTCAGGAGGCAGGTAAGGTGGTAAGTTCCATCTCTTTAAGAATTTTCCATTGTTTGTTGTGACTCACACAGTCAAAGATTTTGGCATAGTCAATGAACAGAAGTAGATGTTTTTCTGGAATGCTCTTGCTTTTTCTAGGATCTAGTGGATATTGGCAATCTGATCTCTGGTTCCTCTGCCTTTTCTAAATCCAGCTTGAACATCTGGAAGTTCTTGGTTCACATACTGTTGAAGCTTGACTTGGAGAATTTTGAGCATTAGTTTGCTAGAGTGTGAGATGAGTGCAATTGTGTGGTAGTTTGAAAATTCTTTGGCATTGCCTTTCTTTGGGATTGGAATGATAACTGACATTTTCCAGTCCTGTGGCCACTGCTGAGTTTTCCAAATTTGCTGGCATATTGAGTGCAGCACTTTCATATCATCATCTTTGAGGATTTAAATAGCTCAACTGGAATTCTATCACCTCCACTAGCTTTATCATAATGATGCTTCCTAAGGCCCACTTGACTTCGCACTCCAGGATATCTTGCTCTAGGTGAGTGATCACATCATCATGGTTATCTGGGTCATGACAATTTTTTTTGTATTTTTCTTCTGTGTATTCTTGCCACCTCTTTTTAATATCATCTGCTTCTGTTAGGTCCATACCATTTCAGTCTTTTATTGTGCCCACCTATGGATGAATTGTTCCCTTGGTATTTCTAATTTTCTTGAAGAGATCTCTAGTCTTTCCCATTCTGTTGTTTTCCTCTATTTCTTTGCACTTATCACTGAGGAAGACTTTCTTATCTCTCCTTGCTATTCTTTGGAATTCTGCATTCAGATGGATATATCTTTTCTTTTCTCCTTTGTCTTTAGCTTCTCTTCTTTTCTCAGTTATTTGCAAGACCTCCTCAGACAATCATTTTGTCTTTTTGCATTTCTTAACTCCAAATTAGCCTGAATATTTTAAAATCGTTTTTTCTTATAATTCTATAATATTTTAGGATACTATATTATATATGTATATATACACACACATATCATTTTTCCTATTTTTAAATTGAAATATACTTGATTTATAATGTTGTATTAGTTTTAGGTGTATAGAAAAGTGATTCTGTTTATACATATATATTACCTTTTTTAGATTCTTTTCCATTATATGCTATTATAAGGTACTGAATATAGTTCCCTTAGCTCTGCAATATGTCCTTGTTGTTTATCTATTTTATATATAGTAGTGTGTATCTGGAAAAGGCAATGGCACCCCACTCCAGTACTCCTGCCTGGAAAACCCCATGGACAGAGAGAGGAGCCTGGTAGTCTGCAATCCATGGGGTGGGTAGGAGTCGGACACGACTGAGCGACTTCCCTTTCACTTTTCACTTTCATGCATTGGAGAAGGCAATGGCAACCCACTCCAGTGTTCTTGCCTGGAGGATCCCAGGGACGGGGGAGCCTGGTGGGCTGCCGTCTATGGGGTCGCACAAAGTCGGACACGACTGAAGCGACTTAGCAGCAGCAGCAGCAGTGTGTATCTGTTAATCCCAAACTCCTAATTTACCCCACCCTCCTCCCTTTCCCCTTTGGTAATCATAGTTTGTTTTCTATGTCATCTTGACCTGACTCCATTTGCACTGACCCAATTTTCAAATAAGATCACATTGACAGATACTAAGGATTAGGACTTCAGCATACTTGGGAGTGTGGATACCAATCAACCCATAAGAAAGAGTTCTGTCTATTTCACTGCTTCTCTGTACATGGATCACTATATATCCACATGCAAAGGGAGAGGCAGGTGCGTAGTCACATAAGGTGGGACTTCCAGTGCCTAATTCAACAACAAACAGAAACGTATACGTGTTGCTAACCTGGAAAGCAGCCTTTAAAAAACCTTTAAGGAATGATAGAATTGACATTTGGAGCAAGCTAAGATTAGAGATTCAGTAAAAACAATCAGACAAAAGTACTCTCAGGGACTTTTGCGATGTTTGCACAGGTTCTACTTGATCTCATGGCCATTTACATCTACAATTATGGTCCCGCACAAATGTTATTTTTTTAAAGTCTCTATCTCTTAACTAGAAAACTTAATGATAATATCAGGAGTTTTCTACAAAGTTTCATCTTTCCAAATACCACGGAGGGGCTTATCTGTGGTATTTGGTATGTTGGTATTTGGTATGTTGGCTGCATTTGCCCTCCTCTCCGGGTGCCTCCTCTATCATGCCTCCCTTGATGATTGAGAGACAATTGTGTGTTAGACCCTGGGGTTGTGAAGAAAAGTAAGAGAAAACCTCATACAAGGGGCAGACAGGTAAATGGACGATTGAGATGAAGTGGTTGGCGGAGTTCTTTGGTAGCCTCATGGTCAAGATTCTGAGCTTCCACTGCCGTGGCCCAGATTCAGTCTGTGGTCAGGAAACTCAGACCCCACAAGCCACGAGGAGCACCCCAAGAAAAAAAAGATGAAGTGGATTGGCCATCTACCTGAGGAATGCTGGAAAATTATAGAATTGCAGCATATTTAGTGGGTGCCTACCATGAACGTGGCACCATGCCAGCCACTCTGAGATGACAGAAAGAGAAATCATTTATTGTGCTGGGTTCAAGACACATACACAGATGTCTGAGGCAGAAGTACCATGGCTGTGAAATTCAAAAGCCCAGACTTCAAACCCTGATTTTGTCGCTAAATGACTAGATCTCCATGAGAAAACTATTCAATATGTCTGAACATCAGTTAATTATTTTTAATTAATTCATTTTTTTTAATGTGAACTATTTTTAAAATCTTTCTTGAATTTGTTACAGTATTGCTTTGGATTTATGTTTCAGTTTTTTTGGGCCTCCAGGCATGTGGGATCTTAGTTCCCTGACCAGGGATTGAACCTGCACCCTCTGCACTGGAAGGTGAAGTCTTAACCACTGGACCACCAGGGAAGTCCCTCGGTTCATTCTTTGTGTGTAAACGGGTACCATCTTGCTTTCCTCGTGATGGTGAGAATGATATGGAGCAGCCACCTCAGTGACTCTCCAGGACCTGCTAGATTGCAGGGACTGGGAAGTGTTCTAGAGAGTTTGACAGGGGAGCTGAGACAAGTCCATGCTGCTGCTGCTGCTGCTAAGTCACTTCAGTCATGTCCAACTCTGCGACTCCATAGACGGCAGCCCACGAGGCTCCCCCGTCCCTGAGATTCTCCAGGCAAGAACACTGGAGTGGGTTGCCATTGCCTTCTCCAATGCAAGAAAGTGAAAAGTGAAAGCAAAGTCGCTGAGTCTTGTCCGACTCTGAGCGACCCCATGGACTGCGGCCCACCAGGCTCCTCCATCCATGGGATTTTCCAGGCAAGAGTACTAGAGTGGGGTGCCATTGTCTTCTCCGGAGACAAGTCCATACTGAGAGGTAATGAGCTATCAAGTGGAAGAGTGTATTTGAATATATAATGAGTGGTCTTTACTTGTTACAGAATCGGGAGAGAGAAATCACTAGGGCTTCACTGATAAGTGGTGGCCTCACAGGACCGAGACAACTACTTTGTGAATAGAAAAATACAGGGACAGCAGTGCTTATTTATCTAGAACATTCAATTAATAGAAGATGCCCCACGGCACTTGCTAGGTTGGCTAACAGATAGTGAGTTGAGAAACACTTATAAAAATGAGAAACTTACGGAAATGAGCCTTAGACGAAGAGCTACAAACTATCATGTACAAAATAAGCTACAAGGACATATTGTACAACACAGGGAACATAGCCAATATTTTATAATAATCATAAGTGGAGTGCAACCTTTAAAAATTGTGAATTGGTATACTGTCCTTCTGTAGCTTATATAATATTGTGAAGCTACTATACTTCAATTAAAAATTTAAATTTAAAAAATAAAAATTTTAAAAATGAGAAATTTATAGAAATGAGCCCTAGGATATGAAAATTTATAAAGTTCTTACCTATAAGGTGGCTATATTTTGCCACATAGAATTTTAGTTACTTGTCACACAATGAAGCCAAGAGAAACCTTTGAAACCAAATGGAACTTAGTGCCCTGAAAAGTCTGCCATTGGCCAGCCCAAAATATGAGCATGTGTGAATTAATCAAAATTTCAAAACAATCTATCCTCAACTTTGTTAAACATAAGGTTTCCGAAAACCAAGGTCTCAAATAATAAGACAAAGTTGTACTTTCAAAGCTACAAAACATGTCATGGGCAAATGACATCATTATTATTATTTGATTCAAAACCACATTGAGTTCCTAACCTGCAATTCTACTACCAAAGAAGAGTTTCAATTCCTCTCTTACCCAGGAGAAGCTAATTCACCTCTGGCTTCCCAAAAAGAAATGAGTCTTTGCAAATTTAGGACTGCACAGGAGAGCTGGTGATCTGATTTGAAATATTGCAATTTCTCTGTTTCTAAAATGTGAGTGAAAGAAATGGAAAGTAGTATAGGCATTTCCGTTGTAATCTGTGTTAAGACATGTGGATTTTAATCCACACTCTGCAACCCCATGTACCTCGCAGCTTTGTATGTGTCTCCATATAACCACAAAGCCAAATGAATAGTTTAAGAAATATCCAGACAAGCAACCCTTAAACTACTGAGATGATATCTCCTCTCCTTGTATTGTGCTGGTGGCAGTGATGGTAGCAGGGGTAACTTTTATGACATAGTCTGGTGATAACATAAGAAGAAGAAAATCACGAAATGAAGATTACAGGTTTTCACAGTTGCTGCCAACACCTAAGTCACATCTGTTATAACCACCACTTCATTCTCAGTTACTAATGCAGGTACAAACTGAGAGGACTCGATCTTAAAATCAGGCTCAGAGAACTCTTTGTAGATGATTTTCCTTGTGCTGCATATAAGGAGATCTAATTATATTTATGCTTCATTGATCATTCTCACTTCTTCGGAATACATTGGCTGCAAATTTGAAGGTTATTAGTGGAAAAAATGCTCTTTAAATAAGAAAACATCACTGCCAACAAATGGCTGACCTACATTCACAAAATGACTAAATTACAGTGATTAAATCTGAGGCAATTTAAACATTTTTGTTACAATAGGAAATTGAGCTTCTTCCCATGTTTATTTGGTGGGACTAGCTGCTCATTTTAGCTTTTGACTCCATCTCTTTTCTCTCTAAAATTAGCAGGGCTTTGTTGTCTTAGAATAAGTAACAAAAAGGATGCTCACAGCTGAATTAAAACATTTTCTTCACTCAAAACAAAGTTTGATCCAGTCGGATGTGTGTGTACACTCCAAATTTCGAGAGACGATTGCCTGGCAAAACTGCATGGACATTCAGGCAGTCATGTTTACTATTTGGAATATTTTATTTGGGTAAGTGGAGTCACTTGGTTTCTACCATTAGGCTTTGCGTCATTCTGTAACTTCTTTCAGGGCCACAGTCAAAGGAACCTGCCCCTGGACCCTAAAGTAGGATTTAATCTCCTTTTGAAACCTTCTCCCCTCTCCCTGCTGCTTTTCATTTATATACAGAGAATGTCCAACAGGCTCTGACTGATGCCGCTTTTCTTAACATTTGCAGTCTACCAGTATTAGTGCAGACGGAATCAGAGTCATTTCCTTTTCAGTCTGCAATGCCCCTGGTGCCAGACCAGCTGGAGAGGGTGACACGGCAAGGTGCCTGCTAATCTCAATGGCCCTGGGGTCTTTTCTCTAAAAGACGTGGCAAGCAAACATGCCAAACGCTATCTGTAAAATGGTGCGGTGTCACTGCGGCAGAAAAGCACTCACGGTGGCGTGTCTGCCACCATGGTTTTTGAGATCATGTAAGACTTGGAAAAGCACCAGTGGCAAGAACATTTGCCACTCTGAATCACGGGTCCCCTTTTTACAATACGATGGGGGAAGAACTAACAAAGCTTTTAATTCTTCTCAGCAAATGCATGCAGACAGAGGTCTAAGTCGGAACCATGCAAAATGGATCATCTTAATTATTGTCTAAGTGGAGAGACAGGCAAGTTCAGGAGAAAGTCACTTTGGAGACCACTAAGGATCAGCTCTCTTTCCAAAAATAGTAACAAAGATGAATTGTCTTCTTTATGATAGATAAAATCCTTAGCTAGGTGAGGTAAATAGAAATCCTATAACTAATACGATAAAACCAAATGTGCTCTGAAAACCTCTGAACACCACTGATCTTTAGAAAGGGTCATCTTTTTTTTTTTGCTATTTCTTTCTTTCCTTTTTTTTTTTTAATGATTGTTTCTATGAAATTAGGCTATTTTCATTATAAAAAGTATGAAAAACTTTAGCTATGCTTTAAAATATTAATTGCAGAACTGCTGTAGTTGTTTAATTGTCCTAGGAGCTATACCAAGTCTTGTTTCAAATAAGATAAAAGTAGGTGAATTTTGATGTCTCCATCAAATAAAGCATGCAAATATTTTCATGAATAACACTGTCACTCTCTTTTCTAAGATTCACTCATAAAATTGAAAGATTTTCATTTAAATAGCATCCCTTACACTAAAAGATAATAATGAACTTTTTTTGCCTTTCTAGTGTATTCACAAATTACTAAAAATGAAACATTATAAATGAATTCAAAGTAAAAAGTCATAGTTCATAACAATTATAAAATAAATTTAGTTTGGAATTATGAACTTTAAAGGGGTAATGTTAGCTTTTACAAAATACTTTTTAATCTCATGAGAAAATTAACAAAAGAGAAATTGAGAAGATATAAATTAGTTTGTATTTTTAGTTATTCCAAGTTTGCTTTTTCATTTAAAATAGTCTCTTTCTTGAATTCCATGATCACTTTCAGAATTTCCGACTATGTTCACAAGAAAATCATGTTACATTTTATCCTTACTCTAGGTAGTTGAAAATTTTTATAATTACTTTGTGATAAGTTATTATTTTGTAATCACTTGATGTGATATTACAGAACAGAGTTGCCGACCTCATAAAACCATTTCAACTGGAAATAAAGCAATTTTGATTTGAACAAAATTTGAAAAATATTTTATAATTAACTTTTTTTTACTGTGCCTCTTGGCTCATTTACAGAGTAGAATTTCTAAAAAGAAAATGATACTCTTAATTAATGTCAGTTATTTGAAATATACAGAATGCTGGATTTAAAAACGAAAAAGTTGGATGACTTAAGGTTTCAAACAGTATATGATGTGTAAATGTGCTTTTTTTCTTGAATGAATACATTCAAGTTCGGACCCTTAATAGTAGTCAAGAAAGGATTTATTGCCCAGTTAACATAGGCGGCAGCCCTTGTGAGCGGGCGCTGGGGGAAAGGGGCGAGGACCGAGGGAGCTCTGTTTTCATTTCCTTTTATTACTTGTGAAATGCTGTTCACCTTTAGTAGCCATCACTTTCGGTCTTAAATAGTTTGGCCCAACAACATCTGAAACCCCATAACCTCAATTTTTAAATGGTATTCTTCTCTGGCCCGGTTGGGCTGTGACATTATTTCCTCTGCCTTCCAAGTTCAGAAAAATTACTTCGAGCAGGTCCTAGTCAAGGCGGGATTATTACATAATTGGAAGGAGCGTGTTCCATTTTTCAGGAACCAGACGGTATTCTCGGGGTGCGTGTGTTTTCCTTCCTCTTCCCCCATTTATACACGTGCCCTGTGTTCCTTTTGGAGAAAGACAAGACTTCTCGGCACCCAGTTCCCTTCCCATTTAATGAAGTTGTTAAAGTAGCAAGACTGACAGGTTAATTATCCTTTATAAAAGGGGGACAAATTGAACTGTGTCTTTCCATCATTTTTTGATATATCAAGAAGCTCGGAGGTGCCCAGATGCGGCTCCGGTGAATAGCGCAGCTAATCCACTGGGCAACTCTTCGTTGACCCTGCTCTGCCCGCCGGGGCCTCCCTCCATTGCAGCTGGTTTTTGTTTCACATTCAACAGATTCCACTTTATTATAAATTCAGAAGGATTTTTTTTCCCGCTTCTCTCTCCATATGTTGGCTGACAGCTCCCCTGAAATAACTGATGGCTAAATTTAAACTCTGATGAAAATTAACCCAAGTGTTAAATGCAAACAGGAGCTGCTTGGAAGAGAAAAGAGTTATCATGGTAGATGCCAAACAGTGGAAAATGTGTGTAAATTAATGGAGCCTCGCTGGTGACAAGCCGTCAGGCAGTTTGATGGCTCTTGCGAGTGTTTTAGTCCCACTGAAGTTGGCCAGAGGGCAGCACGGACAAGTCCTGCTTTTCAAAAAGACCGCGGGAAGCTTGACAGTAACGCTAACTAGATCATCGAAAGTTCATGGTCAAATAAGAGATTTTTTTTTTTCTGCAAAGCTTTGCACTAAACAGAGTTTGCAGACAGGAGAGCCAGGAGTGAGACATCAAATTGCAAGTGCAGCAAAATGATCAAAAGAGGAAAAGGAAACCAGGGAGAAGTGATTTTAAAAACCAACGGATGAATTTGCTGATTTTCAAGTTAATACTGAGAAATTGGTTTCCTTAACAGTCATCAGCATTTGATTTGAAAGAGTTCCTGCTTAGAGAGCAATGCTTCGCTTACTTTAGGCGTTTTCACAGAAATTACATTCGTATGTCTCAATTTTTCAGATTAAAATATGTAATTTTAGCAAAGTCTGTTGAAAAGAAATGAGAATCTAATAAAATAGAACTCTGTTTTGTATTAGGATGTACAATAAAAGTCTGTGACACTCATAAAAGTCTAAGGAAAAAAAGTTCAGGTAGTCATTCATTTTTCCCCATGAATAAGGCAGTATTTTGTTTCTCTAAACATATAACATTAATAATGTGCTCCTACTGCTTAATATTAGCAGGATAGAATGGCGAGGTCACCAAACCATGAAACAGAAAAACTGCTTTCAGTCCAGGCTTAATGTCTTAATAGTCAGGGACCTGAACTGAGTGAACCTCAGTTTACCCCTTTGTAAAATGGGAACAATAGTCACTATAAGATCAAATCGAATTCAGAAGGTGAAAGCTAACTTTTCACCGAATAAGCCATAGGACACTCAACCAAAGGCAAGCTTTTGGACATCAAAGAAGAATCCTGAGCATGGGAGAACGAAATGAACACGAGATTTGGTCAGAAAAGTCTAGGCTCTGTTGCCGCCAGGCTGCTTGATCTTGATCAATAGCAGAAAGGGGTATCTAGCTCCCTCCCAGGATATTGTGAGCACTGAGTGTGATACTGCGTATAAAATGCCTTCTCTGTAAACTGGAGTCTTCCATAAAGCTATTAGCTCTATTTTATTGCCCTTCCTTCTAAACTTGCCCATCAAAGGAAGGCAGAATTCAAAGCCCACCTTCCTCACCTCCTAGCTCTCCAAACTCCTTTGCTCTGTGTGCTTTCTCCCCCCAGAACTCAGCAGCCTGTGATTAGAAAGGGAAAAGTTAGAAGACTGAGGTGGGTAGGAGGGAGGTCCAAGAGGGAGGTCCATATATACGTGTGTGTGTATATTTATATACACATACAGCTGATTGACTTTGTTTTACAGCAGAAACTAACACAACATTGTAAAGCAAATATACTCCAATACAAAGTAAATTAATTAAAAATATGAAAGAAGATTGAGGTTTTGAAGGGTCAGCACATCAGAAAGACAATGAAGTATGGTAAGTGAAAATTTGAGTTCCCAAAGCTGGTATGGGACAAGATATGTATTTTTTTCCTATAACTTAATTCAATTCGTATCTTGAATCTCTTATTTCTTTTTTATGGCAAGAAACTTGATCTCATAATTTCAGGTCAGCTCATCAGATTTGCTCATGTATAGATCATGGTCATTTTAGGTCCAAATTCAGGTAAGTTTAGGCATTTTTTTTGGGGGGGTCCTTCTTCCTCCTGTTCCTGGGGTTTTCATAGGGTCATGGCAGCCATACAGTGGAGTTGGGGTATCTGGTCAACAGTTGGGATCTTCAGTTCAATATTGTACTACACTGAGATGTAACTTCTCCCAACTGTTTTTGTTTTGTTTTTTTTTCTTAAGAGTAATTTTAGGTCATGACAATACTGAAGGAAAGGTTCAGAGGTTTCCCTAGACTTGCTGCCCCTACACAACATCCTCCACCAGGATGGAGCATTTGTGACAATTGATGAACCTACCCTGACACATCGTAATCACCCAGACTCCATAGTTTACCTCATGATTCACTCTTGATATTGTACACCCTATGGATTTGGGCAAATATATAATGACATTTGGGCTTCCCAGGTGGTGCTAGTGGAAAAGAACCCACCTGCCAACGCAGGAGATGTAAGAGATGAGGGTTTGAGCCCTAGATCAGGAAGATCCCCTGGAGGAGGGCATGGCAACCCACTCCAGTATTTTTGCCTGGAGAATCCCATGAACAGAGGAGCCTGGTGGACTACAGTCCCTGGGGTCACAAAAAGTCAGAGTGACTGTAGCGACTTAGTATGCATACATCATGGCATTTATTTATCATTATGAAACCATTCAAGTACAAGAAATCTCTGTGCATGACTTCCCTGGCGATTCAGTGGCTGCGACTCCGTGCTCCCAGCGCAGGGGGCCAGGGTTTGAACCCTGGTCAGGGAACTAGATGCCACATGCCACAACTAAGGGTTCACAGGCCACAATTAAGGGATCCTGTGTACCACAGCGAGGATCAGGCACAGGCAACTAAAGGAAATATTTTTAGAAAAGAATCCTCTGTGCTTCATCATTCATCTGCTCCCACCCCCAACTGTTTTTCAGGTGTGATATCTCCACATGGCATCTGTTGAGAGATAACATTTGATCTTTCCTGGCTGGCCCTGGCTGATTCTCCTTTTTCAGCCTCTGCTCATGTTGTTTGCCCGTGCCCTTACAGAACTACCAGCCTAGCTCAGATTCCTCTGGGGCTAAGAGGGGCTTAGGGAATTTTTGATGCTTTCCTGCTAGTTGGTGGCTGCAGGAGACCCCACCCTCTCACTACTCCCTAGTAACACTTCCGCTAACACTATTCTAGTGCTCTGAGGCCACTCTGGTAGCAAGTTTCCTATACAAGACTCACTTCCTCTAGGGCTCTAGATGGAAATTGAGTATCTACCCTATGCCTTTAGATCCCCAAATAGGGAATTATTACCAAAGAGGCTACTACCTTGCTTCTCCCAGGACACACACATGTCTCATTTCTCTCCTTCCCATTCTTCTTCTTTCCCCTCTCCAGATGGAATTTCACCCCCACCTTGCGTAGGCAAAAGAACAAAATAAAACAAATTCTAAATCATCATATATCTTTCCCAGCTTTTCCTATCTGATACTTGTTGTTTTTTCTGTTAAGTATCAGTCATGTCTGATACTTAGATTGAGGCTTTTGAACAAACAAGATAAGAATCTGGTGTCTTCATTCATGAGAGGTTTCTCATGCAGTGGTTGACCATCTTGTCCTGCTGTTCACATTGGGGAAGGTCACAGGCAAGCACATCAATTAAATATTTTATTTATAGGTTGAAGTTTTAATGTTTCTATGCCTGCATTAGACACAGGGGCAAGACTCTAGATGGCATAGTATTAAATAAAGGTAAACAAGAACTGGTTATAGAGAGAAAGGGTTGGTTAGAGAAAGAGTTGAAGACAGAGGGAAAGGAGATTAAGAAGTTAAGAAGACACAAAACTCTCCTTAAGATGAGCGTAGACTAAGTTGTGCAAGAGAAAGATAACCAGAGGGACTGAAACTTGTGTTAAGACAGTGATGAATTTGAGTTACTACATCTAAAATGGAGGAGTTCTGAGTATTTCAGGCAAAGTGGATCCCGAAATGGAGGGGAGGTAAGTCATGGAACGGATGAAGTCACTTAATGTGAGGTTATAAAGTTAGAAAGTTGGTAATCCTCTAGACTTGGAGGGTGTTTGATTTATCACCCAATTCCTATGGTACCAATTATACATGCTTTCCAAACTTGTCTTTTCTTGTGTAGTTAGTGTCATTTTATGAGTTAGGGAGCTATATAGTGTTGCGTCCCTTGGAGTCAGAAACTGTGCCTTTTCTTGTTCCCCAGATAAAATTATAAGATATATCTATATCTATATCCTTATCTATTTCTGTATCCATATCTATCTATCTTGCCAGGGAGTAAAATAAACCATAAATATTACAAATCACGTTGCAACACACACTGCATTTGGAGTGTCTATTTGCACCCTATCCACTGCTTTGAAGTATCTATTTCCCTATGTAACAAAGCTAGACGATCCACTCAGAGCCACCAGCCTGATTTTGCTTCCTTGAGTTTCTAAACTGCTTCACCTCCCAGTAGAGCAGAAGTGTGCTCATAAGTGTTGTTGGTTTAGTCAAGTGAGAACTAGGAAAGAAGTTTGTTGCTTGTGGTTGCTGTTCAGTCACTAAGTTGTGTCCGACTCTTTGTGATCCCATAGACTGCAGCAGGCCAGGCTTCCCCGTCCATCACTTTATTTGCTGCTTGCCAGATCATTAATATATTCTTGCACTTGACATAAGGGTTTTGAATTCATGGCTTCTTTGGATTATATATCCATTTCTCAGTTCAAAGGAAATGAACAAACTGAAGAGCTGATGAAAGGAAAAAAAAAACCCGTACACCACTAGTCTTCTGGTTATCTCACCTATCAGCAAATTCTATAGAGAGAGTCTTTTGTACAAAACAAGTTCTCAAAACAATTTTTATGGGGACTTCCCTGGTGGTCCAGCAGTTAAGACTCCATACTTCAAAGGGACTTGGGTTCCATCCCAGGTCTGGCCCACTTGCCACCTGGTGTAGCCAAAAAACATTATGTATGTGAAATATTTGACATCTCCTATTGTATCTTGCAATTTATATGTAATTTTGCAGGACAGACCTGATCATCTACCCACATTGGGAGAGTTAGAAAGTAATTCTTTTTTTCAACTACGTAATGAATTGGTGCATGGACAAATATAAATGTCTTCTTTCATTCAGAGGCTCTCAAGACAAGAAGCTCAGTAGTATGTCAAGGGCATTTCCTCATTCTGCAAATGGCCAGAAAGACATGTTTATTTTACGTAAGTGCGTCCCTCCACTTCTGGAGCCCTGCCTTGAATTAAAAGAGGCCAGAGTACCACTTGGTTCTACATCCAAGAGGGCTTCTGGAGGACTGTGCAGCACGAGGGCGCTCGGGGGCTCTGGTGAGCGATTGTGGAAGAGGCCAGAGAGTGGTCCAGATGCCGGCAAGCCCCCCCGACCACTCCCCCCTCCCCGGACCCACAGGAATGATGGAAAGCTGTTGACATCTGACATCTGACATCTGACATCTGACAAGAGAACGGGGAGGGGCTTGGTCCTCGGAGGACCCAACTCCACATCACGGCTTGCACTAATTGGTCCTCTCGCTGGTATCCCGGCGGCGTCTGTGTGGCTGGCAATGCGCAACGAGCTGCGGTGGGGTAGGGAATGCGGCAGACCAGAGCTGACTCCGCCCTTTGAAAAACAGAAATCTGCATCATCTACATATTTTATTTTTTTAAAGAAAAATTTTGTTTTTTTCATGGAACATCTTCATTGTCTCAAACTTCAAACTTGGCGATTCCCACCTTCTCTCAGAATACTGCGACTGTCCATCGGTTTCTTGCAAACAATGTAAATTTCTGCTCATAGATTCATTTCAGTTACTTGTGTGACCTCTGTATCTTGAGTTATAAAAATGTCATGTCTGGCTCATGTGAAATTCGAGATTCGGCGTCTGACTTGGATTCCCACCCCTTTCTGAGGAGGACTAAGAGGAAGTCAGTACTTCAGATGCTCACCAGGGCTAAAGTTGCTGAGTGGCTGTGAATTCTGCCCTCTTTTCTGCCTGTGGGCATTTCCTGAGGACCCTGGACCCTGCATTTTCCCTTATAGACTTACAAACCCACACATGCACACACACCAGTCCTGGCTGCAGACGTGAGAAGATGGAAATCCACTTAGTTGTGTTTTTGTTCTTTTCAAAAAAATTTTTATTTTATATTGGAGTATGGTTAATTCACTACATTGTGTTCAGTTCAGTTCAGTCACTCAGTCTTGTCTGACTCTGTGTTAGTTCCAGGTATACAGCAAAATTATTAGTTATATATATATATATATTTCTTTTCTCTTTTCCCATATAGGTCACTAAGGAATATTGAGTAGAATTCCCTGTGCTATACAGTAGTTCTTTGATAATTATCTATTTTATATATAGTAATGTGTATATGTTAATCTCAGACTCCTAATTTATCCCTTCCCTCGGTCCAGTCTTCCCCCTTAGTGACCCTAAGTTTATTTTCTATGTTTGTGGGTCTGGAACTGACTTACTACTAATTAGGGACACTATTGTCCTTTCCTAGAAGGTCCATCCCATTCAGGGAACTTAATAAAATAAAAGTTAAATACATTATGGTATAGTCATATAGTAGAATACCATGCAACCATTTAAAAAGAGCAGGTGGCTCAGTAGTAAAGAATCCTGCCAATGCAGGAACTGCAGGAGATGTGGGTTTGATCCCTGGGTAAGGAAGATCCTCTGGAGGAGGAAATGGCAACTCACTCCAGTATTATTGCCTGGAATATCCCATGGATAGAGGAGTCTGGGGAGTTATAGTCCATGGGGTCGTGAAAGAGTTGGACACAACTTAGCCACTAAACAACAACAACAACAGTCTTATTGGATGAAGGGGCCACCCTACTCTAGGATAAACTCATCTCAACCAATGGCATCTGTAATGGTCCTATTTCCAAATAAGGTTGATAGGAGAGGTACTGGATGTTAAGATTTGAACATATGAATGTGGGGGGCTGGGGATGTAGTTCAAACCATAACAGTATCAATATGTGCCTGTGCTGCTAGCTCTGGATATGGTTACAGCAGCAGACAAGGTCAGGGTTGGAGGGAGGACCTTTGAGTGGCCAGAGAATCCAGGCCAGAGAGGACCACCCTTGCGTGGCCAGAGAGGGTCAACTACAGTGACCTGAACATGTAGGTCTGGCTGCTCCTTAAACCAGCTGTCCCTCCTTCCAGGGACATCAGGGTGAGAGAAAGCACAGCAATAACTAAACTTCACAAACCACCCAGGGAGGCAGTAGTGGGGAGAAGCTGGTGAGTCGTTCACCATCCTGACAGGCATCACAACGACATCAGTATTGGGAAAGTGAACTAAATGAGGCTGTGAACTGCTAACACATTGTTAGCTCCCTGTTTCAATGCAGGCTGACATTTACTTTAAAAATCATATGGAAGTGGTTAACAAATTTTATTACAGCATTTACAAAACTTCACGCAGCTGCTCTTCCCTGAAAAGGAGGCTCAAAGACATTGAGCGGAGCTCAGACTCAGCCCTGAGATGCAGTGCCGGACAGTGGTTGAGGGTCTAAGTGACATAACCTTTTAGAGCCCACTGTCCTCACCTGTAAAAAGAGGATGACGGTAATTCAGTAACTCATGCATTGCTCCTTCTAGCCTATAGGGCAAAGAGCTGTGCAAAATGGGAAAATATTTAAAAGGAAAAAGTTGTCCAAACCAAGATCATTGAATTTACAAGTTCTGTTTTTTTCCCCCGACCCCAGACATCTGTTACACCTCAGTTTCTCCTTCTATTTGAATATTCTGAGGATTAATAGAGACCAAAAGCCTTTCATTTTGGGATGGGAGACCATTTTGCAGAAACTGCAGTGTGCATATAAAGACATCCGCCAGTATTTATACTTTACATGTGTTCCAAAAGGATTAAAGAAATGGGATAATTTCTACATAGTTCTTGTAAAAGGCAAAATGGAGCTGGTGTCTAGCAGCCTGGTCAGTTTCTCAAAGACCAGAGCCATTCCAAAGATGTTTACTAGATGGAAAGAACTGAGGCCACCTTAGGACTCAGCATGAGTGTAGTACATTCACATCCATGGATCAGGAGTCAGGGACCAGAAAGGATTTTCTCACTAGATAAAAGCTGGAGAAGGTGTGAAGAAAAGGGAAACCTCTTACTCTCTCGGTAGGACTGTGAATTGGTCCAACCACTTGGAGAACAGTATGGGGGTTCCTTTAAAAACCAAAAATAGAGTTCCCATATGATCCAGAAATCCCATTCCTGGGCATCAGTTCAGTCGCTCAGTTGTGTCTGACTCTTGGTGACCCCATGGACTGCAGCATGCCAGGCTTCCCTGTCCATCACCAACTCCTGAAGCTTGCTCAAACTTAAGTCCATTGAGTCAGTGACGCCATCCAACTATCTCATCCTCTGTCATCCCCCTCTCCTCCTGCCTTTAATCTTTCCCAGCATCAGGGTCTTTTCCAATGAGTCAGTTCTTCCTATCAGGTGGTCAAAGTATTGGAGCTTCAGCTTCAGCATCAGTCCTTCCAATGAATATTCAGGACTGATTTCCTTTAGGATTGACTGGTTGGATCTCCTTGCAGTCCAAGGGACTCTCAACAGTCTTCGCCAATACCACTTCGCCAATACCACAGTTCAAAAGCATCAATTCTTTGGCACTCAGCCTACTTTATAGTCCAACTCTCACATCCATACATGACTACTGGAAAAACCATAGCTTTGACTAGATGGACTTTGACGGCCAAGTAATGCCTCTGCTTTTTAGTAAGCTGTCAAGGTTGGTCATAGCTTTTTTCCCAAAGAGCAAGTGTCTTTTAATTTCATGGCTGCAGTATTCACCATCTGCAGTGATACTGGAGCCCCCCAAAATAAAATCTCTCACTGTTTCCATTGTCTCCCCATCTATTTGCCATGAAGTGATGGGACCTGATGCCATGATCTTCGTTTTTTGAATGTTGAGTTTTAAGCCAGCTGTTTTCACTCTCTTCTTTCACTTTCATCAAGAGGCTCTTTAGTTCCTCTTTGCTTTTTGCCATAAGGGTGGTGTCATCTGTGTATCTGAGGTTATTGATATTTCTCCCAGTGATCTTGACTTCAGCTTGTGCTTCATACAGCCTGGCATTTTGCATGATGTACTATGCATATAAGTTAAATAAGCAGGGTGACAATACAGAGCCTTAATGTACTCCTTTCCCAGTTTGGAACCAGTCTGTTGTTCCATGTCTGGTTTTAACTGTTGCTTCTTGACCTGCATACTCCTAGGCATGTATCCAGAGAAAAACATGGTTCAAAAGGATACGTGTACCTCACTAATATAGCACTATTTACAATAGTCAGAATATGGAAGCAACCTAAATGTCCAGCAACAGATGAATGGATAAAGAAGATGTGATACACATATACAATGAAATATTACTCAGCCATAAAAAGGAATGAAATTATGCCGTTTATAGCAACAGGCATGGACCTGAAGATTATCATACTAAGTAAGTCAGACAAAGACTAATACCATATAATATTGTTTATATGCAGAATCTTTAAAAAAAATGATACAAATAAACTTATTGACAAAATAGAAACAGACTCACCGACTTAGAGAATGAAGTCTTATAACTTATAGTTACAAGAGGAAGAGTAGGGGGAGAGATAGATTGGAAGTTTGGGATGGACATGTACACACTGCTATATTTAAAACAGATAACCAACAAGGACCTACTGTATAGCAGTAGAGAATTCTGCTCAGTATTCTGTAATAACCTAAATGGGGAAGCAATTTTAAAAAGAATAGATACGTGTACATATTTAACCAAATCACTTTTCTGTACACCTGAAACTAAATAACACAATATTGTTAATCAACGATACTCCAATATAAAATAAAAATAAAACAAAATCATGCCAACACAATAAGGTTTGTACAAACTAATGTAATAGGAAGATAAGAAAATTTGCTGGGGCCCATGATTTGGAGTGGGAAGGGAGGAGACAAAAAGAGAACCCAGTCCAGGAAAAAGGAGACCCAAGAAGCCCAGCTGAGCCACTAAGGAATGACCCTGGGCTTTTTACATTTTATAACACTTCTGCTTTGTCCCTGGCCTTTGAAGCAACCCTATTTCACTGAGATATTATGTGAACAAAGTAAGATAATCAGAGCAAAGGTGTTACAAGATGTAAACGGCTCAGTTCAGTGGAAAGGAATGACTGTGGGTCTCTCGAAAACCTTTTCCAGGCTTTCTATAATCAGCATGATGATTTGAAGGCCATGATTAAATCTCTGCATCAAGCCCCTCCTCCCTTCTTCTCTCCCTGCTTCCAACTATGTTGTCCCTGCAGTTTGGGCTGCATTTAGTATTTTCAGGATGTTACGTCCCAATCCTGGTATAAATTGGAGCCCAGGAATCCCATGCTGCTCCCCAGACTAGCATGTCATTGAAATCTCCCAGAAGGCGGCCCTCTGAGAAAGTATACAGACAGTACCAGACACAATAGGGTAAGCAAGGTGGCCTCACCCCACCTAACACACCCCATCAGCTGACTAAATAGGTCAGGGAGACCTGACTCAGACTTGGTTGGTGGCCCCCATTCTTCATGCCCATCTTTTCCTCTTTTCTATAGAAGTCCATACCTTTGAAATACCAACCACTCTCTTTTGGATATCTGTTTTCTTTATTTTTTTTCTTGAATACAGGTCTTGGGTGAAATCTTGAGAGACTACAGAAGGAGTACAAAGTGGTTTCTTGCCCAGGGTAGATGAAGATGTGCTAAGGAGACCTAGCAGGCAAGGTAAAGGTGTGGAGGTATTGATGGAACGTGCCCCTGACTTGTACCCTTGAGGGGAAAAAAGGGCAGGGACAGAATGATCCCTATGAACCCAAGTGTCAAAAGCCAGAGACAGCCCATGGAGTTTCTTCAACCCGGCACGGCCCTGGCACACTGGACTGATGGCTGCGTGTGACCTGCGAGTAAGGAGAAGAATGGTGCAGCCCATGGAGGCCTCGTCAGCAGCGATCAGTATGGACCCATGACCGGAAGCTGAAGGAGAGAATGACATCTCAGCAGAGAGCAGAGTTGACACTTGACGTAAGGACTAATGCCCCTCCATGGGAGGTCTAAATCTCCTATACTTCAGTCAACTCCAGAGAAAGGGAGAATCTTGAGTGAAAGAATGTCTCCATCACTCCATCAGGGCATGACCAGAAAACAAAAACCAAATTCAGTTACAGAAAGAGAAAATTGGGGTGTCTTGCCCGCTTGGATTTGCAGACTGAGATTCATTCAGGGTAAATGAATGAGTTTACCTCCCCTTCCTTCTTCTTTTATCTCTATCTCTAATCACAGTTTTGGGAAAAGGCAGATGTTGAGAACAGACCCAGAAAAGGAAACAAGCCTGGAGGCCAGGGCAGAGGAATACCGGTTGCCATGGGCAGACGATGCCAGTAGCCTGCATCCTGGGCTCGGTTTGCCCTTAAGTAGGTGGCGGTGTGTAAGGACCGTCCTGTGTGCTCCATCTGACTGCCCGGGCGACTGACACGCCACCTTTTCCTGGTGTCTCCAGCACACTGGGCTTCTCCACCTTGTTCCCCTCCTGGCCATCTGTTCCTGCTGCTCCGGCAGCCTCTCTGCTGTCCCCCCGCCGGGGCCTGTCTGGGCAGGAGGGTGTGAGGGCCTCTGATGAGGTGGGCCCTGGCCCCTCCATCACTCTGAGCCGCGAGGAAAGCACCAGCTGTCTGGCTTCATTTGCATTTTTCTCTCCCAAATAATGAAATTAGCCATGAGTTTCCTGAGGTGATGCAAGACGCAAATTTCGGCGAGATGTGTCAGTGCGTGATGGAGAGGGAAGGAGAAGGTCAGGGAAGCATTCTGATAACAAATTCGCAGCCCGCAAACAGGAAGGGAAAAACAATAACAAATTTCACTGGAGACATACCTTTTAGCTCCGAGGAAAATGGACCATTTTCGCTCCGAGAAAAGTTTGATGAGGCCTTTAAAAGGTAATTTTCCCCCCTCTGGGAGAAAGGCACAGACATTTTATGAACAAACAGCAAAAGATGTCAGCTAAGGCTGAAGCAGTTCTCAGTTACTGAACATTTCTTTGGCCACAGACAGCATTGTCTTACAATTGTCATTGTAAGTGTCATTGTCATTTGCTGAGGTGCACCCGCCCGGCAGCCAGACAGGGCTGTCAAATATTGGTGAGGTGCAGAAGCTAGTTTTTTTCTCTAAACCACCATCCATTTGAACCCTTCTGATTACAGATAAGGCAAGAGTCTCCTCACTGGGGATGAGGGCTTGGTTATCAGCCTTCTGAAGGGTTCCTAACTTTGTCATCTCTTTTTCATATTTTCAAGGTAATTAACTAGATATCATCCCTGAGGAAAAATACAGTAACTCTTGGAGAAAGGTAGAAAGATGTATAGATAGGTAGGAAGATAGATAGATGGTTGGATAGATAACAAATAGATGGTTAGACAGATGATATTAATAGATAGGTGATAAATAGAGATATAAAGCAAGTTCATGTATGAAGATCATTTAAGATTCCATCAGTAAATTCTCAAGAGTTCTTCAAACGGCCTTCTTTAAAGGCAGGGAAAATTGGACCACATAAACTCCTCAGACAGGTGGAGAAAAAGTGAAATTCTTCACCCCTGTGAGATGCATTTATTCTTCTCACTTGGAATGAAATTTAAATCCATTCCAGAATTTAAAAGCCTTCACATAATCCAGGCCCTGACATCTCTCTAACATCCTTCTTTACTACTTCTCATTCCCTCACTCATTCATTCATTTATTCACTCAACAAATATTCTTGAGTCCTTTCTGTGTTCTGGGCACCCTACTATGTACATGGGGTATATCAATGGACACAATAAAGATTTCCATTCTAGTTCGCAGGGGTTTGGGACCCACAACACAGTACTATTTTAGGTTGGCTTAGAAGATGATGATTGCTATGGGGTTGGGGAATAAAGCAGAGTAAGAGAGAAACGAAGTATGTGTATAGGGGACAAGATTTTAATTATAGTAGTTGAGAAGGTGACCACTGAGAAAAAGGCTGAAAATAAATAAAGGAGGGATCCATGAGGATATCAGAAGGGAGAATCATGCAGGCAAAGGATGAAGTCATCTCAAGAGACTGGAAAAGGGTAGAAGAAGCTGGAAGCAGCTGGAAGCAGGAATGAGCCTGACACATAAGAGGAGGAATTTGGAAGGCAGTGTGGCCCGAGCAGAGTGAGAAAGGGACACATAGGAGGAGAGGAAACCACAGAGGCCCAGGGCCCAGAGTTTGTAGGGCTTCATGGGCTATTGTAAGGACTCTGGCAATGGGGCTCCAATCTGCCTTGATCTCGCATGCTTTTCTTCTGGGTCTCTGTGAGTCCTTCCCCTTTTCATAAGGTTACCAGTCACTGGATTCAGGGTCCACCCTAAGGCCATGTGGTCTTATCCTCAATGAATTATACCTATAGAGACTCTATTTCCCAATGAGGTTACACTCTGAGGCCCTGATGGATGTGAATTTCAGAGGGTGGGGTGGGAAGCACTGTCTAGTCCACTGTGGACAGCCAGCAAGGTTTCAGACAGGATGGGTGCGCACTGTGAGAGAGAGAGGGACCAGAGATGTTTCCCAGCAAGCTAAGCAGCTGGAAGCAGGACTTCTCCACTTACCCAGAGGGGAAGGTTGGGGGAGGAGCAGGTTTTCCGTGAACGTGGGGTAGGGTTTCCTCCACTCATAGCGAGGTTAGACCGTTAGTCATCCAAGTGAAGATGTCAAGTCAGCAAGTAGATTTAACAGCTAGTCTTGATGCCTCCATGAATTTGCCAGTACCATTTCATGTAGAGTAAGCGTTTGAAAATGCTTTATATTTTGGAAAACTGAAAGGACAAGATGTGTTTAGAATGCCCTGGAGGCCACGCTGGCCTCCACCACGTCAAGACTGCCCAGTTTGCCAGGGTACTTCAGGTGTATCACCACCGAGCGCTTTCAACTTCTGCCATTAACTGTCTGACTTTAGGCAAGCTATTAACATTCGTCTCAGTTTCCCTTTCCAGAAAAAGAGAAGAAAAGTATACTTATCTTAGAAGACTGTTAAAATTGTAATAGATAAAATTATATATGTGAAGTGCTACCAGGAATGACATAAAACGTTGTCTAGGATTACACTCTGGCATGAGGGAAACATGGGCTTTTGCTGCACTTCACTGAGCTGCACTGCACTTCACTTCACTGAGTCTGCTTCTGTCTTTTCTGAGTTGTTTTCAGCAGACTCTTTCTCCGTGGATCCTCAGAATCTAAGTGCCTTAATAGCTGCCTATACTCTAGTCATTTGGTCTTTTCAAAAGGGGAGCAGACGAAGGGCCTGGCACAGATCAACTATCAGTGTACGCTCAAGAGATAAAATATGGTGGAGCAAATAGACTATTCCTTGTTGATAATAACAAGCTATGACAAAACTGACAGCTTATCAAAAAGCAGAAACATTATTTTGCCAACAAAGGTCCATATAGTAAAAGCTATGGTTTTTCCAGTAGTCATGTATGGATGTGAGAGTTGGACCATAAAGAAGGCTGAACACTGAAGAATTGATGCTTTTGAATTTTGGTGCTGGAGAAGACTCTTGAGAGTCCCTTGGACTGCAAGGAGATCAAACCAGTCCATCCTAAGGGAAATCAGTCCTGAATATTTATTAGAAGGACTGATGCTGAAGCTGAAGCTCCAAAACTTTGGCCACCTGATGCGAGGAGCTGACAAATTGGAAAAGACCCTAATGCTGGGCAAGATTGAAAGTGTGAGAAGGGGATTACAGAGGATGAGACGGTTGGATGGCATCACCAACTCAATGGACATGAATTTGAGCAAGCTCTGGGAGATGGTGAAGGGCAGGGAGGCCTGGTGTGTTGTAGTCCATGAGGTCGCAAAGAGCTGGACACAACTGAGCAACTGAACAACAAATAGTCTCTGGGATGCTCCTTTCCAATCCCAGGCCTGACTACCATCAAGCTTCTAACTAGTCTTTATCCCTCCAGGATTATCTTCTGACTGCCACTGGAAGACTCTCTTTGAAATAAAAACTTGACCATGCCATTCTCCCAAGTTATATATTTGAATGACCTGCTCTTGCCATATGGCAGAGTCTATACTCAAGTCCTTCCTTCCACCACCGACTCAACCTAAAACAAAGTTATATCAAAAAGCAAGTACATGAGTGTCATTGGCTCAATTACGTCACCTTCTGAGGCATAGTTGCCTTGTCTATGCAACAGTTGTGACAAGCCTGACCTCACAGGGTTGCAATGAGGACCAGAAGTCAATGAGAAAGACAGTGAGCACAGGGTCCGGTTGGGGAAGAGGCATCTCTGTGGCAATAGCAGCCAGACAGCAAAGGACAGTCTGAGTTCCTGTAGCATCATGATTTGACAATTAAATCCTGCTGTCCGGATGTCAGGACAGGGCATCAAACTCAAAAGTGAAAAGCTGAGTAATAAAATTACAGCTCGTGGGTATGTTAAGGCACCTAAAACTCTGCAAAAATCAGTTAAATTAAAATACAGAATCAGTGATATTTCAAAAATAGGATACATTGAACAACATCCTTCTGAAGAAGTCATATGCCCAAATGCTAAAATAGGAGAAGCACAGATATGGGAGCTTCTGAACTAGTCTTACATCCCACTGCATATTCCGGTTCAAGGCTGAAACTTTCCTACATGATCACACAGGGAAATTTTGCTTTAAATTTAATATTTTCTTAGAGTTATTCTGAAAAAGAGATGTAAAATAATATGAGTGATGATGTTCTGTTTGACTGAGACAAACTCTAATTTCTTCCAAATTTCCTGCATGGGATGCTGAGGGTTTAACTGGACTCCTCCAATCCTTCATCCAGAGCAGGTGCTGAATGTAATCATCAGACAGGCAGTTGCCTGGGTTGTACCAGGGAGGATGCAAATATGTCGAGCAGGGAGTCAGGTCCTTCTCTGGGTTTCCCTTTCCTCTCTCTGCTCTCCTCCTGCCTCACTGTCATCACTGGCAAAGATGATTTCTTCTTGACAGCTCTTCATGTCAGTCACAAGTCTAGGTCAGACACTTATCAATTGACCCAGTGTTAAAGGTAGACACTCATTTCAGCATCTGTCAATAGCCTCTTTTGATTCATTTAGACCAGAGTCTGCATCCCTGTAGTGATTTATACTGATGCGTGCGTGGACTTTTAAAGACAGGGAAACCTTTCCAGAACTCTAGGAATCTGCTGACGTGTGTACCCACTGCTTCTGTTGCTTTCAAACAAAGAAAGTGAAAGAGTTAATTACTCAGTCGTGTCTGACTCTTTGCGACCCCATGGACGCATGCCCACCAGGCTCCTCTGTCCATGGAACTCTCCAGACAAGAATACTGGAGTGGGTTGCCATTTCCTTCAAACAACGAACCCTAGAGAAAAGGTGAGACCTGGGGAATAACAATACCTAAGACCTTCAAAGATCCTGACTACGGTGTCTGCCTCTGAAGCCGGACTCTCTCCAAGGCCAACATTCAATTTTTCAAATGTTGTGTGGCCTGAGGTCTCACACCCATCAGACTGGGGAGGTCTCCATCAAGTTAGCTGAGCTAATTCCTGAGTGACGAGGCTGTGGAGTTGCATTTCCAGGGGGCAGAGGCCACAGAGAACCTCTACACTCCTTTGGAAAAGTGCCCGAAAATAAAGGACAAGGGGCCAGTGGGCCACGTCCCCCAGGGCTAATCCAGCCTGCTCTTCCCTCTGATCTGGCAAAATATCAGGAGAACCTTCCCACTCGAGCTCAGGTGTCTTTCCCCCCCTAACCCCCCTGGTTCCTAACGGGGATAATGCACATTTCTCTTTCCCAGGTGTTTGTCACAAAGCTGCCAATCCCTCCCTACTTGGGAGACAGGGAAAGAGATGAGAACATGTAAGAAATTCAGAGGGGCCGAGGAAATTTTCCTGACGTGCTCCTGCTGTGACACCACGGCAGTTGAAGAAGGCCTGTCATTGGGCTGTCAACCTTTAACCTCCCCCAGACGTATTCTGAAATGATGTGAGAAGCATTGCTGTGCTGTATCACCAGCTCCTTCCAGCTCTGCACGTCTGTCCTTGATGTCAGTCAAGAGTAGTTAACTGGTACCCATGGTGCCTTAAAAAAAACCAACCCTCTGCGAAATATCAGTAATGACTTTAGTTAGGGAGACTAGCTCTTGTCAAGTAATGACTCTTTGACATAAGGTATTGTTTACCTAGGCAACGTTCTCTTACTTGCATTTTAATGAACCTAATTAATAATAAGTTAGGAGTCCTCAGCTATTTCTTCACAGCTGGACCATATGCACTAATTACACTGCGCCTACAAACCTAAAAAAATACATTTGGTCAAAAGAGATGGTTTAAATATGGAGAAAATCTTGATTTCTATCTATTTTTGCTTTCACCCCTTAAGGATGTCGGCTGTGATATCAAAGCGATTTGCAAATAATGAAGACCGATATCGCCTTGAAAAATGTAGGGTTTGTTTGTGTTGTGTGGGTGGAAGTTTTCATTGGTAGAAATTTCCAGAGTTTGTGTGAACTGAGACCCTAGTTTGGTGCCTCCTATGTGTGCATTCTATGTGGAACAAACCAGAATAGTGCTCAAGGGGAAGACTAAACCTCAGTGGTAGTAAACAGCAATCTGTAAGGGGAACTATTTCACTTATAAAGAATAAATAAGGGACTTCCTTAGTGGTCCAGTGGTTAAGTCTCCAGGCTTCCAATACAGGGGGTGTGGGTTCAATCCTGCTTGGGGAGCTAAGATGCCACATGCTTCATGGTTAAAAAAATATATATATAAACAACAGAATCAATATTGTACCAAATTCAATAAAGACTTTAAAAAAAGCATAAATAACACCCAAAGGCCATTTTTGGAGCTTAGGAAAGTCTTTCCTGTGTTATATAAAGCATGTTTTTTATTGGCTTCCCTTAGTATTAAATATAAAGCATGTTTCGTATTGGCTTCCCTTAGTATTAAGTTTCTATTTAGCTTTTGCACTTTCCTCTGTAGAATCTTAGGAAGTAAAATAAGTATTTGAAATCAGGGCAAAATGACAAATCCCAAGAAGGCAAAATGCCAGGCCACTTAGATTTTCCAAGGACAGGACACCTCTGCTCCCCACATCCACCTAGCTTGCAAAAGCACAAGGTACCCCACTGACAACATTCCTCGGGAACATGCAAGAAACTTTACTGTCTCTGAGTTCAGTCCTATTGGTAATCAGACACAGAGCTGCTGAAACTTGTGTGTGATTATCTGCCTCTTCGGGACACAGTCATGGGGACTGTCACAGGGATACGATGAGCTGAGGTTCAGCTGTTAAAGGAAAGATAATCTATGATATATCATTGATCACTTGAGCTCAGAGTCAGTTATTTTTTTTCCAAAATAAATTATGCCATTCAGCTCTTAGGTACAGAAAGATCCTGGAGGGAGCAATGCTTCAGTGAAGGCATTGCTCAGAATGCCTACGGAGATTCTTCTAGAAGTCACACTGACAACTTAAAACGTGAAGACCTCTAAGTGCGTTAAGTGGAAGGGAGATTCCAGCACCAGGGCTGTATTAGGAGGCTTGGTTCTCTCAGAGTGACTTCCGGACTTCACCAGGTCCCCATCCACCCATGTTTTAACAAGACATAGTTCAAGGCAGTCAGAGACAATTCGAGCTAATTGGTTGATTCAGCAAGAAACCTGGGAAAAGGTGATGCTGAGGTTGGAAGGCATCAGGCTGGCAGGGTTAGCAGATGCTCTCCACAAAGCGCCTTGGAGTGGAGGTGCACCCTGCCAGGCACCATATGTGTGAGGGACGCGACGGTGAGCGCGGATGCCTGAGCGAAGGTGACAGACCGGCTCTCATTTGCACTGAAAGAAACTTCCCTTGGAGTAGACACAAGTGAAATAATGTCCACAAATTGGGCACCGCTTTAGGCTGCTGGCCACTTGGCAGCATTTTCCCTGGTGCAACCTTCTCCAAGGAGGAAAAAAGCCTACACTCTTCACCGTGACAGGACACCTGTCTCCGCGTCCCCTGGGGCTCTCAGAGACACAGAGGAGTTGCAGAGTGCAGAGAGGCGATCACCGGGCATGTTTGCAGAGCATCCCGTAAGCACATGCACATGTCTCCTGGAATCCTCATGGCTTCCCAGTTGAAGCAGAGGTGCCTTAGTGGACAGTGGAACGAGCACGCACATCTCACCCGCGCCACAGCCAGGGCCGGTTTCACTCTGCCTTCTGGGGTTTAAGACAGAGAAACTTGGGAACATATGATCACAAAGTGTTATACTGAAAACTGCTCTTCCTTTTTCATGGGACAGGGGCCCTTCTCCGAGGATGGTTGCCGGATCTCAAATATCCCCTGCCGCAAGCTTCCCTTCCCTGCCTCTGCTGGGAACTTCTTTCCATCTCTGCCCCTCTTGCCTGATCTTAGTTTCGTTTTTTTTTTGTGTGTGGGTTTTATAGAGTTATTTATCTGGCTGTGTCAAGTGTTTTAGTTGGGGCATGCAGGATCTTCGTTGAGTCACGTAAATCTTTTCGTTACCATGCACAGACTCTCTAGTTGTGGAGCATGGGCTCTCTCTACTTGTGTCTTACAGGCTTAGTTGCACCACAGCATTTGGGATCTTTAGTTCCCTGATGAGGGACTGAACCTGTGTCCCATGCATTGCAAGATGGATTCTTAACCACTGGACCACCAGGGAAGTCCCTGATCTTTGCTTTGAAAGCTGACTTTTTTGAGACCCCACCACATAAACACACACTCAGTTCTATCTCTTGAAAAAGAGAAGATGCTTAAAAATCTTCTCCAGTGTCACAAAAAAAGTGTCATGTGAATGCCCACAGATGAATAGTGCATAGTTATGTGGTTTTAGAGATTAAGCTCAGCAAAGACCTTCAGCAATTTGCTGGATGTGGCTTCCAAGTAGAAACCACTGTTGTCTTATTTATCCCCATCATAATCAGAAGACATGTTTCAAGCTCCTATGTGACTGTAGAAGAAGCAGGTGACAGCAAAGTTTCAGGAGCCCAGGAGGTCTCTGACTTCCCTCGGGATGAGAGAGGCTTGCGTGGGTAGTCAGTTATTGGTCGTCTCAACGAGGACATTGCCATCTGTTGTTGTAGGTGATTGGGCATCAGCAGCGCCCCCTGAGCCATCATCTCACTGCTCAGCATTGACCCATGTCATCTACGTTGTCCATCTCATTTAGGTTTACAAATTGCCATTCATTCACAGATCCAAAGGCACCGACTGACTCTGCACAAGCAGAAAATGTTCCTTTTATCAGTTTGATCCCCCTGTGTACTTTGCAGGATAGCAGAAGAGTGAGAAATGAGTGGGTGCTGAATATTATTTACTGATTCCTCTAACAGGAAGTTAGAGCCCAGTTGGTATAGGTTCTAGCTAACCTCTTCACCTTTTCACTTCATGGGAAATAGATGGGGAAACAGTGGAAACAGTGTCAGACTTTATTTTTTTTGGCTCCAAAATCACTGCAGATGGTGACTGCAGCCATGAAATTAAAAGATGCTTACTTCTTGGAAGGAAAGTTATGACCAACCTAGATAGCATATTCAAAAGCAGAGACATTACTTTGCCAACAAAGCTTCGTCTAGTCAAGGCTATGGTTTTTCCTGTGGTCATGTATGGATGTGAGAGTTAGACTGTGAAGAAGGCTGAGCGCCGAAGAATTGATGCCTTTGAACTGTGGTGTTGGAGAAGACTCTTGAGAGTCCCTTGGACTGCAAGGAGATCCAACCAGTCCATTCTGAAGGAGATCAGCCCTGGGATTTCTTTGGAAGGAATGATGCTAAAGCTGAAACTCTAGTACTTTGGCCACCTCATGCGAAGAGTTGACTCATTGGAAAAGAGTCTGATGCTGGGAGGGATTGGGGGCAGGAGGAGAAGGGGACGACAGAGGATGAGATGGCTGGATGGCATCACTGACTCGATGGACATGAGTCTGGGTGAACTCCGGGAGTTGGTGATGGACAGGGAGGCCTGGCGTGCTGCGATTCATGGGGTCGCAAAGAGTCGGACACGACTGAGTGACTGAACTGAACTGAACCTCTTCACCAAGCCACACAGAGCAAACCCTTTGGCTTCATTTATTCACTGACAGAAACATTTAATTGAGCATCTATTATATGCCATGCCACAAATCACAGTCATCTGTCACTCCTAGACCCTCTCTCGATGGACAAACTCTTAAAATATACAGTTGATTCTCATTATTTTTTGTTATGTTCCGTAAGTCACCAGAAACTAGTGTTCTACATCTGCTAGATGGAATGCTGTGTGTGTGTGCACACGCACACGTGCTTAGTCATGTCTGACTCTTTGCAACCCCGTGAACTGTAGCCTGCCAGGCACTTCTGTCCTTGGAATTTTCCAGGCAGGAGTAGTGGATTGGGTTGACATTGCTTACTCCAGGGCATCTTTCTGACCCTGGGATTGAACCCACATCTCCTGTGTCTCCTGCATTGGCAGGCAGATTCTTTACCACTAGCACCACCTGGGGAGCCCAGAACACTAGTCACCATCTAGCAAATATGGAATCTTTTCTTCTAGGGAAAATACAGGGTTCAGTTCCTGAGGGCCCATGACCACAACTTTTTCATCAACCAACCAATACATAACCTTGTTTCGTGTGTGTGTTTTGTTTAAAGACACCTTCTTTAATATTGTTGATTCATAATATTACTGAATTTACAACCAACAGCACTATAACTCATATCTGAATGAAGCTTATGCAACACATGTATTTTCTACATGAGGTACATCACAGCCAGCCTTCTTATACTTAGAAACACTGCACAGAACTTCAGCATGACACTTGAGATCCATTTTAAACAGCAAAAAGCACAAGAATGTGGGAAAGGCGGCACTAAATAGACCATGAAAAGAACACTTGTTTATAGTATGTGGAATACGGGGGCAGAGCTGTCACTTCGCCCAAATGCAGGTGACACCGATTTTCATCCCTCTTGTGCGTGTCCTTAAATGATCACAGAATACTGCAAGAATTGATTTGAGGGTCACAAATAAATGTTAGCAAGTAGGCAAATTCACAAATACAGAATCTACACATAATGAGGACTGACTGTACTTTACATGAAAAGGTATATTGAAAAAATCCATCGAGAGGCATTGTTGTTACAGGTCCTCAAAATGTAATTTTTGGGGGGAAGCAGTGCAAAACAGTATCGTTTATGTCTGCACAAAAAGAAACTTTTTCAGAGACAGAATTAAGTATGCTGGAGATTTGGGTTCAGTAATGTTCACTTGGATATCTGAGGCTATTGATTACTTGTCTAATTTGTATCATTTCTCTTGGCTCCTTAGACAAATTGAGCTGTTTTGCCATCTGATCTGCCCTCAATTATGCATTTTACATTCTCATTCTTTCAGCTTCTCCCAATGCACGGAAGTCCCTAAGTTCATTGAAACCTGCCCTAGCTTTCTCAGGGTGGGACTGCTGGAGAAATTTGAACCCTCTGTCTTCCTCATGAATTGCACCTCATGGTGCTCGCCTGCCTGGAACTCTGGCACTTTCCTAGAACAGAGGGTGGCCAGCTACAGGAGAGGGATGCATTCACCCTGGGTTGAGCTTTTTTAACTCTAATGTTAAATGATTCTATTTCTGCATCTGTGAAAAGAGAGTAATGGTAACTCCCTGCCATCCTCATGGGGCCACTCTTATTAGGCTGGGGTAGGTTAGAGCATATTAGAGGTACTTACAAACTGTAAATAAATATTAAAATGATTGTAACTTATCTGGATCCTTTCTTGTCTTCTTCTTTTTGGTCTATGAGGCTTTGCACCCTTAGAAAAATAGCAAGCACTCTAATAACCCCATGACATTTTTTGTGTGTGTGAATGGTTCTAGCAAAATTGAAGTGAATATAAATCTTCTGACTAACCTGGAGGTTTGGAGATTTTTCCCTTTCTCGTGCCCAAAAGTAATGAATATTGTCTGGGTCTTGACTTCGCTTTCCTTATTTGTCAAACAAGCTTTTAGGTCTCGGAAGTTAAAAGCAGGGCTCTTTTGGCAGCCACGTCTCACGAAGCAACAATTCAAATGAAACATTTGTCACCAGTAAGCACTTATTAAACACGGAGTGTGCAAGACCTATGCCTTGTGCTGCCGCAGAATGAAAAGAAATGCTAAGTCATGATCCTGAACTTTGAAGACAACATGTCAATAAAATATCTAGAGAAGAGTTGCATACACTTCTTAATGGCCAGGTGGCACAGTGGTAGAGAATACCCTGCCAGTGCGGGAGACGCAAGAGACACAGGTTCAATCTCTGAGTCTGGAAGATCCCCTGGAGGAGGAAATGGCAACCCACTCCAGTATTCTTGCCTGGAAAATCCCATGAATAGAAGAGCCTGGCGGGCTACAGTCCGCAAAGGGCTGCAAAGAGCTGGACTCGACCATGTGACTGAGCACACTAAATTTATTATTATTACTTTTAATGATTTAGGCAAAGGCAAACATTTAAGCAAAGCTTTTGGTGCCTCACAGAACTCTTGGTAACTTTTCATAGTGCATATTTATCAGCCAGTGACCCAAGAAGCACACCTCCCCAACACTTGATGTCCAAGGATGCAAGGGAGGCTGGTGAAATGAAGGAGCACAGTGTTAGAATCAAGCAGCCTTGAGTGGAACCCCAAATCTCTCACTAACTTAAGTCTGAGCTCTTAGCTACTCAACCTCATAGAGTAACTTCCTCACTTATGAAAATGGGAATTGTTATATCTCTTTCAGTAGGTTTTATGAGAATTAGATAACATTTTGTACTCCAGCACTCTAAGCCTACAAGATGACCAAATAAATATAGATTCCTTCCTCTCCACAAGCCCCAGTAGAAGTATTTAGAGTGAGTTTGTTTTCATGGTCACAATCACTCATCAAAATTTTTTATGTTAACAGGCCCCCTACTAAGTATTGGGGATAAAGATAAAATCATCTATACATTCTGTCCTCAAGAAGTCTGCAACCTAGTAAATTTAATCAAAGACAAGTCACACTCACAGCAAACTGAATAAAACTTTATTTGGAGAGGAAAATGCTTCAAAAAGTCAATTTCAGAATCCCTTGTTTCAATCTTCTCTCCATGGAGATAAATGGTGATGGTGGAAGTTCTGCAGTACATTTATTGTTTTCCCACAGAATTTTTTTTTTTTAATCTTCTGAGTTCTGCCAGAAGAAACTCATGACATGTTGTAAGTTTAATTATGTTCAATTCATTAACACAATTAGAGCTGTGAACAAATTTATTGACACAGCCAGAATCACTTAGGAACAGGCAGTATGTCATAGATTAAAAAACTTATTCTTTTAGGCCTCTAAACCCTGGGAATGAGAAATGGGAAATTCATCTTTAGTTCCTTGGAACAGTTCTAAGAGATCTGACCAGAGGTTGGCACTAATAATTCATGGCAAGAATCATTTACATTTTAAGAATGGTTCTTATGTCCCTTGGAACATAAATTGAATCTCCTTGAAATGCTATACTTTTCATTTTAACATAATAAGTGATCTGAATGGGGGAGATTGGATGAATATGGATTTGATTTTAGCTTAACTGAGCTGGCCTCCCTTACAATCAGGAGATGAAGGTTCGCTCCCGCTTCTCTAGTGAAGGCCAAAGAAATAGGAGGGGTTGAGAAGGACCTGGTGATCCAATGCTTTTCCTTCTGAATTAATCCTTTCCAGCTAAATGTTTGTCCTTCTGCTGCAGTTGATTTGCACATACAAGTGGTAAAGGAACCTGGTGCACGTGTATGAAGCAAAATTCACAAAGAAGGATTTTACAATTGAGGATAGTTTTAAGAATTTGCTTTTGGAATGAGAGTCAATATGCCCATCTCCAGGCCAAGAATTTTTAAAGAAGCCTCAGTGAAGTAGTAAATTTTTGTTATTGCTATTTACTGATAAGAAGTTAAAGAAAAGCTTTTTCCTTAAACACCATGACTAATCAGAAGTGTTTTCCCACCGCAACCATCTACTTCCCTGAACAATCCTTAGTTGGCATAACACTGTTGGAAGCTTGACTGTCAAAGAAAGTTTCACATGTATATTATTGAGAACCAAGGCTAGGGCAGATACTTCACAAATACTGTACCTGAATCTACATCTACTTCCCAAGGCTTATTTGTGACACTAAAAAGTAAACAGATCTTCAGGTCACTTAGCTGACCGTCTGGGTTTGAAAACCACTCTGAAAGTGAAAGTTGTGTCTGACTGTTTGTGACCCCATGGACTATAGAGTCCATGGAATTCGCCAGGCCAGAATACTGCAGTGGGTAGCCTTTCCCTTCTCCAGGGGATCTTCCCAACCCAGGGATTGAACCCAGATCTCCTGTATTGCAGGCACATTCTTTACTAGCTGAGCCACAAGGGAGGCCCAAGAATACTGGAGTGGGTAGCCTTTCCCTTCTCCAGGACATCTTCCCAACCCAGGAATCAAACCGGGGTCTCCTGCATTGCAGGTGGATTCTTTACCAACTGAGCTAACAGGGAAGCCTGAAAACAACTCTACCAACTTAGTGACGACGGAGGCTGACCTTGAGTGTGTTTTAAAGTGTTTTTGTGCCTTGGTTACTGTATCTGTAAAAATGTCCATACTATCAAAATTGTGTCTCTCACCAATTTTTGTTTTCAGTTTAAATGAACTATGTGGAGAAATCTTAGAAGAGCAACCAATACTTTATAAACATTTACAAAATGGTAGCAATTGTCATCATGCATAGTCTCCCACCAGTCACACCCCCGTCCATGACGGAGGTTACAATTTCAATTGCCCTTTCCCTGGATCCTGGAACCCAGTGACCTAGCAATGAACCTGGGATTCTTGTGTTACTTCCCAGATATTCTTTGTTGTTTATCAAATAAATCCTTCCCACGTACAGCTAGCCAATCATCTTTGAAAATAGGACATTTTTAATTTGAAAAATATCTGCATTTTAGTCCCCTATTAATGCTGACATATAGTGCCTTTTAAAAAAAGAGATAGGAAAAAGAATTGTGGTTGCAAAGCTAGACATGTGGCCTTAGACACTCAGAGAGTCATGACCTGGACAATGCACTAAACACTCAGTAATAGGAATCTACATCCACAGGAGAATCTGACTGAAAAAACACACAGGAGACACCACTCATGAGGAGGCAGCAAGTTGTTATGGTTCAATTATAATATATTTCGAGTCTCACCAAATGGTGGGAAGTGGATGTTCTGTGAGATCAAAAATCAGCTGGCATCCTCTACGCGGTACCCAGCTGAAGCTGAATCTCGAATGGTAAAGATGAGTAAAATAGTTCAGGAGCAGACAGGTGCTGTCATATCAGAGAAAATTCTACTGAGATCAATAAAAATGATTAAGGGACTCAGAGAATTGATTTTTGAGAAAAGATTAAGAAAAATAAATGTGCATTTTGACACATAGCCAAGGAGGAATATGATAACACAGTCATCAAATGAGGTATATTAGATGCTGCGGAGAAGACATTCTCTAGGAATTCCCTGCGGGCTCTGAGGATACAGCCTTCCTCAAGAAGTGATGGGGAGCGCTGCCACCAGAAGTATGGATCACTCAAGTGGCCAGAAGCTTCTAGAAAGTTGGTGGCAGGCAGTAGAAGTGGACGAGATAGCCATACATGTCTTTTTATTTTCAGTGTGATTTTAGTAATTGGGGGGAACAAGAGGACTCACGGTGGTGGAATTATAGATTCAATGAATCTTCCTATTTTTAGGTTGGTGCCATTCAAACTATCTCAGACCATATAGTTAAAATCAGGAAATGGGAAATTAACTGTAGTCTACAACTTGCTGTATCTCTGCCTGTTGTGGGTATGAACAAATCTGACTCCATCTTAGATTTATTGTGTTGCCTGTACTGAGTCATGCTGGCTGTACATCTTCTGTAAAAGAATGTTGTCTATAGCCTGAAATAGGAAGAACAGCCTATTCTCAGGGCTTTGACATTCGAGTCCATTTATATGGAGATAAAAATTGCAGAACAGAGAACAACATTATTTTCTTGGCGGCTTACAGGAAGTGACCTGACCCATGTGGACAGCTGCAAGAACAAAGAATTCCTACACCAAGAAGTTTGCAACTCCCCTCCCTCACCTTGCCTTTAAAAGAGTTCTGCTGAAACCCTCTGAGGAGTTCAGGGTTTGGGGGACACAAGCCACCTTGCATGGCCCTGCAATAAGCCTTTCTCTCCTCCAAACTCTGACGTTTTTGTTTGGCCTCGCTGTGCTGTGTGTTGGGTACACAAACTTGCATTCAGCAATATGCCCTTAAATACATTCATACTGTATGTGCACCTATAAACACATCTGTAGTATAAATACATACATAAAAAGCAGATAGGTACATGGTATACACACATAGGTATAAATGAAAATATATCAGTTGGAAGGATTGTATTTAGTGATGTACCATCATTTCCAGAGAGAGTTGGATGATGATGGAGCCCCTTAGTGAATCACCTCTGTTCTTTGTTCTGGCAGTTTCCAGAAATGGCTCCTATGCCAAGTATGAATCATCTTTTTCTGGCACTAGGAAAGCTATTTTCAGCTGAGCCACATTGCAGGGTCATTATTCTTAAGGCTGCGTTATAGGGTATCAGAGGAAATGACATAATCCAACTCAATTCACAAAGAGTAGCAAGAGGAGGCAGCTTCAGGCTACATCATCCCACCTATGTATTCTCCCCACAGTCACAAACTTCTAAATGCAGTCAACAGGAGAGAAAAATCTAACAGTAAAGGGGGGGAAATGGCCTGAGATATGCCCTATTGGTATAAAACTTCCTTCAGGTATTTATTATCATAATGAATGTACATAATAATATACACAAAACAATATAATACATCTTATTTATATTATAACAATATATACTCTATGTTTGGCTGCTAGTTTTTATACCTTCCACATAGGGCATGAGACATTTAAATAATAGAATCATAACAAAATGGGTAGAGGATAAAATGATTGGAAAAGCACCAGGGAAAAACATGGACCTCTGTAATTTTGATGTGGCCTCCCATTCACTGTAAGGGATTACTTAGATTTACTTTCCTCGTTATTGGAAGAATGCAGGGGGTTAACATGTCACCTTTCACTGCTCCAAACTGAAAGGGAATTTGATTTTCCTCTCATGTGAACTGTATGTTGGCCTCCACCGAACAGTTCTCTGCAGGCTTCTTACTGGTGCGATGCCTTGAAGAGCTTAGCACCACTCGGCATAGATGAAGATTGGGCTAAGAGGCCATGGTTTTAGGGATGCCTGTGCCAAATGCATCAAGACCAAAATTTAACCCTGGATGTACTCATGTCATTTTTTTTAAATGCAGATTCTTCTATCATATTTTTAACTCTTTCTGCAAGTGATGTTATCACTGACATGTTCTGCCCTGAAAAGATCTGAACAATATTGTTTGTAATTAACAATGTGTGCTAAATTGATTCAGTTGTGTCCCACTCTTTGCGACCCCCTGGACTGTAGCCCACCAGGCTCCTCTGTCCATGGGATTCTCCAGGCAAGAACGCTGGAGTGGGTTGCCAGGCCCTCCTCCAGGGGATCTTCCCAACCCTGGGATTGAATCTATGTCTCCTGTGGCTCCTGCATTGCAGGCAGATTTTTTACTGCTGAGCCACAGGGGAAACCCAATTAAACCGTAATGAAACAAAAATAGCCATTCTAATCTAAAGTAGCTGGTGGGAGATAAACACAGCAATTATTCTGTGAATAAACAGAAGTTAGAAGGCAGGTCAATGATATCCAAAGCAGGAATGAAGTTTAGAGTTCCAGAATTTGAGTTTTCAGACAGGTTCTGAGCCACTCATGGTTTTGTTGATTTTCATTATTTCAATTTTGCTGAATCATATTGACACTTGAGCTCTTAGGAAGAATTACCCATGGCTTGTATAGTTCTGAAAGTTTTAATTAGAGTTACATTCTTAATTCTCCTCTTTCTCTTCTATTCTTCATCTTGCTTCATATTTGCTTCTATCCACCCTCTATAAACTCTAAAGCAAAAGTGAAAGTTGCTCCGTGGTCTCCAACTCTTTGTGATCCCACGGACTGTAGCCTGCCAGGCTCCTTTGTCCATGGAATTCTCCAGGCCAGAATACTGGAGTGGGTAGCTGTTCCCTTCTCCAGGGGATCTTCCCAACCCAGGGATGGAACCCAAGTCTCCTGAATTGCAGGCAGATTCTTTATCAGCTGAGCTACCAGGGAAGCCCATAAAATGCAAAGTGGAGAATACATGAATAGAGTTTGAATAGAATCTGTAGATTAGGGGGAAAAAATCTTGATTCCTCCCCCTACCTCACTTTTAATCACTTCTGTTGTGTTTGAAACATCAAGTATTTGTAATAAAATATTACATGATTTATCTATGTATGTATGTATGTATTCATTTTAGCTATTTATTCAGAGACAATTTTTAGATTTATAGAAAAGCCACAGAAACAGTACAGAAAGTTCCGACACCACTCAGCTTTCTTGAATGTTAACATCTTACATCGCTGTGTATGTTTGTCAAAACTAAGAAATTAGCACTGAAATAACACCACTGACTAAGCGACAGACTGTTTGGATTTCACCAGTTTTTTTTACTAATGTCCTTCTCTGTTCCAATTCAGGATACCACAGTGCATTCATTTGTCATGTCTCCTTCGTCTCCTCTGGTCTGTGATAAGTTTCTTCGTCTTTTTATAACCTTGACAGTTTTAAAGGGTTCTGGTTAGGAATTTTATAGAATGTTCCTCAATTTTATTTTATAATAGGGTTAAAGGCTTGGGGGAAAATCCCAGTGAAGTAAAGCACGCATTATGTCAGGGAGTGCACGTGAGCCATGTAATTACCAAAAGTGATGTTAATTTTAATTATTTGGTTGAGGTGGTATCAACCAATTATTTGGTTGAGGCAGTTTTCTCCACTGTAAAGTTACATTTTTTCCCCCTTTCCATACTCTATTTTTTGGAAGTGAGTTATTAAGTCCAGCCAACACAGGGAAGGGGAAATTCCTGGGGCTTCCCAAGTGGCTCTAGTGGTAAACAACCTACCTGATAACACAGGAGACATCAAGAGGCGGGTTCGATTCCTGGGAAGGGGAAAGGGGGATTGAGTTTCCTCTCCTGGATGGGGGAATGTCTTGGAGGAGGGGGTGGATCTCTACCCATGTTATTTCTGATGCTTCTATAGGGGAGGTGTGTTTTCCCTGTTTACATATTTATATCAGTATACACTCATGTTTAAGTATTATATTCCTTGGATTATAGTCCAATACCATAAATTGGATAATTTTTTCCTCCAACCATTCTAGTTTTGTTACCGAAAAGCTCTTTATGGTTGACTCTTAAGTTTTTTTGACATGATCCAAGCTTTTTTTTTCTCCTCAAGACTAGAATCAGCTATTTTAGCAAGTAGGTGAATTCACATATACAGAATCCGTGAATAATGTGCATAGACTGTACTTGGAAGGTGCTTTGGGAAAGATGCTATAAAAGAGTAGTGTTGACTTAATGCCTGCCTTGAATAAGGCATCTAAACGGGGGCAAAAAGAGTTAAACAAATACAACGGTCCCATTCTCGTCCATCAATTTTGCCTTGTGGGATTCTACATACCTTACAATATGAAAAAGTGAGAAGTGGAAGTCACTCAGTCACGTCCGACTCTTTGCGAGTCCGTGAACTATACAGTCCATGGACTTCTCCCGGCCAGAATACCGGAGTGGGTAACCTTCCCCCTCTCCAGGGGATCTTCCCAACCCAGAGACTGACCCAGATCTCCCGCATGGCAGGCAGATTCTTTACCAGCTGAGCCACAAGGGAAGCCCAAGAACACTGGGTAGCCTATCCCTTCTCCAGGGGATCTTCCCGACCCAGGAATTGACACAGGAATCGAGACCCAGGGGTCTCCTGCATTACAATATGAACATTTTCTAAATAATGAAAATTACAATTCACTCTATTGTATACAATTGTGTTTTTAATATGGACATGTTGAAGCACTGTTCATCTTAACAGGCATCTGGTCCAATGAATCAAAGTTCACATCTTTGAAGAGTAAAGGCACTCAGAGCACTCCCCAGTCCCTGTCTCTGTAGTCACAGTCTTATTTTTGAAGGGACTTGCCACCACGATGCTGCAGTGGCCAGATGCACTCCCTTGGCTTTTGGAGCCAGGACGCCTCAGATCTTTGCTTTTTCCCTAAGCCCCAGAATTACATCTATTAGTCGTGGAGTGACTGGGGATGACGCGAACGCAACAGAAGTTGATTGATGGAGCATGATGCATCTCTTAATTAAGCAGAAGCTCCTAATAAAAATGAACTTCCTGGATGATTTGTGGGGTCCTCTCCACACAGCCATATGTGCCTCACAGCAATAGGAAACAAGAGTGGCCCCCAGCTAGTACCAGCTGATAATGGAGACTGACATTTTGTTGCAAAAGGAGGAAATTTCTGTGGCCCCTTTGGTTTTGCGGAAGGAAAATTGAGAGCACTTGATATAACAAGCTGTTCATTGCATTTGCTATCCTTTGGCCTAAGAGGAGTCTGCTTACTGACTACAAGGCTTGGAGAGGGGCGGGGAAAGTAAGGGAGCAGGAGTGGGAGGTGAGGAAGGAGGTACACTGGCTGGTATGCCCTCAGTTTGCTGCCTATTAAAGTTTCAACTAAAGTAGTCCATGCAAAGGGCACCCTGTTTGTCCTGAGAAAATTATTATTCCAGACAAACTCTCAAGTGTGGTCAGATTACATTAGTCCTCTCTTCTTCAAGGAGCGCCTCCAATCTCTCCTCCCCTCTGACAGCGTCATAATTAAGCACCTGCCTGACACTGACACTCGCTCCCTCGACTAAGGCCCTGGCTGACACCAGCACACGGGGCCAATGTCTGACGCACCGCCCTGCCCTTTGCTCCTGGCTGTTCTGAGGGTCTCCGTTGTCACATTTGGGTGCCAGCCCATTCCTGAAGCAGTCACCACCACGGGGAGGTCTTAGGAGGTGGACTCCGGGCGTCCACATTCCTAGCCAGACCACCCCTGACACCCTGTGTCAAATTCCAGCCCTTCCCCCCAGCCCCTTCTTCCCATTTAGCACCTTCCCACTCATACTGCTGCATTTTACTTATTCTTTGAGGTCTCTCTCCCACTGAAATGTAAGCTCAGTGAGATCAGGAATTGGGGTTTACTTTTGTTTATTGGAGTATATCGCTTTACAAAGCTGTGTTAGTTTCTGCTGTACAGTGAAGTGAATCAGCTATATGTATACATATATCCCCTCCCTCAGGACCTCCCTCCCACCCCCATCCCATCCCTCTAGCTCATCACAAAGCACCAAGTTGAGCTCCCTGTGCTATAGAGCAGCTTCCCACTAGCCGTCTATCACCAGGGAAACCAGTGTAGACGTGTCAACGCTACTCTCCCAATTTGTCCTAACCTCCCCATCCCCTCCGCCATCCACATGTCCATTTTCTACGTCTGTATCTCTATTCCTTTCCTGCAAATCTATCTCTACTCTTTATCCAGCTTATAGACAGTGCCATTGGCCCTCAGTACATATTAACTGAATGTAATAAATGATCTTTCCTAGAGTAATTCACCAAAGGTAAAGGATATGTCTCTTTAGTTCACACTACTCAAGCCCTTATGAGAAAGGTCTTTTCATAAATGTCTTCAGTGCTAAACATGAGGACTTGACTTTCATTTGTGGTGGTTGCTAAATACTTAGATGAGTCAGCCCGCTGCTCCTGGGCTGTCAGGATGGAAACACATTTTATTTTTCCTTTCCAGATCCTTTCTTTGCAGTGAAATCTTCTGCAAAGTCCTCTATTGACTGTAGGGCAGAAAAGGTACCTGAAAATCAAAGCCATCAAATATGTTTTTTTTTTTTCTTCCAACCTTGAGATCAGGCTACCATCTGGCTGCCCAGAACATTTGGTGTCTGGAAGAAATCTTGAGCCTGTGTTAATGTCAATGTTGTTTGGACTAAAGCTTTCTTTTCTTTTTTTTTTTGGATAGTGGTGGCTAACAAACAATACATATTCATAAATGCTGATGAGATGGTAGGTCTAAGCTGACATGCTCTTCAGAGAGCAGACAGACAAGTGTGTGTTGGAGAATGGATGAATAGCCATGAAGGCCTGTGTATTTCCAACAGGGATTATAAGCCCTACTCTATGGACCAGTTTTTTTTTTTTTTTTAACAAAGACCATACTTCCTGCTGTGTACCTATAGTGAAGTTTCAGCCATTTTTTACTTTTGATGGACTATTTTTCATTTTGTTGTTTTAAAAAATATATATTTTATTTGGCAAAGGATTATACAACAAATGTTTCTTCAGTATTTATTCTATAAAGGGCACTGTGTTAGGGGCCAGAAAAACAGTCATACAATGGGCCCACCCTCTCAACTGAGAATCAAGTATTAAATTTTACTTGGGGCCCAGGCAAGAATTAAAGAGGATGCTCCAAGAATATTAGTAAAATATTTAGCTTCAAGGGGTTTGTAGTCTTGGTAGGAAGCTAAGGTCGAATTCAGAACTAGAGAACAATGTGAGAACAATCCAAATTCACCGCTGCAGTTGGTTGTGTTATTTAAAGTTCAGAGTTTGGAAAAGAAAAAGAAACTGTGTATATGACACTATGCACACAGGGCATTTTAGGAGGTTTTCAAAAGGGTAAATTATTGATCTGTGGTAGTCAGTACCTTCCACTCTAATCTAGAAAATAAGATGACCTCAACAGTCAAATATTTTTGCACAATTTACTTTATATTGCAAAATTATCAAACTACTTTTAATCCTTTTCTCCACTTATCTTGAAATCTTAAAAGAAGTAAAAAAAGATAAAGGGAAAATGAGTAGTGCTTCTAGACATGAAAGGTGAGTGTATTTAGATTAAGTGGGTTAATAAGGTTAAGGAGAGAGAGATAATAAACATCCATGAGAGAAAGGTAATTAAAACAAAGTATTAAGTCAAAGCTTTTCATAGCTGTGCTTGCACTTCTAGTCATCCAGACTGACTCAGGCTCTAGTTTCCAAGATAGCGTTTTTTTTTTTTTTTTTTTAATTTAAACTTTTTATTTTCTTTTGGGGTATAGCTGATCAACAATATTGCGATACTTACAGGTGGACAGCCAAGGGACTCAGCCATACATATACACGTATCCATTCTCTGGCAAATTCCCCTCCCATCCAGCCTGCCGTGTAACAGTGAGCAGGGTTCCCTGTGCTGTACAGGAGGTCCATGCTGATTATCCATTTTAAATATAGCAGAGTGTACACGCCCAGGGAGCTTGGGTTGTTTTCCATTTTAAACACCACTCTTTCTTATTTTCAACTGATTTCACTGTCAGTTTCTGGAGAACAGAGACAGGATTAATCTACTCCTACTCCTTTGAATAAATGACTCTGTTCACAAAAATTGGGGACCTTCTCTTAACCACAAAGTTGATATCATTCAAATAAATCATTGGAATTTGAAAGTAGGGAACTTAGCAGTGAAATGGGCTCTAATTTCCAGCAGGAGCTGGGGAAGTGGAGCCCTGCCGCCACAGAGGCTCAGGAGGGCCCATCTGTGCAGAGACCAACTCTGATTCCAGAAACCCTCCAAGTCTCCTTCTGTCCTTAATTTGGTCTTCAGAGTACATTTGCCATCTACGGGTCTGCAGAGTGGCGCGATTTCTCAGAGTGAATTAGAAAGTTGGATTTTTGTAATAATTCTGTCATGGATAAATCTGGGGGAACAGTAGCTCTCTTTTCCAAGGCTAGTTAACCCCCTGGATAAGCAGAACATCGAGGCTCTCAACTTCTTATGGGGTGAGTCATGGTGCTGATGAAAGGTCATGGCACTTGGAGTCAGACTGTCCTGACTTGAGGTCTGGTTCCACCACTAACTAGATTCGGGATCTTGAACACATTGTGTACTCTATCTGCAAAAAGATTATTATGGAAATTAAAAGTGAGAAAGGTGTAAAAACCCTAATCTAAAAGCCCCTGTGTTATCACAGATAATAGAGAATAGTTTCCTTCCTGTCTCAACCAAACAAGGAAACAATATTCTAGAAAATCTTACAGGGACCACAGGAACAAGCAGATTTTTTTCTGAAAAGGGCCAGATGGTAAATATTTTAGGCTTTGTGGGCAATACATTCTCTGTCACAAGTACCCAGCTCTGCTATTGTCCTGCAAAAGTAGCTGTGGACAAGACATAATCGAAAAAGCTCGACTCAGAAACCTTTACTTAGAAAAACTGGCAGCTGGCCAGATTTGCAAGCCGTGCTTCTGAAACTTGAATGAATGGGCCTCTGAACTCCCAAGGATCCTGTGAAGATGCAGCGTCTGATTCTGTAGTCTCCACGGTACCTGATACTGCATCCCTAACAGTCTTCCGGGGGCACTGCGGATGCTGCTGTTGATTGGACTCAAGGTAGCACCGGTGAGGACAGCCTAGGAAACTTTTCTGATCCTCAAACTATAGTGTTTATTTTATCCGACTGGTTAAGTGGTGTGCTGTTTAAGTCCTTCCAGGATGCTCTAACAGACACAACATACACTGGTGGCTTAAACAACAAATATCCGTTTCTCACAATTCTAGAGATTGAAAAGTCCAAGATCAAGGCTCTGGCAGATTGTGTCTGCTGGGAGCTTGCTTCCTGGTTCATAGATGGCTGTCTTCCTGCTGTGTCTTCACATGGTGGAAAGAGTAAGGGAGTTTTCTGGGGTCTCTTTTATAAAGGCACTAATCCCATTCACGAGGGCTCCACCCTGATGGCCTAACCACCTCTCCAAAAACCCCATCTCTAAATACCATCATGTTGAAGAATAGGTTTCAAGATATGAATTGGGGGGTGAGGGACACAAACATTCAGTCTGTAGCAGCTGACAACTTCTCAAAATTAGTCAACTAGCTCATATTGAGAATATATTTACCAGAATTCCCTGGTGGCCCAATGGTTAAGAATCCACCTGCCAACACAGGGAACATGGGTTTGATTCCTGGTCCAGGAAGATTCAACATGCCGCAGGGCAACTAAGTCTGTGAGCCACAACTACTGAGCTCATGTACCACAGTTACTGAAGCCCATGCACCTAGAGCCTGTGCTCTGCAGCAAAAGAGGAGTCATGGCAGTGAGAAGTCTATGCACTGCAGCTAGGGCGTAGCCCCCACTCACGGCAACTGGGAAAAGCCTACGAGCAGCAACGAAGACCCAGTGCAGCCATAAATAAATTCATTAAAAAAAAAGAAAAAGTAAAGGTAACACTTCTCAATACATTAATAAAAGGATATATTTATCATTTCTTACTCTATGCATCTTTGATGATTTGTGTTTGAGTCTGGAGCTAAAATCTTAGTGAATTTAATGCTAATTTTGCTTAGGCCCAAAGCGGTTCTTCCCCAGTTAGGTTCTGTGTCATTGTCTCTCTCTCATTTTCATAATAGATGAGATCTTAACCTAATGGGACCATTCTAGAATTATACAAACTGTGAATTGCCTCCCACTTTCCAGGATGAAGTTTAGTGATATACTGTCCTCGCCTACTCCGGGAGTAATGATTTCCTATAACGGCCTCCTACACCCCCTAAAGATGCCACTCTATAAAAACAGTGAAGGGGGTACCAGTCAGCTGGAAGTGACGGCATGTAGTGGATGTTAATTGGCCTCCCCCAAAGTGGAATTAGGGCTTTCTGGTAACTCAGATGGTAAAAAAATATCTGCCCAAAATGCGGTAGACCTGGGTTTGATCCCTGGGTGGGGAAGATCTCCTGGAGAAGGGAATGGCTACCCACTCCAGTACTCTTGCCTGGGAAATCCCATGGACAGAGGAGCCTGGCGGGCTACAGACCACGGGGTTGCCAAGAGTTGGTCATGACTGAGCAACTAACACACACACACGCAGAGTCAAACTTACTTGCTCACCCAGGTTCTGACTGCCTTGCTCTTTGATAGAGAATTTTCTTCTCTGAGGGTATGGCAATCATGGCTTTCAAATTCATTTTGGCTTCCTTGGAACAGAAACCCGATCCTGCTCAAAACATACCTCTAAGGTTTTAGCATTTCTTATCCCAAATAACTTCAATACAGTACTCCACAATTAATCCACCTTCAACCTCAGCTGAAACTGAAGTGGGAAGCATTGTAAATATGTCTGTTTACTGAAACATTCTATTCTGCTTTTGCAGCCTGATCTGCTGAGTTTATTTTGGATGTGGTTTAGCTTCTGAGCCTAGCAGAACAACAAGAACAACAACAAACCCAACATCTTCATAAGCTCAGATCTAAACTTGAACTTCATGGGAAATAGATGGGGAAACAGTGGAAACAGTGTCAGACTTTATTTTTTTGGCTCCAAAATCACTGCAGATGGTGACTGCAGCCACGAAATTAAAAGACACTTACTCCTTGGAAGAAAAGTTATGACCAACCTAGATAGCATATTGAAAAGCAGACATCACTTTGCCAACAAAGGTCCATCTAGTCAAGGCTATGGTCTTTCCAGTGGTCATGTATGGATACGAGAGTTGGACTGTGAAGAAAGCTGAGCACCAAAGAATTGATGCTTTTGAACTGTGGTGTTGGAGAAGACTCTTGAGAGCCCCTTGGACTGCAAGGAGATCCAACCAGTCCATTCTAAAGGAGATCAGCTCTGGCTGTTCCTTGGAAGGAATGATGCTAAAGCTGAAACTCCAGTACTTTGGCCACCTCATGCGAAAAGCTGACTCATTGGAAAAGACTCTGATGCTGGGAGGGATTGGGGGCAGGAGAAGGGGACGACAGAGGATGAGATAGCTGGATGGCATCACTGACTCGATGGACGTGAGTCTGAGTGAACTCTGGGAGTTGGTGATGGACAGGGAGGCCTGGCGTGCTGCGATTCATGGGGTCGCAAAGAGTCGGACACGACTGAGCGACTGAACTGAACTGAACTGAACTGAAACTTGAACTCTCCAGAAAATTAAAGGAATTCACTTTCTGATTTTTCCCCTAGACCAGGAGATTCCTTAAACCTTGCTAACCTTTTTAGTTTTTCATGTTCTTCTTAGTTAGCAAATTGTCCTTAAATTCTTTTGCTGCAAAACAAACTCATCTCCCTTTTTCCTCTTATTTTAAACAGCTGCTAAACACTACTTATCCAGCAGCAATTAGCCTGAACTAATCTTCACAGTCTCCTGAGGGACACTCATTTTCCAGAGATTTGGGTGGGGATATTAGGCAGAGTGGGAGGGCCAGAAGGGAGTGTGGCTTGAAAAAATGCCATTTGTCTTTATTGATGCAAAGATAAAGAGAGCTATCACTTAACCTTAAGAAAGACATTTAAAAAAATCTTTCTTTGTATTGAGAGTACTCTTTAAAACTTACTCTACTACTGTGTTGCTTAACAAAAATAAATAAATGTATCAGTGTGGTCCCTTAGAGCTAGATTATCTTGGTCCATCTCGCCTTAGTTTATAGATGAAGGCAACGAGGCAAAGATGGAGGTCAAATGATAAATAGTAAAGGATTTACTCAGGATTGGCCACACTGTACACACCTCAAGGAAAGCCCTGGGTCTTTTCAGACTCCTGAGAGGTAACCCATAAGCCCTTGGGTTATTGTGCCCGGTGGGACTGCCCTCGTGTACCTGGGGACTTTGGGCCATGGCAGATGTGCTATATGTTAACATAGCATCACTAAGCAAACATTTTGATTTATGTGGGCCCTGCGGGTATCTGATTGACCTCTGGAGAGGCTGGAGTTCAGCCACATCTATCAGACTGACCCCCAGTAAAGACCCTGGACACCAAGGCTCAAGTGAGCTTCCCTGATGGGCACTGCATACTGCCACGTATCGTTACTGGGAAAAATAAGTGCTATCCTTGTGACTCCACTGGGAAAGGACAACTAGAAGCTTGTTCCTGGTGTCATGTGGACACTGACCTATGATCATTCAGGGACAATTTCAAACCTGGGCAGGGGGTGTGTCTGTATTTAGAGATAGGAATGTGAAGAGTTGGATGGATTCACCAGCATGTTATAAATATACGTATATTGTTATTTAAGCTACATACACGTATTTGTATAGAAGCTATCATCTATACTGGTGATAAAGATGTGAACTTTGTCAAATGGTTGGAGGTGCTAGTAAAGAGTAATGTTCCCGAGCAGTCATTTCAGGTACAAGCATCAGAAAGAACCCTTCGCAGATGAAAGAACACTATCCCAAGTATAGGAGCTGCATTAAAGTATGTATTCTGCCAGTTATCTTTTCGTGACATTTCAGCTCCCACTTCCTTGCCCAACCTGTAAGCTGTCTGCCTTTGTCAGCTGTCTGATGGGATGTTAAGTGTTGTCACAAGAGGGCAATAGAGAGTCGCAGGGAGGAAGGGCCTTGCTTCCTGGCTTCATAGGCAGGGTCCTAGAGTGGGGGCTGCTCCTCCAACTTGGGTGACTTCTCCAGCCTCAGGCTTCCACAGCACGTGCAACTCCTTCAGTGCCAGACTCCTATGGTACATGTCGGCGGGGGCTGTGCTCAGTAATGTCTGACTCTTGGTGACCCCAGGGACTGTAGACCACCAGGCTCTTCTGTCCATGGACTTTTCCAGGCAAGAATACTGGAGTGGGTAGCCACTCCCTTCTCCAGGGAACCTTCCAGACCCAGGTATCAAGCCCACGTCTTTTGTGTCTCCTGGATTGTCAGGCAGATTCTTTACCTCTAGCATCACCTGGGAAGCCCCCTGTGGTATGAAGTGAAATGATAGTTGCTCAGTCATGTTTGACTCTTTGCGACTCCATGGAATGTAGCCCGCCAGGCCCCTCTGTCCACGGGATTTTCCAGGCGAGAATACTGGAGTGGGTAGCCACTCCCTTCTCCAGGGGAATCTTCCTGACCCAGGATCCCTGACCCAGTGGGTCTCCTGCATTGCAGGAAGATTCTTTACTGTTTGAGCTTCCTGGAAAGTCCCCTGTGGTATAGGTGGCATCTTCAGTATCTGATTCCCGAAGCATGGGCAGTTTGGCCTCAGCAGTATGGGCAGCTTTCTGAGCACCCAGCTCTTGCACCACAATCTTTCCAGTGTCTGACTCTTGCAGTGTGTTGCAGCCAGCAGCACCACCAGGAACCTTCACACCCCACAGCAGTTTTGCAGTCAGAGCAGCTCCAGAGAGCCACCTCCTGTGAAGAGCTTTCCCCATCACCCTAAAGGGTAGACTTACAGCAACTTTCTGCTGGTTTCAAATGCTGAGCCAGAGTCAAGTCCTCCAAAAGCCCCAGCAGGCAGTTTCTCTTCCTTAGATTTAGTGTATTAACCATGGGGCTAGTGGCTGCTTTTTTGTCTGTTATTCCTATATTCTTTAGAGTTCTTTGTACTTCTTACTGGGCTTCCCAGGTGGCTCAGTGGTAAAGAATCCGCCTTCCAATGCAGGAGTCGCAAGAGACACGGGTTTGATCCCTGGCTCAGGAAGATCCCTTGGAGGAGGAAATGGCAACTCACTCCAGTACTCTTGCCTAGAGAACCCCATGGACAGTGGAATCTGGTGGGCTACAGTCCATGGGGTTGCAAAGAGCCAGACATAACTGAGCGACTGAGCACACACACACATGCAAATATGCTGACTAACCCACCCTTGGCACTCCAATCTTACACTATGGTTACTATTTTTCTATGTTAAACTCACATTCCAATTGCTACATGGTTTTGTATCCTGATTAGACCCTGACTAATACCTTCTGGTGTCTACGAGTCATTGCAAAGTAACTTATATCAGAGGGATTAAGGATTGCATAATTGTTTTTATTTTTTCCTATGAAATAAAGTAGCCATGTAATCTGCAAATTTTGTTTCCCTTGCCAAGCCTGCTATTAAAAATGCTCCTCTCGATGATAGGTCAGATTTATTGATGTATTACCACAGAGCTCTATTCAGAAAGCTCCTTCAAATCCATGGCTTTCACTAAGCACAGCACCAAAGCCAAAATGACTTCACTGTACAAGCCTCTTTTGAGAGCATTATATCAGAGAGCATGTAAAGCTTTGGGAAAGTGATCTCATTCAATCTCCTTTCTCCTTTTAATCACTCTCAGCTTACCAAAGTCTAAAAGAACTTTCAATGCCCTTTTCCATCTTCTGCTTCTGCGGGGCTGTCATCCTGGGCCTTTTTGAGCAAAGACAGGGTGAAAAAAAGGTGTCTAAATTCAACCTCTCAAAACATGACAGGGAGATTAGACATTTGAAAAATCTTCAGATTTCCTTGACAACTGTAATAAAGGTTTGAAGAAGAAGAAATAGCAGGAATGATGTGGTCACGTCCCCCAAAGCATCCTAAATATTAGTGAGTTTACAAGACCTTGTGCCTTGGAGACTCGTAGGGGCTGAAAGGTAGTTAACATCCAGAGAGGCAGAAACAGACGACCTCTTCTAGACCTTGGGTTATTTGGAAATCTCCTTAAATGGGTTTAAATATTGTTTACTTATAAACTGCTATGTGAATAGACAGCCTGTTTGATCAGATGCTTTAAATGATCTAAAGCCTTTTTGGAAGACTTTTTTAATGAGGAAAAATGAATGCCAGGTTTAGGACATATTCCATAATTTACTACTGTGAATGATTTTGAAGTAAATATGTTTATTGTTAGAGATCCCAGGGTGATAGCTAGTTTTCTGTCTTTCAGTAACCTGCATGTCTGCATGCTTTATTATTTGGCTGCATCATAATACTCCATGGGCTTCTCAGGTGGCTCAGTGGTAAAGAATCTGCCTACCAATGAAGGAGATGCAGGAGATGCAGGTTCAATCTTTGGGTTAGGAAGATCCCCTGGAGAAGGGAATGGCAACCCACTCCAGTATTCTTGCCTACAGAATCCCATGGACAGAGGAGCTTGGCAGTCCGTGGGGTCACAAAGAGTCAGACACAACTTAGTAAAACGAACAAAAACATGGAATAACAGTGGCATGTTTGTAAACTTCATGCCTTTGAAGTCATCTTCCCATTCATTCATTCTTGTATGCATTCATTCCTGATTCATTTGTTTTTTAAAATAGCTATATTTTTTAATATTTTATATATTTACATAATGGAACCCTGTCATGGTCCACTGTTTTCAAATGTTCTCTTAGGAGGATGCAAAAAAAAAAACAAAAACAAAAACGTAACTGAGCTTGAGTTACTAAAAATGGTATTTAAATAATGACTTGACTTGGAATGACTCGGACGAAACCAGCCTATAGCTTTGGATATTTCCCTTCTGCTCTGGGTTGGTTTTACAGTTTGTACCACAGGGACAGCATATATTTTTTTTCCTAATTCTTCTAGTGAATCACCTCTCTAAGCTCCTTGTCACACTAAGCATATCATTAGATTTCCTTTTTAAAGTGAATTTTGGATAACGAAACACCAGTGGACTTAAGAGAAGTTTGAGTCTGCTCCAATTTTTCTGTACCCAAGTAAAAAAAATATTTCTGAGACTTAATATATCATCTATGAGTTCTGCTGGATTTATCTGCTTGCAGTTTTAGATGTCTGAGAATAAATGCAAAACCACAAGCAAGCAATGGTCATTTGGCCAACCACTTGAAAATATATTCCTGATTCAGTTTTGTGACTCAAAGAATAGGGGATATAAATCCGCTCCTTATTTTCAGAATGAACTCACTGCTTCAGTCCTTCCACTGTGTTGCCTTTAATTAGCATTTCTAATCAATCATCTCTGTGTATTGTTCCACGTCCAGAAGTCCATATTAATAACACGTCTGCTTACTTTATAAGAATTTGGTGAGAAGTTTAATTTCAGGATGTGACTCCATCTGGCCTTGCCAACTGTACAACTACAGAGGGATGAGTTGGTAGTAAAGGGAACACCATCTGTTTCTGAGAATTTAGTTGATCTCTGGCATGATGAACAGGAACTCAACTGCAAGACTGAAGAGCCAAGATGGAAAACAGAAAAGTGAAGAGTTTATTGGGTCTTCTGTGTTATTAGGAGCACAATTTTCACAAGATGGATCAACATCATAACCAATGAGCAAAAGGTTTACATTATTCTGCAAGTCACTTGGAAGAAATCACATTCCATATATTAATATTTGTCTTTTCTGTCCTCCTCTTTGCTAACAACCAGTTGTTAAAAGGAACTATATACTTTATATATATATACACACACACACACACACACACACATATATATTTCTTTAAAGTAATAACCTGTTGATCCATTGAATCAATTGGGCACATACAATACAACATGAATCAAAAGTTTAGCTAGTTAGCTCAGTCTATCATGGTGCTATGTTAATAATCCCAAAGTCCTAAACCTTACTTTTTACAATCATAGGAAGGGATTTCATTTCATAACCAGAACTCCATTCTTATCCTTAGCTAAGGAGCTCAGAGATGCCATGAAACAGAGACGATGCAACCATCACATTTAGTCAAGAGGACTTCTAAGTTCATGTCCTCGTTATGATGACCTAGCTGAATTATGGACTTCCCTGGTAGCTCAACTGGTAAAGAATCTGCCTGCAATGCAGGAGACCTGGGTTCAATCACTGGGTTGGGAAGATCTCCTGGAGGAGGGCATGGCAACCCACTCCAGTATTCTTGCCTGGAGAATCCCCATGGACAGAGGAGCCTGGCGGGCTGTGTGCAGTCCATGGAATCACAGAGTCGGACATGACTGAGCAACTAAGCACAGCACAGCACAGCTGAATTACAACCATGAACAGAAGCACATGACAAAAATCAGTGAGAATGGTTTGGTTACTGGATGAAACTGGAAGCAACTGAAAGCACCAGTGATAAAGAAAAGCAATTCAAATAAGCTTTTTCTCTCTAACCATCTGGCATCATCTTCAGGGACAGTGTTTGAAGGTGATGATAAAGGCCTCTTTGAACGCTCTTGTCCTTAGGCCTCTGTGACAGTCTACATTATTCCACTTTTTTTCCTTTACATTCTCTTCTCTCCTCTGTTCCTAGGCTTCCTTTTTAACTACTTTGGTGAACTAATTCCCTGTCAGTAATTCAGACTTAATCTATATCCTGATTGATGCCTAAATCTGTAGTTTTGGTCCTGACTTTTCACCAGAACCACCACTTCATAACTTCACATTCTATCAGACATTTTCACTGAAATATCATATACTCACTTCAAAGTAAACTTATGACAGACTTAATCATCTTCCCTCCTAAACCAGGCTCTTTAGCAAGATTTACATGGTACCAACACTCTTTGAGTCAACAGGACTCTTTATCAAGAATTCTTACCCATTTTGCCACCAAGGCCTTCTTTCAGGCCAACTATCTCCCTGGAGTCCCCCCTCCCCCGCCCCGACTGGAAGATTTACTCACGTAATAGTTCTTTCATTCTTATTAAGCAAAGGCATTTGGGCCATCGTTCTAAGTAAACAAACTCTTGTTATAGTGATTTCTAGCCATAAGCAGAGATACTTGATGTTTCTTTGGTCTGTGCCACCAGCAAGCATAGACGGAATATATAAGCCAAGTGAGGAGAAATGCAGCGCTTTGTTATTGTTTGAAGGCAACCTGACTATTTTAAAAAATAAAATAAAACCTAGCAAGTTTAACACAGATTTATCACAGATAGGCCCTCTATTTTCACACCCTAACTTCTTCCCAGAAGCTTGCACCCAGAGAAAGAGCCACAAACTTGTGTTGATAATTATCCATCCATAAATTGCAAAGGCTTCCTGGCGCTGACAGATGGAGAAATATGTAGTCTGGGTGGCCTCTCTGAAGTTTGGCAGTAGATGAGCATGATCTCATGCAACAAAGAGAGAACATTCTCCAGTTCTCTTGGCAGAAGGTGAAGATGAGTGTAAAAGGAGATTAAGCTTCTAAGCAAGATCTTCTTCTAAAAACCTTCTTTCAGTATTTCATAAAGATATAGCTCTCCTAAATGAAACCTGCTGTGAACAGAAAGCATACATAGCTGTCAAGGGAGGATATTCTGGACTGTGGGTGTTTGACACAAGCTGTGAAATATATGGACTTGAATAAAAATGAATAGAAACTAATTAATCCTTTCTTAAACCAAGCCAAACCAAAGTTCTGACATAATGTTTACAGATACCACTCAGTCATTCACTTTTACTGCCTTCTTCTCTTAATAATCTAGCACTGAGATTCTTGCCAAATGTGGGTATTTTGCTTCCAATGATCTGCTCAGAAACAGTTATTTTTAATGGAATCTGCATCATCAAGGGCATGGTTGACATCCTGTATAATTCCTTAATTTAATTCGAAGGAAACACTGACATCAACCTTGGACCAGTACCCAAACTAGAGCGTGTTCAAATTAATAAAGAGCTTTAATCCACTCTCCACCTTCATCTTCACTGAATTTTATCATATTGAAACCAAAATCCCAACAATAACAAATAGGGTTAAATTCATGGTTTAATTCACATTCCAAAGGCTTCCCAGGTTATTCAGTGGTAAAGATTCTGCCTGTCAATGCAGGAGACACGGGTTCAATCCCTGGGTCAGGAAGATCCCCTGGAGGAGGAAATGGCAACCCACTCCAGTATTCTCGCTGGGGTAACCCCATGGACAGAGGAGCCTGGGATCTCCTCAGTCCAGGGGTTTGCAAAGAGTTGGGCACAGTAGAAGCAACTTAGCACAGCACACAGCACACAGCACATTCCAATTCAAATGGAATAGTGGCTGCATGGGGAGCCCTGTGGAGAAGGATTCTGAAGTCTGGTCAGTAGAAATGAAGGTTGTGATTAGCGACGTCTGCCATGGAGAGGGAATAGTAAAGACGAACTGAGGATGAAGTTCTGGAACCTACGGACATTTAAGGAGAAAAGAAATCTCAGGTGAGTCATGGTATCTTTTCCAAACGCCTGAAGGACAGCATATGAACAAGAAACTCAATTCATTCTAAAGCACTGAATTAGTACCAATACATGAAGTCTTAGTCTTCAGATAACAAAGAAATCGTACATAATTTAAAAAGCCTCGAATGGAACATACTCTCCTGAGAGGCAGAGTTATTCTCAAGACTTCGGAATACTCAAGCAGGGATATGTATATCTTAGAAACAATCCCAGCAGGTGTGAGAAGTTTTCCTAAGAAGATTTCCTAAAAAGATCAATAATTTTTTAGGAAATTTACCACATGCCATCAAACCTCAAGCAATGAAAAAAATCACCTTCAAGAGCAGGGTTACTTGTATTAAACTAAAAATAAAGAAAAATATCTAACAATTTCAGGTAAATATGTTTAGTTCTTCCACTGAAATTTCATTCCAATTTGAGGCAATGTCTGCACCCTGTCATAGTATTTTAAAGTATTTTTTGATTAAAAAAATACATTGAAACTGGACATCTTTTAAAATCTCACAATTCAAGATTCTGGTACTTCCCTCATGGTCCAGTGGTTAACACTTCACCTTCTAATACAGGGGTTGTGGGTTCAATCTCTTGTCAAGGAGCTAAGATGCCACATACCTCAAAGCCAAACAACAACAACAAAAAAAAAAAACAGAATATAAAACAGAAGTAATATTGTAACAAATTCAATAAAGACTTTTAAAATGGTCCACATTAAAAAAAAATCTTTAAAAAAAGATTCTAATGTGTAAATGTGGATATACCTGAATTAACAGTCCTTGCCAAAAATGCAACTTATCAAAGGCCCTGGTACCATAGATTTGAAACCAATTGGTTGCCCTGGAAGGTTAACTATATGATCAGTTAATGTCCCATCAGCAATCAGGGTCTTTGCCACAGAGTGAAGGAGATGGGGAGAAAATCACACAAGACAGAGATGAAAGCTGTGTAGTCAGAAGAAAAAAGCCTTCTTGATTATGCTGTGGACTTTCTGAAGTCTTTAATTCTCCCTCTAGCCCATCTTCAAACTGGCATGTGGGACGTCCTGTAGATGGATGGTGATGCTCATCAGGAGAAGCACGCACATATATCTTGTGGGTTGATTTTTTTATTTGCCAGCTCAAGAGGAGCAGGGAGATTTATTTGGAAGGATGGTAATGAAGGTGGGAAGGCACTAGTTAGACTGCAGTTTCTGTTCCCAATATGTTATTCTCACTTTTTTCCCTCTTCTTGGTGCTGAGCTGGTCTCTTTATTTCTGCTTATTTTTCTTTAAAGGGAGGATATTCTGGTACAATAAGCCAGTGACTTGAGAGAGAACGGCCGTAAAGATGTGGGACCATAGAATTCCCATGTGTAATTTTTGTCGAGATACTTCGAATGCTTTAATTGCATTCTACATTTTTATTCTACACACATGTACTTACACATAATTAGGGACTGTTTGAAATGATTGTTTTCTTTATTCCCAAAATGAGATTTCATGTTCCTTTTCTTGCTGTCTTGCTTTTGCCCTGCTTTATAAAATGAAGTCACTCGCTGCAATGAAAAAACAAAACAAAAACACAACACTTTCTTTCTTCATAACAGTAGGCACAAGGAAATGGGCTGGTTTTGCTGAACCTTAAAAAGTACAGCAAAAGAGATCACCATCACCACCTTGATCTGCGCCAAAGAGTGGAACTGTTCACTAAAAGGAAGGAGAAGATTGATATATGCTCTCGGTTCCAGGATGCTGTTTCCTGCGAAAGAAGCAAAGGCAAGGTCTCTGGAGGACTGTTAGCAACCACCGCCGGGGGTGCCGTTCCAAAATAACAGCGAAGAGCCTGAGCTGATGACCTGTACTAGGTCCAATCCCAGTTTTGCTATTTTCCATATGACATTTGTTTAGTTACCTGTTCTGGCTTAATTTCATCTGAATATGGGGATAACAAAACCTATCCTTATGGCTTTGGAAATATTAATTAGAATAATTTAATTTGAACTACACCATGCAAATGATGCTTAATTATTAAACATCACTGCTTTTCAATGTAAATATTGAGTCAAACAGCCAGATAGATAAGTACATTCAAACACATCTTGAATACCTGAAATCAACTGTAGATGGTTGAAATTTAGTAAAATAAATGTTTTATTATAGAGGTGATTGTTATTTACTTTCTCATTTACCCTTAAGGTTTACATCTCTCTGTCAAGGCTTGTCTTTTATTTTTCTTATTTTTGCAGTTGAATATTATCAAAATATAGGATCAGGGGTTTTTGAATGTAAAATGCTCTATTTCTTATGTGTGTTTGTAGCTTGAGTAATGAAAGCTAAAATGAAAATACAATTACATATGGGTTTTCACTTTATGAGATTACCCTGAACATTTTGTACATGTATGAAATTTAAGTCTTAATAATGTGGCACAAGAAGTCCCATGTCAAAAGACAGGTATGTACCAAATTTTCTTTTTGAACTTGTGAAGCACCTACTTCTGAAAATAACTCTACATTATTTATTGTGGTTAGGTGTCCAGGGCTAGTACAAAAAATCCAGTCCAACACACATCCCAATTTCTCCAAAGCGAGAACAAAATTTTAGAAACAAGTTTCATAGTGTTTCTATGAGGGAAAAAAAATGAGATTGGAGACTTAACGTTGTGTAACAGAAATAGAAATAGATCTTCCAGCTGCTCCACTCCCATTTTCATTCTAAGCAACTGGTGGTGACTTCTGAGCCTTTCGCAGGGTGAGAGCAGGAGAAGATTTAAGATGGAAAGTCAGTTAGAGGGAGAGGAGAAAGATAGGGATGACAGGAAAATATGGGCATGGAAAGCAGTAGCTGTGTGTCCTTGTTTCAAGCTGTCACACTTTTTTCCTTTCAGTTATCCTCAGGGAGTACTCTGGCAATAAAAATAACAACAATCATTTATTGAGACACTTACTGAACTAGAGGCATAGTCTTAAGTGATTTTAACATGTAATCAGTCCTGTTAATAACCCTGAGAGGAAAGTATTATTCTTCTAGTTCTTATAGATGAGAAAACTGAGGTTTAGAGAGGTTAAGAAATGATGCCAAGATCATGCAGAGCTGAGAGACAGAGCCAACCTGCAACAGCCATCAGAGTTGCCCAAACTGCCAACAAAGGGAAGGACCCAGGTCTGGTTGCACTTTGTACGATTTTCACACAACACCTCAAGCAGAGAATTTTCTTGGAAACATGTCCAGCTTCTCTTGTATTGGGTCTGCCTTCTCATGGGTGGGGCAGGGGAGTGGCTGCCATCTTCAGAGAGAATGGTACTCTCCAGGGCTTTGGTTTGTCTGCCTCCCACCCCCTTCCACTCTTATAGGGGTTCCCTTGTATGGAACAAGTTAGTTTTCTCTTGCTGCTTTAAAGATTCTCTGTTTTTAACCTCTGATTATAAATGTGTCTTGGTGTAGATCTCTTTGAGCTCATCTTATTTGAACTCCCTGGGCTTCCTGGATCTTCTTCCAGAAAGGTCAGGAAAGTTTTCAGCCCTTATTTACTCAAATAAGTTTTCTGCCTCTTTCTGTCTCTCTTCTCCTTCTGAGACCCCTATAATGTGAAATTTGTTCCACTTCATGTTGTCCCATAGATCCCTTAGGTTATCTTCACTTTTAAAATTATTTTTTTCTTTTTTCTACTTTGTTTGTTTAGTTATATTGCACTGACTTCCAGGTCACTCATTCTTTTTCAGCTTCCTCTGGGCTGCTGTTGAATTCCTCTAGTATTTTTCAATTCAGCTATTATATTTAGTTTTGTGACTTTCATTTGATATTTGTTATCCTTTCTATCCCTTTGTTGAAGTTCCCTCCAAGTTCATTCACTCTTTCCCTGAGATTGGTTAGCATCTTTACGACCAGAATTTTGGACTCTTTATCAAGTAGATAATATCTTCATTTCAGTAAGGCTTTTCCCCCTCCTAGGTTTTATCTTGTTCATTTGTTTTTCATTGCATATATTCATTACTTATGAAACATGTAGTGACTCAAGATGCTCTTTAAAAAAAGATTTACTTTGGCTTCTGGACAACGGTTAATGGAAGTGCCAGTCGCCTTAATCTACAGTGTGATAAAGTTGAAGATAGGTTTCCATCTTTGGGATGATGTTACGGACTGAATGTGACTTCTACGCCCTCCAATTCATATGCTGAAGCCCTATCCTTAATGTGAATGCATTTAAAGAAAGAAACTTTAAGCAGGTAATTAAGTTTAAATGAGGTCTTAAAGATGCAGCCCTAAACCAATAAGGACTGGTGTTCTTATTAGAAGAGGAAGAGATTTGGTGTGTGCATGTACAGACGGGAAAGGCCATGCAAAGATACAGTAAGAGAGCAGTCTGCAAGCCAGGAAGAGATGCCTACCAGAAATAAACCATACTGACACTTTTATCTTGAACTTCCTGCCTCCAGTACTATGAGAAGTTAAATTTCTGTTGTTGAAGCCAGGCAGTCTGCGCTATTCTGTTACGGCTACCTGAGCAAACTAATACAGGTGATGATGTATTTTTTGTCTGCTCTAACACTAGGATAGAATCCCATCCCATTCTGAATGTTGTCAAGGTAGATGCCTTTGAACATCCACAGTGCTCTTGATGTGTTAATGGTCAATATTCACACAAAGTTCATTTAGGTGAATAAGATGGGTGATGGAGTTATCACCAGTTTTAATCAAACACTAGGTCTTGCTAATTTCCTTGAGTAGCTCATATAGGGAATGTAGGAACGAAAGTATATATAAGTTGATGAATTGATAGTTAAATAGTTTTTCAGAAGAAACAGACTGCTTCCCCCAGTTATATTCTCTAATAAGATGCCATATCTCATTCTTCTTTCTCGTCAATGTGAAGTCATATTTGGTTCATCTGGATACCTCTATAGTTATCAGAAATGTATGTATGGGGTGGACAGGGGTGTGGGATGATGAAAAACGAATATATTACATAAATTGGCTACAGAGCACTTGAATCATTCAAGAGTTTGGGTATCAGTGAGACAGATAAAACTGGCATTCTGAATCATGAAATACTTTGCAGTTCTCAAGAATGTATCAACAGCAGGAATTCTTTTTCTTGGGTGTAGTGTTATAACACGAGAGAGAGAGAGAAGGACAGAGAGGAAGTTAGTTCACTACAGGTGAAACTTGCAGACTGGAGCAGGCAATTCACAATTTTGTATTACCCACAGTTTTGCTTCTGAGTTTCCAGGACAGGTAACTTTGGAGCACTAAGGCTATGCAATAGCTCATAATCTAATGCTGAAAGTTATTTTAAAAGAATGGATTCCCTGAATATTGTGAGTACAAGTAGCACAATTATAGTAAGATTCCAGTCTCTTAAGATTATTATTAGAAAAGAGCAGGAATTATTGATTCCATTACAATAAAGTAATAAATCCTATAAAAAAAGAAAAAAAAATAATCGGGGTAGAGTGAAACTAGGTTTAGTAAAGTTAGAAACCATCACAACAAGAGGCCAAGTTATACACTCCCCACTTACCAATAACATCCTGTTTTTTTCTTTCATCAGTGGCTTCTAGAGTAAATGAAATTTCATAGTTGAATCATCCATTTTGTTATCTGGTACAAATTCAATGCAGGCTTCCCAGGTGGCGCTAGTGGTAAAGAATCTCCCTGCCCATGCAGGAGACATTAGAGATGTGACCCTGGGTTGGGAAGCTCCCCTGGAGGAGGGCACGGCAACCCACGCCAGTATTCTTGCCTGGAGAATCCCATGAACAGAGGAGCCTGACAGGCTACAGTCAATGGGGCCGCGAACAGTCAGACACGATGAAGCAACTTAGCATACATGCATGCACAGACTCAATGCATAAAGTTTCGGAGGACTCTGATCTGTTCTGAATCTATCTACTTCTACTCAACTTTTTACACTTCACAGCATAAAATAATTCATAACATCCAATAACATATTTTTCTATTCTACTTCTATGTCCCCTACCCCCAAATGTAGCAAATCTCTCCTTGCAATAAATGTCTTATTTTTAAAAGTTTGTTATTATTAACTTATTTAAGTTTTCTACAAACCTGCACTTATTATCGGAGAAGGCAATGGCACCCCACTCCAGTACTCTTGCCTGGAAAATCCCATGGACAGAGGAGCCTGGTAGGCTGCAGTCCATGGGGTCTCGAAGAGTCAGACACAACTGAGTGACTTCACTTTTACTTTTCACTTTCATGCATTGGAGAAGGAAATGGCAACCCACTCCAGTGTTCTTGCCTGGAGAATCCCAGGGACGGGGGAGCCTGGTGGCTGCCGTCTATGGGGTCGCACAGAGTTGGACACGACTGAGGCGACTTAGCAGCAGCAGTAGCAGCACTTATAATTCCCAATATATTTACCAAATTTGGCTCTAAATGAATGGTAACTGTTTTTTAAAAGAAAAGGATAGAAAAGGATCGACAATGATTTTTTTAAAAATGAATCTTTTTCAGATGTTGCTGTTGTTTGGTTGCTAAGTCATGTCTGACTCGTTGCAGCCCTATGGACTGCAGCACGCCAGGCTTCCCTGTCCTTCATTATCCCCCAGAGTTTGTTCAGATTCGTGTCCACTGAGTCACTGATGCTACCTAACCATCTCATCCTCTGCCACTTCCTTCTTCTGCCTTCAATCTTTCCCAGCATCAAGATCTTTCCCAGTGAGTCAGTTCTTCACATCAGGTAGCCAAAGTACTGGAGCTTCAGCTTCAGCATCAGTCCCTCCAATGAATATTCAGGACTGATTTCCTTTAGGATGGACTGGTTTGCTCTTCTTGGTGTCCAAGGGAGTCTCAAGAGTCTTTTCAGCACAATTTTAAAGCATCAATTCCTTGGCACTCAGCCTTCTTTACATCCAACTCTCACATCCATACACGACTACTGGAAAAACCATAGCTTTGACTATATGGACCTTTGTTGGCAAAGTGATGTCTTTGCTTCTTAATCCTCTTCATATAAAACTTCACAAATTATAAGCTCTTACACAATACCTCATAAAACCAAACAGTTTAAAAAATTCTAGCTTAGACTATCATAATGAGAAGGGCAACATTACAGACTGAATCATAAGACTTGTCATGTAACTTTGAAGTAGGCAATGTTCAGACTTTTTCTAATTCTAGCAATTGTCTTACAAGTTCATGCTAAGGTCGGAATTAACAAATACTGGCCCAGGATCTCCAAAATACCTAGCAGATTGTTAATTGTTATTAAAGATTCAAAGGGCTAGGAGGAATACTCTAAAATTTCATAATCAAATGAATCAGATACTTGTTTTTCAATCAGAAGTCACTTACTAAGTGAAGACAATGAGCTGGATAGACGCTCACAAGCAGATGCTCCCTGTTCAGCAAAGAACTGCAAAAGTCTTTTGTATCTGAGGGTGTCTACATGTCTGCTCCATGCTCACTGGTCTATGTCTACATGTCTCAAGTTCAACATCCCAGGAGGGTTCTAAGTGGTCTGACAAATCACTGTTTCCCTCAGAGCACAGCCTTCATACCAAACTACTTTAAACCACTCATTCTTCAAACCATTTATCACTCACTCTTCATGCTAGCTGCCCTTTTTATTGGGCTCCCAACACTGGCTCACCACTTGTGACTAGGGCAATGGTGTCAGGCCATTTCAGTGGAACCATTTATGGTACTTTTGGTCACCAGGGGTTATGGTTGTGACAGACATTCTCAGAGGTAAAAGACCCACTACACTATATATATATATATTTTTTTTTTTTCTCACTGGAGTTAATTCACGAGTAGTCAGCTGTAAAATATTACATTTATTGAATCATCATAATTATGGTTTAAGTGTATTTTCTGTAGGATCCTCATTTGTATTTTCCTTTTAGACTTGGGGAGTTTTGAACGAACCAGAGATGGTTCCAATTAAGGGGAAGGGAGAGAACAGAGAGAGAGAGAGAGAGAGAGAATGGGAAACACTTCAGAGGCTGAGAGATTTGAGTCAAGGTTATTCAGGTGCCATCAAAGTAGAATCCTGGATTCCATGCAGTGGGGTCTTCTATTCAACACACTTCACACCATAATCTCATTTTTACATTTTGTCTTGTTGTCTAAAATCAAAACAGCAAAATCAAAAGAATAAAAATAACAGGAGTTCTCAAATTCTCTATTTAAATATTCCTCACTTAGAGTTGGAGAAGGCAATGGCACCCCACTCCAGTACTCTTGCCCAGAAAATCCCATGGATGGAGGAGCCTGGTAGGCTGCAGTCCATGGGGTCGCTAAGAGTCGGGCACGACTGAGCAACTTCACTTTCATGCATTGGAGAAGGAAATGGCAACCCACTCCAGTGTTCTTGCCTGGAAAATCCCAGGCAAGACGGGGGAGCCTGGCGGGCTGCTGTCTATGGGGTTGCACAGAGTCGGACACGACTGAAGTGACTTAGCAGCAGCAGCACTTAGAGTTAAGCTCAGTTAAGGGTCTGAGCTGAACTGATCTGACTCATTTCTAAGCCTGCTAGAATCACCCTTTTCTCTGATCTCTGTCTATATCTCTGCAGGTCCTGGTCAACAGCATGGATGGTGTGTGCCCTTAGTCTCAGGGAGCACTCAGCCAGCCTGCCTGAGTCATAAAGGAACTACAGCAGAATGTCTTCCTAGAGGTAAGTGATTTGTTATATCATCTTTAGTCAAAGGATAAAAACACTACAGATATTTTGATTTTTGTTTTTTGTTTATCGCCAGTTCACTATAACTAAACTGAAAAGGCTTATGAATTCACATAGTGCCAACTTGAATGACCAGGTGCAGTAACTTTTCTTGTTGAAATAAAAACTTAACCCCAACAGGCACATACGTAGCTTCTATACCTGATTCTTACTCTCCCCTCATGTATCATCCTTTTTCCTTACACAGCTGCTGAGACCTTATTTCCTTTGGGGGGGGAAAAAAATGGGATTTCACCCTTTTCCCAATTCAGGTACTAACTAAACTTCTTTTTCTTAGTGATTTGAGTCAAGCCCATGCCAAATTCTTATGAAAAGAGGAACCAAGTACACTGCTTTTCACACTAACAAATAATTCCATTAAAATACATCTCATATGGCCTCACAATTGCACTTTTTAGCAGAATGATAGCCTGGGCCAAAGCCCATCACAAAAAAAGACATGAGAAAAGTGAAAAGCTCATCACACCAGAAAACTCACACTGATGTTGGACTAACCAATGAGTTCATCTTATGGTGCTAATTTTTCTCCATTCTAGCCTTTAAAGAGACGCTTCCACCTGGAAAGATGAATGGAACTTAAAAGATGGTGGAGTGAGCTGATGGGATACAGTACCTTCTGATTTAGACAAAGGTGCCTTTTGGAAACTATCAAAGTTTCCAAAAGTAAGTGGTTACACAGAAAAATTAAAGAAATTAAATGGAATCATCCTAATCAGGGAGTAGATTTTAAAATATACGTGTAATATATGTGTGTTTAAAATCTAACCTCACTCTGAGCAATTTCAGAGGCTGAAGTCTTACTGCATTAATCATAATGGTTAGGTGTTGGCTCTGCTTATCCTAAACTCAGACAAGCTAAAAGGAAGGGAGATTAATCTGATAAAGGCATCAGTACTTCTAATCGGACTGATGGGAAAGTGTAATACGGGTGTATGAGATGAGACAATGTTGGGTGAATTATAGCGAAGTGATGAACTACCTTGAAGCTGAAGCAATCAAATAGATAGCTCTCAAAATTACCAAGGCATCTTTATTCAACACTTCGGGACAAGTATTCCCAACTCAGCCTTCTTTACAAAGAGCAGAAGCACTTTGTTGTATTTGGTGAAATGAAATCTTAATAGAAGAGCATCGGCTAAGGCTGCTACCCATCACTTACCAAAATTAAATGCTAGATATTAATTTCCTTTCTAAGAGGAGGAGATGACATTTTGATATTATTTTCAATTCACAAAATAGTTAAAAATCCCAGAGAAGAGTGAATGAACAGTTTTTAAAAATGTCTCTCACATATTTGTGCATTGTGCACTCTTTTTAATTAAAAGGAATGTGAAACATTTGTTGCTCATCCTTGTCTTATAAATAATTTAGCAAGCCATTATTTTGTATTCAGAAAAAAAAAGATAATTGTCTATAAATTATTATGATTGAATACAATAAAGTCAAGATATCTTGTAATTGGTAGGGAAGAGCAAATAGTTCCTTCTGGAGTATTTTGTTTTGCTCCTGTCTGATAGATAAAAATTTCAAAAAATGAGACCATAAAGAAATATCCCCCTAAAAGCTACCCCTAATCTCACTATCAAGAGATAACTACCATTAACAGTTTTGCCTTACACAAATGCATACATACATATGTAATATATAAATAAGCACATGCAATTCTGTTTTATATATATACATATACATTATATATATGTGTGATGTGTACACATACATGCATGCACATATATATATTTAATGAAATCAGACTACACAGTTATCTTTGAATCCAGCTTTCTTTTCTTAAAAATATATTGTAGGCATTTTTTCAAATTAATAGGGAAAGATCTATGTTAACATATTTAACAATGTCACAGTACTACATTTTATGTGTCTATCATTTAACTTAACATACTAGTAAATGCTTCCCTGGTGGCTCAGATGGTAAAGAATTTTCCTGTAATGCAGGAGACCTGGGTTCAGTCCCTGGGTTGGGAAGATCCCCTGGAGAAGGGAATGGCTACCCACTCCAGTATTTTGGCCTGGAGAATTCCATGGACAGAGGAGCCTGGTAGGCTACAGTCCATGGGGTCACAAAGAGTCAGACATGACTGAGCAACTTCACTCACATACCAGTGAATATTCAAGTTGTTTTCAACCTTGCCACTATGAACAGGATACATCTTTGATTTAAAACCTGAAGTCATACAAATATGAAAAATTTTATTTAGGCTACTTCATGCTGTGAAACATGAATACTAGACAAATACTCCAATGAGTAATGATACTTTATAAACCTTGAAACTGTAATCCCACTTGGCATTATATGTATGTTTTTCTATTAGCTCAGAATATTTCATATTTCCTCTAGTGTATTCCTTTGGAGGAGTCACAGAGTGGTTATTGTTCTCTGCATTTAACTATTGACTTCCGGTTGAAGCATCCAGTTATAAATGGGAGAGAGGAAACTAACTAAGTCTGAGGAACATAGTTGCTTGTATCTATTTTGTGTTCTTTCCAACAGACCACAGCCTTCCCCAGCTGTTCTTGGTGTGGGAGGACCCTGGGGAATTAACTAGCCTGATTCCACATTCCTGTCTCTTTGCTTCAACTGTAGTGCTCTATTCTGCCTTCATCCAATATCTTGTTTAACTTTGGCTGAAAATGTCAGAATACCTCTGATTAGGCTTCCTTCGACTGTAATCACTTCTGTACTCTAAAACACCTTAGATTAATTAAATGCAGTATTCATTGAGAGTTTATTTTGTGATCTTGAATTTTATGTGGCGATCTATGTTCTCTAGTCTGCAAACTGCTCATCAGAGACCCAAGATGCTATTTACTTGAAATTCCCTAAAGGTAACTCGCAATTTAAATAACACATATTGAATATAGTATTTTAAACAATACTGTACCATACAGTAATGAGAAATATTTTAGGTTGTGGATACCATCAATACTTTCTCGTTGTATTATGTAAAACTATTTATCTACTGTTTTAATTAATTTAAAGAGGAAGGTCCTTCAGGTATTAGTTCTACTTTGAATTTATTTTGAAGAGATTTGAAATACAAAATCCATGATTTTCAAATGTTGAAAACCATTAGACTAGAATGAAAGTAATATATGGAGCTGTATTTCATAAATTATAGTAGCATGGTTTTTTAAATGCTTCATAGTTAAGTCAATCTCATTTGATTTTTTATATTATTTACTATAGTAGTTTTTGAAGTACCTTTTAGTAAAAATGCATACCTTTATACAATTTGTCCAGCTTTTGAATACATTTTTCCATATTTTGAGAAGAGATCAAATGATGGCAATACAGTTTGGAAATCCTAGGAGGAAAAAGATCAACAATTACCAAATAGGTCTTAACTGATTTACAGTATTTTGTTATAATTTATATTAAACTGCTAGATAGATATCATCTAACTGCACAGCAAACCTCCCATCACATCCACACACACACACAAAAAACAAAATTAGCAGTTAATTTTTATTAGTTGAAAGCCAGATACATGAAGCTTTCTTAAGCACATAGTTTTGTTCTGTTTTTTAAGTTTTTAAGACTGCGTGGATCACAACAAACTGTGGGAAATTCTTAATAAGATGGGAATACCAGACCACCTTACCTGTCTCCTGAGAAACCTGTGTGCAGGTCAAGCAGCAACAGTTAGAACTGAACACTGAACAACTGACTGGTTCAAAACTGGGAAAGAAGTATGACAAGGCAGTATACTGTCACCCTATTTAACTTATATGCAGAGTACATCAGATGAAATGCCGGGCTGGAAGCATCACAAGCTGGGATCAAGATTGCCAGGAGAAATATCAACAACCTCAGATATGCAGATATGATATCATTATGTGTATATGGCCGGAAGCAAAGAGGAACTAAAGGGCCTCTTGATGAAGATGAAAGAGAAGAGTGAAAAAGCTGGCTTAAAACTCAACAGTCATAAAACTAAGATCATGGCATCCAGTGCCATCACCTCATGGCAAACAGGAGAAAAAGTAGAAACAGGGACAGCTTTTATTTTCCTGGGCTCCAAAATCACTGCAGATGGTGACTGCAGCCATGAAATTAAAAGATACTAGCTCCTTGGAAGGAAAGCTATGACAAGCCTAGAGAGTGCATTAAAAAGCAGAGATATCACTTTGCCAACAAAGGTCCATATAGTCAAAGCTATGGTTTTTCTAGTAGTCATGTACAGATATGAGAAAAAAAAAAGTGAAAATATTAGTCATTCAGTTGTGTCTTACTCTTTGTGACCCCATGGGCTGTAGCCTGCCAGGAATGTTCCATGGAATTCTCCAGGCAAGAATACTGGAGTGGGTAGCCATTCTCTACTCCAGAGGATCTTTCCAACCCAGGGATCAAACCCAGTCTTCTGCATTGCAGACAGATTCTTTACCATCTGAGCCACCAGGGAAGCCCATGGATGTGAGAGTTGGACCATAAAGAAGACTGAGCACTGAAGAATTGATGCTTTCTAACTGTGGTGCTGCAGAAGACTCTTGAGAGTCCCTTGGACAGCAAGGAGATTAAACCAGTCAATCCTAAAGGAAATCAACCCTGAACATTCATTGGAAGGACTGATGCTGAAGATGAAGCTCCAATACTTTGGCTAGCCGATGTAAAGAGCTGACTTATTGGAAAAGATCCTATTGCTGGGAAAGATTGAAGGCAGGAGGAGAAGGGAGTGACAGAGGATGAGATGGTTGGACAGTATTACAGACTCAATGGACATAAGTTTGAGCAAACTCCGGGAGATAGTGAAGGACAGGGAAGCCTGGCGTGCTGCAGTCCATCAGGTCACAAAGAGCTGGACATGATTTAGTGACTAAACAACAACAGCCAACTAACAATGTTGTGATAGTTTCACACGCACAGCAAAGTGACTCAGCCACACATATACATGTATCCATTCTCCACCAAATTTCCCTCCCCTTCAGGCTGCCACATAACATTGAGCAGAGTCCCCTGTACAGTAGGACCTTGTTCATTATCCATTTTAGTATAGCAGTGTGAACATGTCCATACCAAACTCCCTAACTCTCCCTTCCGGTAACCATAAGTTCATTCTCTAAGCCTGTGAGTCAAATACATAGTTTTTAAGAGTTGTAGATGACAGCCTGGAGAAGTTCTGAGCAACACAATGGCATGGGCCCCTGTCTGCATAGAGCTCACAGTCTACATGTTTTACCTTGACCTGGACAATGGTGGATTTAGCTCCTTTGGTGACACAATTTTTCTTCTGCATTTCCCCTCAATGAATTGTCTCTAGCAAAACCCCTGTTTACTGAACATGTTACTTCTCAGTCTTTATACTTAGAGATGCCTCCACCTCAACGGCTTTATCTCTGTATCCTCATGGTTCATTCCTCCCTTTCATCACATCCCTGTTCAAAGAGACCTTTTGTGACTACCTGCACATAAAACAATACCCCTGAAACGCTCTATTATTTTAAATGGTCCTATTTTCTTCACAGCTATTACTACTCTTTAATACTGTATATTTATTTTGTGTCCTGCATGAGATTATAAGCTTCATTCGGGGAAGTGCCCTGTTTTGTGCAAAAGAGTATTTGCTGACTGAATGAATGAAAAGGGAAGGGTGTTACATCCAAATACTTAAAACAGAGGGACACTTGCGGTAAGTATCACAGAACTGATTCACACAAATGCTGAGGAAGTGCGGAAGGAAGAGAGGACAAATCATTTTTTGTTGAGTAACCAAAGAAGCAGCATTTGACTGAGAACAGAAACGAATGCTTTTCAGGCATGTTAAACTGGCAGTCATTAGAGAGGTGAAACACTAAATGGACAGTGGATTTTGTAAGTAAGTGGTCAGACCATATAAAAGCATATGTTTCTCCTTTGCAAAGGATGTTTATCCTCAATGGAAATGATTCGGGGTAATTTTATTTAAGAAAACCTCCGAAGGAAGGACCTCTGCCCAGGGTCGACCTCTTTAGAGGGTTCCTGCATTACAAACATACAGAAAATAAGTGTATTGAAGAATATGCAGGAACCTTTGTCACTAGTGATCTGGCTCTCCCCTCTGGCACAATAGAGCCCCAACTCTAAGTATCGGCTTCTATGAATAACGCTATTCAGGCCCCAGGGAAAAGCCCCACATCTGTTGCTTTGTGTTTATGGAACAAAAGCGACTAAGCCCAAGTGACATGAAGGACAAGAGGTTGTAACAGACACTGCTTTAGAGTATGAAAAAAATCTGCGTGACAAAAATGCTTAAGTAAAAGACAAATTCATTAGTTTGAGCAAAATCCTTCCTTTTGGATAGCATGAACGCAACAGAACTTTATATAATGAAGTATTATTTTCTTGGGGTGCTGAAATCCATATTCTGGCTTTCTTTCTATTTGATACTGTGATTCTAGGGGCACTCAGTAATCGACGTAGCATTTGCAAGAGTAGCACATGACACAGAGGGTATATTTTGAGATAGTAAGTAATTCATATTACTTTTAAACTTGAATGTCTGAGGGTAGGCATATGCGTGAAGCATTACTGTGATTTTTTACCATTAGCAATGATGAATCCTGAAGACGAGAATAATGAACAACTTGTTCTATAAATATTTATGTGCAACAATAATCTAGGTTTCAAGACAGTAAATGAAAAGGTTAGTTTTGTGCAAATGATCTTAAACTTTTGATAATTGTAGCTATGTTTTTAATATATATTTTTATAACTGTATTTATATATTTAGTTTTGGCTGTGCTGGGTCTTCCTTGCTGCACAGGCTTTTCTCTGGTTTTGGAGAGTGGCGGCTACTCTCGAGTTGCGGTGATTGGGCTTCACGTTGTAGTGGCTTCTCTTGTTCTAGAGCGCAGGCTCTAGGGCGTGTTAGCTTCAGTAGCTGTAGCACATGGGCTCAGCGGCTGCCATTCCAGGGCTCTAGAACTCAGGCTCAAGAGTTGTTCTATTAGCAGCTCTGCGGCATGCAGGATCTTCCAGGACCAGGGATTGAACGCATGTTGCCTTCATTGGCAGGTGGATTCTTTATCACTGAGCCACCAGGGAAGCCACAGCTATGTTTTTTATCTTATTATAACAAACAATTTTTGTTATTTAAAATGTTTATTTCTAATTTTTTCCTCTTTAAAAAAATGAAATATAATTGATTTATAATACTTTATCAGTTTTAGGTATACAGCATGCTGCTACTGCTGCTGCTAAGTCACTTCAGTCGTGTCCAACTCTGTGCGACCCCATAGACGGCAGCCACCAGGCTCCCCCGTCCCTGGGATTCTCCAGACAAGAACACTGGAGTGGGTTGCCATTTCCTTCTCCAATGCATGAAAGTGAAAAGTGAAAGTGAAGTCGCTCAGTCGTGTCCGACTCTTCGAGACCCCATGGACTGCAGTCTACCAGGCTCCTCCATCCATGGGATTTTCCAGGCGAGAGTACTGGAGTGGGGTGTCATCGCCTTCTCCATACAGCATAGTGATTCAGTATTTATACAGATTATACTCCATTGAAAGTTATTATAAGATACTGAGTATAATTCCATGTGCTATACCATATATCCTGTTGCTTATCTGTTTTACAATAGTATTTAGTGTCTCTTGATTCTCTACTCCTAGTTTTCCCCTCTCCTTCCCTCTCCCCTTTAGCAACCGGTGGTCGTTTTCTCCATCTGTAAGTCTGTTTTTGTTTTGTGCATACTTTTTTTGTATTATTTTTAGCTTATGCATATAAATGATACCATATAGTATTTTTCTTTTACTGTCTGATATCCATTAGAAATACATTTCTACATGAAATGAGGAACATTAGAGAATAAATAGATGAAGGGAAAGATCTTAATTAATCTTACAAATAACAGTCTTGTTCAAAATAATAACAACAACAATGTAATCAGTGATTATAGCTTATGGATAAGATAAATAAATGACAACAATATTATAGGGAATGGGAGGGAGGAGCTGGGAATAATCTGTTAAAAGGTAGGTGAACTGCCCATGAAATAATATAGTGTTATTTGAAAGTGGACTTGGATTAGTCATAAATGTATATTCCAAACTCTAGAGTAACCACTAAAAAAAATTTTTTTAAGAAGTAGAATTGATGTGCTAAGAGGAGAAAAAAATGAAATCATATAAATGCTAAATTAAAACTAGCAAAGCCAGAAAGAGTGGAAGGCAAAACCAAAACAAAAAACCAACAAAGAACAAGGTAATGAATGGAAAACAGATATAAATACATAGATACTAATCCAATTATATTAATATCACTTTAAGTGTGATTTTAAATATACTAATAAATAGTATATTTAAATAAACTAATAAAAGGCAGTTACTGTGGATACAAAACAAGACCCAACTATATAGTGGGTACATGAAACCTGTATGCTGTGCTTAGTCACTCAGTCATGTTCGACTCTTTGTGACCCTTTGGACTGCAGCCCACCAGGCTCTTCTGTCCATGGGATTTTTCAGGCAAGAATACTGGAGTGGGTTGCCATTTCCATCTGAGCTATCAGAGAAGCCCATATGAAACCTACTTTAAATTAAAAAAAAAAAAACAGATTAAAAGTGAAGGGATGGAGAAAGATATACCATCTAACATTAATTAAAAGAAAGTTGAAGTAGACACATTAATTTCAGACAAAACAGACTTCACGATGAGAATTATCTGGAATAAAGACAGGCATTACATGATAAAGGGGTCAATTCTGGAAGAAGACATAACTGTCCTTAATGTGTATGTACCTAACAACAGAGCATCAAAATATATGAAGTAAAAACTAATAGAACTGCAAGAAACGATAGACAAATTCGCTACTGTAATTGGAGTCTTCAATACCGCTTTATAAATAACTGACAGACCCAGCAGGCAGAATGTCAGTAAGGATACAATTGAACTGAACAGCACCGTCACTCAACTGGATGTAACTGGCATTTATAGACTTCTTCATCCAACAATAACCACACACTCTTCTCAAGCTCTCATGGACTATTCACCAAGATAGATCACATTCTGAGCCATAAATCGTACCTCAACAATTTCAAAACAGTAGACATCATACAAAGTATGCTTTTAGACCATGATGAAATTAAACTGAAAATTAATACCAAAAAGACAGTGTAAAATTTCTGGGTATATTTGGAGATTAAATAACACATTACTAAATAGTATATAGTCAAAGAAAAAAAATGTCAAGAAAAAAATATTTTGAGTTAAAACTAAAATACAACCTGTCAAAATTTGTGGGATGCAGCAAAAGCAGTGTCTAGAGGGAAATTTATAACAGTGAAGTCATATAGTAGAGAAGATGAAAGATCTCGAGTCATTAACCTAAGCTTCCACTTAGAAACTAGAAGCTAGTTTCTAGGAAACTAGGAAAAGCGTAGATTAAACCCAAAGTAAGCCAAAGAAAATAAAATCAGAGTCGAATCTGAAAACAGGAAATCAATAGAAAAAAAATCAGCAAAACAAAAACTAGTTCTTTCAACAAGTGACAAATACCTAGTCAGGCTAAGAAAAAAGAAAGAAGATACGACTTACAAATATTAGAAATGAAAGCTGAACCATCACTACTGATCCCACAACATTAAAAGGATAATAAAGGAATGTTATGAACAACTCTGTTCATAAATTTGATAACTTAGGTGAAATGGACCAGTCAAGGAAGTCACAGTCTACTAAAACTCAAACAGGAGAAATAATCTGAATAGGTCTATATTTATTTGTAAAAAATGAATAAATAATTAAAAACTTTCCAAAACAGGCCCAGATGATTTCACTGGTGAATGATACCAAACAAAGAAGAAACGATACCAATTCTTTGTAATTCCTTTCAGAGTACAGAAGCACGGGAAGCACTTTCTAATTCATTCTGCTTCATCATCTATAAAACGGAGATATCTTGCACGATTGGTATGAGGATTAAATAGGATAAAACACTTGGCATTTGCCATTAGTTTCTTCCTCTGCCTTTCATTCAAGGGTAAAAATCTGTTCATATTCTATCCACCATGTGCTTTTAAAAGTTAAATAAACTCCATTTACACATATGAGAGACTGATTATGGTACAATAATGTAGTGAAACAGGACTGAAAGAATTTTGATCATATCTTCCATCAGTAAAAATATTTTAAGCATCCTCAATATATTTTGGAGAAGGCAATGGCACCCCACTCCAGTACTCCTGCCTGGAAAATCCCGTGGACAGAGGAGCCTGGTAGGCTGCAGTCCATGGGGTCGCACAGAGTCGGACGTGACTGAGCGACTTCACTTTCACTTTTCAATTTCATGCATTGGAGAAGGAAATGGCAACCCACTCCAGTGTTCTTGCCTGGAGAATCCCAGGGACAGGGGAGCCTGGTGGGCTGCTGTCTATGGGGTCGCACAGAGTCAGACACGACTGAAGCAACTTAGCAGCAGCAATATATTTTGGTTATCTGTTTGAAATTATATATGTGTAAATACAATGTGAAATAGACATACAAATGTGATAAAAATAAATAGAAGCTGTAATATTTTCTTCCTTCATTCCTTTGGATATTTTTGTGTACTTAGTTCTGGGTCCTTCTAATATAATGAGTGAGACAATAATGAATTCTGTGATATACTTTAACCTGTATGTTGCACTAACATTTGAACACCTACAGTGTATCAGCACCCTGCTACATAGCTTCCAACTAACAGTAAAACAAAGGGCTTCCCTGGTGGCTCAGCAGTAAAGAATATGCCTGCAATGTAAGAGACCTGGGTTCAATCCCTGAGTCTGGAAGATGCCCTGGAGAAAGAAATGGCAACCCACTCCAGTATTCTCGCCTGGGAAATCCCATGGACAGAGGAGCCAAGCAGGCTAAAGCCCATGGGGTTACAAAGAGTCAGACATGACTTCGCAACTAAACAACAGTGGTAACCAAAACTTAGCTGTGTCTTCCCAGGATCCCTCACAGGGAAGTGGGAGAGCCAGACAATAGGCATTGAGAGTTGTGTAGATAAACAAGGACTGACTCTTCAAGTACCTGTACTTTACATCCCGTAATAGAAAATCTTTCACAAATTCTTTATCATTCTTATTTTATTTGAAACCCTACTTTCTATTGAAAGTGAAAGTTGCTCAGTCCTATCTGACTCTTTGTGACCCCATGGACTATAGAGTCCATGGAATTCTCCAGGCCAGAATACTGGAGTGGGTAGCCTTTCCCTTCTCCAGGGGATCTTCCCAACCCAGGGATCAAACCCAGGTCTCCTGCATTGCAAGCAGATTCTTTACCAGCTGAGCCACAGGGAAGCCCACTTTCTTACCTGGCCCTATTGAACCAATGACTGTTATCTCTGGTATAGAAAGAGCTGGATTCGCCATTAAGTCAGCTTTGTTCAGTCGCTAAGTCATGTTCAACTCTTTGTGACCCCATGGACTGCAGCACGCCAGGTTCCCTGTCCTTCACTATCTCCCAGTTTGCTCAGACTCATGTCCATTGAGTCGGTGATGCCATCCAACCAGCTTTGGTTTCAGAAAAAATCGGGTGCTGGTTCTCATTTGTTTATAATATGCCTCAAATATATAAACAGACCACCCTGCCCTGGGAAACTATTTATTAGTTCAAGAAACCACCAGCACAACACTTGTGCATTGTCACTTTTGAAATGGGGGGTGAGGGACGGCTTTTCTGAAAAATAACCTCATCAAGGAAAAACACTGGGGATGTAATTCTAAATCCTGCCACAGCCCTTGCTTGCCAGAGCAGACAGCTTTTGCCATTAGGATGCCCAGCCAAACACAAATAATCCACTGCCAAAATGAGCTCCTTGGGACAATTTAGGACTCTTTGGAAGTGAACGGCTCTTTGAGCTGGAATGCAGCCCGGGTCCATTTTCAAACCCAAGTCAAAATGACAAAGAGCAAATTTCCTGGGCCACTCACCCTCAAAGTGTAAGATTACTTTAGGTTGGCAGCTGTGCTGTTTATCTAGTTATTTAAGGCTTTTCATCAGATACTCACAACCAGCTTCAATGTTGGTAAGCAGGGCAGAGCTGATACACTAAAGTAGAAAAAACCTCCAAGATTAAAAGGGAAGGATGGAAACCAAAGGTTATGCACACATTGGTCAGCTTAAAATATTCTTTTTACATATTCATATTGCAAAGATTTTCCTTAGAGCTAAACACACACACACACACACATACACACACACACAGAGAAAAAAGGAGAATGGCAAGAACTTTCAGCTGACTAGACAATACAGGAAAATATTTCCTGAAAGAGACCACAGTTAAGTCTGGGTAGTACTTGGGATTTTCCATAGTCTATAAACAAGAGTTTATTGGCAGGTTGAAAGATCACCCAGAATTATTCCTGCATGATCAAGCCTTGCTCTCATGACACGCAGAAAAGTCTGTGATGGCCCGAACATCTCCATTGTTTTGACAAAGAACATTCGTGCAATGGCTAAGAGTTCTAAGAGTTACTCTTTTTTTTTTCTGTTCACTATGAGTTTTCAGAAAGACATCCCAAAACAGTCTCTATTATTGTGCTCTTTTCAGCTCCCTTGTTTAGGATTTATTAAGTATTCATTCAATTAAATCATTTGTATATGTTTCCAAACAGCTTTTAGCTGAGTTGACAATACAACATCAATCTGAACCTAGAAAGGTAACCAAGTTCATCTGTCTGTTATGTCATGCTAGGAGTCTCACCGAGGGTATTTGTAAGGGTTCTTTGAGAACTTTAGGAGTTCTGTTCTGAGGCGGGTTCACTTTGGAGCTAAGCTGCCAGGGTGCTTGTTTCCTTGTTTGAAAGACAGAGATGAAATGATATAAAAATAATGACAGCCCACTCACAGGGCTGTTATTAGGATTACAAGAGTGCATGCTGCTGCTGCTGCTGTTAAGTCGCTTCAGTCGTGTCAGACTCTGTGCGACCCCAGAGACGGCAGCCCACCAGGCTTCCCCATCCCTGGGATTCTCCAGGCAAGAACACTGGAGTGGGTTGCCATTTCCTTCTCCAATGCATGAAAGTGAAAAGTGAAAGTGAAAGTGAAATCACTCAGTCATGTCAGACTCTTCGAAACCCCATGGACTACAGCCTACCAGGCTCCTCCATCCATGGGATTTTCCAGGCAAGAGTACTGGAGTGGGGTGCCATTGCCTTCTCCAACAAGAGTGCATAGGTAGGTTTAAAGATCCCTCAGTCATGTCTGACTCTTTGCGACCCCATAGACTGTAGCTCGCTAGGCTCCTCTGTCCATGGAATTCTCCAGGCAAGAATACTGGAGTGGGTTGCCATTTCCTTCTCCATTACGCTTACATGAGTTCATATTTACAAAGCAATTAAAACACTGTCTGGTATATAGCAAGTACTCAGTGTTAGCTATTTTCAGATAAGAAACTCTCAAAAACCCTTTAACTTTTATAAAAAGTAGTTGTGGAAAAATAACCCTAAACAGTTGCTTATTCAAAGGTCATTTATCTTTGGCTTCAGCGTGCATATTCTTATTTATAAGTAGGTACATCTAAATTCTAAAGTTGTATATTTGAGTTACTTTTAATTCTTTTTCCATTTTTATATGTTTCTTTTCCTTAACAGTTTTATCTTGTTCTTATTTAGTGCACGCTCCTTTCCCACCTTGATTATAAATGCTGAAGTGGGAAATGGTAGGCCAATATGTAAACTGAAGGGCCAATAATGGGATTTCTTGTTCGACTTTTCCATCGTGTTATGGGGTATATGGATTACAGCCATAGTAAAAGAGATACAGGACATAAAGATATATAAGAAGTAACAGGCCTAGATGCAGAAATATGGATGTACAGATAAAATGCGGCCTTAACTATTTAATTTCAACTATAAACAATAAGAACCTCATCTAAATAAAGTCACTGAAATGGAACACCCAACTGGAGACAATGTTGTAGTTAGAATCATCTGTAGCCTGTAAGTTGTTTTAATAACAGAGCTAATGAATGGTATCAGGGTAGGAGGTTCCAGTAACATAACTTTCAAACACAACGGTAGCCCATTTTAAGTAGTGAAGTGCAGGTAGTGTCCGACTCTTTGCAATCGCATGGACTATAGCTTGCCAGGCTCCTCTGTCCATGGAATTCTTGAGGCAAGAATACTAGAGTGGGTAGCCACTCCCTTCTCCAGGGGATCTGAAGTAGAAGGAACCTAAAGTAGAAGGAATACTTTAAATAGAAGGAACGCTATATGGGACCGGCTCTAAAGGGAATGTTTGGGCTTCCACCCAGTTAGTGTGCCGGAGAATATGCTGCAAAAATGTTCCAAGATGATATCACAATGGCTTAAAGAGAACCACTTAAGTGGGGAATACGACTGAAGCCAGACTTGTGACATTATATGCCTAAACACTAAGGGCTTCCCTTGTGGCTCAGCTGGTAAAGATTCTGCCTGCAATGTGGGAGACCTGGGTTCATTCCCTGGGTTGGAAAGATCCCTTGGAGAAGGGAACAGGCTACCCACTCCAGTATTCTGGCCTGGAGAATTCCATGGACTGTACAGTCACTTGGGATCGCAAAGAGTCAGACATGACTGAGGGGCTTTCACTTTCTAAATTCTAAGAGTTTTTGTAGGAAAGGAACTGAGTGCCTGTATCTAAGTAACTAGATATTCTAAGAAAGTTCTCAACAGTGGAAATAATTTCTAAAAGACAGGACACATTGCATTCACAGTTCTACTCCAAAGTTTTGGGGGTTTTTTTGGTCACTATGTCCTATGTGACTCTTTTGCAACCCCATGGACTGTAGCCTGCCAGGCTCCTCTGTCCATGGGATCCTCCAGGCAAGAATACTGGAGTGGGTTGCCATTCTCTTCTCCAGGGGATCTTCCCAACCCAGGGATCCAACCCACATCTCCTGCATTGCAGGCGGATTCTTTACCACTAAGCCACCGTGGAAGCCACTCCGAGGGTTTAGCTGGTACAAAATAGGGGCTTGAAAAGTATTACTTGACTGAAGGAATGACTGAATGATGGATAAATAGACTTTGGCCCTGGGGAAATCAGGCACCGTGGCCTGGTTGTTTATGAACAGAGCTCCACTAATTCACTTACACTGTCATATCCCAGTGCTGGAGTCACACAGCGTGAATGGACACCACCCCGGCTCCCAGGGATCAGGCGTGCAAGTCAGCTGCTGAATGGGGCCTCACCCATACCTTCTCATTTCCACTCATGCATTTACACCCCTTGAGAAGCACTGTCCAAGAGACATTTGGAGAAATAAAGAAGACTATTAATAATGATTACCTATTTCTCTCATTGATTCCACAAATGGTGTCTCATGTCAAAAAAGTAATTAGCTAGGAAAAATTCACCTAGAAATAATTCTTGATTCATTGTCTGGGGAAGTGGCAGCTGGAAAATTTTTTTAAGATGGCAATAACTAACTTTAGTCAAGGTCCAGTGTTTCTTTGTTTTTTCTTTAATTGTGGGCTCCAGTGAGAAAACAGTGATCCTCCTTCAAGAGGAGTACTAAGAGAAAATATCTTTTCCTCCACTTTTCTTGAAATTGTTCACATCTAAATTTTTGTGATGGAATTTATTATTATTTCTTGGTTAGGTGGAGGGGGAGGACCCTGCATCCCTTGTGTTGTTGTTCATTTTCTAATTACCTCCTGAAAAAGCAAAACATCCTGAAACAATACAATGGGTAATTTAAAAGGCATAGCTAGCTAAAATGAAGGGTAATTTTCTACTTATTTTAATGACTTTGAAAATACAAATTGTAGCCTTGAAATAAACTTGAAATCAGATCTTAAAATAAAAAAGTAATATTGCCTTGCCTTCATAAAAGCCAGTTTATCTCCTGTATACCATTTTCATCAAACAGTGTTTTCTACTTGTTGGTTTATTCTTTTACTGTGAGAAAGTGTGTGATAATGTGGGGTAGAAAAATCAAGAAATTAGTCTCACAGCAGGCAGCCTGCTAACAACACCATTTTCATCTTATCCTTCAAGCAGTGGCAGAAAACATATTAATTGCAGTTTAATTTATGCACCAAATATTTCATTTTAATTATACTTAATTTTTGTCAAGCTATAAAAATGTCAAGAGTTCTGACACAGTTTTTTTCTTACAAGATTTTTTAAATGAAAGAATTAAAACCAAATGCTGTTTCTGAAAGAAATTATGAAAGATTTCTAATTACTGCTTATGTTCTTGAAAAATTGCTAATCTACTAGCCCCAAAATAACATCAGGGAACATGTGAACTTGACACTTTATTACTCAATATTTGTAATTCTTAATAATATACATGCATCATTTATGTGGTGGAATTCTCACAGGAAGATTTTTTTGTTTGTAATTATAGGATATATCACTAACTATCATTGAATGGTGAATTTTCTTCATAGAAATGTTTTTGTGAATTCCTCTCAAGAAAACTAAGATGAGAATGAATGAAACTGATTGCTGCTGATACACCACATTGAAGTAAAGGATATTTAGCATTAACAGAAGTGGAAAGAAAAATGTCAAACCACCAGAGCTAAACAGTATTAATTATATTCAGAAAATATTTATTAAGCTCTTACTAGGTGCAAATCCTACCCAAACATTAAGCCTCATATAAAAATGCTACCTCCTCCTGGAAATCCTTGCCTCTTAAGATGCAAATTACATCTGTCAGGTACTGAATGCTTTTGGTGTGAGAACATCTTTCTCACAACCCTCTTATGTTCTCTGTTTTGTGACAGTAATTCTGCTCCACATTTTATCTCCCCACTAGATGATAAGGTTTCTGGGGGTAGGACCCAGGCTCTCTGTGTTTATATCCTCCATCTATCACATCCAAAAAATACTTGAAAATGAAAACCTACCAGTATGAATAAAATGTTCTGGGTATTATGTTTTGGGAAGTAACATTATGTTTTGGGAAGCCTCTCTATAAAATTTGTGTAACCTGTATCATTTGAAATTATTCAGACAACTTCTAGTTTTAAAATGGCGGAGTACTGAATTTCTTGCCTTATTTTACATTTTCAGAAATGGTACCCCCAAACACAGAGAACTATACAAATCTACAAAACTCCATCTTTCATGAAATCAGGAGACAACAAAGACCTCAAATTGTAACTTATGTTGAGAAACAGATAAAGGGTGGTGAAAGTGAAGGGTTAGTCAGTCAGTCGTGTCTGACTCTGCAATTCCATGGACTGTAGCCCTCTGTCCGTGGAATTCTTCAGGCAAGAATACTGGAGTGGGTAGCTATTCCCATCTCCAGGGGATCTTCCCAACCCAGGGCCTGAACCAGAGTCTCCTGCCTTGCAGCAATTCTTTACCATTTGAGTCACCAGGGAAGCCCCACAAAGGGTGGTATCAGACCTAAAAGGAATAGAGAGGAGACACACTTTCTGTCTGGAGAGGGGGATATCCTTGCAATGCCATCCTACTCTTCCTTCCTATACCCGGACCCTTCAGGTACTGAAATCATCAGACATCTCAGAAGGCAGAGGTGAAGCACAGGCTTGGCTGAAAGTCTCTATATAGAACACTTAACTATTATTAAAATTTTTTCAACAAATATTTATTTAATACTGTATTAATTATTTCTTGATGCATAAAAAATGACCACAAATTCAGAGGCTAAAATCAACACACATGTATTATCTGTCAGTTTCTGGGGCCAAGAATCTGGACATGGCTTAACTCAGTCTCTCTCCCCAGGTTCCCCCTAAGGAACCTCCCTTCCTATCTCCTCCTAGGTTCGGATGGTTTGTTTTCTGAGGGAAAACGTTGAAAAACAAAAACTGAAGCATTCAGGCATAGTAGAGGACAAGGGTTAGGCACCATACTGAGACGTAAGCAGAAGTCTTCATACTGAATGGTGAGAACACCCTTCTACTCCCTAGCCTGTTCCTAGCTCCCAACTCCCAAGCACTCTTGGCAGGGATTAGAGAACTGTTATTGGGGAAACTATATGGCCATAAGTATTGGCCCCTCCACAGATGGTCACCTCTACAGTGAAAGCCAATTCAGTGCCTCGTTTTAAAATATGAATGAACAGCCAAAGAGCAAAAGATGTTTGAGAAAAGCCTCCAACCTAAAAGACAGAAAGATCAACAACAACTAAACAATTTAGATGAGCTTCAGACAATGGAAGAAGAACCAAATATTGCTAAAATCTAAAACATACATCCTAAAAGACATTAATCAGAAAGGGTATTGCATCCATTAAGCAAGTATAGGATGCTGGGTTTTTAATTAAAAAGATAAGTGAATTAATAATGTGAAAGGAGAAAAAAACAAGTTGATAGAAAAAAATTTGAATTTAACACCAAGGAACTTTCCCAGAAAGTAAAACAAAGGACAATAATATGAAAATGGGAGATACAAGATTTTTTTTTTTAAAGTTGAGGGTAAAGGTAGAGAATTTGATCTCTGACTACAGGAGCTACAATAAACAGAATCGGAGAAAACGAAGAGAAAAGAATTGGAAAAGAATGCAGGAAAAATTCCCCAAAGCAGAAAGACAGATGGCAATGGCTTAAAATAAAGACACCTTTCAACTTAAAAATTCTGTATCTAATCAATATCAATTATGTGTGAGATTGAATTTTCAGAAATAAAAATTATACTGAGAGGCTGTTACAGGGCATGGGGAAATCTGACAAGAGGTGTGAAGAAAGTGAAAGGGGGAAAAGACAGTGGTAAATGCCAAGAAAAACAAGAGTAGTACAAGTAAGAAATATCTTAGAACACTTCTTAGTTTAATAGGAAACAATCTTTCTATAGTCAAAAAAGTAAAGTTTGATAATTTGCTGACTCAAAACTTATAATTACATTCCAAGAAAACATGGAGATGATAGCATAAAACACCCAACTTCTCATCTTCTATAGTTGAAGATCAGTGACTATCATCTAAAACTGATAAATCAAGAAATAGCATATTATTTAGCTAGAAGATTAAAGAATTGAAAGTGGTGATCTCTAGAAAGAAGGACTGGACGTGAAGAATGGGAGGAGTGGGTCAGGAGTATTTCAGACACTGCATTATAAATGTCTATTTCACTTGAACTCTGTACATGTTTTACTTTGATATAAAGTTAAAACAATTAGTGCACCAAAGTGTTTACTCTTCTCTTAGAATTAAGTTTCCTTTATACTTGGACAATTATTTATCAATTACATTCTTCTCAGTCATTGCTGCCCCATTATGATCAATTATATACAATACCTAACTATATTTATCTGAAAAACTTAAAGGTATGATTTCTCATATGTGTGGTTTTTTTTTTTTTTGCCATATTGCCCTTTCTGAGCATTTTAACAATGCTTGCCATAAGCAAGTCTATATAAGAAAGCATACTAAAATGCAGATGAGGTAGTCAATGGAAATTAATATATTTTATAATGCCAACTCCCTTTACAAGCTTTGGGAAAAATTATACACACATTTACTAGTCTATGTATAATACTTAATGTCTATATTTGAACTAAAATTATTAAAGATGATGATCTATTTAGTGTCCTTTTCCCCAACCTAATCAAATTAAGAAAGCAATGTGAATTTCCTCACAAGCTATTTCATACTCAGATGCCCTTGAACTTTACAGGGTCTGGACAAAAAAACATGTGCTGGTAAAATACTTTGGTATTCAAAATACTAAGAAATGTTTATTTGCTTTTGCCATACAAAGTACAATTTATTACAGAACACTTACATATAACTCCTAATTTATTTAAAGTTTATAAGTTAAAGATTTTCATTTATAAAATTGGAATATAATACATAAAAGAATTTCTTCTCAATATTTAACACATTATTTCATTATTTTTGAACAATATAAAAATTAAAGATTGAGAAGATATAAAAATAGAAAAATTTAAATAATTATAGCCTTTGATTATACTGTTGGCATAATCATGCAACATAAGAGAAGGAAGTCTTTTGAATAAAGTTAAATTCAACTGTCTATTATTGTATTGACTTACAGAACTTCTGTTCTGCAAGTAAGAATTTATCAGAAACAAAGTGAAATCAAGTATTTCTCACCATGGCCAATATATAATAACTGCTGATTAGTTGATATCTCTTTTGAAATTGTACTTTTAAAGCTAAACCATTAATATATGTTCTATTCACAGTACATAAATTATATAAAGTTGATACTTACAAACACTTGATAAACTCAGACCTGTTATGTAGGTAACTATTCTTTTTTTTTTAATATAAATTTATTTATTTTAATTGAAGGCTAATTACTTTACAATATTGTATTGGTTTTGCCATACATCAACATGAATCCGCCATGGGTGTACACGTGTTCCCCATCCTGAACCCCCCTCCCACCTCCCTCCCCGTACCATCCCTCTGGGTCGTCTCAGTGCACCAGCCCCAAGCAACCAGTATCATGCATCGAACCTAGACTGGTGATTCGTTTCATATATGATATTATACAAGTTTCAATGCCATTCTGCCAAATCATCCAACCCTCTCCCTCTCCCACAGAGTCCAAAACACTGTTCTATCCATCTGTGTCTCTTTTGCTGTCTCACTTATAGGGTTATCATTACCATCTTTCTAAATTCCATATATATATGCATTAGTATACTGTATTGGTGTTTTTCTTTCTGGCTTACTTCACTCTGTATAATAGGCTCCAGTTTCATCCACCTCATTAGAACTGATTCAAATGTATTCTTTTAATGGCTGAGTAATACTCCATTGTGTATATGTACCACAGCTTTCTTATCCATTCATCTGCTGATGGACATCTAGGTTGCTTCCATGTCCTGGCTATTATAAACAGTGCTGCGATGAACATTCGGTTACTGGTACTGGCACAAAGACAGAAATATAGATCAATGGAACAAAATAGAAAGCTCAGAGATAAATCCATGCACCTATGGACACCTTATCTTTGACAAAGGAGGCAAGAATATACAATGGATTAAAGACAATCTCTTTAACAAGTGGTGCTGGGAAAACTGGTCAACCACTTGTAAAAGGATGAATCTAGAACACTTTCTAACATCATACACAAAAATAAACTCAAAATGGATTAAAGATCTAAACGTAAGACCAGGTAACTACTCTTATGAAAGTGAAAGTCACTTAGTCATGTCCGACTCTTTGAGACTCCATGGACTATATAGTCCATGGAATTCTTGAGGCCAGAATCCTGGAGTGGGTAGCCATTCCCTTCTCCAGGGGATCTTCCCAACCCAGGAATTGAACCAGGGTTTCCTGCATTGCAGGGGGATTCTTTACCAGCTGAGCTACCAGGGTAGCCCACTATTCATATAATGTTGGTCAATTTATTATTCTATTTCACAAATCATTTTCATAATAAATATAAAATATATTCAGCATAAGAAAGGATAAAACAAGTATAAAACTATTAAGCATTCACAGCCTTAAGTTTGAAGTAGTGCAGGTTTGGTTTTGATGTGAACAGGCTAAAATAGTTTACTGCAGTATTAAAATGTCTTGCATCTATTAGCAACTTGATGATTAATATGAATTATTAATAGAAAACATCTCTAAATTAAGCTTGATAGAGTAAAAGAGTTCCAAACAAATCAAAATCTTCCAGAGGTAATTCATACTGTCTTTTTAACAAATAATACAGAATGGTCTTGACTTTATTCAGTGTTATTAAGTAAAATTTTGACAAGTATGTATTCACTTTTCTTAGGAAAACAAAGGCAAAGTAAGAATTGTTTTATATTGAAAAGTCACATAAGAACTCCACTTTATCGTAGATGTAATATTAACAATCTAAAAATGACAGAATGATCTCTGTTTATTTCCAAGGCAAACCATTCAATATCACAGTAATCCAAGTCTATGCCCCGACCAGTAATGCTGAAGAAGCTGAAGTTGAATGGTTCTATGAAGACCTACAAGACTTTCTAGAACTAACACCCAAAACAGATGTTCTTTTCATTATAGGGGACTGGAATGCAAAAGTAGGAAGTCAAGGGCTACCCGGAGTAACAGGCAAATTTGGCCTTGGAGTACAAAACAATGCAGGTCAAAGTTAACAGGATTTTGCCAAGAGAATGCACTGGTCATAGCAAACACCCTCTTCCAACAACACAAGAGAAGAAGACTTTACACATGGACATCACCAGATGGTCAACACTGAAATCAGATTGATTATATTCTTTGCAGCCAAAGACAGAGAAGCTCTATATAGTCAGCAAAGATAAGACTGGGAGCTGACTGTGGTTCAACCACGAACTCCTTATTGCCAAATTAAGACTTAAATTGAAGAAAGTAGGAAAAACCACTAGACCATTCAGGTATGACCTAAATCAAATCCCTTACAATTATACAGTGGAAATGACAAATAGATTCAAGGGATTAGATCTGATCGACAGAGTGCCTGAAGAACTATGGACGGATTTTCATGACATTGTACAGGAGGCAGGGATCAAGACCATCCCCAAGGAAAAGAAATGCAAAAAGGCAAAATGGTTGTCTGAGAAGGCCTTACAAATAGCTGAGAAGAGAAGCTAAGCTAAAGGCAAAGGAGAAAAGGAGAGATATATTTATTTGAATGCAGAGTTCCAAAGAATATCAAGGAGAGATAAGAAAGCCCTCCTCAGTGATCAATGCAAAGAAATAGAGGAAAACAATAGGATGGGAAAGACTAGAGATCTCTTCAAGAAAATTAGAGATACTAAGGGAACATTTCATGCAAAGATGAGCACAATAAAGGACAGAAATGGTATAGACCAACAGAGGCAGAAGATATTAAGAAGATGTAGCAAGAATATACAGAAGGACTATACAAAAAAGATCTTCATGACCCAGATAACCATGATGGTGTGATCACTCACCTAGAGCCAGACATCCTGGAATGTGAAGTCAAGTGGGCCTTAGGAAGCATCACTATGAACAAAGCTAGTGGAGGTGATGGAATTCCAGTTCAGTTCAGATTAGTTTAGTTTAGTCGCTCAGTAGTGTCCGACTCTTTGCGACCCCATGGACTGCAGCACACCAGGCCTCCCTGTCCATCGCCAACTCCCGGAGTGTACTCAAACTCATGGAATTTCAGTTGAGCTATTTCAAATCCTAAAAGATGATGCTCTGAAAGTACTGCACTCAATAGGCCAGCAAACTGGAAATTTCAGAAGTGGCCACAGGACTGGAAAAGGTCAGTTTTCATTCCAATCCCCAAGAAAGGCAATGCCAAGAATGTTCAAACTACCACACAATTGTACTCATCTCACGTACTAGCAAAGTAATGCTCAACATTCTCCATGTGAGACTTCACTAGGATGTGAACCGTGAACTTCCAGATGTTCAAGCTGGATTTAGAAAAGGAAGAGAAACCCGAGATCAAATTGCCAACATCTGCTGGATCATTGAAAAAGCATGAGAGTTCCAGAAAAACATCTACTTTTGCTTTATTGACTATGCCAAAGCCTTTCACTGTGTGAATCACAACAAACTGTGGAAAATTTTTCAAGAGATGGGAATACCAGACCACCTGACCACCTGAGAAATCTGTCTGGAGGTCAAGAAGCAACAGTTAGAACTGGACATGGAACAACAGACTGGTTCCAAATCCAGAAACAGTATGTCAAGGCAGTATATTGTCACCCTGCTTATTTAACTTCTATGCAGAGTACATCAAGCGAAATGCTGGGCTGGAGGAAGCACAAGCTAGAATCAAGATTGCTGGGAGAAATATCAATAACCTCAGATACACAGATGATACCACCCTTATGGCAAAGAACAAAGAACAAAAGAGCCTCTTGATGAAAGTGAAAGAGGAGAGTGAAAAAGTTGGCTTAAAGCTCAGCATTTAGAACACTAAGATCATGGCATCTGGTCCCATCACGTCACAGCAAATAGATAGGGAAACAGTGACAGATTTTATCTTTTTGGGCTTCAAAATCACTGCAGATGGTGACTGCAGCCATGAAATTAAAAGACACTTGCTCCTTGGAAGGAAAGCTATGACCAATCTAGACAGCATAATAAAAAGCAGAGACATTACTTTGCCAACAAAGATCCGTCTAGTCAAAGCTATGGTTTCTCCAGTGGTCATGTATCCATGTGAGAGTTGGACTATAAAGAAAGCTGAGTGCTGTAGAATTGATGCTTTTGAACTGTGGTGTTGGAAAAGACTCTTGAGAGTCCCTTAGACTGCAAGGAGATCCAACCCGTCCATCCTAAAGGAAATCAGTTCTGAATATTCATTGGAAGGACTGATGTTGAAGCTGAAACTCCAATACTTTGGCCACCTGATGCAAAGAACAGACTCATTGGAAAAGACCCTGATGCTGGGGCAGATCGAAGGCGTGGGAAGAAGGGGACGGCAGAGGATGAGATGGTTGGATGGCATCACCGACACGATGGACATGAGTTTGAGTAGGCTCCAGGAATTGGTGATGGACAGGGAAGCTTGGAGTGCTGAAGTACATGGGGTCGCAAAGAGCTGGAAACGACTGAGTGATTGAACTGAATATTATTATGCTAGCCTGAAATGATTATGAGTAGGAGTTATCTTTTATGTAAATATTCTTTATTTAGCAATTTAGCTTTGGATATTAATGCATGATACTTTATATATTTCTTATGCTGACATATGTTTAGCTAATATAGATTATGATATGAATGTTAGTCATCATTAATAATATTTCTAGAAACCTATTAGTTTCTAAGAGCTTGGAAATTAATGGTTAAGTATTTTAATTCATTTTTTTCTGCTTCCAACCATATGGTTAGGGCCTATTCAAATTTTCAAACTGTTATTATGATTTAGTAGGTGTTAACCTCCCAATGTTCCATTAAGTTCCTATCCATCATGGGGGCTAGTTAATTAGCCTTAGAGCCTTAAGAAAATCCTTTTCATTTCTACCATCAATAGTAGATGGAAGAATTGGTTAGATGCAGGAAGAAAATTGCAAACAAAAACTACAGTACTAATGTCTACATTTGGGGTTGGAAGTGAAAGTCATCATGAAGAGATCTGAAGCTCAGACAGATAGACCAGCCATGTCTGTTGAAGATTTCAAATATCAGATAAAATTTTCAGTCCCAGTAAATTTCTCTAGAACTCCTTCTTACTTATTTTTGACTTTACCTCAAGAATTAAAGTTGGATTCCTTTTCAGATCATTTTTTTTAAATCAAAGGATATGTTTCTCTTTTAAGAGAGTCAGGATAATGAATGGAGGACACAAAATTGCTGAGCTACAGAAACAAAGGCTAAGCTTTATATGGGTTCTGCAAAGACTCACTGCAGTCAGGACCTCTAGGCTATGTGCAGAAAATGACTAAACAGTAACCTCAGTTACAAAAAAAATTTGGAGACCAGAAAGGGGAGCTCTCAGATCCTGCAATTACAGCAGAGCCCAACAGGAAGAAAGAAGACCCTTCCTCTTTTCTGGCAAGGACTCAGTCAATGAAAAGGGTCGGGCGCTTTGTCCACTACAGCCCTCCTGCCTCCCTTTCCCTCCTTAGAAGCATTCTCCTCCTGTGCCATGGGTGGACTTGCGTGTGGCTCACCATTTTTGTAGATCCTGAATTGCAATTCTTTGCTGATCCCAAATAAACCCATCTTTGCTGGAAAATATCTGGCAGTCTGTCTCAGGTTAACACATGCAAAGAAGAGCTGTAAGAGGCAATACCAGGTTAGAACCGTAAGTTTTCATCTCTTCCATTATTAGTACTGGAGATCTAGGGAATTAGTTCAAGTGAATTGGGCTGCCTTCTAAATGAAACCTGGAAAGAGGCCTTGATTCAAAGAGATAAAAGAACCAAATCCACCAGCTCCTTATGTTGGCAAACAATGAATGTGTTTAGTGTTCTTCAAACAGGAAAAGGATCATGTTGATGTTCAATTGTTAAGTCGTGTTTGACTCTTCTGCGACCCCATGAACTATAGCCCACCAGGCTCCTCTGTCCATGGAATTTCCCAGACAAGAATACTAGACTGGGTTGCAATTTCCTCCCCCAGGAAATCTTCCCGACCCAGGGGTTGAATCCTCATCTCCTGCATTGCAGGTAGATTTTTTTTTTTTTTTTTACCATGGAGCCACCTGGAAGCCCAGGAGAAGGAAAAGAGGGGGAAAAATGACAAAAGACTATGGTAAGAAAAACAGAGTTGGATGAAAACCAGGTATCTGAAAGCCATCAATTACAGCAACCTGAAGAAAATTTAAGTGTTGGAAAATATTTGCAAACTTCAACCAACTCCTAAAAAACACAGATTCTGTAATATAGAGCCAAAGACAAAAGGATAAAGAGGCTAAAATAAGAGGACTATATATCCATAAAAACAACTAAGTCAGAGATATTAGGTCACGAGAGTAAATAAACTAAGATTACAATAGAAGAATTAAAATTCACTTTAGAGGTAATAATTGGCTATTCAAAGTTGAAGGAATGGTAAAAGTTGTATTTTAGAATAAAGAAAATATTGTTTTTTAAAAAAGCACCCCCTCGTGGGTGTATACACACACACACACACACACAATCACTCTTGTCTCAGACACATTTTTTGTAACAGTAATTGATAGAAGATCATAAACTAATATTTATAGAGTTAAGAGAAAAAGGCTGTGAGCCCAGTATCTTACATATACACTGTCACTTTATAAATGGAAGCAATAGAAAGGCATTCTTATATAGTGCATTAATTAGGATTAGATTTAGCTGTAACTGTTAGAAAGCCCCCAATTAACAATGACTTAAACAAGAGAGAGTTTTCTTTCTCATTTACACAAAAGTGCAGGGTTGGTGTGATACTCCACAGTGAAAGGGGCCCAGCATTCTTTTATATGACGGCTCTATCTTTCATGGCCATGTTGATCCAAGGATTACAATATGATTGAAGATGTCAGTCAATCTCTAGCTACCAAACCCTCCAGAAGGAAGAAATGAAAAGAATGACATTTTTCTTTAAAGGGAGGCAGTCTACCATAGGACCTACAAATCTTGCTGAATGTGCTGAAATCACGAAGTCTGGATAATTCTTTACCCAGTGTGAGGGTCACTTCTCAGTATTAGGAATATGCAGCTGTCCACCCTGGGAAATTATACCTCTGTATATACGTGCAGTCCTGCAAAGCACCTGATCTCCCTCTAGATAGAGAAGTCTTGCTTATTGCTTCCCATGAAAGTGGTGGATTTCACACACATGGGGTTTCGTCCTGTGGCACACTGGATGAGCACGTGCAGGCACCACGGGGCTCTCTGTATCACCTGTGGGACTTGAGGCTCGGAGAACTAGCACAATTATGCTGAACTCCTCCGCACTTGCTGTGAGGAGTGGTCTGTGACCTAGGAAGTTTGTGTCTTTTACATTTTATGGAGATCAAACCAGTCAATCCTAAAGGCAATCAACCCTAAATATTCATTGGAAGGACTGATGCTGAAGCTGAAGCTCCAGTACTTTGGCCACCTGATGTGAACAGCTGACTCACTGGAAAAGACCCTGATGCTGGGAAAGATTGAGGGCAGGAGGAGAAGGGGGGCAACAGAGGATGAGATGGTTGGATGGCATCACTGATCAATGGACATGAGTTTGAGCAAGCTCTGGGAGATGGTGAAGGACAGGGGAGCCTGGGAGCTGCAGTCCATGGGGCTGCAAAGAGACGGACGTGACTTAAACCACTGAACAACAACAACAAATGGAATTTTATCAGACTAATTTATTAGCTTGCATAGATCTTCTTTGACGAGAGTTCTGCTTTTAGCTATCTTGCACACCATCAGACTTTTTTATGTAGGGAGAGTTCTGAAAAATAATTCCTAGAGCAGAGCCCGTACTTTTACTTAGTTTCCATTTTCCAGTATCTAGTATCAGGACTACAATTAGCTTTAAGAGGTGGCGGATAAATGCAGCTTTAATTTCATACAATCATGTACCCAGCTATAAATCAGAGGTTCTGTTAGTACCTAATAGGGGTCAGCAAACTACAGCCCACTTTCTGATCCAAACCAGCCTACTTTCTAATTTTTAAATAAAGTTTTATTGGAACACAGTCAAGCCCATTTTTTTATGTATTGTCTGTGGTTGTTTTGTGCTATAAATGCAGACTAGAGTAGTGGTAACATAGACCATGTGACCTTCAAGACCTAAGATATTTGTCATTTGGCTCTTAAAGTAATACTGATATCAGTAATAGCAATATATATAGATATCATAAGCAAGGACATAGAAGATGACTTGAACAATCTTCAGGAGATTGGTAAATATGTACCACTGTATCCAACAATTGCAGAAAGGATATCTTTTTTAATGCACTTGGAACATTTGCCAAAATCGACCACATCTTGGACCATAAAGCAACTCTCAACAAATTTCAGAAGATTAAATTCAGAGAATGGTCTTTGACCACAGGTAAGTTGTTAAATTATTCATATTTGTATAAAGATTATTTATATTTGCACAATTATACAATTATTAAATTGCAAATTAAAAAAAACTAGAAAATCTCCAAATGTTAAATAATTCAACTATATGTAAATAAAGCATGAGTCAAAATAAAAAAATATTTTAAAATTTGTGATGAAAACTTGTGAGATGTCACAAAATCCATGTTTTGAAACTTAAGGCATTATGGTACTATATTATATATATATATTTCTTCGTGTCATATTAAAGGACATATAGCCTATTAACTTTAATGCCTCTGCTTTATTGAACTGTCTTAAATATTGAGGCAGTACTCTGTACATTGTGGGTTTTCAATAGTTGCTTTGATGAACTTTGAACATTAAAACAAGTCTTAATTATTTAGAAATTATAGCCATGCCTGAGAAATAACTGATTCCCTTTTGTAGATAAGGTAAAAGCCTTTATGCAAGGTTTTCTGAGTTGAACTGCAGATTTATGCAGAGTGATTTAACTGGGAATATAGATATCTTTGGTTTAATGCTTCAAAATGCTTGACTCAGTGCAAAATGTAGACATCTTATAAAACAATGCTGGATGATAAACAGAGAGTGATCCTCCCCTAGCAATAAACTAACATCTATGTATTAATTTCATAGAAACTCTTGATGGAATTTTAGTCACATAACCACAAACTATGATTTTCCTACATTGTATTATACATACGTTTGGGAAAATGATATACATAGGTATGCTTTATTACTACCTTTAGCAGGATTGGAACAGTATATCAACTTTTATTCCGGTGGTCCTTTTATTAGCTTCTTACCACTTGATCAGCTGATATCACTAATAATACATTTTTTTTTTACAAACTAGAGTTTGCAAGTCCTGTCTTGAGACTATAATATTTCAAAAAACAGTCTAAGCTTTAGGGAAAAAACCAATTACAGAAAAGGCATTAAAAATGCCAAGCACCGGGCAGAAGCAATTCTGGATCAGTTTAAAAAAGTGATTGATGAAACCCTAATCCAAGCTGAAGGAACAGTTTCACGACAAGCTGTGACCATTCCACACACTTCATTAGCTGCCATAATTAGCCTGGTGTTTCAATTTGTTAGAACTGGTGGGGACAATTTTCCTCAGAATGCAAACATCAAAAAACAGGGTCCCTCAGACTTCAGAAGAGGCTGATGAGAGGCTTTTCTAGTCTCTGTTAACTAAAAGATTAATTATTGCTGATGGGAGGCTGTGCTGTGATTGTCAGTCTGTCTATGTGCATTACTTTTAGCATTAGAAGAAAGATATGGTTGACACCGCACCCCTCCATCAAGTAGCTCCACATTAGAGCACAAAGTCGGTTTTAATATCCAGGGTATTTTTGATTGATTTTTCTTCCTGTTTTCTGGGTCCAAGACTCACGCCTATTTATTTATATCAGAATTTGAAAATAGCCTCTAAAATATTGAAAATTTTGGTTCAAGTCATGCCTTCTTTTTCGAACCACAGATCGGCTCAAGAAGTGGCTTCATATAGTTCTACAATTTAGTGACAACTCTTAAGTGTGTTTATAAATTCTCTAAGACTGCATATGTTTTAACCAACATATTTTATTGTTGCTGTTGTTTAGTCACTAAGTCATGTCTGACTCTTTTGTGGCCCCATCAACTGTAGCCCACTAGGCTTCTCTGTCCATGGGATTTCCTAGGCAAGAGTATTGGAGTGGGTTGCATTTCCTAAGCAACTTACAAAGCCATGTTAATTTTACCTATCTTTATAAATATAGCACTATAATCTTATTCCTGGTTTAAAGAAATATACTCATTTCCCACAAAATAAATTCATGAAATCAAATTAAAAGAGTGGTAGGAACAGGACTACTACTTCGTTTATGCAGAACAAAAGTGATTTCTTTTGGTTCTTTGGCCATGGGCAAAGCTGATCCAGAGTCAAGAGTCTATACCTACACTGTCATTAAAAACTTCACCAAAGCCCTAGTTTAATCCCTTGGCTTTATTATTTAATTATTTATAGTAAGATAAATTGATGCTTTTGAATTGTAGTTTGGAGAAGACTCTTGAGAGTCCCTTGGACTGCAAGGAGATCCAACCAGTCCATCCTAAAGGAAATCAGTCCTGAATATTCATTGGAAGGACTGTTGTTGAAGCTGAAACTCCAATACTTTGGCCACCTGATGCAAAGAACTGACTTATTGGAAAAAACCCCATGCTGGGAAAGATTGAAGGCACAAGGAGAAGGGGATGACAGAGGATGAGATGGTTGGATGGCATCACTGATTCAATGGACACGAGTCTGAGTAAACTCCAGGAGTTGGTGATGGACAGGGAGGCCTGGCGTGCTGCAGTCCATGAGGTTGCAAAAAGTCAGACACGACTGAGCGACTGAACTGAACTGAATTATATGCAAAACCCCCCAAATTTCCACTCCACGTACCTTTTCTTTTAGATTCACTTCTTAGACCTAAAATGAGTGAGCTGGGAGGAGTGATTTAGTAGTTTAGTGGAGTGTGGAGGAAGCAACTAACGCCAAAGAACCTAGTGGTATTTTCAAATCCACTGAGTTGTAGTGAAAACGTTTGAAAGTGAAAAAGCACAACAACATCAGATAAAAATGCTTGCTTGAGTTCCCAGCACCAAATTCTCCACAGGTTCCATGAAAACGAAGTTCCTTGTTAGACTAAATATTTGCTTAGCTATGTCATTTAGACCTACACAGTCCAATAGAAATACAATGTGGGCCATGTATGTCTAGTAGCCATATTAGAAATAATAACAAGATATAGATGAAATTAATTATATGGCAACAAAAAATTTAAGCTAATATGTCTAAACAGTATACCTATATCATTAAAATATGAATATTTTATTCATAAAAATATGAATATTTTACCTTTGTTGCACTACATCTTTCAAATCCAGGGTCTTTTAGACTTACAGCACATCTCAAATTAGAGAAGGTACATTTCAAGTGCTTAACAGCTACACAGCTATCATATTGAACAATATAAATTTACAGCTTGTGGGGCTTACTTTCTCAGAGAGTAGTTCTTCTGCTCTTTAGTGAACAGAGCAATTCTGGAGTTCTATGGAATTACACACATAACACGTAGATCTATATGAACAGAAGCAATAGCAGCTGAATCAGTTCTTTACAGTGAAGAGTAAAAGTCCTTCTAACTTAATAAATGCACACTGCTGAAATGCATATAGATTATAAGAATTCTAACAATCAGTGAAGATAATGTAAGACTTAAGAAATCAACAGGCCATGCACATGACAGAGATCCAGAATAGACACACACAAGGCCATAAAGATAATGCCCATTACTTGGGTAGGGATGTATGATTATAATAAGAGCCACACTGGAATGAGAGCTGAAATTCTGCCAGCATGCATCAGTATGGGTATACTTGTTATTAACACGTTTTAGAAGTGCTTTCACTGTTTTCATATCTGTTACTAAATGGTTATGAACCCAAGCACTACCTCAAACCTCCTTCAAAATCCAGCAGTTAAATAGTTACTATATGCCCCAGCAGGAAGCCACAGGATTATTGTCCATTTTGATTGTTGAATGTCTGTGAGGTATAGCTAGGAAATAAATCCATTATTACTCATGCCTATAATACATACACAATTAGCTAAGCATATTGAACACAATTATTTATCCAGTAAACCTGTGGCTAATTTAGCCATATTGTTGTTTTTGATCTTCTCATCAAATTGCTTTTTAAAAAATTTTTAATTGGAGGGAAATTGCTTCTCTTTAAAACTTCAGAAAACATATTCAGAAACTAAATATCTAAATTTAGTAGCTCTAAACAGTCACAAAAACCATAAGGAAACTAATCTCAGTCGAGTCTGCCAAGCCATTTGCTACTCAAAAGCTATTACAAAGATTATTTCTTTTTGGATATTGCAGTGTGGAGAAGCTTTTACTTCCATAATTCTAAATCTCTATTATTTAGACTTGATTTAATTTTTAAACAATAGAGGATATACCCAAAATAACACCTGTAGTTATACATAATATTCAAAATTGTGTTGAAGCATTCATTGTAATATCGTACCATAAAGAGACAGAGTCTCGAGGTTTAGAATATAAAACAGCACAGTAAATCCACAACCTCTAGAGCAGTGAAGTTGTCACCATTAGAAACATGAAGTAAATACAGCTGAGCACTTCTGCTGTTTGTGAAAGTACTTCAGAGAATGGGGCTCTTTGTCACAAAATTGGCTTGATTTGAGAAGTTAGAAATTAACCAAACTGTCATTGGCTCCATCCAAAGACTCTGCCTGGAATCATCTCCTAATGCACACATGAAGCCACATAGTACAGGGGAGAAGTCATGTAGCATGAGAATAAGCGCTGTTGATTTACGCCTTAGAACATAAAAGAAAAGAAATACTTCATCCTCTCCCAAATAGTTGAGTTATTTTCTAACAAGTCACAGAGTAAACCACCGAGGCAACATTTCCTTTGCGTGACACAAGATGTTTCTGAGAGCAATCAACTGATGACTCTGATCTAGTATGTTCCTACATAATGACAGAAAAACTTCTGTGAGTCCTTTTCAGAAACCAGGTAGACTGCTTCCTGTCATCAAGATGATTAACATTTCTTTTGTTGAGCATAAGTTCAATTGGAAGGGAAATGTAAAGCTTCATGATTGGGTACTCTATCTGCAATCTTTGGAAACATATCTCATTTTACTATTTGATGAAAAGAGTTCCATGTATCCCTAGATCACTTCCTACAAGAGCATGAATTACTGCCAAAGATGCTACCTCCAAATCTGGAAATGGAGGCATCTATACTCCTTTACAGTAGTCAACTTCAGAGAATTTTCATGAGAAAATACAAACAGGATAGAAAATAAAGTGTCCTGAAGATAAGGAGTCAACTTTAAGTAGATGCTTCAAAACATCTGAGAGAAATAGGAAGCCCTGGTTAGAGCAATATGATAAGGAATACAGTAGGTTTGTAATTACTTAGGTAATTGAATTATTATTATTTTTCAACACACTACTGCCATAGTATGTATGGTGCTGGAAAGTCATGGCTTCTTTACAACATGCATTTTCTCTGGAAAATAAGATTAAAGGAAGATAATTACGCCTACTCTCTAATTCCAGATGAAGTACTTTTGCAGGCTGAAGTGGAAAATGACAATTTATTTCTGTATAGGGAGAAATCTCTGAATACCCATAAACAATACAAATTTCTGTTGAAGTTCACTTCTGCTTCAGTGTCCCTAAAATGACACATGTATCCATGGCTTTTGGTTGTCGCAGAGTATGTCAATAAGGCAGACTCCAAAAGACACAGCATCAATGGCTGAAGGACAAAGGAGCTGAAATGACATGAGTTCAATCTCTAGAATCTCTATAGATTCTTAGAAAAGTTTCCATATTCTTTTACTTCAACCTTTGTTGTCTGACAGAGCAAATTATTAGCATTCTGATCCCATTTGCTACATATACCTAGGTAAATTATTTTTAACATTTGTTGCCATTAGAACAAAAAGTTTAAATCAAATTAATTTCAAAGATAAAAGCATTGCCATACTAAAAGTCTACCCAAACATTTCAATGTTTTAACTCGTGTTAATAAAAATATAGTAGTGTTTTTATTGAAATTTACTTCTATAAAATTTCATTTCTTTACTTGAAAATTTTATGTTCATTTCCACATTTTTATAAAATACACATTTGAGAGTAATAGTTGTAAACAAAACTTTAGTTTCACTTATTCTGTGAAGGAAATTAGTTTTCAATGAAACAAAATGATGGCATGCAAGTGTTGTGTACACTGTATATTTGTACTTTCTTCTGGAGAGAAGGTCCATAGCTTCAATTAGATTCTCTGGAGTCAGAGATCAAAAAGGGTACCGATATTAGTTTGAAGACTTAATATCATTTCTGAATAACGTAGGAGTCTCCAGAATTAAACTAAAAACCTGCTTTGCTACTCTATATTTATTTTTTATAGAAACATAGATGATGTGCAGTATTATGTTAGTTTCAGATGTACTACATAGCAATTTGACATTTAGATAAATTATTAAATAATCACTGTGATAAGTCTACTAACCACCTGTCCGCATACAAAGTTACTACAATATTATCGAGCATATTCCTTATGATACATTATGTCTCTGTGGCTTATTTATTTTATAACTGGAGGTTTTTATTTCTTAATCCCCTTCACCTGTTTTGCCCTGGATTAATATGGCAGTTTTATTTTTGATTTTTTGAATTAAAAACAAATTTCCATAGTGATTGCACCAATTTACAAGCCCACCAGGGTTCTCTTTTCTCCAAGTTCTCACCAACACTTGTTATTTGTTATCCTGTTGATGACAGTCATTCTGCCAGGTGTGAGGTGGTATCTCAGTGTGATTTTAATTTTCAAGTCATTTCCCTGATGATTAGTGAGCATCTCATGTGTCTGTTGGCCATCTATATGTTCTCTTTGGAAAAATATCTATTAAGGTCCTCTGCCCAATTTTAAATCAGATTGTTTTTCTGATGTTGAGTTGTATGTGTTCTTTGTATATTTTGGATACTAATCCCTTACTGGATATATCATTTGCAAATATCTTCTCCCATTCAGTAGGCTGCCTTTTTGTTTGGTTGATAATTTCCTTCCCTGTGCAAAAACTTTTTTAATTTGATGTAGTGCCATTTGCTTACCTTTTCATTTGTTTCCTTTGTTTGAGGAAACAGATCCAAAAAATGTGGCTGAGACTGTACAAAAGTGAAGTCGTTCCATCGTGTCCTCCAACTCTTTGTGACCCCATGGACTGTAGCCCACCAGGTTCCTCCGTCCATGGGATTTCCCAGGCAAGAATACTGGAGTGGGTAGCCATTTCCTTCTCCAGGAGATCTTCCTGACCCAGGGATTGAACCCAGGTCTCCCCCATTGTGGGCAGATGCTTTACCACAAAAAGCATACATTAAAAGGATCATATGCCATGCTCAGGTAGGATTTATCCCAGGGATGCATGGATGATTCAATATTCACAATTCAATCAATGTGATACATTATACCAACAAATTGAAGAGTAAAAATCATATGATCATATCAAAAGAAGTTCCTTTATTTAACATAAGCCATAGCAATCAGAGAAGAAAAAGAAATAGAGGAAACCCAAATTAGAAAGAAAGAAGTAAAACTTTCAGTGTTTTCAGGTGACATGATACTACATACAGAAAATTGTGAAAATGCTACCAAAGTACTAATAGAACTAATAAATGAATTCAATAAAGTTTCATAACACAAAATTAATAAACAGAAATCATGCATTTCTATACAGTAATAACAAACTTTCAGAGAAATTAAGAAAATAATTCCACTTACAATTACATGAAAAAGAATAAAATATTGAGAATAAATCTAACCAAAATGGTAAGAAACTTGCACTCTGAAAACTGTAATACACTGATAAAAGATATTGAAGACAACACAAACAAGTGAAAAGATATACTGTGCTCATGGACTGGAAGAATTATTACTGTTCAAATGGTCATACTACCCAAAGTAATTGACAGATTCAATGCAACCTCCATCAAAATACCAAAGTGAAAGTGAAAGTGAAGTCGCTCAGTCGTGTCCGACTCTTTGCGACCCCATGGACTGTAGCCTATCAGGCTCCTCTGTCCATGGGATTTTCCAGGCAATAGTACTGGAGTGGATTGCTATTTCCTTGTCCAGAAAAGGCATTTTTCAAAGAACTAGAACAAATAATTTAAAATTTTGCATGGAAACACAAAAGACCCTGAGTAGCCAAAGCAATCTTGAGAAAGAACAAAACTGGAGGTATCACACTTCCTGACTTCTATACTGAAGGCTATAGTAATCAGAACAGTATGTTATTGTCACAAAAGGAGACATATAGATATAGAGAATAGAGAATTCACAAATAAGCCATGCTCATATGGTAAATTAATCTATGACAAAGAAAAAAAGAATATGCAATGGGGAAAAGAGAGCCTCTTCAATTAATGGTGTTGGCAAAATTGGACAGCTACATGTGAAAGAATAACACTTGTATCTCACACCATATACAAAAATACAGAATGGATTAAACAGTTAAATGTAAGACCAAAAACTACAAAATCCCACTCTATATTTTAAATCAAACTTCCCACATAAAATAAGTACAAGATATGAGATCAGCAAAATTATTTCTTACAAATGAAAATAAAACCAAATGATTCAGTGGGGAAAAAGATAGTGACTTGACTTACATTAGTCATCTTTGGAGTGTAGGTAATCAGGACTTGAGCAGAAATGGCCAAGTCGACAATCATGTAACATACACTTGTAATGGATTCTTTGCCTTGCATTATTCTTGTTAATTATACTTCCATAGAGAAAACCATCGTGGCATAGAACATCATTATATGTAAGTTTCAATACAAGACAGCTGGTTCTTCATGTATTTCCCTTTCCCATCTCATCTAATGATGCCTTTCCTGAATGTGGGTGTGTGTTCACAGTTATGAAGAAAAGAACTAGTGAGCTCACCAGGGTAAAGACAGACCTTGAGTACATGCTGCAGACACACTTCAGTTAATGTGTTCTTAAGGTAGCTAACTCTTTGACTATAACTTTAAAAATAAATAAGTAAATAAAGTAAAATAAAAACAAATATAGTGTCATCCCCTATGTTCATAATATATGATAATGATGAAAATAGTTATTTATCTACCAGAATTTAAACATGTATAAATTTTGTTTACACATACATAAAAGATAGGAGATATTTGAAAAAGAGCATCTTTCTTTGTTTTCTAATAATAGATTTTACAAGGGCAGTATTTTAAGCTATACTGCACCCTACAAATACAAAGAAGCTTTCTGGAAAATGCACTTTATTTTTATGTTAGCAATCATCAAAAATAAACCCTTCAATCTAACACTGATTATTTTAATGCTACTAAGTCCTACATTTATATGAATAGAGTAGTTACATTCTGAGATGATTTTCTTCATAGAACACCAAATACTTAACATTTGATATCTGAAAATATTCCAATCTGACAAATTCCTGCAACTTCAGATCCTTTGTTATTTGGGGCATTTACATCTATTGTAGCTAGGTAACATGAGAGTTAGAAAGTTGAAGCATGGGAAATGTTATCAGTAATGTTTGGGGATAAAAAGCAAAAGTATATGTGTTAGCTACCAAAATACCTAATATATTTTCTCAACATCTTTTTCTGGGGTATTTTTAGAATTTTTATTTTGAATTTTAAGTAATACATGCCATGAACATGGAAACTTACTTTCAAAACTAAGTACACTAAAATTTTACATATAGCATTTTGAACACTTAATTATGCTATTAGTACTGGAAAATATATTCATGCTTGCAGATTAGATTGCTTCCACCCTCACACACTATTTATTTGGTATCAAAACATAAATGACAGAAATTTCTGAATTCAATTAGAAAAACAATATGCAGTGTCTCAAGAATCAAGGCATAGCTTCAAAGAAGTACAACTTCAAATACTTTTTTAAAAAAATAGAATTCTGAAAAAAATACTTCAAATTTTTCATGGTTTATAAGCTTTCACAATATAAATGAGTTTCTATGGAGTATGCTGACAAAACGGAAGTCATTTTCTTAACATATTATATACACGATATAAAGTGAAGGAAACACATAAACAGTGAATGCTAGTGCTCTTCATTATTTCTATAAGAAATGCCAACATGGCATTAGGTTAGTGAGCCTCAAAGAGACTTGCACAGACACCCTTCCAATCCAGTCTTCTCATGACAAATAACAAAAACACATTCAGAAAGAAGATATAATAAAACAAATAAAACACTGACTATATACATAAAAATTGTATTTTATTTACCATAAGAAAATTTTGGACTAGGATGTAATTTTTATATCATGGCTTAATTCTTAAAATACTAAACTTGCCAGTCATACATAACTTCACTTGGGAGAGGCAATGTCATTGGGGAAAATCTTTCCTAAGGAAGAGAGGGAGAAAACTGGGAAGTCTCCCCATTATTTGGCAAAAGTTGAGTGACTGCCTGGGTGAAAGGAATTTAAAAGAAACCAGGTGTCAGGGAGAAGATGAAGAGGTCTGCACTAGCTATAATAAGTGTGAGTTCTCTTTGGATAAGCAGAGAAAACAACTGAGAAAGTAATACAGCAACATTTTTTCCCTCTAATGCTGCTTACAGACAAGTTACATGATTAAATGAGGAAAATAGAGAGAGCAAGCCATTTATAATACAACAGACAAATGACAATGCATTGCTAGTTAGACAACATAATAAGTACCATCTAATTTTCTCTTTAAAATCCATTTATTCTTCAAAACCCTAGATCATCATCAAGGGACTACATTTTCCAATTGAGGGATTACAGAGGAGGAAAATTATGTTTTATTAAATATTCCAATTTTTGTGAGCAAAATCTTTGCAAATAGCTCTTGGAATAGATATAATAAAAAAGTTAACGTTAACACTTGTATCTTTACAACCATCATGTGAAATATTTTCACTACTTTTGTACCTCAGAGTCTTTTTTCCTTAAAGTCAGTTGCTGCCCAGATTATCAAGTTATCACTTTTTAGTCATCTGAAATTTTGGTTGTTAATATGTTAACATGCTAACAGAGGTAAAATTTTCCCTAATAGTTTACAATCTCATCATAACCACCTAAAAAGTAACTCACAAATTAATCCAGAGTTAACGATGCAAATATCAATCTGGCACTTCTATAATAGAATTTACAAACTGTAGCCCTCTCAAAAGCAGTCTGGGAGTATGGTTTCCAGCATCTTGTTAGGATAAATATGAATGTTTAAATAACCCCATGAAGAATGCTTTTAGGAGAAAATATATTGCATTTAGGTATAATTTGGAAAATATGCAGTTAAGTATGTTAAGAGAAATTAAATCCCCAACAATAATTTTCACAATGGAACAATTTCTTCAAATGAATTCTCAAGCAGGATATCTGGTCTGTGAAATTCACGAGTAGAGTTCCATGCACTCCTTGGCACACATTACATAAGTGATATGTAGTGATAAGGAAACACACAATTAAGAGAAGTATTTGACTTCTCCTTTATTTTTGTGGTATGTGTTGTTGTTGGTTCCCTTTGCCATTTTATAAGACTTAAAGACATTTTTTAAGCACCAACTTGGAAATTTACCAAAATTTTTTCAAAATACTATTTTATAGTGCTATAAAGTCAATTCAAAGATACAAAAGACTATAAAATGTTATCTGTACGTTTAAAATCATCTTGATGGCAAGCTTTCACATATTTGTCTTAGTGTAACACAAGTTAGATGGTTGATAAACTTCAATGTTTAATTTGTATAATATTAAGGCGTAGTATAGGAAATATATTTAAATTAATAAAAACAAATTAATCTTTTAATTATCTAGGACTCAGCCGATTTATTAATGTTAGTTTACTATTACTTTCTTCTCTTGGGATTCCCTGGTAGCTCAGCTGGTAAAGAATCCACCTGCAATGCAGGAGATCCTGGCTTGATTCCTGGGTTGGGAAGATCCCTGGAGAAGGAAACGGCTGCCCACTCCAGTATTCTGGCCTGGAGAATTCCATGGACTGTACAGAGTCAGACACAACTGAAGCAACTTTCACTTTCTTTTAACTAATTTTTATTGGAGTACAGTTGCTTTACAATGTCGTGTTAGTTTCTACTGTACAGAAAAGTGAATCAGTTATACATATATCCCCTCTTTTTTGGATTTCCTTCCCATTTCACTCAGCACAGAACACTGAGTAGAGTTCCCTGAGCATTGATACTATCCCTGAGCTGTTGGATAGCATCTTGCCCACAGTAGCACTTCTTTCAAAATTGGAGATAATACCTTCAAACCCTGCTACTGCTTTATCAACTAAGTTGATGTCACATTCTATTGATACATCCTTAGTCATTTCAATAATTCTACATACCACCTTCATCAGGAGTAGTTCTCATCTCAAGAAACCACTTTCTTTACTCAGCCCTTAGAGGAAACTCCTTATTCATTCAAGTTTTATCAAGAGATGGCAGCAATTCAGTCTTCAGGCTCCACTTCTTCAGGCTCCACTTCTAAGGCTTGTTCTCTTGCTACCTGAAGTGACTTCCTCCACTGAAGTCTTGAACCCGTCAAAGGTATCCACAAGAGCTGGAATCAATTTTTGCCAAATTCCTGTTAATGTTGATATTTAAACTTCTTCCTATGAGTCACAAATGTTCTTAATGGCTCCTAGAATGATGAATCCTTTCCAGAATGTTTTCAATTGACATTGTGCAGATCCATCAGAGGAATCACTATCTATGGCAGTGATACCATACAAAATGTATTTCCCAAATAATAGAACTTGAAAGTCAAAACTACTCAGTTCATGGGCTGCAGAATGAATGTTGTGTTAGCAGGCATGAAAATGATATTAATCTCATTGTACATTTCTGTCAGATCTTTTATATGACCAGGTATGTTGTCAATTAGCAGTAATTCTTTTTTTCAATATACTTTTAACATTTATTTCTCATCATCCCATGGAGTACAGTCACAACATGGAAACTTCTTGGGGGCTCCTCTGTGTTGACCATATCATATTTCAGCCAAGAAAGGTCCAAGTAATTTGGTTTCCAATCCCCCTGTATAACCACCCTCAACTCGCCACTGCCAACTAAACCCCTTCCAACCACTACAAAACAATAAGACTTTTTTCAAAATAAAACCACTACTGATTTTCAAAGAAAAAATTCCACCATTGGATATGAAAAGAGCATTACCAGGATTTGATTTTCTTTCTCAATGGATAAATTTATGATCATATGAGACAGGAAAAACTACTTCCAATGAATCCTCTGGTTATTAGAGTTTGGGTGACATACAAAGTGATGAGTAAAGCATGTCTCTATGTTTCAATGAGCAGCCATATTTTGAAAGGAAATTTTTTTTCGGAGCAGTAGGCCTCAAGAGTGGGCTTAAACTACTCAGTAAACCATGCTATAAACAGATGTGCTGTCAACCAGGCTTTGCTGTTCCATCTGCAGAGCACAGGCCGAGTAGACTTCGCATAACTCTTAATGGTCCTGGGATTTTCAGACTGATAAACGAGCACTGGCTTCAACTCAGTCACCAACTGCATTAGCACCTAACAAGAGAGTCTACCTGACCTTTGAAACTCCGAAACAGGCAGTGACTTCTCCTTTCAAGCTATGAAAGTCCCTGATGGCATTTTCTTCCACTATAAGTCTGTCTTACTTACACTGAAATTTTGTTGCTTAGTGTAGCAAGATCTTCTTGACAACTTGCTGCAGCTTCTGTTAATACATTAGCACTTGGCAGCTTCACCTTGCAGTTTTATGTTATGGATATGGCTTCTTTCTTTAGACTTCATGAACCAGTCTCTGCTACCTACAAACTTTTCTTCTGCAGCTTTCTCACCTCTCTCAGCCTTCAAAGAACTGAAGAGAGTTAGGAGATTGCTCTGGATTAGGCTTTGGCTTAAGGGAATGTTGTGGCAGTTTGACCCTCTATCCAGATTAGTAAAACATTCTCCTTATAGGCCATAAGGCTGTTTCTATATGAACTAGAGCAGCACTTTTAATTTCTTTCGAGACCTTTTCCTCTGCATTCACAGCTTGGCTAACTGGTTCACGAGGCCTAGGTTTCAGCCTATCTTGGCTTTAGACATGCTTTCCTCATTAAGCTTAACCATTTCTTGCTTTTTTTTTTTCTTCTAATTTTATTTTATTTTTAAACTTTACATAATTGTATTAGTTTTGCCAAATATCAAAATGAATCCGCCACAGGTATACATGTGTTCCCCATCCTGAACCCTCCTCCTTCCTCCCTCCCCATACCATCCCTCTGGATCGTCCCAGTGCACTAGCCCCAAGCATCCAGTATCGTGCATCGAACCTGGACTGGCAACTCGTTTCTTACATGATATTTTACTTGTTTCAATGCCATTCTCCCAAATCTTCCCACCCTCTCCCTCTCCCACAGAGTCCATAAGACTGATCTATACATCAGTGTCTCTTTTGCTGTCTCCTACACAGGGTTATTGTTACCATCTTTCTAAATTCCATATATATGCGTTAGTATACTGTATTTATGTTTTTCCTTCTGGCTTACTTTACTCTGTATAATAGGCTCCAGTTTCATCCACCTCATTAGAACTGATTCAAATGTATTCTTTTTAATGGCTGAGTAATACTCCATTGTGTATATGTACCACAGTTTTCTTATCCATTCGTCTGCTGATGGACATCTAGGTTGCTTCCATGTCCTGGCTATTATAAACAGTGCTGCAATGAACATTGGGGTACACGTGTCTCTTTCCCTTCTGGTTTCCTCAGTGTGTATGCCCAGCAGTGGGATTGCTGGATCATAAGGCAGTTCTATTTCCAGTGTTTTAAGGAATCTCCACACTGTTCTCCATAGTGGCTGTACTAGTTTGCATTCCCACCAACAGTGTAAGAGGGTTCCCTTTTCTCCACACCCTCTCCAGCATTTATTATTTGTAGACTTTTGGATCGCAGCCATTCTGACTGGTGTGAAATGGTACCTCATAGTGGTTTTGATTTGCATTTCTCTGATAATGAGTGATGTTGAGCATCTTTTCATGTGTTTGTTAGCCATCTGTATGTCTTCTTTGGAGAAATGTCTATTTAGTTCTTTGGCCCATTTTTTGACTGGGTCATTTATTTTTCTGGAGTTGAGCTGTAGGAGTTGCTTGTATATTTTTGAGATTAGTTGTTTGTCAGTTGCTTCATTTGCTATTATTTTCTCCTATTCTGAAGGCTGCCTTTTCACCTTGCTAATAGTTTCCTTTGATGTGCAGAAGCTTTTAAGGTTAATTAGGTCCCATTTGTTTATTTTTGCTTTTATTTCCAATATTCTGGGAGGTGGGTCATAGAGGATCCTGCTGTGATGTATGTCGGAGAGTGTTTTGCCTATGTTCTCCTCTAGGAGTTTTATAGTTTCTGGTCTTACGTTTAGATCTTTAATCCATTTTGAGTTTATTTTTGTGTATGGTGTTAGAAAGTGGTCTAGTTTCATTCTTTTACAAGTGGTTGACCAGATTTCCCAGCACCACTTGTTAAAGAAATTGTCTTTAATCCATTGTATATTCTTGCCTCCTTTGTCAAAGATAAGGTGTCCATATGTGCGTGGATTTATCTCTGGGCTTTCTATTTTATTCCATTGATCAATATTTCTGTCTTTGTGCCAGTACCATACTGTCTTGATAACTTTGGCTTTGTAGTAGAGCCTGAAGTCAGGTAGGTTGATTCCTCCAGTTCCATTCTTCTTTCTCAAGATCGCTTTGGCTATTCGAGGTTTTTTTGTATTTCCATACAAATTGTGAAATTATTTGTTCTAGCTCTGTGAAGAATACTGTTGGTAGCTTGATAGGGATTGTGTTGAATCTATAAATTGCTTTGGGTAGTATACTCATTTTCACTATATTGATTCTTCCAATCCATGAACATGGTATATTTCTCCATCTATTAGTGTCCTCTTTGATTTCTTTCACCAGTGTTTTATAGTTTTCTATATATAGGTCTTTAGTTTCTTTAGGTAGATATATTCCTAAGTATTTTATTCTTTCCGTTGCAATGGTGAATGGAATTTTTTCCTTTTTTTTTTTTTGGAATTGTTTCCTTAATTTCTCTTTCTGTTTTCTCATTATTAGTGTATAGGAATGCAAGGGATTTCTGTGTGTTGATTTTATATCCTGTAACTTTACTATAATCATTGATTAGTTCTAGTAATTTTCTGGTGGAATCTTTAGGGTTTTCTATGTAGAGGATCATGTCATCTGCAAATAGTGAGAGTTTTACTTCTTCTTTTCCAATTTGGATTCCTTTTATTTCTTTTTCTGCTCTGATTGCTGTGGCCAAAACTTCCAAAACTATGTTGAATAGTAATGGTGAAAGTGGGCACCCTTGTCTTGTTCCTGACTTTAGAGGAAATGCTTTCAATTTTTCACCATTGAGGATAATGTTTGCTGTGGGTTTGTCATATATAGCTTTTATTATGTTGAGGTATGTTCCTTCTATTCCTGCTTTCTGGAGAGTTTTTATCATAAATGGATGTTGAATTTTGTCAAAGGCTTTCTCTGCATCTATTGAGATAATCATATGGCTTGCTTTTGATTTAAAGTGAGAAACGTATGATTCTTCCTTTAGAACATTTAGAGACTATTATAAGGTTATTAATTGACTTGATTCCAATATTTTTGTGTCTCAAGGAATAAGGATGCCAGAGGACAGGGAGAGAAATAGGGGAATGACCAGTCAGTGGAGCAGTCAGAACACACACAACATTTATCAATTAAGTTCATTGTCTCACATTAGCATGGTTTCTGGTGCCCCCAAACAATAAAATAGTAACATCAAAAATCACTCATCATAGAATAACCATAAATATATAGTAATAATAATACTAAAGTTTGAAATATGGTAATATTTACCAAAATGTGACACAGAAACATGAAGTGAGAAAATGCTGCTGGAAAAAATGGAGCTGATAAACTTGTTCAACAAAGGTTGCCACAAGCCTTCAATTTGTTTTTTTAAAAAATGCAGTATCCAAGAAGTGTGATGTGGCAAAGTACAATAAAATGAGCTACGCTTATAGCTTTTACTATAATGTCAATGTGTGAAAATAGGGCCAATAATGGTTAAATTTTAAATGATACAGAGAGTATTAGAGATTTAGAAGATCATCATATGTGGTCAAAATACATTAATGAAATAGAAAATTTAAAAGATCAATACAATAACAGCTAAATGTACAGTATTTACTTTGTTGGGTATCCTTCTACATAATTAATATGATTTCCTAATTCAGGCATCATAACAGTGTAAGGAAGGTAAAATAGTCCACTTTCCAAAGATGAGAAAACTCAGATACAGGGAATTTAAATAAACTGCTCAAAATCAGGCACATAAGCAGTCATTTGAAACTAGAAACTCTGACACCAGGATAATCGGATAGAGCTGGTGTCTTTATTTGAAGAGGGAGGACACCAACCACAGCACTCTTGCTCCCTGGGTACACACAGAAGATGCCGTGAGGACACTAGGGGAGGAGAGCCAGCAAGCGAGGCCTCACCAGAAACCAGCCCCGAGAGCACTTTGATCTTGGACTTCCGGGCCTCTGGATTGTGAAAAAACAAATACAACCCACCCGGTCTGTGGTATTTTGTTATGGCAACCTGAGCGGACTAACATAGTAACCAAAGTACATATGAAGAACACAAAAGGCTGTATGACAACAAGAGAGTGTTAGAAAATGAATGGGGAAAAAAAGAGCTTTTCACAATCACAATAAAATATAAGTTTCTTAGGAATAAGTCTAATAATAAATGTGTAGAATCCACGTGAGAAAACTACAACTTCTACTGAAAGGTGTGTGCTCTCGGAGAAGAAAGTTCAACTTCATTAAAATCAAGGACATGCTAGCTAAAACGTAACATCGCATCTATCCAATCGGCAAAAAATCTTAAGGTTGACAATAATAAATAATGGAAGGACTACTGTAGTATCACTGTTGTGAACTAAATCTGAATAGTTCTTTGTAAAATATAATCTTATGGAACAAATTTAAAAATGTATTCAATATATATCCTATAATCAGTAATACGTTTCTCTCATGTGAACCAGGAGATTTATAAAGGAATCAACATAATAGTCACATCAAAATGGTTGATTAGAGCAGCTGCAAATAATGCATATTTTTCTCCAATAAAATGGATAAATTGTGGCAACTCACGTGTGGAATACTTTACAACAGTGGAAAAAATTAAATGCAAGTAAAGGGCTTCCCTGGTGGCTCAGCTGGTAAAGAGTCCGCTGCGAGGCGGGAGACCTGGGTTTGATCCTTGGGTTGGGAAGATGCCCTGAAGAAGGTAAAAGCTACCCACTCCAGTATTCTGGCCTGGAGAATTCCACGGTCTGTATAGTCCATGAGGTTGCAAAGAGTCGGACACGACTGAGCGACTTTCACTTTCACTTTCACTATACATGGTAAGAGAGCTTACCAAGTGGTGCTAGTTGTAAAGAACCCACCTGCTAATGCAGGGGACATAAGACATGGGTTCGATCCCTGGGTAGAGAAGATTCCCTGGAGGAGGGCATGGCCACCCACTCCAATATTCTTGTTTGGAGAATCCCATGGACAGAGAAACCTTCTACAGTCCATAGCGTCACAAAGAATCGGACACAACTGAAGCGACTTAGCATGCATGCATGCATACACAGTAAGTGTGAGGTATAGAAAGCCGTTTGAAAAATACGTGTGATTTGATTTACACATTTATACAAATACATTTATATAAAATGCCTAAGATATGCAAAACTAGCTATTGCTCAGGAATACAAATATGTAATAAAAGCATAAAAGCAAAGGAAGTATTTACAATTCAGGATAGCAGATCTCTCTCGTTGGAAACAGAAAAGATGGAATCATTGAAGTAACACACAAGACTTCTAAATAACAGGAATGTCTTCTCTCTAAGCCAGGTAAAGATTTCACTAATTCATTATTTTATAAATAATATTCTGGTATTCTGTATCATCTTGACACATAATAAAGATATTTTTTAAATGTACAAACTATTATGTATAAAATAAGCTATAAAGTTATACTGTACAACACAGGAAAAATAGCCAATATTCTACAATAATTGTAAATAGAGCACAACCTTTAAAAATTGTGAGTCACTATGCTGTACACTTGTAACTTATATAATACTGTACATCAACTACAACTTTAAAAAATAAAAGCCAAAAAAATTAAAATTCAACAGAATAAAACATATATATAATGTACAAAAGTTTGGTGCATTAAAGAACAGAGTTAATATAAAATAATAAAGATTCTGCAAATATTTCACAGCAAATTAAAAGCTAACTAAATGAAGTACATAATAATAGAACCAATCCCTTTTATAATAATTCCACAGAATTAACCATTTGTTATTATATCTAGCAAAAATATTTCCAATATTTGAGATAAAGTATCGGTACTTTCAGAAAACTGGAGGTTTCAGGGTCTGTGACCTAAAAATTCTAGATAAAAGATGTTAAGATCTTTTTAATGCATAAATGACCTGGGGAAAGATCAAGGGGATTCCTTGGAAGAAAGAACTGACAAGAAAGTGCATTCCAGTGAGCATGATAGGCAGCTTCTGTCACATGGTATACACACATCCATAGAGTTCCAGAGTCTGGGCACAGTATGGCACATGGTCAAGAAACAGACATCTGGGCTTTGGGTACAGCAAGAGGTTAGACCAGAGAACAAGGTATAAAATCCAGCATTCCTGAAAAATAATATTTTCAGTAGATGAAGTAGAAAAAGAAAAAGATCCTATTAGGGAGACTTTGAGCATATATAACCATCTCACCCTTGGATCTGAGTTGAGTAGAAAAAAGTAAATAATTAAGTTCAGGAATCACATTGAGATTAAAAACTTTCAGAAAGAAAATACATAGGCAAGCCGCAACTCCTCTAGGTGTCAAACAAAGATGGTGCCCTACAGCATAGGGCACAGCTGCACATCTAGGGCAAGCATCTTACCCAGGGTGATGTAAACATTACAGACCTCAGAAGGAAACGTTTGCCATAGTCGCTCTTGGGCTGTACAGTTATTAATCTAATGGAGTGATCTCTCAATCTCTTTGTGACAATTTTATTTTATTGTCACAAAATAAAATTTTTAAAAAAACCATTTACCATGGTTCTTATAAAAATGTGTTACATTACGTTTGCTCATCACTAAAAGGTATTATTTTAGACTCAAACACAAACTGAGTACTTAGGTTGATGTGTTTAATCGCTAAGTCGTGTTTGGCTCTTTTCGACGCCATGGACTGTAGCCTGACAGGCTCCTCTATTCATGGAATTTTCCAGGCAAGAATACTAGAGTGGGTTGCCATGCCCTCCTCCAGAGGATCTTCCCAACCCAGGGACTGAACCCACATCTCCTTCATTGGCAGGCAGATTCTTTACTGCTGAGTCACCACGGAAGCCCACTTGGGTTAATAATTAAAGACTAATATGGTCAGTTCTAATCTACTGAAAATCTTGGAAACATCACTGCATATATTAATATCATATTTATTCATGAATTAAAATTAAAATTAGAAACTCTTGAACTCATTTTTAAAACTATAACTGAAAATTTCCACACAATGTAACAAACCTATCTGAAACAAAATATTGATGAAAAAGCTAAGGAAGTGTAAATTTATACATCTCAACACTACACATCCAAGCTATTCTATAGGTTAAACACTATTTTTCAATATAGTGTAACACAATAGTGGTTCTCTCCTAAAGGCATAATAAACTAGAGTATATGCAAAAATGTATGCATATTCAAATGCACAATACTTTATAATAAAAAACTGTATACGCTTATATTTTCCCTGATGGTTGCTGACCTCTGGAATTCAGGTACAAGGATAATCAGAGGGAGAACGCTGAAGAAGTTCAGTCCCAGATATATCGTCAGAGAGACAGAAAAAGCACTTAAACTGAATATTTGATTATTGAAGACCATCCTCCTAAGCAAAATATTTTCCCTCAATTACACTTAATTATTTAATTGTTTACATTTGCTAATGAAACGAAACAACCCAAAACAAACAACGGTCGGGGGCTGTTTTCAGCAGACACATAATCATCCGTCAGCGTGTACAGAAAGATTCTTAAAATTATATGAAGCTGGTCTGTTTAAAGAGAAAGGCATATTTTATCCCAATCAATGCATAAGAGTAAAATTACCCATAACTGAGGCCTGTTTCTCTGATGTACAGTTCAGCTGTAATGATCCCCACACACTGCTCCTGCACATCAATTATGATAATCATAATCACGGTCGTTGAGCTGGGTGTTCATTATTATCAGGATGCTGGTGACAGCAGATTCAATCACCGGGTGCCATGGGCAAGCAGTCACAGTCCCACCCAAGTTTCTGCAGACAGCGACGTGCCACATTAAATCTATGATGTGTTCCACATCCCACTCCATTCCAAACGCCGTCGACGGTAAAGGTCAACTTTATGTTCTGTGCAATATGCTTAGGCTCTCTAAATTAATTCTTTGGAGTACTAGATATTTTTATGCTTTGTAGCTTAAAAAATTCTGTTTAGGACCAAAATGCATGTGGAAATAACACAAAAGGGCTGATCTACTGCTGTAATTCACCTATAATAAGGCGTGGGAGGAGAAGCTCTGTCAACATGAACCATCTTAAAAGTCTCTTCTTGAATTTTGCAAATAAGGGAAAACATGAAGTGGTTCCTATAGTCAGTTGTCCAAAATGCATATGAAACTCATTCTTATTCAGATAAAGGCCTGAGACTATCGTTTCTGCTTCAGTAAATATGAACATGTTCGGATGTTTTGACAATCAAAAGAATGTTTTTAGTAGAAAATTTTTTCTCGGCCAACTCTTTTAGACCTAGTCAGATAGATGAAATTAATGGTGACTGATAGATTCTCCTTATTTAATTTCATTTCTCTTTCAGATATTGAGATCAGTGCAACAAAGAATTTATAAATACAAAGTCTTTGCTGCTGCTGCTAAGTCGCTTCAGTCGTGTCTGACTCTGTGCAACCCCATAGACGGCAGCCCACCAGGCTTCCCCGTCCCTGGGATTCTCCAGGCAAGAACACTGGAGTGGGTTGCCATTGCCTTCTCCAGTGCATGAAAGTGAAAAGTGAAAGTGAAGTCGCTTAGTCGTGTCCGACTCTTAGCGACCCCATGGACTGCAGCCTACCAGGCTCTTCCGTCCATGGGATTTTCCAGGCAAGAGTACTGGAGTGGGGTGCCATTGCCTTCTCTGACAAAGTCTTTAGGTGAACTTAAAAAAAGTTTGACCATTTAAGACACAGACCTAGAATCTAACAGTTAACTTAGAGCATTTTACAGTTAGATAAAAGAAATATGAGTAAATTATATGATATGTATACTTTATTATTGATTTCCATAAATTCAAAAAATGATATATATATATTATTCTTCATTATTGATTTTCATACTGTCAGGAAAATTATATTATTTGCTCTTAATCTGCTGACTTTGTGATGTCTTTATATACTGTTCATGTTAATAACATGAAAATAAAACAAAAATATTAAATACTATTTATTAACTGATTTAATATGAATATGATTAGAGAAATAAAACATTTTACTTTTCTCTCAATGTATACCCTTTATCTTAGTTGTATAACAAATGGTCTGACAGTTACAACCTCCATGCTTAAATAAACGAAAGAGAAAAAAATTCTCCAGGCACACAAACTTAAAACATGATGCAAAGAGTGGAGAACAGGAACCAAATATATTTGTTTCTTAATTTCAGTAAATCTAATGCATTCAACTAAATCTTATGTGTATTTAAATGTTTGTAAATAGTCCATCTTCCAATAGAAGCAGCATAAAACGACACCAGTCTTTTCCCTCTTCAACATTTTGAACTCGACAACTCACTACAACAATCCTTCATCTACTAATAATCAATAAGTTGTGGTCTCATGTCTCCAAAATCAAACAAAGTTTTATCTAAAATAAAGAAAAATCAGTGGGCTTTTAATCATTTATTGGGCAGATCACTGAGCAGCAAGTCAAAACATAAAATATTTTCATAGAAACAATAGAATGGCTACCATTGTACTTTGTAGAATCTATTGGCTACACAGGAATAATTTGTCAATCTAATAAGGTTATTTTAAGAGATCAGAGGAAGCGGAAAAGAAGGAAATGAGGAATAAAATTAAATTTGCATTTAATATCTTTCTATGTGATTTTGTGCAAGTGGATTAATGATTTATTAAGACATAAGGAATCTCTACACTTTCTTAGTTTTCAGGATCTACAAGAACGATTATTTGTCATTAACTTTCCAAGTATGTGTACTTTCTAAAAGTATACAGAGGCAACAATGATTCCTCCAAAAGAACAAAATAAACTTTTTTTTTTTAAGTGAATATCCAAGAGTCTCTATAACTTGATTAATCTAGTGAGATGAATGCATAGTCTTGGAATATGTCAAACATATGAATAAACCTATGGCATAAAACCCAAAAGAACCATATTATTTTAGGAAAGAGACACTGGCGCAAGGATTTTTCTTATATTGAAGTAGCGCAGTGTCCTAAGATAAGTCATTTACATTTTAAAGAAATGAAATGAGGATTTCCTTGAATTAAATAGAATGGTGACGGCTAAACAGCAAAAAATAAAATTCACGTCAAATAGAAAAATGAGTTGTAGATCACATTATGTACATTCAAAATACAAAATTAAAAGGTTTAAAAATCATATTTACCCTATATTCTGAATGGCTGCATATTAGGTAAAAAACAAATGCCTGGCATAGTCTTGCTATGGATTTTTTATGTAATAATATTGTTATCAACTTTCAGGTTTATCAGTCAGTGGACCAGATTGAACTACTCATTGTACATATTCCTTATGCCATGGAATTAATGTTTAGTGTTCTAGAAGACCATTAAAAAAAAAAAAAAAGACTTAGTAGCTACAAAAGAAAAAGCGACTTCCAAAGGAATCCAAGCACGAATTCCCTTTGACAATGCCATTATTTACAATGTCCTTAAAAAAGAACTTTTCTTAGAATTTGGTAAAGAAAGATCTCATTTCCCTTAAAGGTCTAACATGTTTCTTTCACTTGGGCAGTAAGGATGCCTCTGCAACTCTTGTTCTCTGCATCTTAGATTCCAACAGGTTGTATTTCCTAAGTCTCTGACCACCATAGTCACGTGCAAGCATGCTCAGTTGCTCAGTCATGTGAGACTCTTTGCAACTCCATAGACTGCAGCCCGCCTAGCTGTTTTGTCCATGGGATTCTCCAGGCAAGTATACTGGAGTGAGTTGCCATGCCCTCCTCCCAGTCCCCCTTTATTTTGTGGGCATAGGTGCTCTTCTCATCTAAGATTGTTTCCCCTTGTTTAAATTTCTAGAATATGGCCTATGTTGTATTTACCACTTGATAAGGTGCCTTCGGGGTCTTTCCTGGTGGCTCAGGAGTAAAGAATCCACTTGCAATGCGGGATATATGGGTTTGATCCCTGGATTGGGAATATCCCCTGAAGAAGGGCATGGCAACCCACTCCAGTATTCTTGCCTGGAGAATTCCATGGCCAGAAGAGCCTGGCGGACTATAGTTCATAGTGTCGCAAAGAGTCGGACATGACTGAAGCAACTTGGCATGCACACACACAAGCAAGGTGTCTTAAGTCCTTTTGGTAGGAGACTGTGTGTAAATGAATAAATCCTCATTGACAGACTACTAATAGAAACAATAGGCCTGGTAGTGTATGGAACTCAGTAGCTCTAGGCCCTTTCCAGAATATAATTTCCTGCTCCACTTTATCTGTATAATTTTGATATGAGTAAGTTTGAGTTTCTAATTGCTAGACAATAGGTTAAAAACCCAGTAAGAACTTTCCTTGTTGCCTCCTATAGTATAAGACATGTAGGTAGGGGTTTTCCCATTTTAGAAATTTTTATTTAAGTGCTAGCAACTATAATTCTGGAATCCAAAAGTAAATATTTATCTGCTTTTTCCTTTTCTATGTCATATATATAGATAGGATATCACATATATCTCCCCTTTCTTCTTTCCTTCTTCCCTCTTACCCTCCCTCTTTCCTTTTTCCCTTCCTTTCTTCTTCCTTCTTTCCTAAATACCTATCTACATATACACGAAGGTTGAAAGAAAGCAAGGAAGCACTGATCTCCATGCCTGAGAGTTAGCTTAACTCTATTCCACAGATTCAGACTTGACCCTAATTGGCTTTGCCAAAGCTAATGATCCATGCCATTGACCACAGGGTGGCCGAACCATAAAACACAAGAAGACGACAACAAAAAAAATCCACAAAAAAACTTAAACCTCTTACTGACACACTAAGCTGCACTATCTTCTTATAAAATAGCTAAAAATAATTCTGTAACCATGAAGATGTTGGTTGTAATGAGAGTATATTTGCTATAATCAGTGTCCATTTTTAGCATTTTCAAAGAAACATTATTTTCTTTTTAATATTGCATCAACTCACCTTGTTACAGATCCATCTCTTAGGATTTTCATCTCGGAAATGTTGAGTTCCATAAGCATCAGGACCATATTTGCTTGATAAATGCATTGTCGGAACGTATTTTTTGTTTTTATGATAGGAAGAAAATGGCAAAAACCTGAAAGAACATTAAGGTAATTGTCTTAATTTGATTTGTAGAGACATTTGACTAAAAAACAAAGAATTTAAAGAAGTCGTAAATTTAGGGAAAATAACACATGGCTTGGAATCAGAACAACCAGGTCTTCACTTCAGTCTTGGCCACTGACTATTTCTGTTACTACCTTCTATGGATCTTCATTCCTTATTCCACAAATGGAGACACTAACATTTTACAGAATTTTGTGGGTCTCAAATATTTGCTAAATATAGAAAATGTTAATTAATTAATTGTGCCAAGTAACTAAAAACTCATCACATAAGTAAAAATGCCCTTAATAAGATGGTATTCCCCAAATGTAAAGGATGGCTACCATTGGCAACTCTCATTGAAATGGGCTTTCTTCACATCTTAACTTACCCAAATAATAAAGGCATTCTTGGTACAGAGTATGGATAAGGAAGCTTCTGAGTCAGTCAGACCTATATTTGCATCTTAGCTTTGCCCCTGCTATGTTTTCCCTCATGCTATGGAGTAAACTGGAAGGAAAGTGTTAGCTGCTCAGTCACATCTAACTGTTTGAGAATCCATGAACTGTAGCCCACCAGGCTCTTCTATCTATGGGATTTTTTTCCAGGAAAGAACATGGAGTGGGTCATCACTCGCTTCTTCAGGGGATCTTCCTGACACAGGGATCAAACCCAGGTCTCCTGCATTGCAGGCAGATTCTTTACCATTTGAGCCACGAATGAACAACTTAATATACACAAAACTTACATGGTGCTGAAAACACCATGTAAGTATTCAATAAATAATGGTATTGCAAAAGTAGAAGTAGCTTATTGTCATAGCTCTCAGTATCAGCACCACTATCATCACCGCCGTCATCATTATCATTATTAGTTTTAATTTTATTTTGATCAACATAAAACTAAAAATTTTAAACTCTCACAGAACATCTCAGATTATGATACATTTATACTGTAACCTGATGAATTGTTTAATCCCCCATCAAAACCTTCTGAAAAAAGAGTAAAGGGATTTTTTTAAAAGTTATAAGTTCATAGGAAAGAGGACACAAGAGAAAAAAACAGAAGAGGAAAATGCTAACAAATTTTTGGCAGGTGGAATGCAGATAGAAAAGTCGAGTTCCAAAAGAGGAAGACGCCAAAGAGAAATTATGCCATTAGTTCTGCAGAATCCTGGAAGATTCTGGAAGCTACTGCAATGGGTGAGAGTGAAGAATAAAGCTGAAAACAGGTGAGAAACCTATGCAAACCCCCAGGTTTCTCTCCCAGTTCATATATTCATAAAAAGAATGTATTCTCAGAAATATTACATCAGAAAGCTCTGGGCACAGGCAGGCCAGAGTGAGGCACCAAATGGAATACATGAATTCTAATTCAAAGATTACTCACTGAACTCTTCCCTTGCTCCTCTTGAAGTGACCTGGCAGCTTGACTAATAGATTTCAGAAGACTAACTGTTTCTTCTCAAAAGATACTGAGAGTTCCCAGTGCAACAACTTCAAATATCAACATTTGGAAATTTCTTAATTAAAAGGTCATATCCCAGTGTCTATCAGTCAAATAAGCCACTCTCACACACAAATACACTTTTAATCTGATGGTTAGAGTTTCCTTTTTAATATGAATTTATAAATGGATTGTCATTTGGGGAAACTACCAAGATGGAGGGCTTTCCTAGTAACTCAGATGGTTCAATCCCCGGGTTGGGAAGATTCCTTGGAGAAGGGAGTGGCTACCCATTCCAGTATTCTTGCCTGGAGAATTCCATGGTTCAATGAGGCATTGGCTCACACGGTAAAGAATCTGCCTGCCAGTGCAGGAGAACTGGGTTTGATCTCTGAGTTGGGAAGATCCCCTGGAAAAGGGAATGGCAACCCACTCCAGTACTCTTGCCTGGAGAGCCCCACGGACAGAGGATCCCAGTGGGCTATAGTCCATGGGGTCACAAAGAGTCAGACACGACTGAGCAACTAACACCAAGATGGAAGAAAAACTCATATCTAAATATAAGAGATAATCTAAGAAGAAACATATAATATAGGAAAGAGGAGTAAACATCAGAAAATTTTAATTAATATAATCAAAAGAGATATGGTATCAATAATATTAGAGCTAGATCCTGTTTTAAATACAAGAAACTTTTAGAGGGAAAAAAGCAAGCTCTGGGAAGTAAGTATTTAATTTATGACTAAATTAAATATTCTGCCAAGAAAAATACTTTGAAATTCAGACACAGAAAAAACGAAATTGAGGTTAAACAAATTTTGGGGCAGATGCTGATATTTTCACATATATTATCTTATTTAATTAAGACAAGGAAAGGGCCTTTTTAAAAATCCCAATTCAATTGAAATTTCTCCCATTATATTCATGAATTTGTTTAAAAAATAATAAGCTTAGGAAATGTGTTATTGCATAAAGTTTCACACCTCTCTACAATTTCTTTTTAATGTTTATTAAGAAATTCCTTTTAAATATTTTTCCGAAGAAAATACCTTCTACATCTATTTAAGATAAAAAATAAACAGAACACAGAGCTTTGAATATACAAAATTCCACAAGTATGTATTATATATGCCCTTGGGAAAAGAGCTCTCATGTAAGACAGATTACGGTCCTTCCAGTGCTAATTTGCACACGGGATGGACAACACTCACACAAAAAATTAATGTGGCCCCAATGTCCCTTAGTATACAGAGGGGGTGCTGGGAGCCGGCTGCTGCACTTACACTTTTTATCACTTCTGAATTGCATTTTAATAGTACATTTTTCTTTTGTGTCTGGGCAAAATTTGCTTTCTCAAGAGACTGGATGGCTGAAAAGATAAGGCTCAAAGACTAGGTATTTCCCTGCACCTGAATTAATTTTAATTCCATTGAGCCATAATGTTTCATTAGAGAAACATGTAATGCGTATTAAGTGCACATGTGTACGTGTATAGCTGTATATATAATGAAAGTATTTAGATTCATTTTATAAATAATATTTAAAAATCTATCTTCAAATTCAGAAGAAATTATTTAAGTCTCAGATAGATTGCTATATAAAAGTACAAACAGCTATGAAAACCCTAAAAATAAATTGAGCTTTCAATCAAAAGTTTAGACAATGATCAACTTTACTTTTAAAATGGTATCTTTTAACAGTTTTAAATATATATTCAGATGTGCTTTATTCTTGCAGAGAGTACTTTTCAATTAACTGAACATTATATTAAAGAAGAAGGTGTTATGGGTTTGCCTATTAATTTTTATAATGTCATCAAAGACACAGATCTGGCAGAAATTCTTAAATTCAGTGTGGAGATACAGTGGTATATACAAATAAGTCATTACTTGAGTGTCTGTAGAGTTAGAAAAGAATTGGTAGAGGTCTCAGGAAGCAAAAATTAAAATTAATCAACTTATACAAAATATTGGAGAAGGAAATGGCGACCTACTCCAGTACTCTTGCCTGGAGAATCCCATGGACAAAGGAGCCTGGTGGGCTACAGTCCATGGGGTCGCAAAGAGTTGGACGTGACTGAGCGACTAACACACACATACAAAATATATGGAAGTGAGTTAGAGAATGAAAATGGTTGCTGAAGAAACTGAAAGGGGCTCAGCATAACTAGAAAATTGAGTTCTTTATGAAGGAAGCAAAGGAGATCATGAACAGCTTTATAGCAGAGATGAGATGGCCCTAGGAGACTATGTATAGAAATATATTACAGATCTTTATAAATTGTGAAACATTTTTCTCCATATATATTGATTGCCCAAAAGAGTAGTTATCCAAGTCATGATGAACCTTGACTTAGGTAAATCATTTCAAACTGGGCATGGAGATAATGATTCATAGATAGCGAGACACATAGCTAGGGAACAAGTCTCAAATACCTGTTCAGGTTTCAAACATGTCCTAGAGAAGCCTTCTCTCTATTAAAGGGTGACTAATGAAACATATGTATTAAGCTCAAAGCAGGATTAAGGGTACTTTATTACAAGTTAGGAATTTGACTCCAGATAACAATAAATTCTTCAATGAGTTAAGATCACAATAAATTCTCCACTGAGTTATGCAAAGCATGTGAATTAAGTCTTTTCGCCTGGGCTAGAGGCAGGAAAAAAGAGCCAACTAGACCAAGTTTGAATGCAGAGTGCATCTTGAATGCAGAGTTCCAAAGAACAGCAAGGAGAGATAAGAAAGCTTTCCTCAGAGAACAATGCAAAGAAACAGAGAAAAATAATAGAATGGGAAAGACTAGAGATCTCTTCAAGAGAAGTAGAGATATCAAGGGAACACTTCATACAAAGATGGGCACAATAAAGGACAGAAATAGTATGCACCTAACAGAAACAAGATATTAAGAAAAGGAGGCAAAAATACACAGAACTGTACAAAAAAAGATCTCAATGACCCAGATAACCATGATGGTGTGATCACTCAACTAGAGCCAGACATCCTGGAATATGAAGTCAAGTAGGCCTTAGGAAGCATCACTATGAACAAAGCTAGTAGAGGTGATCGAATTCCAGCTGAGCTATTTCAAATCCTAAAAGATGATGCTCTGAAAGTACTGCACTCAATATGCCAGCAAATTTGGAAAACTCAGCAGTGGCCACAGGACTGGAAAAGGTGTTTTCATTCCAATCCCAAAGAAAGGCAATGCCAAAGAATGTTCAAAGTACTGCACAATTGCACTCATCTCACATGCTAGTAAAGTAATGCTCAAAATTCTCCAAGCCAGGCTTCAACAGTATGTGAACCGAGAACTTCCAGATGTTTAAGCTGGATTTAGAAAAGGAAGAGGAACCAGAGATCAAATAGCCAACATCTGTTGGATCATCAAAAAAGCAAGAAATTTACAGAAAAACATCTACTTCTGCTTTACTGACTATGGCAAAGCCTTTCACTGTGTGGATCACAACAAACTGTGGAAAAATTCTTCAAGAGATGGGAATACCAGACCACCTGACCTGCCTTCTGAGAAATCTGTATGCAAGTCGGGAAGCAACAGTTAGAACTGGACATGGAACAATGGACTGGTTCCAAAATGGTAAAGGAGTATGTGAAGGTTGTATATTGTCACTCTGCTAATTTAACTTATATGCAGAGTACATCAAGCGAAATGCCAGGGTGGATGAAGCACAAGCTGAAATCAAGATTGCCAGGAGAAATATCAACAACCTCAGATGTATACCTGTGGTGGATTCATTTTGATATTTGGCAAAACTAATACAATTATGTATAGTTTAAAAATAAAATTAAAAAAATAAAAAAATAAAAACCAGAGACATCACTTTGCCAACAACAACAAAAAAAGAAAGTAACAACTATTATTTTTATGTTAAAAAAAAAAAAAGAAACTGAGATCGTGGCATATGGTCCCACCACTTCATGGCAAATAGACGGGTAAACAATGGAAACAGTGACAGACTTTATTTTCTTGGTCAAAATCACTGCAGATATTGACTGCAGCCATGAAATTAAAAGACTCTTGCTCCTTGGAAGAAAAGCTATGACCAACTTAGTTCAGTTCAGTTCAGTCGCTCGGTCGTGTCTGACTCTTTGCAACCCCATGAATCGCAGCACGCCAGGCCTCCCTGTCCATCACTAATTCCCGGAGTTCACTCAGACTCACGTCCATCGAGTCTGTGATGCCATCCAGCCATCTCATCCTCTGTCGTCCCCTTCTCCTCCTGCCCCCAATCCCTCCCAGCATCAGACTCTTTTCCAATGAGTCAACTCTTTGCATGAGGTGGCCAAAGTACTGGAGTTTCAGCTTTAGCATCATTCCTTCCAAAGAAATCCCAGGGCTGATCTCCTTCAGAATGGACTGGTTGGATCTCCTTGCAGTCCAAGGGACTCTCAAGAGTCTTCTCCAACACCACAGTTCAAAAGCATCAATTCTTTGGTACTCAGCCTTCTCCACAGTCCAACTCTCACATCCATACATGACCACAGGAAAAACCATAGCCTTGACTAGACAGACCTTTGTTGGCAAAGTAATGTCTCTGCTTTTGAATATGCTATCTAGGTTGGTCATAACTTTCCTTCCAAGGAGTAAGCGTCTTTTAATTCCATGGCTGCAGTCACCATCTGCAGTGATTTTGGAGCCCAGAAAAATAAAGTCTGACACTGTTTCCACTGTTTCCCCATCTATTTCCCATGAAGTGATGGGACTGGATGCCATGATCTTCGTTTTCTGAATGTTGAGCTTTAAGCCAACTTTTTCACTCTCCACTTTCACTTTCATCAAGAGACTTTTTAGTGCCTCTTCACTTTCTGTCATAAGGGTGGTGTCATCTGCATATCTGAGGTTATTGATATTTCTCCCGCAATCTTGATTCCAGCTTGTGCTTCTTCCAGCCCAGTGTTTCTCATGATGTACTCTGCATATAAGTTAGATAAGCAGGGTGACAATATACAGCCTTGACGTACTCCTTTTTCTATTTGGAACCAGTCTGTTGTTCCATGTCCAGTTCTAACTGTTGCTTCCTGACCTGCGACCCTTAAAATCTAATGCGGGAAAGAGCAAATAGCTTGTACCAGTATACAATGGGAGAAAAACAAAGTTTCATGAAAAAGAGAAAACAAAAGAGTATGGGAACAGAAAGCATTGGGGAAATATCTAATCTGTTCTTTAACAGATGGGTCAGAGTTCACTAGGCAGAAATGAAAACCGCAAAAGAGGATGCAAAAGTCGTAAACTGGTATGAGTATAGGCTCAGAGGTAAAACTTGGAACCCACATGTGGGGTCTTGGATGTATGTAGTTCGTTGGCCTTGAAAATAGAAATGATGCTCTTCATAGGGTGCTTATACTGACTCCTCTCAGAAGATGTAAAGCTTCTGCAGCCTTATCTCATCTTCCTTAATATCCCTATGGAATACTCAGTTACTTTATCCTTTGCTCACAGATTCTATCACCAAACTCTGAAACTGTCTCTAGGGCTCTGTGTGGCCCTCTCTATGAGGGCAGACTTGCCCACAGCACGTTGAAGGCTGATCCACACTGGGGACAGAGGAAGGGTGGCCCATTCCTCTCTCTCAAAACTATGCTGCTCATTAATACCAGTTTTCTAGAACCTATCTCCAGGGAGGGAATGGAGACGCATATATCGAGAACGGACTTGTGGACCCAGTGAAGGAAGGAAAGAGTGGGACAAACAGAGGAAGAAGCATCGACATAGCCACATTACCATGTGTAAATAGACAGCTGGAGAGAAGTTACTGTACATAGCGCAGGGAGCCCAGCTTGATGTCCTGTGATGAGCTAAAGGGGTGAGATGGGGGGAGGGGAGGAAGGTTCAAGAGGTGGGGACGTATGTATAATTATGACTGATTTGTGTTGTTGCATGGCAGAAACAAACACAACATTGCAAAATAATCTTCCTCTAATTAAAAAATAAATTTAAAAAACATTATGTGGCTAAATTGGAAGCCTTGTGATCTTTTGATATCAAATGTCTGACATTTCCTTTTCTTTTATTGGAGGTTTCTTACTAATGAACTCTAAAGTGAATACAGGATACTTCAATGCCTTCACTCTCTTCATTTGGAAAAAAATAAACAAAAATAAATACTTTTCCATCATCACAGATTGCGTAAAAAATGATTTCATCTTCAAATCTGGAAACCTCCTACACTTCATAGTCAATAAAATATAATGAGATTCATAGCAAATATAGTCATATGAATTGTACTGTCTTCGTATTTGACTAATTGAATTTCGTAGACTCAAAGGATAGTTTACTTCTATCTTGAAAGCGATTCTAAGATGCTATTGTTTTTCAACTAAAAAATGACCAAAGAATCAGAAAAATCAATTGTCAGTTTTATTGTATATCCTATACAGAGTGGGAAATATGCCAATTTTTTTTTTATTGTTCTTATAGGGGAACCATATAACATGCTGAAGAAATCACAAGCTGCATTAATAAAGATCTTGGTCAATGAGCAGCCTGACTTGTCCCAATCATTGACAACACTGGGAGGACAGACAGGCCTAAACAGGATACAAGAGTCAGTGCTGGGGTTCACCCCAGGATCTCTGCTGAAAGGTCTGCTGAAAGATCTATCTAAAATACTTGCAAAAGGAGAAGCTGGATTAAGAGTTTTGTAATGTTCAAAATAGACCAGTTATTTAATTGAGTGGTATATAAAAAAAGAGAAGAAAAGGGGGAAAAATCCACTATAATCTAATTAACATAAAGGAATTCCCTTAATTCCAGAGGCAATTCCCTCTGGTTTACAAAACTTAATTTGACAAGCAAGAATGCCTAGGTATAAGAGTTTGCAAACAGCTGATGAAAGAATTAGGAGAGAAAATATGAACAAGGGCAAGTCAATTTAATCTAATAAACTAATCAACAAACAAAAATTTCCATGTTATCATAAAAGTACACCTGCTCAAATATTACATATTCTATTAGACTCTAGTATTTTAATCATTATTGTAATATAGAAAATAGAAAATTTAATGTTTTGAGGGCTGAGTTATAGCCAGTTCATTTCTGATTTCACTGTCAGATGACTTAGTTCTCATTAACCAACTGTAGGAATTTTTTTTAAGGTAAAGCATTTTTAAAAGCCACTCAATTGGAAATGTACAAAGTATTTATGTCAATTGTATATGAACTAGGATGAGATATGTTTTAAATTGGTAGTATGTATAACTGACAATGAATATTGACTAAATATAATGAATAGTGAATATATAACATTTCATGATACATGTAAGTGAAATCATTGTTCCATACACCTTAAGCTTCTATAGTGCTGTTTGACATATCTCAATAAAACTGGAAAATATGAATACTGAATAATTTTAGCCCTTCTAAAAAAACAGGTCAACTGTCCCATTCATAAGAAAGGGTTATAAAATACTGAATATCTCCTTTTTCCTTTATCACATAGAATAATATAAGTTTGAGAATGAATTTAGCAATTAAAGGTATCTTTTTATAATCTTCAATATGATAAATAAAGTGTTTTCACTGTATGTATTCATAATATAAATGTCCAGATAAACCTAATATATATAGCTCATTAATACCAACAGATGGATTTCAAAAATATAACCTATCAAGATGTTTTATCTAGTAGAGTTTCAGTTGAAGAGATGTTTGTAAAATGAGTAACAACTTGAAATAGGAATTAGGCAGACCATTTATGGATGAAGACAGCTTTCGTTGAGATTTTAATGTAACCATTGCTATAAGCATTTAATATATAAAGTGTTTCATACTTAAAGTAAAATTCATAGCAGAAATTGAAAACTCATAAACTATTCAAGCAGCAGTATCAATAACATAAATTTCTCCCCCAGGGTGGTGATATAATATTTAAATATAAAAAATGCAAATGGCTAGACTATCTGTTCAGCTAGATAGTGAGCTTGTATTACAAACTTCTAAATTTAAATGGGAAGACCTATTTTGCCCTTCTCCTTACAGTTTTCTTAGCTTAAGAGGACTAGCATTCCCTGGATATATTATTATTATTATTATTATTAACAATCTCCAGGCATGCTTATTCAATAACTTCATTACATCTGTGCAACTTTCCAAAACATATTTTACAGAGTTGACTTTACTTTCCTCTAGCTAATTGTGGAAAACTTAACCAAAAAAAGAAAAGTCTCTACTAAAGAGATACTGAATTTAAATGCCCCAGCTCCATAGCAATCACACAGGCTCTTTTTTTAATAGGCCATTTACAACATTAAATGTTTTAAGTTCAGATATATTCAGGACTTGTATAATTGATATAAAAAACACATAATTAAGCAGAGAAATAAGGCTGTGGGAAACACTTGTACAAACTACCCTTAAGAAAGTCTAAGAATGAAATAAGCTGCCACTAAAAAGAAAAACTTGCTAGGAAAAAAATCAAATGTTCTTTGTTGAGTTATATCAGAGCAGCATATTGCAAACCAGTCAGCGGATAAAGGGATTCCATGGCTAACCGTGCTATCAACTCTATGAAGCCAGGACACCTCAGCTATGTTGTTCATTGCCTTGTTCTTGGCATCTAACTCAGTGTCTGGCACATATTAGGCTGCAGTAATATTTGAGGAATCAATGAGTGAGTGAGTTTGCAAAATGCTATGTAGTATATGTCCCCTCTTAGTAGTTTATACTAAATAAAAATATATTTAAGACTGGAAAGCCCTGTAAATGCCAAAAAAAGTTTAACTATTTCAAATATAATTTCTCCCAAGTTTATTTGATAGGATACTCATTAATATTTTCCAGACTAGAGTTCAAGAGGCAAAGTTTGGAAAATGCTGTTCTGGGTAAGAAAAAGAAAAAAAGAAAGAAAAGGCTGCCCTATTACTGGGACTGCTAGTATAGTGCTAATAAAGATTAAAGAGCAGTCACACTTGACTTCATTTCCTCTTGTTTGACTTATCTTTTAATGAGAATGATTTTGGTGATCAGATGGATTAAAACAAAACAAAATTAGTTTAAGCTCAAGTCCAATATGTAAAAAAAAAAATGCTTGACAAGGATTATACTAAGTGTACAGCATAAATCTTGGGCTCTTTCTTGAGGACCTTATCATTTAGAACAAGTGTCTCCAATGTCTATGTCTGGAAAGGCCAGGCAGTAACATACATTATGCAAAAACTAAGAGTGCAAACTTTAATCAGTCATTGCCATTTGAGACTGGGGGACTGCTGTTTCTAGATCTTCTAATTTTTAATAAAAGCCAGAAAATCTGGACTTTAAAAAGATACAATTACCATTTTAAATTACTTTTCAATCAATATAACTTTTTGAAAATTGCAGGGTCCAACTATAACACACTTGGAAGCTTTACGCAACTGACAAGTTTGTAGTTAACAATCTCTCTTCAGAATTTATAAATGAGCATCTCCTTTGTCAATGACTTCCGAGGCTCTAACCAAGATACACTGTATCTCAAATTAGACTCAATCATCATTAATTATTCTTTGAAAATTGTGAATGTACTAAAGATATACAAAAATGTATTTAAAAGCAGAATAATTTATATTCTATGATATAAAGGTGGGCTTCATCCGATGTTAGTTTCAGCAAGATTCTAAAATGGAGTATTTAAATAAGTTAAAATTAAATTCTACAAAAGTGGTGCCAATATATTTATCTATATGACACTAATACTATTTCATCTTAATGAAAATAAAGGAGATCAAACCAGTCAATCTTAGAGGAAATATTCATTAGAAGCACTGATGCTTAAACTGAAGCTCCAATACTTTGGCCACCTGATGTGAAGAGCCAACTCACTGGAAAAGACCCTGATGCTGGGAAAGATTGAAGGCAGGAGGAGAAGGGGATGACAGAGGATGAGATGGTTGGATGGCATCACCGAGTCAATAGACATGAGTTTGAGCAAGCTCCGGGAGATGGTGAAGGACAGGGATGTCTGGCATGCTGCAGTCCATGGGGTCACAAAGAGTCGGATATGACTGAGCGAATGCACAACAAAATTTCATTTAATATTCTATATTTTGATATTCTAAATTTTAAAATTAAGTGTAAATTTAAAATATTTCACATATGTATGCTTGCATCTGACTCTGCAACCCCATGGGCTGTAGCCCACCAGTCTCCTCTGTCCATGGAATATTACAAGCAACAATACTGGAGTGGGTTCCCATTTCCTCCTCCAGGGGATCTTCCCAATCCAGGGATCAAACTCATGTCTCATCCAGTCATTGGAGTGAATTTTCTTTTCCTTTAATTTGTAAAATATCTCCTGGAATTCTTTGCTTTCACCCAGTTTCCTGACTGACTCATTTTCTGCCATACCTTGAATTAATGGCTCTTACCTTAACTAGAACTTTGCATTAGAATCAGTTGGGCATACATTTCAAACCCATATGCCTGCTGAGTCAAAATATCTGTGATTGAGACTATGGAATGCATATGTATATAATTTTAAGCTTCAAGGTGATACAGGTAAGCAACCTAATTAAGAATCACTGCCCTAACATTAAAGCAATTCCCAAGAATCTGTACTAAATCTTTTCTCTCTGTAGTCTCTCCCCTCCCTGGAAGATGCTTCCCCCACCAAGATTTTAACTGTCACCTCTGATCATTTCTAAATTTTTATCTCTATAGACAGTGTTTTTCTTTAACTCAAGACCAGTATTTTTAAATGCTCACAAGGAATATCTACCTAGATATAGAATCAGATCAGATCAGTCGCTCAGTTGTGTCCGACTCTTTGCGACCCCATGAATCGCAGCATGCCAGGCCTCCCTGTCCATCACCAACTCCTGGAGTTCACTCCGACTCACGTCCATCGAGTCAGTGATGCCATCCAGCCATCTCATCCTCTGTCGTCCCCTTCTCCTCCTGCCCCCAATCCCTACCAGCATCAGACTCTTTTCCAATGAGTCAACTCTTCGCATGAGATATAGAATAGGAACCTCAAATAGATCTTCCCACAAATTAGTCTCATATGCCAAACCTCCACCCCATCATGCCAACAGAGCTTCTTACATGTTTTTTCTTAAGTAAGGACATCACTATCTGACCAGTCACCTCACTCAGAAGCTATCAAGTAAAAGGTACTAGAGGACCTCTTGCCCCTGCACTCCTCAACCTGAGAAAATCTTTGCTCGTGGCTACACTTTCATAAGACACTGTATTTATAATGTGGCACACGGTCCCCACCCACAGTTGTCATCCATTCATAAGTTAATTGAATATTCTGTTGACTTAACATATATTTGTTAAGCATTAATTGTGTTTTAGGCCTACAACTGGTGTGGGACAGTTTGATGATATGAATTGAGCAGAACAGATTCTCTTTCAGGAAATTTGAACTGAAAAGCTGAATTAGCTGTGGATTCTAGAGCTGGAAGGTTATACTGAATTAGGCCTGGAGTGGCCATGAAAACTAAGGGCAAACTGAAGATTTATGGGAAAAAACTAAGGCCACAGATAAAGCCAGTCAGTAGAGAGAAGACAGTGAGCAGAAATACAGAGAAAAGTGGAAATGCCACTTAAGAGAGAAAACGATGCCCTTGTAGCCCTAAGGCGTCACCTTAGTCCAGTTTGTCTTTGGTTTCTATGAGACTCTTCACTGCATCTTTTAAACACATCCTTAACTTCTTGAATCATCTTGAATGTATCTTTATTCCTTGCACTGAGGAAAGCCCTAAGATGCATCGATGCCCCTGCCCACACCATCCACACCATATCATGTTGGCCCCTATTTCTGGTTTAGGGTTTACAGGATTCCACCTATAAATCAGTTTACCAGCCTTTCTCTTCTCTGTACTATCTCTGTCCTTGTTCCTGGGCAAGTCTTCTTTATTTCAAAACTAGACTGTGGCAGTGGTACCCGGACTCCCATTTCTTTACCATGGACATAGCTAGTAGAGTGATATCTCTAAGATGACTGACCTTTTCACTCCATTGGTTAAAACACTGTGATGCTTTTACACTATGTTTTATATAGTAAAGTCCAGACACTTTATCATGGTACACGTGACCCTTTATTCTCTGGCTCCACCTCTACCTTCCCTCTCATCTCTGCCACTTTGCATAAAGTACCAAAGCTCTGAGCTAAGCATCACTAGATACCTCAGAAGGCAAACTGAAACCCACATGAGCTCTGCGCTTGTTGACAGAGAGATGACTCCGTCCAGGCTACATCCTTCAGGTTACCTTCCTTGCTCTGCCTGGCATACTTCTGTTGAGCCTTCAAGTCTCTTCTGACCCTCAACGCACTTTTGAACCCTAAATTGAACTAGGAAAGGCTGGAATGTATAAATGCCATTCCCATATAAGAATGTGAGTATGTCACAGGATGGCAGTCTTTCTTTTACAAAAGCAATTCCACATGCCTTGTAAACAGACCAAAAGCTAAGTGGCAAAACTTTACTTAGCGTATGTTAGCTATTGCACTAGGGGGAATTCTTAAAAAAATGATAAAATCTAACTAAAAAGACTAAAAGTGTGTTTTTATGATTTGTCTGACTGCATATAATCAAAAGTATATGCAAGATTTTCACAATACCAGTAAAAATATTCCAAGTTACCACCATTAAATGTCAATGTCATGAATATTAAAATTCTTAGACTTAGGTATCTGTAAGAACAGAATTCTAGGATTCTGTGGTCAGTTATTTAAAAAGCCATCATTTCCAAGTAAACAGTGGACATAAAGAGAGCATATTTCTCACTGTAGAGTTGAAGTAATAAAGGACTCTTTTGTAGACAAATTCTAGAACTTCTTAATTATACACAGGCTTATTATCTGTATCCCCAGTGTTATAAAGCACCAGAACTTCATTAGAAAAATTAAGCTGGAAAAATGAAGGCAGCACTTTGTAAATTTCCACTGGAAATTAGCTGGGAGAGGCAGAGGAATACTGGATCAAAAGAGGGTAATCACGCTTAACCGTGCCCTAGAGCACCCGCGTGGATAATACGATTTGCACAGTAACTACCTCTCCTATTACTGCTTGTTTGGAGTACTCTGTGTTAATGGGGTTAGCTAATTTAGTATTTTAACTTAAAAAGGCTCTACTGATTAATAAATGTTGCACACTGTGCTAGTAATTAAAATAAATGGAAGAGTTACAAATAAAAGTTGAATTGTTAAGAAAACATTATCTGAAAATGTATGATAATCCCTATTTATCATAATACAATAACAGTTCAGAAAGTATGCAAATTGTAAAGGTCTAAAGTGTTGCAAAATCACACAAGTCAAAAAAGTTTTGAGATGCATTAAATTTCCTTATCATCAGTGTTAGTGATAAATAATATAACCATATCTCATCTATGGATACACCATGGTTTTTAAATGTCCTTTAAAAAAAAAAAGTTTAGTTCACTACTGTTCACCTACTCTGAATAATGAAGGTAGCAAAATATGCCACCCTGAAATAGGCCACTTCGGCCAAAGATTATTTTGAGCTAAAACCTCTTAAAAACAATTGGTACAAGAAAAGCGAACTTACTTTCTCTTTTCCGCCCAAAACCAGGAGATTACACTCCCACATAAAAGATGCCTTTTCTAAACCAAGAGGAAAGAAAATTCCTATCACCAGACATGTGAGGTCACAGTGTAGAGAATTCTGTACAAACAGACCTTGTTAAATAACTTTTATCTTCCTTTGGACTCCCATATATTTGCTATTTTTTACAACTGCTTCTCATTGCTCAACTCAATATGAAAGAACATAGGGTTTGCCACTTCTTTGGGTGTTCATTTTCTTTATGAAGGCTATTGTAAAACTTCTATTAAATAAATCTGTATGCTTTTCTCCTTTTAATCTGTTTTACATCAATTAAATTCTTAGGCCCAATTGAAGATCCTAAGTGGACAGAAGTAAAGTTTTGCCTCTTCTACAAAAATTATCAGAAAATTGATACCTTTCATTTTTCATTGGACTGTCTGTACTCAGGCTCTTATGAAAGGCTACACAAGTTTAAAATATAATATTCTGGGAATTCCTTGGTGGTCCAGTGGTTAGGACTATGAGCTTTCACTGTCAAGGGCCTGAGTTCAATCCTAGTCAAGGAACTAAGATCTAACATGATGTGGCCAAAAATACAGATAGATGAATAATTGAGTAGCCATTCCCTTCTCCAGGGGATCATCCTGACCCAGGGATCGAACTCAGTTCTCCTGAAATGCAGGTAGATTCTTTATCATCTAAGCCATCAGGAAAGCCCAATATATATATTATCCTCACAATATGATTAAATCTTGAACTTCTCTTTATAGGAAAACTCAAGCCACAGTCATATCGTTTTTTATTCCTCGAAGTGTCTGCAGAAGAACCTTGAATCCTTGGGGATCTAAGGATTTCCCTCAAATTTAGCTCAGGTTTGTAATTAATCTAAACACCAAAGTCTGATCTAGCAAGCTACCTCCTTGATTTGAAGGACACTTGTATTAGTTTTGTATTTCTGCAGTAAGAAGTTACCATCACAGACTGAGTGGCTTTAAGAGTATAAATTTATCATCTGAAATCTCTGGAGGCCAGAAGTCTGGGGTGGGTTTAACTAAAACTCAAGGCAAGGCATGGGAGGGTTGCATCCGTTCTGGAGGCTCTAGGGGAGAGGCCATGTCTTCACCTTCCCCAGCTTTTAGAGGCCGCCAGCATCTCTTGGTGGTGGTCTCTTCCTCCATCTTCAAAGCTAGCAAAGATGAGTTATCCATCTCACATTGCCTCACTCTGATCTTTCTCGTAGTCAAATCTCTACTTTTGAGAACCCTTGTGATGACACTGGGCCCTCTGGATGATCCAGGATAATCTCTCCAACTTTAAATCCTGAATCACATCCACAGTCTGCTTTATCATATAAGGTAGCATATTCACAGGTTCCTGGGATTAGGATGTGGCCTCTGTGTGGGGTCAATATTCTGTCTACCAGAGCAGAGACTGGCACCAACTCCCACTGCAATGTCCTAACCCCACTCCATGTTGGATATAGTTGTAGTCTGCATAATTACAGTGTCCTATATTAAGCCAGGATATTTACAATTAATAGAAGGTATTAACATATAGGATCTTAGCACCACTCCTAAGTCTTTAGAGAAGTTGGTATCAGCCTACATCACCTGATTCATGATCACTCCATTCCACCTCTGCTGTCTTAGTGAGTAAACTAAACACTGCTCTGGTGCTGTGGCCTTCCATTTCTTCCTTCTCTTAATAGTGACTTCTTTCCCTACTTCATCTAGGTAACTTGCATGGTCCCATTTTACATCTGAAAATAATCCTTTAAATGCTCTGTGAAAAACCCTAAGTCAAATATGCATTGCTCTTTCCACTCTTTTTATTATTTTAAAAAACATTTATTTATCTATTATTTTGGGCTGCATTGGGTTTTAGTGGCAGCATGCAGGATCTTTGCTGTGGCATGTGGGATCTTTCATGAGGGCTCTCTAGTTGTGGTACACGGGCTCAGTAGTTTGATCACTGACCAGGGATCGAACCCACGCCCCTTTCATTGGAAAGTGAATTCTTACCATTGGACCACCAGGCAAGTCCCTGCACTTTTAAAGAAGTAAATAAACAATTCTTTCTTATGCTTTTAAGTGGATTTGAACAGACTTAGTAAACCAAGGGAGGTAGGAAACCTCTTCATGGAAATAGAAGAGGGCATGGATATAAAGATGAATGGTAACAGCCCAGTAGCTCTGGACAGAGAGTTTCTTAGAGAACGTGGTGGCAGATTAGCTAGAGAAATAAGCCCAGATCCGATCCTGAAGGCCTTTTAGTCTTGCAATAAAGAATTAAGATTTATCCTGGAGTTGATTTAAAAAAAAAAAAAAAAAGCCACAAAAAAGCATTTTGGGGAATATTAACTTGCTGAATTTTCCCTAGTGTGGTTGTGGTAGATGCACTGAATGGGCAGACCAGATGGGATTTATAGCATTTAAAAAAGGAAATTACAAGTCCTAAACCAAATCAATAGTGGAAAGGAAAAGAGGGGCTGGATTTGAAAGATACATGAAAGGTAGAACAGACAGGATCTGGGAACCAATAGAATTCTGGAGAGGGATAACAAGGTAACTGACAAGTCTCTACTTGGGTAGAGAGGTGGTGCTGCAATACACTCTCAAGACAAGAAGCAGCAGGCCAACGTGGGGTCCACTGAGTTTGGGACACCTGGAGGAGATGCAAACAAAGATGGCAGTTGAAAATATGAATAAGGAAGGTAGGAGAAAGATTTCTGAGACTTAAGGGTGGAAACCAGGGTCACATGGTTATAGCTGAAGTCTCTCAAACGGAAGCAATCACTCAGAGAGATTATGTACAGAAAGGAGAAGGAAGTAAAGAGAAAGAGTTGACTGCTGAATCCTGCCTTCGCCTTAGTTCTGCCTCTCACCAGGAGAACTGCAGCGTTATTCTAGTGGGTTCCTTCCCTCCAGCAGATTTCTTCTCAAATACATGTCTCACAGTCAATAAATTCATATTACTTTCATAACATCCTCGTACTCAGAAGCCTTTAATAGTTCTCCATTGCTGCTGCTGCTGCTAAGTCGCTTCAGTCGTGTCCAACTCTGTGCGACCCCATAGACGGCAGCCCACTAGGCTCCCCCGTCCCTGGGATTCTCCAGGCAAGAACACTGGAGTGGGTTGCCATTGCCTTCTCCAATGCGTGAAAGTGAAAAGTAAAAGTGAAGTTGCTCAGTCGTGTCAGACTTTTAGCGACCTCATGGACTGCAGCCTACTAGGCTCCTCTGTCCATGGGATTTTCCAGGCAAGAGTATTGGAGTCGGGTGCCATTGCCTTCTCCAAGTTCTCCATTATCTACTGATAAATCCTCAAATCCTTGGCCCTAAAGCCTCCTAAAAATTTCCTTACTATGCCTCCCACATAAAAATGAGTTCCTGTCATGAATCAGCCATGGTATACATGTCAATGTATGGCAAAAAAACCACCACAATATTGTAAAGTAACTATCCTTTGATTAAAATAAATTAATTTTTTAAAAAAGAGTTTCTGTCAAATTGGTCTTCTCATTTTTTCCCATACCATCAACCTATGTTTTATCTACTTTCTCGTCTTTTCTCTGCCAAAATTTTAACCATTTCTTTACAAAGAACACATTCAGTTCCTTTTCTGTGAAGAACACCTTTCTAGATTATCAGAGAATGAATAAATTCTACATTAAAAAAAAATCGTGGCACTTACTGTCTTTAACATATGCTTGACTATTTTCAAGTGCTTACTTCTTTAGAACTTCATTAGGGTGTTCAGTTCAGTTTACGCCAGTTCAGGTTCGATGCACGATGCTGGATGCTTGGGGCTGGTGCACTGGGACGACCCGGGGGGATGGTAAGGGGAGGGAGGAGGGAGGAGGGTTTGGGATGAGGAACACATGTATGCCTGTGGCGGATTCATTTCGATATATGGCAGAACCAATACAATATTGTAAAGTTTAAAAATAAAATAAAATTTAAAGAAATAAAAATAAAAACAAACAAAAAAATAAAGCTAGAAGCATAGAAGTTTCATGAGAGTAGAGACTTGGTTTATTTAATTCAGTGGTATACTTCGAGAGCCTAGAACTATTCCTGACATGCAAACATTTGGTGGATCAATAAATACTCCTTTACATGTCTTATGCTATTTGAGAGCTTCTCATATAAAGGTTACTGAGCAATTATTTACTAATTGCTTATTTAATTTCTTGGCTTCATAAAAATAGATACATAAATAAGGAAAATAATTTTCTTCTAGAAGGCATGAGAAAAATAGAGTTTGTTTAGTAATAAGAACAAATAAAGTTTTTATTTTCTTTTTTTTTTCTTTTTTTTTTTTTTTTTTTTTTTTTTTATTCTTTTTTTTTTCTTTTTTATTTCTCTTTAATTGATCCCTTATTGATTACTGATTGTCCTTCTTTGTCTCTTTTTTTTTTTTCTTTTTTTTTTTTTTTATTAATTGTTTAATTTCAGATATACACATGCTCCCCATCCTGAACCCTCCTCCCTCCCCCTCCCCATACCATCCCCTGGGCCTTCCCAGCGCACCAGCCCCAAGCATCCAGCATTGTGCACTGATCCTGGACTGGCATCTCGTTTCATACATGACATTTCACATGTTTCAATGCCATTCTCCCAAATCTTCCCACCCTCTCCCACAGAGTCCATAAGACTGTTCTGTACATCAGTGTCTCTTTTGCTGTCTCGTATACAGGGTTATCGTTACCATCTTTCTAAATTCCATATATATGCGTTAGTATACTGTATTTATGTTTTTCCTTCTGGCTTACTTCACTCTGTATAATAGGCTCCAGTTTCATCCACCTCATTAGAACTGATTCAAATGTATTCTTTTTAATGGCTGAGTAATACTCCATTGTGTATATGTACCACAGTTTTCTTATCCATTCATCTGCTGATGGACATCTAGGTTGCTTCCATGTCCTGGCTATTATAAACAGTGCTGCGATGAACATTGGGGTACACGTGTCTCTTTTCCTTCTGGTTTCCTCAGTGTATATGCCCAGCAGTGGGATTGCTGGATCATAAGGCAGTTCTATTTCCAGTTTTTTAGGAATCTCCACACTGTTCTCCATAGTGGCTGTACTAGTTTGCATTCCCACCAACAGTGTAAGAGGGTTCCCTTTTCTCCACACCCTCTCCAGCATTTATTATTTGTAGACTTTTGGATCGCAGCCATTCTGACTGGTGTGAAATGGTACCTCATAGTGGTTTTGATTTGCATTTCTCTGATAAAGAGTGATGTTGAGCATCTTTTCAAGTGTTTGTTAGCCATCTGTATGTCTTCTTTGGAGAAATGTCTATTTAGATCTTTGGCCCATTTTTTTGATTGGGTCATTTATTTTTCTGGAGTTGAGCTGTAGGAGTTGCTTGTATATTTTTGAGATTAGTTGTTTGTCGGTTGCTTCATTTGCTATTATTTTCTCCCATTCTGAAGGCTGTCTTTTCACCTTGCTAATAGTTTCCTTTGATGTGCAGAAGCTTTTAAGTTTAATTAGGTCCCATTTGTTTATTTTTGTTTTTATTTCCAATATTCTGGGAGTTGGGTCATAGAGGATCCTGCTGTGATGTATGTCAGAGAGTGTTTTGCCTATGTTCTCCTCTAGGAGTTTTATAGTTTCTGGTCTTATGTTGAGATCTTTAATCCATTTTGAGTTTATTTTTGTATATGGTGTTAGAAAGTGTTCTAGTTTCATTCTTTTACAAGTGGTTGACCAGATTTCCCAGCACCACTTGTTAAAGAGATTGTCTTTATTCCACTGTATATTCTTGCCTCCTTTGTCAAAGATAAGGTGTCCATATGTGCGTGGATTTATCTCTGGGCTTTCTATTTTGTTCCATTGATCAATATTTCTGTCTTTGTGCCAGTACCATACTGTCTTGATAACTGTGGCTTTGTAGTAGAGCCTGAAGTCAGGCAGGTTGATTCCTCCAGTTCCATTCTTCTTTCTCAAGATTGCTTTGGCTATTCGAGGTTTTTTGTATTTCCATACAAATTGTGAAATTATTTGTTCTAGCTCTGTGAAGAATACTGTTGGTAGCTTGATAGGGATTGCATTGAATGTATAAATTGCTTTGGGTAGTATACTCATTTTCACTATATTGATTCTTCCAATCCATGAACATGGTATATTTCTCCATCTATTAGTGTCCTCTTTGATTTCTTTCACCAGTGTTTTATAGTTTTTCTATATATAGGTCTTTAGTTTCTTTAGGTAGATATATTCCTAAGTATTTTATCCTTTTCGTTGCAATGGTGAATGGAATTGTTTCCTTAATTTCTCTTTCTGTTTTCTCATTATTAGTATATAGGAATGCAAGGGATTTCTGTGTGTTGATTTTATATCCTGCAACTTTACTATAGTCATTGATTAGTTCTAGTAATTTTCTGGTGGAGTCTTTAGGGTTTTCTATGTAGAGGATCATGTCATCTGCAAATAGTGAGAGTTTTACTTCTTCTTTTCCAATTTGGATTCCTTTTATTTCTTTTTCTGCTCTGATTGCTGTGGCCAAAACTTCCAAAACTATGTTGAATAGTAATGGTGAAAGTGGGCACCCTTGTCTTGTTCCTGACTTTAGAGGAAATGCTTTCAATTTTTCACCATTGAGGATAATGTTTGCTGTGGGTTTGTCATATATAGCTTTTATTATGTTGAGGTATGTTCCTTCTATTCCTGCTTTCTGGAGAGTTTTTATCATAAATGGGTGTTGAATTTTGTCAAAGGCTTTCTCTGCATCTATTGAGATAATCATATGGTTTTTGTTTTTCAATTTGTTAATGTGGTGTATTACATTGATTGATTTGCAGATATTGAAGAATCCTTGCATCCCTGGGATAAAGCCCACTTGGTCATGGTGTATGATCTTTTTAATGTGTTGTTGGATTCTGATTGCTAGAATTTTGTTTAGGATTTTTGCATCTATGTTCATCAGTGATATTGGCCTATAGTTTTTCTTTTTTGTGGGATCTTTGTCAGGTTTTGGTATTAGGGTGATGGTGGCCTCATAGAATGAGTTTGGAAGTTTACCTTCCTCTGCAATTTTCTGGAAGAGTTTGAGCAGAATAGGTGTTAGCTCTTCTCTAAATTTTTGGTAGAATTCAGCTGTGAAGCCGTCTGGACCTGGGCTTTTGTTTGCTGGAAGATTTTTGATTACAGTTTCAATTTCCGTGCTTGTGATGGGTCTGTTAAGGTTTTCTATTTCTTCCTGGTCGAGTTTTGGAAAGTTGTACTTTTCTAAGAATTTGTCCATTTCTTCCTCGTTGTCCATTTTATTGGCATATAATTGTTGATAATAGTCTCTTATGATCCTTTGTATTTCTGTGTTGTCTGTTGTGATCTCTCCACTGTCATTTCTAATTTTATTGATTTGATTTTTTCCCTTTGTTTCTTGATGAGTCTGGCTAATGGTTTGTCAATTTTATTTATCCTTTCAAAGAACCAGCTTTTGGCTTTGTTGATTTTTGCTATGGTCTCTTTTGTTTCTTTTGCATTTATTTCTGCTCTAATTTTTAAGATTTCTTTCCTTCTACTAGCCCTGGGGTTCTTCATTTCTTCCTTTTCTAGTTGCTTTAGGTGTAGAGTTAGGTTATTTATTTGACTTTTTCTTGTTTCTTGAGGTGTGCCTGTATTGCTATGAACTTTCCCCTTAGGACTGCTTTTACTGTGTCCCACAGGTTTTGGGTTGTTGTGTTTTCATTTTCATTCGTTTCTATGCAAATTTTGATTTCTTTTTGATTTCTTCTGTGATTTGTTGGTTATTCAGCAGCGTGTTGTTCAGCCTCCATATGTTGAAATTTTTAATAGTTTTTCTCCTGTAATTGAGATCTAATCTTACTGCATTGTGGTCAGAAAAGATGCTTGGAATGATTTCTATTTTTTGAATTTACCAAGGCTAGCTTTATGGCCCAGGATGTGATCTATCCTGGAGAAGGTTCCCATGCGCTTGAGAAAAAGGTGAAATTCATTGTTTTGGGATGAAATGTCCTATAGATATCAATTAGGTCTAACTGGTCTATTGTATCGTTTAAGGTTTGTGTTTCCTTGTTAATTTTCTGTTTAGTTGATCTATCCATAGGTGTGAGTGGGGTATTAAAGTCTCCCACTATTATTGTGTTATTGTTAATTTCTCCTTTCATACTTGTTAGCATTTGTCTTACATACTGCGTGTGCTCCGTGTTGGGTGCATATATATTTATAATTGTTATATCTTCTTCTTGGATTGATCCTTTGATCATTATGTAGTGACCTTCTTTGTCTCTTTTCACAGCCTTTGTTTTAAAGTCTATTTTATCTGATATGAGTATTGCTACTCCTGCTTTCTTTTGGTCCCTATTTGCATGGAAAATCTTTTTCCAGCCCTTCACTTTCAGTCTGTATGTGTCCCCTGTTTTGAGGTGGGTCTCCTGTAGACAACATATGTAGGGTCTTGTTTTTGTATCCATTCAGCCAGTCTTTGTCTTTTGGTTTGGGGCATTCAACCCATTTACGTTTAAGGTAATTACTGATAAGTATGATCCCGTTGCCATTTACTTTATTGTTTGGGGGTGAATTTATACACCATTTTTGTGTTTCCTGTCTAGAGAATATCCTTTAGTATTTGTTGTAGAGCTGGTTTGGTGGTGCAGAATTCTCTCAGCTTTTGCTTGTCTGAGAAGCTTTTGATTTCTCCTTCATACTTGAATGAAATCCTTGCTGGGTACAATAATCTGGGCTGTAGGTTATTTTCTTTCATCATTTTAAGTATGTCTTGCCATTCCCTCCTGGCTTGAAGAGTTTCTATTGAAAGATCAGCTGTTATCCTTATGGGAATTCCCTTGTGTGTTATTTGTTGTTTTTCCCTTGCTGCTTTTAATATTTGTTCTTTGTGTTTGATCTTTGTTAATTTGATTAATATGTGTCTTGGGGTGTTTCGCCTTGGGTTTATCCTGTTTGGGATTCTCTGGGTTTCTTGGACTTGGGTGATTATTTCCTTCCCCAGTTTAGGGAAGTTTTCAACTATTATCTCCTCAAGTATTTTCTCATGGTCTTTCTTTTTGTCTTCTTCTTCTGGAACCCCTATGATTGAATGTTGTAGCGTTTAATATTGTCCTGGAAGTCTCTGAGATTGTCCTCATTTCTTTTAATTCGTTTTTCTTTTATTCTCTCTGATTCATTTATTTCTACCATTCTATCTTCTAATTCACTAATCCTATCTTCTGCCTCTGTTATTCTACTATATGTTGCCTCCAGAGTGTTTTTAATTTCATTTATTGCATTATTCATTGTATATTGACTCTTTTTTATTTCTTCTAGGTCCTTGTTAAACCTTTCTTGCATCTTCTCAATCCTTGTCTCCAAGCTATTTATCTGTGATTCCATTTTAATTTCAAGATTTTGGATCAATTTCACTATCATTATTCGAATTCTTTATCAGGTAGATTCCCTATCTCTTCCTCTTTTGTTTGGTTTGGTGGGCATTTATCCTGTTCCTTTATCTGCTGGCTATTCCTCTGTCTCTTCATCTTGTTTAAATTATGGAGTTTGGGGTGTCCTTTCTGTATTCTGGCAGTTTGTGGAGTTCTCTTTATTGTGGCTATTCCTCGCTGTGTGTGGGTTTGTACAGGTGGCTTGTCAAGGTTTCCTGGTTGGGAAGCTTGTGTCAGTGTTCTGATGGGTGGAACTGTATTTCTTCTCTTTGTTCAGTCGCTGTGGGGAGGGAGGGAGGGATGCTGCAAGCAAATAACACTGGCGTCGCTCGCAGTGCCTCAGCCACACTGGGTCTGCCCCGCTCACTGCGCGTGTAGCCTCCTGCCCACACTGCTCGGGCTCTAGGTTGTTCCCGCGGGAACAATCCGAGGCTGGCCCTGGGTTGCATGTACCTCCCAGGTCCAAGCCGCTCAGGTTCAGGCACTCGGGTAGTCCTCAGAGGCGCAGACTCAGTTGGGCCTGAGTATTGTGCTCTTCCCAGGTCCGAGCAGCTCAAGTGATGAGGTGTTTGGCGAGCGCCAATGCTGCGACTTATCGCCTCCCCGCCACTCGGTTATCTGGGCACAAAACCAGCGCACCTTCTTAGGCAGATGTTAACCGTCCAGACCCCCAAGAAGTTTTAGTTAGCAAAGAAGCCTGCTTACAGTTTTATAGATAATGTCTCTCTGGGGCTGCGATTGCCCCCTTCCGGTTCTGGCTGCCTGTCACCGGAGGGGGAAGGTCTGCAGCCGGCTATCTCCGTTCAATTCTTTGTTCCGTGCGCGGGCCTGGCGGTGTCTTATGTTGGGGCTGGCTTTTCGCGTGGTAGATATCCCACAGTCTGGTTTGTTAGCCCAAATTATTTCGCTCAGATAGTGCTCAGGGTATTCAGGCCAGATTCTTACTCTAAGCGATGCAGCCCGCGCTGCGCCTCCCTGCCCAGCCCCCGCTTGTTAATGGCGCGTGCAGGCGTCTGCGCTGCTTCTCCGCTGGCGGAGTTATCGTAGGACTCGCAATCTTCGAGTTTTAATTGTTTATTTATTTTTTCTTCCTGTTATGTTGCCCTCTGTGCTTCCAAAGCTCGGCACAGATTCGGCAGTGAGAAGGTTTCCTGGTGTTTGGAAACTTCTCTCTTTTTAAGACTCCCTTCCCGGGACGGAGCTCCGTCCCTCCCTCTTTTGTCTCTTTTTTTGTCTTTTATATTTTTTCCTACCTCCTTTCGAAGAGTTGGATTGCTTTTCTGGGTGCCTGATGTCCTCTGCCGGCATTCAGAAGTTGTTTTGTGGAATTTACTCGACGTTTAAATGCTCTTTTGATGAATTTGTGGGGGAGAAAGTGTTCTCCCGGTCCTACTCCTCCGCCATCTTGGCTCCTCCTCCAAATAAAGTTTTTAAATGACTTCCAAAAAAACAAAAAACCCCTCCATACTCTATATGTACAATATTATTGTCCCACTTTCTATGTTTATTTTAAAGAATATATCAAAGACTGTGACCTTAATTGAAAATACAGTCTTTGTGGGTTTTATAAGATGAGATCATACTGGAGTTGGGAGGGCCCTTAATTCAGTATGACTGGTGTCCTTACAAAAAGGGGAAATATGGACAGACACATACATAGGAAGAATACGTGAAGAAGGTGGGAGAGATTGGAGTTCTGTTTCTACTGATACAAGCCAAGGACCACCAAAGATTACCAGCCATCACCAAAAGCTAAGGGAGAGACCGGGACAGAAGAAATCACCCCTGCTGAGAACTGGATCCCGGACTTTGGCCTCCCGAACTGTGATAGGAAATTTCTGTTGTTTAAACCATCTAGTTTATAGTAGTTTGTGACGGCAGCCCTAGAAAACTAGAAGCTTAATGAGAAATCTTCCATGACCGATGAAGAGTTCTGCTTGTGGTCCTCCTTAACTTCTGGTTCTTAGGGCAAGTACATGAGATCCAGACTGTCGACGCAATCTGTGATTTCCTGTCCATATAGTGTGATGTCTTAGGCACAGAACTATTAGGCTTGGAGTAGACACAAAACATGATGATAATTATCTTCTATTAAGACTCTCACGTGTTCTTGGCATACTTGTTATCTCGTTCAATCCTCATTACAATGTTTAAGATAACATTTATCTCCCCATTTTACAGACACGGAAATAGAGGCTCAGACTGGCTAAGTTACTTACCCAAGATTATATACTGCTGTTGTGTAATGGAGTCGAGATTTGAGCTCATACAGATCTAGTCACAAAGCCCATCTTTCTACTTTCACCACAGTACAATTTTCACAATGATATGAAAATGAAACAGTTAAATATATCAAGTCCTCTGATATAATGCTACTTTTTGAATCCCTAAGATTGGAAATGGAAAGTTCCATTTTCCCAGTTTGGATAGAGGGTTCTCAGTTAAGGTTCTTGGATGACAAAGGCATCACTCTTACAGATGAAATTGCTAATGTGGCGGAGGGGAGGGGGCAAGGAAGGATTCTCTGCATTAAAAAAAACCAAAAAACTATGTATCTCTGTGATAAAAGTAGACTTTTGGCCTAATTTCTATCACAGAATTATTATCTTAAAGACATAAAACCTAAACTTCTAACATTTCTTTTGCCTCACAAGATACAATTAAGTTATGCAGAATGTAGAAACCAAAATAGTTTCAAAAGAAGCTACAAAACAATAGTTTCAGTTCTCTGAAGTTGAAGTTTGCATGCTCAGTTGTGTCTGACTCTTTGCAACCCCATGTACTGGAGCCCACTAGGCTCCTCCCTCCAGGTTCCTTCTAAGCAAGAATACTGAAGTTCTCTGAAAAAGTGGATTATTCATAGGCTGGTTGTTAAAACCCATTACTAAAGCTTTTTGCTAAAAATATGATAGCTTCAAATCGATAAGTAATTTCTTTAATATTCCCAACTTAGTTTGTCCCTGATTGGTTGGTTATCCTAAAAGCACTTTAAATCTGGAAGTTTCAGAGTAAATGGTCGTTACCAACACTACAGAGGTTGAAAATGTTTACAAGTATTACACAGAAAGTACAAGCTGAGCACCTTTCTTTGGGGATGGCATTGATACCTGCTCTTTCCAGGTTTATCAAGGAAAATACTAAGAAAGGACACTGCAATATGTTTGATATGCAATGATTTCTGTAGAAATATCAGTATGGTTGGGTTTCCCAGGTGGCTCAGTGGTAAAGAATCTGCCTGCCAATGCAGGAGACGCAGGAGACATTGGTCTGATCTCTAGGTTTAGAAGATCCCCTGGAGAAGGCAATGGCACCCCACTCCAGTACTCTTGCCTGGAAAATCCCATGGACGGAGGAGCCTGGAAGGCTGCAGTCCATGGGATTGCTGAGGGTCGGACACAACTGAGCGACTTCACTTTCAATTTTCACTTTCATGCATTGGAGAAGGAAATGGCAACCTACTCCAGTGTTCTTGCCTGGAGAATCCCAGGGACGGGGGAGCCTGGTGGGCTGCCATCTCTGGGGTCATACAGAGTCGGACATGACTGAAGTGACTTAGCAGCAGCAGCCAGTATTCTTGCCTGGGAAATCCCATGGACAGAGGAGCCTGGCAGGCTATGGTTTATGGGGTCACACAGAGCCAGACATGCCTTAGCAACTAAAACAACAATATATGTGGTCAGTTATTTGTTTGAGAAGTTAATGTTATTTCATAAACCTTGGCATCACTGAAAATAGAAAATAATTCTGAATAATATAACTCTAGATATTCATCACTAAACTGCATATTTTGCTTGGCTGAGTCTGAGCAGCATTAATCTTCTATAATCTCTTTACTAAAAGAAATTTACCACCCCAAAATAATTGGGGGAAAAGTGTTTATTATTTTTTTATTCATTATATGTTGGGTAATAATTAATTATTGAAAGAATCTGCTGAATGCTCTACAGCTAAAATCTCACTTCAAGTAATCACTATAAAATGAAAAACTTTATGAAAATTACTTGAGATGCTTGCCAATTTTATCTTTCATATGAGTTTATTCAAAACTATTTAGTTTTCAAGAGTCTCTTCAGAAATGCATGATTAAAATAAAGCACATTATATATTCTTTTCTGACTGATAAAACTATCCAAAATCCACTGTGCTAGATAAGAGGCAATTCTAGTTTCTTTATAAACCAAAGCGTACTTAGTAATATATTTTAGAATTATTATTATATAACATGTAATATGATTAGTACATATTATATAAATAAGTAATTGCAGTATGTATTATGTAGTTAACTTATGTAATTATTTATCACACATATTAAGTTATAATAATTAAAATAATTTCAATTACAATAATATAATAATTGCCTATTATTTATTTATTATATATTGTAAATTATTATTATAAGACATTACAAAGATAATTTCAAGATACTTTATACAATAATAATAATTTTAAAAAGCTTTTCTAGATTTTAAATTGTCTTTTTATAAATTCCATATAACTACTGATGACAAATGCCTGAAGTGAGAAGAAGTACTTTGGAGAAAGAGGTGTGAATTTAGACACAAATCAATGATGCTAATATAATAATCTAAAATTGCATGTGCTCTTAGATCGTCCTTTATCTTTCTCAATCATCTTCCTCGATATAAGGAAACTAAACACTTACAGAATGTGGTCCACTGGAGAAGGGAATGGCAAACCACTTCAGTATTCTTGCCTTGAAAACCCATGAACAGTATGAACAGGCAAAATGATAGGATACTGAAAGAAGAACTCCCCAGGTCGGTAGGTGCCCAATATGCCACTGGAGATCAGTGGAGAAATAACTCCAGAAAGAATGAAGGGATGGAGCCAAAGCAAAAAGAATACCCAGCTGTGGATGTGACTGGTGATAGAAGCAAGGTCCGATGCTGTAAAGAGCAATATTGCATAGGAACCTGGAATGTCAGGTCCATGAATCAAGGCAAATTGGAAGTAGTCAAACAAGAGATGGCAAGAGTGAATGTCGACATTCTAGGAATCAGCGAACTAAAATGGACTGGAATGGGTGAATTTAACTCAGATGACCATTATATCTACTACTGCGGGCAGAAATCCCTTAGGAGAAATGGAGTAGCCATCATAGTCAACAAAAGGGTCCGAAATGCAGTACTTGGATGCAATCTCAAAAGCAATAGAATGATCTCTGCTCGTTTCCAAGGCAAACCATTCAATATCACAGTAATCCAAGTCTATGCCCCAACCAATAATGCTGAAGAAGCTGAACTTGAATGGTTCTATGAAGACCCACAAGATCTTTTAGAACTAACACCCAAAAAATATGTCCTTTTCATTATAGGGGACTGGAGTGCAAAAGTAGGAAGTCAAGAAACACCTGGAGTAACTGGTAAATTTGGCCTTGGAATATGGAATGAAGCAGGGCAAAGGCTAATAGAGTTTTGCCAAGAAAATGCACTGGTCATAACAAACACCCTCTTCCAACAACACAAGAGAAGACTCTATACATGGACATCACCAGATGGTCAGCACCGAAATCAGATTGATTGTATTCTTTGCAGCCAAAGATGGAGAAGCTCTATACAGTCAGCAAAAACAATACTGGCAGCTGACTGTGGCTCAGATAATGAACTCCTTACTGCCAAATTCAGACTGAAATTGAAGAAAGTAGGGAAAACCACTAGACCATTCAGGTATGACCTAAATCAAATCCCTTATGATTATACACTGGAAGTGAGAAATAGATTTAAGGGCCTAGATCTGATAGATAGAGTGCCTGATGAACTATGGACAGAGGTTCATGACATTGTACAGGAGATGGGGATCAAGACCATCCGCATGGAAAAGAAATGCAAAAAAGCAAAGTGGCTGTCTGAGGAGGCCTTACAAATAGCTGTGAAAAGAAGAGAAGTGAAAAGCAAAGGAGAAAAGGAAACATATAAGCATCTGAATGCAGAGTTCCAAAGAATAGCAAGGAGAGATAAGAAAGCCTTCCTCAGCCATCAATGCAAAGAAATGGAGGAAAACGACAGAATGGGAAAGACTAGAGATCTCTTCAAGAAAATTAGAGATACCAAGGGAACATTTCATGCAAAGATGGGGTCAATAAAGGACAGAAATGGTATGGACCTAACAGAAGCAGAAGATATTAAGAAGAGGTGGCAAAAATACAAAGAAGAACTGTACAAAAAGGATCTTCACGACTCAGATAATCACAATGGTGTTATCACTCACCTAGAGCCAGACATCCTGGAATGTGAAGTCAAGTGGGCCTTAGAAAGCATCACTAGGAACAAAGCTAGTGGAGGTGATGGATTCCAGTTGAGCTATTTCAAATCCTGGAAGATGATGCTGTGAAAGTGTTGCACTCAATATGCCAGCAAATTTGGAAAACTCAGCAGTGACCACAGGGACTGGAAAAGGTCAGTTTTCATTCCAATCCCAAAGAAAGGCAATGCCAAAGAATGCTCAAACTACCACACAATTGCACTCATTGCACATGCTAGTAAAGTAATGCTCAAAATTCTTCAAGCCAGGCTTCAGCAATACATGAACCGTGAACTTCCAGATGTTCAAGCTGGTTTTAGAAAAGGCAGAGGAACCAGAGATCAAATCGCCAACATCTGCTGGATCATCGAAAAAGCAAGAGAGTTCCAGAAAAACATCTATTTCTGCTTTATTGACTATGCCAAAGCCTTTGACTGTGTGGATCACAATAAACTGTGGAAAATTCTGAAAGAGATGGGAATACCAGACCACCTGATCTGCCTCTTGAGAAACCTGTATGCAGATCAGGAAGCAACAGTTAGAACTGGACATGGAAGAACAGACTAGTTCCAAATAGGAAAAGGAGTACGTCAAGGCTGTATATTGTCACCCTGCTTATTTAACTTATATGCAGAGTACATCATGAGAAACGCTGGGCTGGAAGAAGCACAAGCTGGAATTAAGATTGCCGGGAGAAATATCAATAACCTCAGATATGCAGATGACACCACCCTTATGGCAGAAAGTGAAGAGGAACTAAAAAGCCTCTTGATGAAAGTGAAAGAGGAGAGTGAAAAAGTTGACTTTTAAAGCTCAACATTCAGAAAACTAAGATCATGGCATCTGGTCCCATCACTTCATGGCAAACAGATGGAGAAACAGTGGAAGAAACAGTGTCAGACTTTATTTTTCTGGGCTCCAAAATCACTGCAGATGGTGACTGCAGCCATGAAATTAAAAGACGCTTACTCCTTGGAAGGAAAGTTATGACCAACCTAGATAGCATATTCAAAAGCAGAGACATTGCTTTGCCAACAAAAGTCTGTCTAGTCAAGGCTATGGTTTTTCCAGTGGTCATGTAGAGATGTGAAAGTTGGACTTTGAAGAAAGCTGAATGCCGAAGAATTGATGCTTTTGAACTGTGGTGTTGGAGAAGACTCTTGAGAGTCCCTTGGACTGCAAGGAGATCCATCCAGTCCATTCTAAAGGAGATCAGTCCTGTATGTTCTTTGGAAGGACTGATGTTAAAGCTGAAACTCCAATGCTTTGGCCACCTCATGCGAAGAGTTGACTCATTGGAAAAGACTCTGATGCTGGGAGGGATTGGGGGGAAGGAGGAGAAGGGGACGACAGAGGATGAGATGGCTGGATGGCATCACCAACTCGATGGACATGAGTTTGGGTGAACTCCAGAGTTGGTGATGGACAGGGAGGCCTGGCGTGCTGTGATTCATGGGGTCGCAAAAAGTCGGACATGACTGAGTGACTGAACTGAACTGAAACACTTACAATGCACCTGACTTATTAAAATGATAGTTTCATATCAATGTATCAAAATAAAATTTAGTTCACTTTAAGAGAAATGTTTTTGTTCTGTTGGATCAAATTTTAAAAGCATGAGAAATATGGATATTTTCACTGGATAATGAAGGAAATTATCTTCACAGATATATGGAAAATGATCACTTATCCCCTTAAAATGCCATTCAATCTTTTCTTTTTTCCTCTGAGTAATATATACGTATTTGCGTAATATGTATGTGTATAAAATTAACATCATCATCAACACCAACCTTATCTAAAACACTTGCATATCGAAAAATGGATGTCTCTGAATAGGTCAGAGGTGGTTTACCTTTTAACACAAATAAAATGTTAGCAAATAGAAAATATTTTTAAAAACTTAGGGGACCAAATATGGTACAGCTACTTCTTTTAAGCTAAGAACTTACATACTGTCATTCACATTTCGCGCCCATTCCTGCTTCTGGAGCTGTGCTCTGGCCTCGGTCAGCCCATCGATGGGTTCCGCCACCCGCAGTGTCGGTTCCAGAGGCTTGTAGCGCTGTTCCAAAACTTCCGAAATGTCGCGGAATGGTCCCTGACAAGACAGGAGGACGTAAATATTTTATGATTTATGATCAAGCCTACTGAATATCTACAAAGAAAAGCAAGTAGCATTTACTAAATTATTTTTAAACGAGAACTTATTCTTATCTGAATTAGAAAACGCACAAGGTAAGAGCATCACATCCTTAAGAAACGTTCAGACAAGTTCAAGTGATTATACTAAAAATGTTTGAAATTAGGCAGAATTTCCCCTACTTACAAGTTTTCATACAAGAATCAGTTAACTTGCAGTTATAAAAGTTGCTTTGTTTTCTAATTTTAAAAAGCACATTTCTTATAATTTAAAAAGAATTCGCTCCCTTTTTGAGTAAGCAAAAATACTAGGAAAGATTCTTGGGCACAGCTTTCAAACAGATAGAAATAGGATGGCAAGTTTTTTTTTTTTTAATTAAAATAAAGTTTTTAGGTGAATGCCAAATCTTACATTTGGTGGCCTCCCTCCAGATAAGGAAGAGCCATATTTTAAAGCATTTTAAGTGTTTTTATATAAAATTCTAAATTCTATTGCTTAATAATTGTTCTGTTGCATCCAATTTTAGAAGCATCAGAAATATGAATAATTTCACTGGATAATGAAGGAAATTATCTTCACAGATGCATGGAAAGTGGTCATTTACCCCCTTAAAATAACCTTAAATAATTTTATTTAGTCACAAATAAAATATTTGTGATTTCTCATTTAATGGGACAAATATATAGCAAAGTCCTTAAGCTGCAATGGTACGAAGTGGTTTATAGCATATTGCATCTTTAAATTAGCAGTTACTTACAGTAGTTACTACAAGCTACTGGTTGTCTAGTTAGTATCATATGAAACACACTACAAAACAGAAGCAGCTCAAGATTGTGCTGTGCAATCAATTACATTTTGTTTTTGCTATGATTGTTGTGCAGAAGTGATATAAAATGGACAAAGATTTCTAATCATATCCCTTATCCTTAAAGATCTCTTCTTTAAATAGGTTATCACTAACAAGACACAGCTGGAGTTACTGCAAGCACTGAGGGAAGACTGTGGGGCTAATAAAAAGAAATGATTCACGCCTCATTTATGTTCACTTATGTTTTACATTAATAGAAACCAATAATAGGAACCAGTTACCATAAAAGTCATGGACCGTAAATAACACAAATGGCAAATAAGTATCATCTAGTACTTTTCACAGCTGGACAGGAGGATTGCTATATTTGAAAGTAGTTAATGGATTTTTATTGGAACTTTAGTTTTTAAAGATACAGTAACATGATGACAAGTTCACAATTAAGAACTCAAATAGGGTATTGTTTAGATTTTTAATCCTCCACTTGACAAATGTGTGATTTGAACAATATTTGGTTGTGCTGTGATTTGAACAATATTTGGTTGTGATTTGAACAATATTTGGTTGTGCTCTCAGGGGCAAATTACTTCTCTAGACCCTTACTCTTCAAATGTTGAGATGGAATAATAACTATCTCACAAAATTGCTCTTGAGATAATGCAAGACAATATAAGTAACACTCAGCATTGTACTTAGAACATATTAATAATAAATACACTAAAATTGTAATCCTAGCTTAATTATTATTATTTTACTACTCCTAGTTTTGAGAGAAGCTTGAAAAGATTTTGAACAATGGTAGCATCTAATACATAAGCAAAAAGCCAAGGCTATGACTTTGAAGGAACTGGTGTTCACAAGCGGCAAAGTCTTCTTAGTGGTCAAATCCTGCCTTCTGACCTTTGTTGATGTATCCATACAATACATACCCATTTTTAGGCCTACTCCACTACTTGTTCTGGAACTTGCTCTTGCCAACAAGATTAGGAAATGAAAGAGGAGAAATTTTACTTAAGCAGCAAAATTTAGAATAAAAATAGACCCACTCTTCTTTTCTCATTCACTAGAATCTTCAGGACCACAATCCTTGATAATGTCCATCTTTCTATGTGTTTCGGTGCCTGGTCCATACATTTATATCTTAGACAATGAATACCTTGCCTTTGAGCTGAATAGAATACATTCCTGGTTAGCAAACTTGACAGCTGCTGTCAAGGTTCTCTTGTGCCAAGGCTTCTACTGACCTGTGTTTTTGTTGACAGGCTCTTTTAGACCTCAAGGGATCACTTGTACGAATCATACCTGGAGTGAGATGGCACCCCAAATTTCAGACAAAACTTCAAACGTCAGCTCCTCTCATTGTACTCATTTTCAAATACTCAAAAACATTTTCAAATACTCATTCCTAGAATGTGTAGACCATTCAGGATTCAACCTGAACCTGCAAGTCTTCTTGGACTCTTAGCTCTAACTTTCCAATATTTGAGAATGTGAGTCCAATTATAAGTCAATAAAGTCTTCTATATTTTTTAATAACCCACATTACTTTATAGTCATCTTATATTTATAAATTTTTCTCAAAGCTTAAATAATATTGGAAAAAAATTAACTTATTATTGTCTCACACACCACCTCATAAGTACAGACAGACTGTCAGAGTGTAAATATTATTATTTGGACTGTAGCATATATCATCTCACGTGTCCCTAGTCACGCATGTACATTTTTATTATAGGTAAGTACAGGAAATTGTTGGCTTAAAGCTCAACATTCAGAAAACGAAGATCATGGCATCCAGTCCCATCATTTCATGGGAAATAGATGGGGAAACAGTGGAAACAGTGTCAGACTTTATTTTTCTGGGCTCCAAAATCACTGCAGATGGTGACTGCAGCCATGAAATTAAAAGACGCTTACTCCTTGGAAGGAAAGTTATGACCAACCTAGATAGCATATTCAAAAGCAGAGACATTACTTTGCCAACAAAGGTTCGTCTAGTCAAGGCCATGGTTTTTCCTGGGGTCATGTATGGATGTGAGACTTGGACTGTGAAGAAGGCTGAGCGCCGAAGAATTGATGCTTTTGAACTGTGGTGTTGGAGAAGACTCTTGAGAGTCCCTTGGACTGCAAGGAGATCCAACCAGTCCATTCTGAAGGAGATCAGCCCTGGGATTTCCTTGGAAGGAATGATGCTGAAGCTGAAACTCCAGTACTTTGGCCACCTCATGCGAAGAGTTGACTCATTGGAAAAGACTCTGATGCTGGGAAAGATTGAAGGCAGGAGGAGAAGGGGACGACAGAGGATGAGGTGGCTGGATGGCATCACTGACTCGATGGACGTGAGTCTGAGTGAACTCCAGGAGTTGGTGATGGACAGGGAGGCCTGGTGTGCTGCGATTCATGGGGTCGCAAAGAGTCGGACACGACTGAGCAACTGAACTGAACTGACTGACAGGAAATTGGTTTCCCATCCTGTGAAAACAGGACAGGAAAGAAGGGTGGGGGGAAAGCAAGAAAGGAAGGGAGTAAGAAGAAGTCAAAGATGATAAGAGAGAAGGTGAGAAGAGAAGATGAGTGAAGAGAGAAAGTGAAAGGAAAATAAGAGAAAGAAGGAAAAGAATGCATGATGGGGTGGGGCGGAGAATCAGGGATAAGAAGGAAGGAGATGGAGAAAGAAGGAAAGGGAAAGGAAATTACTAGCAGGGGTAATTATTTTGTTGTATGTTAGATAAATGTATTCTATGATTATGTGCACATGTGTGATTATGTGCACATATGATTATGTGCACACCTATATATGTATATGTGTATGTACATACACATATATATAATAAAATCTTCCATACAGATGTGTATTCCATATATATATGACTGTATATCTTTATGTAAATGTATACATATATATCTTCATATATATACCACTGTGGTACAGTAAGAAATATTTGGTCTTTGTCCCTGGCTCCTGGCATAGAGCTCCTAGAATCTTTGCAATTTCCCAATGACAGGAGTATCTTTTGTTGCTCGTGGCAAGATTACACCCAAGTTTATGCTAATAAGATGACTTAGGCTACAGCCCCTAAGTCTCTCAGCCTCCGGATGAGATCGGTCACCAGAAAGACCAAGTGATCAGAAGACTGGCACTTCCAGCCCCACCTGTGATCTCCAGGGAAGGGAGCACTATAGAGACTGAATGAGGAGAGACAGAGACAGGAAAACAACAACCATGTGAGTGACCTTGGTAGAGGATCTCCCCACCCTCCTCTCCTTCCACCCACTGCCGAGCTTTGATACAAAATTATACCCCCGCTGACACTTTGACTGCAACTTCATGAGAGGTCTTCCTCAGTCAGAGGCACTCACCTAAGCTGGACCTGCAACGCTGACCCACAGACACTGAGCAAAGAAATGTGTGTTGGTTGATGCCATCAGACTTTGGAGTAACTTGTTATACAGCAACAGATACACAGGGGCAAATCTGTATGTGAAGCTAGTCCGTAGCAGTTCTGGAAGCCTGGCTGCATGAACCAAAGTCAGTCCATTTCCGGGTGGATGCTTCCTGGAGGCAGTTTGTCTAGTCCAGTTTAAATAGGGGTGGGGGCGGGGAACAGCAACAGAAGTGCTGTTCTTTGGGATTTTCAGGACAGTGACAATCATCAAAACTCCCCCCACTCCACCCTTTAGCCCTAGAAAGTCATGGATTGATCCTGCTATATCTTAATCCATAGTGAAGATTTTTTTTTTTGTCTTTACTTGAATTTTGCATTTTTGGTCCCCCCTCCTAATTCTCCAAGTTATACTTTTTCAGTGACTCCCATCCAAATTAGGTTGATAATTGTATATGATTACACAAACCATCAGGCTTCCCCAGTGGCTCAGCAGTAAAGAATCCACCTGGAATGCAGAAGAGGCAGGAGACATGGATTCGATTCCTGGGTCAGGAACATCCCCTGGAGGAGGGTATGGCAACCCAGTCCAGTGTTCTTGCCTGAAGAAACCCATGGACAGAGGAGTTTGGCAGGTTCCAGTCCATAGGGTTGCATAGAGCCGGCCACGACTGAAGCAACTTGGTATGCACACTTGTACAAGACCCACCAGATGAGAGGCTGATAATATATAGGATTTTTCTAGCAACAACAGGTTATAACAAATGCCATTACCACAATATTGTTACATAAAAAAGATACATACTAGCCCCAAATTCTGTGTTATTTTCATAGTCAGAACAATAAAATTCAGTACCAAGGAAACATTTGAATATTTCTTTGGTATATATTTAAAATGCACTTCATTTTTATTATTGAAAATTAGATTTGGGGGAATTATCTGGCAGTCCGGTGGCTAGGACTCAGTGCTATCACTGCCGAGGGCCCAGGTTCAATCCCTGATCAGGGAATAAGATCCCACAAGCTGCACGTCATAGCCAAAAAAAAATTAGATTCAGTAAAAAGTAATTTTTCTTTCTATTCACAAAGACAAAACAAAACACAGTAACTAAAAAAAAAAAAAAAAAAACCAGAAAGAATACGATCACTGGGACAATTCTGATGTAAGATTAATGCGTACCTGACAGCGTTTCCTGTCAATAGGGGGCAGAATTCCGGACCGAGGAAAGGACCGGGCGCTGGTGCAAGCGAGCCAGTCGCTAAGGCAGATGGAGCGCTTCCGCTTCACTTCCGGGCGTCGGTGTGTTAAAGGCTTAGCCTTCTGCAGCCTCAGCTCCCATGGGTCAGGATCTTTTCTGAACGGTGAATTATATATTCCTGGAATCTAAAGCAGAACCACATCATTTTGGTTTTATCTTTCATTTTCACATAAAATAAAGGGAAGATAAAGTTGTCCCAGACAAATTTGACTATTTTAAACTATATAAGAGGTGGACTTCAGATTCATATAAGTGAAAGAAAGAAGTGTTAGTCGCTCAGTAGCTCAGTTGCTCAGTGTGGGACTCGTTGCGACCCCCACCACGCTTCTCTGTCCATGGGATTGATTCTCCAGGCAAGAATACTAGAGTGGATTGCCAGTCCATTTCCAGGGGATCTTCCTGACCTAGGGATCAAACCCAGGTCTCTTGCGTTGCAGGCAGATTCTTTACCCTCTGAACCACAGGGAAGTCCAATTTGTCTGAGATTACAAAAGACCCTTTGTCTCCAGGCCAACAGTTTTGGAACCATTCATGGTTGAAAACTAAATACACTAAGAACAACTGAGCTATAGTTTCTGCCACACGTGACATATTTGAGATAATTGTACCTGAGAAAAAAATAACAGAAGGACCTTAAGGCATTCATGTTGTTTTTTAACCATTAGCTATGTATATGTATATTTAACCATCTCTAGAAGTCATACATTCACACACAAACTCAAATATATAATGTTTGAACCAGTTTCAGGTACAAAGTATGAACTTAATAAATATTTGATTATTTGAATGATTATTCATTACACTGGAGAAGGCGATGGCACCTCACTCCAGTACTCTTGCCTGGCAAATCCCATGGACAGAGGAGCCTGGTAGGCTGCAGTCCATGGGGTCGCGAAGAGTTGGACACGACTGAGCAGCTTCACTTTCACTTTTCACTTTCACTTTTCACTTTCATGCATTGGAGAAGGAAATGGCAACCCACTCCAGTGTTCTTGCCTGGAGAATCCCAGGGACGGGGGAGCCTGGTGGGCTGCCGTCTCTGGGGTCGCACAGAGTTGGACACGACTGACGCAACTTAGCAGCAGCTGCAGCATTCATTATACAACCTAACTAATGCTAGTCATTTTAAGTTCCTTAAAATAATAATCTAAATGGTATATATATAAAAATACATGTGTATGTACATATGTGTGTATATATATATATGTGTGTGTGTGTGTTTATATAATCATTCAAAATAACATCCTATATTTTTTCATTATTGGAATATAATTGCTTTACAATATTGTGTTAGTTTTTGCTGTACAACAAAGTGGATCAGCTATATGTATACATCCTTTATTTAATGAGTTGTATCCACATGGTTCTATAATGTAACATTACCCTTGTTGTTTTATGACTGGCCTTGTCACACTCTGCATCAAAATAGTCAAGACTTATTTAATACAGTTCCTGTTATGCAATAGTGGTTCCATACATGTACATGGAATAAAGGTTAAATTCAAGTTTATATTCCATTTTCTGAAAATTCAATGATGTTTGAATACACAAACCATATAGAACTACAGTTTTTACTCCTTTCATACATGCAAATGCATATTCATGAAGAAAACCTATATTTTAAAGGACAGAATGACTTGTTTGGTTGTTCTGTAGACATTCAATGCAAAGAATGTATCCATTTAGCCTGTTTTTCCTAAAAATGTGCTTTTCTCTTATGCCACTATCAGATTCATAAATATTTCTAGTTGTTATATTTACCTCTTCAGAATAAGCAAGTCTAAAGTATTAGGATGAACTACAGTATTGCCTTTGAAGAGCTATCCTGGGGAATAGAATATTTTTATATTTCATAAGATAAATTATATTTTATTTTATATTTCCAGTCTAACTCCTCAGTAAGTATTAACCTGTGTGTGTGTGTGTGTGTGTGTGTTCAGTTGTGTCCACATGGACTAAAGCCATGCCAGGCAAACCCACGGACTATGGAGTGAGTAGCCTTTCCCTTCTCCAGGGGATCTTCCCAACCCAGGGATCGAACCCAAGTCTCCCACATTGCAGCCGGATTCTTTACCAGCTGAGGCACAAGGGAAGCCTAAGAATACTGGAGTGGGTAGCCTATCCCTTTTCCAGGGGATCTTCCCAACCCAGGAAGTGAACTGGGGTCTCCTGCATTCCAGGCGGATTCTTTACCAACTGAGCTATCAGGGAAGACCTATTTCATAAGATAAAATATATTTTATTTTATACTTTATATTTCCAGGCAAACTCCTCAGTAAGTATTAACCTCTCCGTGTGTGTGTTCAGTTGTGTCCACATGGACTATAGCCATTCCAGGAGAACGCATGGACTATAGCCCACCAGGTTCCTCTGTCCATGGAGTTTTCCAGGCAAGAATACTGGAACGGGTTGCCATTTTCTACTCCAGGGGATCTTCCTGATTCAGGGATCAAACCTGAATCTCCTGAATAAACAGGATGCTTTACCACTAGTGACACCTGGAAAGCCCATATTCAAGTTCAAGTTCAAGTTCAAGTTCAGTCGTTCAGTAGTGTCCGACCCTGTGCGACCCCATGAATCACAGGCCTCCCTGTCCATCACCAACTCCTGGAGTTCACTCAAACTCACGTCCATCGAGTTGGTGATGCAATTCAGCCATCTCATCCTCTGTCGTCCCCTTCTCCTCTTGCCCCCAATCCCTCACAGCATCAGAGTCTTTTCCAATGAGTCAACTCTTCGCATGAGGTGGCCAAAGTATTGGAGTTTCAGCTTTAGCATCATTCCTTCCAAAGAACACCGAGGACTGATCTCCTTTAGAATGGACTGGTTGGATCTCCTTGCAGTCCAAGGGACTCTCAAGAGTCTTCTCCAACACCACAGTTCAAAAGCATCAATTCTTTGGTGCTCAGCTTCTTCACAGTCCAACTCTCACATCCACACATGACTACTGGAAAAACCATAGCCTTGACTAGACGGACTTTTGTTGGCAAAGTAATGTCTCTGCTTTTGAATATGCTATCTAGGTTGGTCATAACTTTCCTTCCAAGGAGTAAGCATCTTTTAATTTCATGGCTGCAATCACCATCTGCAGTGATTTTGGAGCCCCCCAAAATAAAGTCTGAAGCCCATATTAACCTCTATCTAATTTTGAACTGTGGTGTTGGAGAAGACTCTTGAGAGTCCCTTGGACTGCAAGGAGATCCAACCAGTCCATCCTAAAGGAATTCAGTCCGGAATATTCACTGGAAGGACTGATGCTGAAGCTGAAGCTCCAGTACTTTGGCCACCTGATACAAAGAACTGACTAATTGGAAAAGACTCTGATGCTGGGAAAGATTGAAGGCAGGAGGAGAAGGGGACAATAGAGGATGAGATGGTTATATGGCATCACTGACTTGATGGACATGAGTTTGAGCAAGCTCCGGGAGTTGGTGATGGACAGAAAAGCCTGGCGTGTTGCAGTCCATGGGGTCACAAAGAGTCAGATATGACTGAGCTGACTAACTAATACCACAGGAAGGGAATTATCAAGCCATGATAATTTCCCACAGATTGATTTGTCAAGGTATCAGCCAGTGTATTCAGAAAAGGACAGAGAGAGAGCCAAGGAGTGGTACATGAACTTGGGCAAACTCTGGGAGATGGTGAAGGACAGGGAAGCCTGGCATGCTGCAGTCCATTGGGTTGCAAAGAGCTGGACATGACTTGGTGACAAACAACAACAAGAGTATCAACTCAGACGAGATTTCAAGTCCCATCCCCAGTGCTTCCTTAATTGCTTGGGGATAAGTCTATCATAGTGCCTATCACATTGTTTCATAATTATCTTTGTGTGTGTCGGTCTTCCCTAAGCAAGCAGCTGGAGAACAGGGACTCTGTTTTAGGTATTTCTGCATCTCCAGATGCTGGGAGGGATTGGGGGCAGGAGGAGAAGGGGACGACAGAGGATGAGATGGCTGGATGGCATCACCAACTCGATGCACATGAGTTTGGGTGAATTCCAGGAGTTGGTGATGGACAGGGAGGCCTGGCATGCTGTGATTCATAGGGTCGCAGAGTTGGACACGACTGAACGACTGAACTGAACTGAACTGAACTGAGGGCCTACCAAAGTGCTTGACACTCAAAAAATGAATGCTAAATGCTTATAGAGAAAAACAATGCACTGTTCAGAAAGGCCCATGAAGTCTATTTTACTTTTACTTTCCCAAGCCACATAAATACCTTAGTAAAATTTGACTTTATTTCTAAATCTTACTGACTTCTTTTAAAGTTTTAGATTATATCCTTTTCACTTTCCTTTTGAATACATTGTGATCTAGAACCAAATTATTCTGGACCTATTGAGTCACCTCCAACTCAATTTTTCCTATGCTAAGGAAAAAGTTAATGTAAGTATATTTACCTATTTTAAAAATGTTTTGAATTGACTCTTCTTTGAGAATTTTTCCCTATATAATTCATACAAGAAAGAAAGTATTGAAAACATTATAGGCATTGTATAAGCCATTTTTAATGTCATGTTAACATATTCTTACTATAATACTAAATACAGAACAAGGTGGACACATAAGCAGGTATTTTTAATGATGCTAATGTAAGAAAATCTATACACACATTCAAAGTAGCTTTCAGTGGATAGTAACTTTTAAGTGGATGGTAATTTTCATATGATTTTTTTGGGTGATTTTCTAAGATGAGACTATAAATCAATTGTAATGAGAAATAACAATAAATATTATACTATTATATTTGATATAATAGTATAAAAAGACTAAATAGACTAAAAAGACTAGTCTGACATAAAGCAGAATTAAATCTTCATAGTTTATGAAAGACATACAAGAGAATAGAATTCTGTTTTGTGATGATCTAGTTAACTGAAGTCCATTAGTTTATCATTTCCATAATCTTACAGATTAACATGGCAAAATAGATACAATGTAACTAGATTATAATTTATCATTTAAAAATATCTATCTACCTGAATAACAGCAACCCACTGTTAGCTTTACCCCATTAGAAATCTTTGATCTCCTTCACATTTGCATGCACATGTATACATAGGCTAGATGGGAAATGCAAATAGATCAGTAGACATGATAGCTTTCTTAAATTATATTTTGCAACCTATATGGAGACCTCCTCATGTGTATTCTCTTTGCAATTTCAATCATATATAGATGAAAAATATATTTTAATTGAATGGAAAATGTATCATTTAAAATCTTCAAGGTGTCAGTATTTTAGAAATTAATTTAATACATTTGCCTAACTTTTGTCAATGAAAATGGTCCAACCCCCGCAATCCCTATAGCAAGCAGATATCCTATTTATATTAATACAGTATTCATTTAATTATTATTTTCTTTAAGTAAATAAAACAGCCTCAACTACTGTCTCCATGGCTATATTTCATTAATTTGCAAGCCACTTTGTGACTAAGGGTTTGTTGTGGATTTTTTAAAAAAATATTACTATGAGTCACAGTAATAAGTAAAAAGTTAATCCTCAGGGACTATGACATATTTTTCCGTTTTCACATTTTTCACAACTTAGAAGGGCTACTGCCAAGCTTGCTTTGGGGACTTCATTTTCAGCAATAATTTTCTAGAGTGACCAACACTATGGGGAAATCTGTGCTAACTGTTTAAAAAAAAAAAGAAGCCTACAACTGAGTTATTTGCAGTACTGTCATGCTAACATTCAACTCAATAAGACCCAAGAAATCTCAGGAGAGGACGCTGCTAATAGCTTCTTACTGACCTCCCTGGATCAGGCCTGGCTGCTGACTGGTGGCCCAGTGGTGAATACGGCAAATGAGGTGTGAAAGCACTGATTTTTTTTTTTTTAAGGCTATGATTCTGACTCGTCAAAAGGAAAGGAAAAAAAGGCAATGAGTTATATAATAGATATATTTTTTTCTTGAATTTCCCCTTTCAGACCCTCCATCATGGGAACTTAAGCGTGACCTGGAATATTAATTATGTCAGGTTGAACAACGAGCAAATGTACCATTTGTTACCCAGTCACCCTTAGAATTACATTAATATTTTGAACCATTCCATATTTTTAACAATCTATCAGTTGGCTCTCCTCTGTTTCTATCCTTATACCAAAGTATTCTAAGAGAAAGTACTTTAAAAATGCAATTGATTTGAAAGCAAATGGATATAGTTGTTATATTTGGCACATCTACGGCTGTATTTCGTGAAAAATGTTTTTATGGTCATTTTCCACTCATACGCTGACCTTTATTTTGTAATTGCCTGGAGGAAGCCATAGTCTAATTTTTTTCTCTTCTCCTTGTTATTGAGGTTTACTTGTAAAACAAGTTTCTGAAAAATAAAAAGAATTTTAAACCAGACCACACACACGTATAATTCCCATAGACAGATACTAGTGCTTCAATTTCAGATTTTATCAGATGAGAAACAGTGATTTCTCATGATTTCAAAAGTGAGTGAAATCACTCAGTCGTGTCTGACTCTTTGCAACCCCATGAACTATAGCCTGCCAGCCTCCTCCATCCATGGAATTTTCCAGGCAAGAATACTGGAGTGGGTTGCCATTTCCTTCAAAGTAACTGCTTATTCCAGGAATGAAGTACTCTACAGGGTAGGTGGGAGTATTTAACTTCTACTTCTGCAAACGACAATTACATAGCAAACAGGAGCCACTGATTGCCATAAAAAGAAACAAAATTTAAAAGTATTTTTTCATATATACAATACTATATATAAAATAGGCAAATAATAAGGAGCTACCTTATAGCACAGTATACTCAATTTCTTTTTTAAAAAAATTTTTATTGAAGTATAGTTGATATACAATGCTGTGTTAGTCTCAAATATACAGTAAAGTGGTTCAGTTATACATACATATGTACATTCATACATATGTATATTCTTTTTCAGATTCTTTTCCCTTATTGGTTATTGTAAAATACTGAATGTAGTTCTCCTCAATATCTTGTAATAACCTATAATGGAGAAGTATCTGAAAAAGAGTATATATATATATATATGTACAACTGAATCACTTTGCTGTACACTTGATACTAACAAAACATTATAAATTTTATTATACTTCAATTTAAAAAAGATCTTAAAAGAGTATTTTCTTGCCCCATTAGTTAGATTCTGTGAATACCATGAGAGATGAACTGTTCTAAATGGAAGACTGTCTAAAATATGTGTGGGTTCGAGGTTTCTGTAAAATGTGATTTTAAAAAATAACACTAGGCAAGCACAGAAGAGTAGCAAAGGTCTCTAATAACTGGACAAGTGGAAGTGGGCCAGGGAACGGTGAATGAAATATCTGCCAGGGTGGGGACCACCGAATCAGCACTGACCAATGCACTTCATCATAATTATCGGGACATACTAGTGCCAGGGGATTTATAAAACTCCCACTCAGCAAACAATCGTTCTGCCATTAAGAGATAGTCAAGAGTGTTAACACTGTCACGGGCCAACACTTAGTAAGATATTCTACTTTCAATTACTCTTGCTGAGAACGAAAAGGAAATATGGTCATTTCTCAGATACAGACAATAGTCATGTTAACCCTCAATACAGCACTGCAGAAGGAATAACAATTTCATGGAGACATCAGGGATTCACAGAGAATATATTTGGAATAGTTCTTACCTATCCAAGGCAATATTTTTTAAAAAAACTTCTACTGACTACAAATGCTTTTTCTCGTCTTTCACTCTATGAAGACATAAAATGTTTAAATGTCTTCGGTCAAAAGAAAGAGGGGTCATGCCATGTTAAATGCAAATCCCAGGTATAGCTGGCTTTATTAGTTAACAAATGGTTTTTATGAATCATTAGGATATCCTAGTCATTATTATCATATGTTAAAACATTCTCTTGAAATGTTGATTTAAATGAAGAAATTTTAATAAGAAAACATTCTCTATATATTAATTCAGTTCAATAAATATTGAGCGTCTACTAACTTTAGAAACACTTTGCTGGATCTCAGGTGGGTACAGAGATGAATAAAAAGTGATCACTCCCGTCAAGCTGTTCTTGGGCGGAAGAGGTGGGAGGGATTAGGAAAACAATTTTGTTACTGATAACAACATAACCAGCCTGTGGTAAGTATCCTCTAGTAACCTGTATAAGAAGCATACACCAAAGGTTATGGTAAAGGTATGTATCCTTTAGAAAACCCTGTGGAAAGAGGATCTGAATTTGTTCTAAAGATGAGTAGAATTTTCACAATAATAAAAGGGAAAAAAGTAGTCCAGGCTGAAGGAATGGTAAAAATAAAGACATATGGAAAAAACATCGGGCACATGTTCAATGAACATTACTTTGGCCGCATGAAGCCATAATCAGAAATGAGCCCGTGAAGATAAATCAGGACCAAATTCTAGAAGGCTGCAAGAATGCACTTAATTCTACATAGAATAGGAATCTCTTGATTTTTGCAATCTCCTTTAGAAAGCAACCTCAGGGGGAAGTATGAAGCAGGACCTACTGGCACACAAAGCCTACAGAAACAGACCCAGCAGGAACAGAAGCAAAAATACAGTTTAAAGAGACAGAGCAAGCATCAAAAGCAGACTCTAACACGGCAAGGATACTGGAATTGTCAGACCCGGAATTTCAAACAATTGTGATTAATAAGGGAAGGCACTGAACACACAAAGTAGGCAGCATGCAGGAACAGATGGGCGATGCTGGCAGAGACAGGGAAATTCTAAGTAGGAATCAAAAAGAAATGCCAGTGATCAAAAACATTGTAACAGAGTTGAAGAAGGCCTTGATGGATTTATTTGTAGACCAGGCAAGGCTGAGGAAAGATTTCTGACCTGGAGCATATTTCAAAAAGCAAACTTCCAAAAAGCAAAAGAAGAATAAAGGAAGGAAAGAAAGGAACAGAAGAATTATTTGAAGAAACAAGGGCTGAGGATTTCCCCCATATTAATGTCAGACACCAAATCACATATCCAAGAAGCTCAGAGAACACCAAGCAGGATAAATGCCAAACAAAGCAAGCAAACATCCCTCAAAACCCTACACCTAGGTGGGTGCATCATATTCACATTTCAATAAAATCAAAGATAAAAAACCTTATATAAGGCAGAGCAGATAAACATCTCACTTAACAGAGGAGCAAAGATAAGAATTACATCCAATTTTTCCTCAGAAACCACACTAGCAAGATGAGAGTGGAGTAGAATATGCAACACAGAGTGAACCCTCATTATGGAGTCTGGGTGATAATGATGTGACACCACCCGTATGGCAGAAAGTGAAGAAGAACGAAAGAGCCTCTTGATGAAAGTGAAAGAGGAGAGTGAAAAAGTTGGCTTAAAGCTCAACATTCAAAAAACTAAGATCCGGTCCCATAACTTCATGGCAAATAGATGGGGAAACGAAGCAGTGAGAGACTTTATTTTCTTGGGCTCCAAAATCACTGCAGGTGGTGACTGCAGCCATGATATTAAAAGATGCTTGCTCCTTGGAAGAAAAGCTATGATCAACCTAGACAGCATATTAAAAAGCAGAGACATTACTTTATCAACAAAGGTCCATCTAGTCAAAGCTACGGTTTTTCCAGTAGTCATGTATGGATGTGAGAGTTGGACTATAAAGAAAGCTGAGTGCTGAAGAATTGATGCTTTTCAAGTGTGTTGTTGGAGAAGACTCTTGAGAGTCCCTTAGACTGCAAGGATATCCAACCAGTCCATCCTAAAGGAAATCAATCCTGAATATGCATTGGAAGAAACGATGCTAAAGCTGAAACTCCAATACTTTGGCCACCTGATGTGAAGAATTGACTCACTGGAAAAGACCCTGATGCTGGGAAAGATTGAGGGCAGGAGGAGAAGGGGATGACAGAGGATGAGATGGTTGGAAGGCATCACAGACTCAATGGACATGAGCCTGAGTAGGCTCCAGGGATTGGTGATGGTCAGGGAGGCCTGGAGTGCTGCAGTCCATGGGGTCGCAAAGAGTCGGACAGGACTGAGATTGAACTGAACTGATGTGGGAGGGGGTAGAGAGTACAGTCATCCCTTGGTGTCCTTAGAGGATTGGTTCCAAGATCTGCCTCCCCAATCCTGCAGATATCAAAGTGCAAGAATGCTCTGATCCGTTATATAAAATGGTGGAGTATTTGCATATAAGCTGCACACATACACACTCATATGTCAAATCATCTCTACAGTACTTACAATGCCTAACACAATGTAAATGCTATGTAAACAGTTGCCCGTGTACAAAATTCAAGTTTTGCCTTTTATGAACTTTCAGGAATTTTTAGTACTTGAATCCATGGTTGGTTGAATCTACAGATGCAGAATCTGAGGATATGGAGGACTGATTTTATAAGGCAACTTCTGGCTCAAATTTGCTATGAACCTAACATTGCTTTAAAAAAAAAAAAGCCTATTTTTAAAAAGTTGAATACATGCTTCACATATAATACAACAATCCCATTCCTGGGAATCCACACAAGGGATATGAAAATATATGTCCACACAAAGACTTGCATGCAAATATTTATAGTAGCATTATTCATAGATGCCAAAAACTGGACGTAATCCAAATGTTTATCAAGAGGTTAATAAATTAACAGAATGTAGTTATCCATTCAATAATAAAAAGAAATGAAACACCGATATATGCTGTCACGTGGAAGAATCTCAAAAACATTATGAAAAATAAAGGAAGTTAGATGCAATACCACATATTGTATATTGTGTTTATATAAAACACCCATAAAAGGCAAAAGTAGGTAAAGAAATGTGTAGAGCCATGAGGAACATGAAAATCCTTCTGCTCGATTTTGCTGCAAACCTAAAACTGCCCTAAAACAAAGCCTATTAGAAAAGAAAAAAAGGTAAGTGGCATCATCAGCTCTCAGTATCTTAAGCCAAAAACCTGAGAATCATCCTCGATGATGAGTGATCTTCCCTCGTTGCTTATAGCTACTCCACCAACAAATTCTATTAATTCTTCTTTCAAAATATATATCCAATCTGTAAACTTTTATTAATATCCGTGGCCACCACCCTTATCTAACTTCAAATTTATACTTTGTCTCCCTCCATCTGCTCTGGTTTGAACCCCTGTTATCCTCTACAGGGAAACCAGAGTAAAATTACAAATTTAAAAATTGTTTTTGTCTCTAAAATGCTATACATGGCTTTTCAATGCACCTAAGAAAACCTAACAAATTCTTAACAAAGTCCTTTTTTCGGTTCCAACCTCATTTCAGCCACTCTTCCCATCCCTCACACATGCCATCCACCCTGGCTTGCCTTTATTTGCTCAAAGCATGCCAGGCTCTTCCATGACTCAAATTCATCAAAAATGTTTTTCTTCTCATCTGCTTACTTGCCTGGCCAAACTATACTCATCCTTAAAAATTCACATTAAATATTACTCCTTGTAATATTGGAAAGACTTGTGATTTCACACACATTGTTCTACTATATCCTTTCTCTCAAAGTTCCCTGTTCATTTTCTTCATGGCATTTATCACTTTTAATTTTACACATATATGACTATTTGTTCTTGAATGTCTGTCTCCCCAACTATTAGAATTTAAGCTCCATAAAGAACAACATCCATTTTCTTGGCATTTCTATACTTAAGTTTGTAGTTCTCAACTCTGGCTAAATGTCAAATTCATTTGGGGAGTTTGAAAAATACTAATGTCCAAGCCCCACCCTAGACCAATTCAATTGGAATCTTTGAAGCACATGTCCAGATATTCGTTTAGTTTTGTTTTCAAAGAAGAGTTGAGAACCCTGACTCATTACCTTTCTCAATACCTGGCTCAGAGCAGACCATCAAGCCACGTGTACCCCAATGTTCATCGCAGCACTGTTTATAATAGCCAGGACATGGAAGCAACCTAGATGCCCATCAGCAGATGAATGGATAAGAAAGCTGTGGTACATATACACAATGGAGTATTACTCAGCCATTAAACAGAATACATTTGAATCAGTTCTAATGAGGTGGATGAAACTGGAGCCTATCATACAGAGTGAAGTAAGCCAGAAAGAAAAACACCAATACAGTATACTAACGCATATATATGGAATTTAGAAAGATGGTAACAATAACCCTGTGTACGAGACAGCAAAAGAGACACTGATGTATAGAACAGTCTTATGGACTCTGTTGCAGAGGGAGAGGGTGGGAAGATTTGGGAGAATGGCATTGAAACATGTATAATATCATGTATGAAACGAGTTGCCAGTCCAGGTTCGATGCACGATACTGGATGCTTGGGGCTAGTGCACTGGAACGACCCAGAGGGATGGTATGGGGAGGGAGGAGGGAGGAGGGTTCAGGATGGGGAACACATGTATACCTGTGGCGGATTCATTTTGATATTTGGCAAAACTAATCCAATTTGTAAAGCTTAAAAATAAAATAAAATTTAAAAAAAAAAAAGCCATGTTAATCTGCGTAAGTGACATAAGACCAGAAGTCTGTGAAGGAGGTGAAGCCTGCTTAATTACCCAGAGGGAAGAAAAGAGACTCGTGGGAACAGAAGAGTGACATGGACAGAGGGCATTTTATAGAAACAGAGGCAAAAAACATGGATAACAGGTTAATCAAGAAGAATATAAGGGAGTGTAGAGTTGCGGGAAAATCTTGCCTTTAGGACCCGGGCAGAGAATTAGCAAGAAGAGCAGTAATGTGGGAATATTCACCTCTGTTTGGCAGATATTAGGACTGAGCTTCCCACAAAGCATTCAGGTTCAAAGGTCTAATGTATTGTCATCAGACTAGGTCTGGAACTTAAGAGAGCAGTCACAGCCAGCAGCCAGAGTGTTTCCTGAATGAAAAATGGCTGGAGGTATGAAAATGGATGGAGTCACTAAGGGAGAGCAGAGAGACTGAGGGAATTTTTTTCCCAAGGAAGAAGTCTTAGTGTGTATTTATAAGAAGTAAAAGGGAGAAGAGAAGCTCATGAAGTGAAGGGCACTGGAAAGAGCGAACGGCGGGGGCTGGAGGGGTTGGGCATGACGTGAGGGAGAAGATGGCTTCGCGGAGGAGGTCACCAGGGTCAGATGCCAGGGAGGGTGGAATGGCATAAGAACAGACACCGCACACCTGGAGTGGTAAGTGGAAGGTGACAGCTGACCTGCAGAAGCAGATTCTGTTCTTGTGGCAGAAACATCGTGACTCATTGAATGTGAGGAGGAAAAAAGAAGAGGAGGCTGGTTTGAGGTTTCCAAAATACAGCATTATCATGATGACTCAGAAAATCTTGGGACTGAAAGAATATCTTCCCCCTCCCCAGTCAGGATTTTCCTTTAACCGTATTGCATTATCAAAAGATTTTCTGAGAAAGATTTCCTGGGAAATCTTGCCCATTATACGATTCCTTTCTCTCTTTATCTCTAAATATTACTGGTCCCTGCAAAAACTGATGAAAGTGCCTTGTTTTCTTCCCTAGGCATCTCTCTAGCCCTGTTCCTTCCCCCAGTCTGTAGCAAGCCGCACCCACCATCACCCCCACAACCCTATGACCCCCAGTTTGGCTTCCTTAACGTTTTCTTCTGTCTACTACCTTGGCAGGTTCTCCAGATTTGGCTTTGATTCCTCTCTTTCAATTTGAGTCACAGCCTCAAATATAAAATACTGAAATTACTGTTAACATGGACAGAAGGCCATCCTTGAAAGAGACCGTCGTGGAGGGCGTGGGGCGGGCGGGGAGGATGCCCAGTGTCGAGCAGGATCTTGAAAGAAAAGATGGGATTTGTTTGGTGTGTAAAGTGGGGAGAAGTCATTCCCAGCAAACAACAACACAAACACAACATACAAAGGAAGAGAATCTTAAATAACTTTGATATTAAAAAACTACAAATAGTCCCATATAATAACAGAATAAACAAGATCCACAGGAATTACTGAAAAAAAGTGAGAAGAAATGATCAAAGAGTGGGAGGAAAACCTGACCATATTGTCACCAGGGCCAGAGGAGGCCACCAGATCACTGGAGTGACGGGCAGCATGCAGACCTCTGAGAGGCCCTGTGGATTTACAGCTTAGAGATTCCTGCGTGACTAGATCAAGAATTATTCTCAGTAGAGCAGTTAAAGTGGACACCCCATTCACAGTGATCTGAAAACTCCCTACTGTGACTCCTCTGATACATGATTACCAGACTCCTCTGATACACAATTGCCACACATTCTGAACTGGCTTATTACACACACGAATGGAACCTGAATCCCCTAAGGAAAATAGAGGAAACATAGCAAATGATGTTTTTATGATCACCGTCCCTCTACAAACTTTTAGTTACACATCTTTTTTACTCTCTTTGGAAACTCCATGTTTTCTCTTGCTTGGTTCTTCAACAGAGGATTTAGTTTGAAGATGATTTCATAGTGGTGGGTTAAAAGGTGACTTCCAAGACATTAGTAACTAAAAGAAGAATGCTTGGCATTATAGAAACAGGCAAGTAAATGAAAATTTTCTTTTGTTAAAGAAAATGTACCAATGGAATGCAGCATGTGTCTAGCATCATTTCCAGTGTTCTATGGGACTCTGCAAAAAAACTGATATTCCATGAGTCATTGATGAAGGGTTATTTCTTAAGGAAACGAGAAATTCATTTTATATTTTATCAAAGTCTTATCAAAATTTTTAATTTTATCCATGCTTCTTGGCCATAGAACGCTATGTTGCCTTAATCTGGTTGGCTACAATCTTGCGTCCAGATCCTAAAGGCCACCTCGTTTTCAGCCCACTGTGTTCTCACACAGTTTTGCTCTGAAGACCTGTGGCTTCTTGGATGGAAATTATTAACTAGTACCTACCAGATACAAGTTATACCTGCCACTTTGTGACAATTGAGCTGGGTGATAATGATTTTTGTACTTTTCTGTATGTTTCCAAGAAATAAAAATTTTATTTTAGCTTTTTTTAAGTTATCTTTTTGCTTTCCTATTTTTGCTCTGGTCTCCTCAATGGTAGGGAGCCTAGAAAATTCCATCCCATATGCTTCATGACCCTATGATCTTTTATTACTACTTAAACTATAAGTCCCTCTGGTGGTAATATAATTTGATAACATAATTTTTTCAAAAGAAGTTGGTCAATTAATATTTTGATCAAGAAACTGATCTGTTCTAAAAAAAAAAAATAACAGTCTAGTCTCTGTTTTGGGTGATGTACTACTGGGTTGTTTAGAAGTTTGTGTGCATTTTTGGGTTCTTTTTTTCCTTCAAAATTTGAGGAAATAGTACTACCCTTGTACTTTTTAATCCATAATTCACTGCTGAAATAAAAAATAGGCACAGCAACTTAAATTTCTCCACAATAGGATACGGTCGGATCAAGCAATTATTTGTCTATTTGTTTTTTGGTGAAACTGAGTTTGCCCAAGGAGTTTTCTGCTAAATTAATCACAGCTCTCCTTTACATTTCTGGTATATCCATCCTCAGCTACCCTGTTACTCTTCCCAACACTCCTCATTCCCTTGCCTAGAATCTTTTCAACATTGCCCTGTGGAACCCATCTCCTGTGTATGCTAACCCACTAGGCTATGGCCTCAAACTTTTCAATAAATACATTTTCTACCTTTTTAAAAAATTATAACTGAAGCTGCCTTCTCGTCTAGAGCACCACTTCCCTTGCAGCCTTCCTGAGCAAAACATTCAGATCCAGTACTTCCCTGGATCGCAGTGACCAGGGATAGATTTGCATTATCTCAGTGTCCCAATGTCACTTTCAAATCATGCAGCATCTAGCTTCTAGCGGTCTGAATATCTCTTCTTTTGCCCTTCCTTATGGTTATTATATACAGACTCGCTAGGCATTCCTCCATATTCATGATAGCCTTTGGCATGGCATTCAGGCTTTCCTTCTACTTTGCGTTCTGGCAAAATTTTAAGTGATTTTCATGTATAGACAGCAACCACCAGTTATCTTCACAGTTCTTCGACTCCTTCACCTTCACCGACCTTCATCCTGATACAACGTTAGCCATGCCCTACGTATCCTCATCATTCAAGTCTGCTCTGTGTTAATAATTCAATAAGCGTAGACACAAACATCTCATCCTCTTAACTTCCTAGTCTACTAGATCCCACATTCTTAGTTAACCATAAGATTTATTCCCGAAAGATCTCAAGTGGAGTGATCTCTCAAGTTTTTCCTAATCTATTACCTCTTTTTGCCCTCACTTTTTTCTCCTAGTAATCTGAATCACATGGTTGGTTATTTTAATGACTCAGGTTCCTAACATCCACCATCCTGGCCATGCCCCAAACCATAATCCATTCAACTATGCAGTAGAACTTACTGGTTAATTAATTAAATCTGAATTCCCAACTCTATCTTTTACTTCTTCTGTGATCCTAGCCTGTATTACTTAAATTCACTGTAACATGGGTACTGTTCTAAGTCACTTCAGTCATGTCTGACTCTGTGGGACCTCACGGACTGTAGCCCACCAGGCTCCTCTGTCCATGAGATTCTCCAGACAAGAATACTGTAGTGGGTTGCCATTTCCTCCTCCAAGGGATCTTCCCAACCCAGGAATTGAACCCAGGTCTCTTACACTGCAGGCAGATTCTTTACTGTCTGAGCCACCAGGGAAGCCTCTGAAATAACAGAACTATCCCATCAGGCCATGTGTGTGCTTGTGTGTTTAGTCGCTCAGTCGTGTCCTACTCTTGCGACCCCATAGACTGTAGCCTGCCAGGCTTCTCTGTCCATAGGATTCTCCAGGCAAGAATACTGAAATGGGCTGCCATTTCCCTCTCCAGGGGATCTTCCTGACCCAGGAATCGAACCCAGGTCTCCTGCACTGCAGGCAGACTCTTTACTGATTGAGCTATGAGGGAAGCCCCATTAGGTCATATGTAAGTATAAATATGTTACTATAGCTAAAGCACTTTGAAAAGTGCCCAGGACATAGAATTTACTCAATAAATGCTAACTTTTTAAAAGAGGCAGAACCATGTACTCATTGCAAATGTGAACCCTGGTCTAGACCATCACACACTAACATTGACCTTAGGTCCTTAATGTCTCTGTGCTTCATCCATGAATTGGGGATAACTGTCTACCTTATCGGAGAAGGCAATGGCACCCCACTCCAGTACTCTTGCCTCGAAAATCCCATGGATAGAGGAGCCTGGTAGGCTGCAGTCCATGAGGTCGCTAAGAGTCGGACATGACTGAGCGACTTCACTTTGACTTTTCACTTTCATGCATTGGAGAAGGGGTGGCAATGAGAATTAAGAGAGGTAATTCATGTTAAACAATTAGAATACTTAGCTCATAGCAGGTCTTCAATGACTGTTAAGTGCTGTTACTGTTATTCTCCATCCTTATAAGCTCAGGCTGCTGATAATTGCTGGAATAAATCATATAACCAGGCAGACTGGAGACACTACCTATTCATCGACTTCAAATCTAGCTGGTCCCTCAGAGCCCCTGTCTGTCTCTGATTCTTCTCAGCATGATTTTATAAGATCAATTGGGATTTTGAAGTCCTCAAAATGCAAATTTACTTCAACTTTCAATCATCCCTACAAAAGTATCCATATATGATCCTACACTTGTTTCATTCCTTCTGACTTACAGGGTTAAATTCTCCTTCCATCTGTTACAGCCTTCAACTTTATGCTTGTCAACACATCCTCTCCCACCTTTATTGGGTCCATGCTTACTTAGTTATTTCATCTCTCCTGTAAACTTTCAATCCAGCTCTCACTGCTAATAAAACTAATACTATTGATTTCCATCTATTCTTTTCTCAACTTGTTCTGAACTCAAGCAGGGATAAGTGGGTTTAAATACTGGGCTGTTTATCACCTTTCTTTCCCTTCTTTGCCAATTATCTGTCCTGACCATTTCATAATGACTCTTGGCAAACATGGTGTCTCACTTCTGTGACCCCATGGACTGTAGCCTGCCAAGTGCCTCTGGAATTCTCCAGGTCATAATACTGGAGTGGGTAGCCATTCCCTTCTCCAGGGCATCTTCCCAACCCAGGGATTGAACCCAGGTCTCCCACATTGCAGGTGGATTATTTACCATATGAGTCACCAGGAAAGCCCAAGAATACTGGAGTGGGTAGCCTATCCCTTTTCCAGTGGATCATCCGAACCCAGTAATAGAACCAAGGTCTCCTGCGTTGTAGGAGGATTCTTTACCAGCTTAGCTAAGTGGGAAGACCCCTACTGAACATATCAATAACTATAGCTTCAGTGTTATCATTTGGGACATTGTTATGTCCCAGTTCTTTCACTGACATTAACATTCATCATGAATGAAACATTCATTCATTCATCACAAATGAAACATAATGAAAGGAGGAGGAGCCAAGATGGCGGAGGAGTAGGACGGGGAGAACACTTTCTCCCCCACAAATTCATCAAAAGAACATTTAAACGCTGAGTAAATTCCACAAAACAACTTCTGAAGGCCGGCAGAGGACATCAGGCACCCAGAAAAGCAACCCAAGTCTTCGAAAGGAGGTAGGAAAAAATAAAAAAGATAAAAAAAGAGACAAAAGAGGGAGGGACAGAGTTCCATCCCAGGAAGGGAGTCTTAAAAAGAGAGAAGTTTCCAAACACCAGGAAACCTTCTCACTGCCGAATCTGTGCCAAGCTTTGGAAGCACAAAGGGCAACATAACAGGGAGGAAAAATAAATAAACAATTAAAACCCGCAGATTGCGAGACCTACGGTAACTCCCCCAGCGGAGAAGCAGCGCAGATGCCTGCACATGCCATTAGCAAGCGGGGGCTGGGCAGGGAGGCACAGCGCGGGCTGCATCGCTTAGAGTAAGGACCTGGCCTGAATACCCTGAGCGCTATCTGAGCGAAATAATTTGGGCTAGCAAACCAGACTGTGGGATATCTACCACACGAAAAGCCAGCCCTAACCTAAGACACCGCCAGGCCCGTGCATGGAACAAAGGACTGAACAGAGATAGCCGGCTGCAGACCATCCCCCTCCAGTGACAGGCAGCCAGAACCGGAAGGGGACAATCGCAGCCCCAGAGAAACATTATCTATAAAACTGTAAGCAGGCTTCTTTGCTAACTAAAACTTCTTGGGGGTCTGGATGGTAAACATCTGCCTGAGAAGGTGCGCCGGTTGTACACCTAGATAACTGAGCAGCAGGGAGGCGATAAGTCGCAGCAATCGCGCTCGCCAAACACCTCATCACCTGAGCTGCTCGGACCTGGGAAGGGCACGAACGCAGGCCCAACCAAGTCTGCGCCTCTGAGGACTACCCGAGTGCCAAAACCTGAGCGGCTTGGACCTGGGAGGTACATGCAGCCCAGAGCCGGCCACAGATGGTTCCCAGAGGAGCAACCTAGAGCCTGAGCAGTGTGGGCAGGGAGGCTACACCGCCGTGAGCGGGGGCAGACCCAGTGTGGCTGAGGCACTGCGAGCACACGCCAGTGTTATTTGTTTGCAGCATCCCTCCCTCCCTCCCTCCCCACAGCGCGACTGAACAAGTGAGCCTAAAAAAAAAAAAAAGAGTGTCCTCCACCGTCCCCTTTGTGTCAGGGCGGAAACCAGACACTGAAGAGACCAGCAAACAGAAGAAGCTATAACAGAGGGAACCACCTTGGAAGCTACAGGCAATAGATTAAAACCCTGTGGTTACTACCAACTACATAGGAAGGGGCCTATAGATCTTGAGAAATATAAGTCAGACCAAGGAACTAGCCAAAAATGAACTGAACCCACAATACTCACAACAAAACCAGAGAAAGTCCTAGATATATTTTTACTATTTTTACGATCATTCTTTCTTTTTTTAATTAAAAAAAAAATTCTAAGTCCTCTATTATTCCTTTAATTTTCACTTTTATAACCTATTACTTTGCAAAAAAAAAAAAAGACCTTTTTTTTTACAGTAAACTTCATATATATATATTTTTTTAATTTTTTGACCTTTTTTTTTTTTTTTTTCTTCTTTTCTTTAACATCGTATTTTTGAAATTCCAAACTCTACTCTAGATTTTTAATTTTAGCTTTTTGGTATTTGTTATCCATTTTGTACCTGTATTTTCTTTATAATTTTTGCGACTTTGTCTTTGTTTGTTTTTGTTTTTTTCTCTCTTTCTTTTTCTTCTTCTTTCTTTTAACATTGTATTTTTGAAATTCCAAACTCTACTCTAGATTCTTTTGCTTTTTGGTATTAGTTATCAATTTTGTACCTATATTTTCTTTATAATTTTATACCTTGTTTGTTTTTGTTTGTTCGTTTTTTCTCTCTTTCTTTTCCTTCTTCTTTTCCTTAACATCGTATTTCTGAAATTCCAAACTCTACTCCAGATTTTTAATTTTTGCTTTTATGTATTTGTTACCAATTTTGTACCTTTAAGAACCCAATCTTCAGTACCCATTTTTCACTATGGAGCGAGATTACTGGCTTGACTGCTCTCTCTCCCTTTGGACTCTCCTTTTTCTCCATCAGGTCGCCTGTGTCTCCTCCCTAACCCCTCTCTACTCTGCCCAACTCTGTGAATTTCTGTGAGTTCCAGACGGTGGAAAACACTTAGGGAACTCATTACTGGCTGGATCTGTCTCCCTCCTTTTCATTCCCCCCTTTTATCCTCCTGGCCACCTCTGTCTCCTTCCTCCTTCTTCTCTTCTCTGTATAACTCCGTGAACATCTCTGAGCGGTCCAGTTGTGGAGTGCACATGAAGAAGTGATTACTGGCCAGCCCACTCTCTCCTCTATTGATTCCACCTCATCTCATTCGGGTCACCTCTAACTCCCTCCTCACTCTTCTCTTCTCCATGTAATGCTGTGAACCTCTCTGGGTGACCCTCACGGTAGAGAAACTTTTCATCTTGAACGTAGATGTTTTATCAATGGTGCTGTATAGAAGGAGAAGTTTTGAAACTACTGTAAAAATAAGACCGATAACTGGAAGCAGGAGGCTTAAGTCCAAACCCTGTCTCCAGGGAACTCCTGACTCCAAGGAACATTAATTGACAGGAGCTCATCAAACGCCTCCATACCTACATTGAAACCAAGCACCACACAAGGGCCAACAAGTTCCAGGGCAAGACATACCAAGCAAATGCTCGAGCAACAAAGGAACACAGTCCTGAGCTTCAAGATACAGGCTGCCCAAAGTCACCCCAAAACCATAGACATCTCATAACTCATTACTGGACACTTCATTGCACTCCAGAGAGAAGAAATACAGCTCCACCCACCAGAACACCAACACAAGCTTCCCTAACCAGGAAACCTTGACAAACCACCTGTACAAACCCACACACAGCAAGGAAATGCCACAATAAAGAGAACTCCACAAACTGCCAGAATACAGAAAGGACACCCCAAACTCAGCAATATAAACAAGATGAAAAGACAGAGGAATACCCAGCAGGTAAAGGAACAGGATAAATGCCCACCAAACCAAACAAAAGAGGAAGAGATAGGGAATCTACCTGATAAAGAATTCCAAATAATGATAGTGAAATTGATCCAAAATCTTGAAATCAAAATGGAATCACAGATAAATAGCCTGGAGAAAAGGATTGAGAATATGCAAGAAAGGTTTAACAAGGACCTAGAAGAAATAAAAAAGAGTCAATATATAATGAATAATGCAATTAATAAAATAAAAAACACTCTGGAGGCAACAAATAGTAGAATAACAGAGGCAGAAGATAGGATTAGTGAATTAGAAGATAGAATGGTAGAAATAAATGAATCAGAGAGAATAAAAGAAACATGAATTAAAAGAAATAAGGACAATCTCAGAGACCTCCAGGACAATATTAAATGCTACAACATTCGAATCATAGGGGTCCCAGAAGAAGAAGACAAAAAGAAAGACCATGAGAAAATACTTGAGGAGATAATAGTTGAAAACTTCCCTAAAATGGGGAAGGAAATAATCACCCAAGTCCAAGAAACCCAGAGAGTCCCAAACAGGATAAACCCAAGGTGAAACACCCCAAGACACATATTAATCAAATTAACAAAGATCAAACACAAAGAACAAATATTAAAAGCAGCAAGGGAAAAACAACAAATAACACACAAGGGAATTCCCATAAGGATAACAGCTGATCTTTCAACAGAAACTCTTCAAGCCAGGAGGGAATGGCAAGACATACTTAAAATGATGAAAGAAAATAACCTACAGCCCAGATTATTGTACCCAGCAAGGATCTCATTCAAATATGAAGGAGAAATCAAAAGCTTTTCAGACAAGCAAAAGCTGAGAGAATTCTGCACCACCAAATCAGCTCTCCAACAAATACTAAAGGATATTCTCTAGACAGGAAACACAAAAACGGAGTATAAATTCAAACCCAAAACAATAAAGTAAATGGCAACAGGATCATACTTATCAGTAATTACCTTAAACGTAAATGGGTTGAATGCCCCAACCAAAAGACAAAGACTGGCTGAATGGATACAAAAACAAGACCCCTACATATGTTGTCTACAAGAGACCCACCTCAAAACAGGGGACACATACAGACTGAAAGTGAAGGGCTGGAAAAAGATTTTCCATGCAAATAGGGACCAAAAGAAAGCAGGAGTAGCAATACTTATATCAGATAAAATAGACTTTAAAACAAAGGCTGTGAAAAGAGACAAAGATGGTCACTACATAATGATCAAAGGATCAATCCAAGAAGAAGATATAACAATTGTAAATATATATGCACCCAACATAGGAGCACTGCAATATGTAAGACAAATGCTAACAAGTATGAAAGGAGAAATTAATAATAACACAATAGTAGTGGGAGATACCACTCCCACTCACACTATGGATACCCCACTCACACCTATGGATAGATCAACTAAACAGAAAATTAACAAGGAAACACAAACTTTAAACGATACAATAGACCAGTTAGACCTAATTGATATCTATAGGACATTTCATCCCAAAACAATGAATTTCACCTTTTTCTCAAGTGCACATGGAACCTTCTCCAGGATAGATCACATCCTGGGCCATAAATCTAGCCTTGGTAAATTAAAAAAAAAAAACAGAAATCATTCCAAGCATCTTTTCTGACCACAATGCAGTAAGATTAGATCTCAATTACAGGAGAAAGACTATTAAAAATTCCAACATATGGAGGCTGAACAACACGCTGCTGAATAACCAACAAATCACAGAAGAAATAAAAAAAGAAATCAAAATTTGCATAGAAACGAATGAAAATGAAAACACAACAACCCAAAACCTGTGGGACACTGTAAAAGCAGTCCTAAGGGGAAAGTTCATAGCAATACAGGCATACCTCAAGAAACAAGAAAAAAGTCAAATAAAAACCTAACTCTACACCTAAAGCAACTAGAAAAGGAAGAAATGAAGAACCCCAGGGATAGTAGAAGGAAAGAAATCTTAAAAATTAGACCAGAAATAAATGCAAAAGAAACAAAGGAGACCATAGCAAAAATCAACAAAGCCAAAAGCTGGTTCTTTGAAAGGATAAATAAAATTGACAAACCATTAGCCAGACTCATCAAGAAACAAAGGGAGAAAAATCAAATCAATAAAATTATAATGAAAATGGAGAGATCACAACAGACAACTCAGAAATGCAAAGGAGCGTAAGAGACTACTATCAGCAATTATATGCCATTAAAATGGACAACATGGAAGAAATGGACAAATTCTTAGAAAAGTACAACTTTCCAAAACTGGACCAGGAAGAAATAGAAAATCTTAACAGACCTATCAGAAGCACGGAAATTGAAACTGTAATCAAAAATCTTCCAGCAAACAAAAGCCCAGGTCCAGACGGCTTCACAGCTGAATTCTACCAAAAATTTAGAGAAGAGCTAACACCTATCCTGCTCAAACTCTTCCAGAAAATTGCAGAGGAAGGTAAACTTCCAAACTCATTCTATGAGGCCACCATCACCCTAATACCAAAACCTGACCAAGATCCCACAAAAAAAGAAAACTACAGGCCAATATCACTGATGAACATAGATGCAAAAATCCTTAACAACATTCTAGCAATCAGAATCCAACAACACATTAAAAAGATCATACACCATGACCAAGTGGGCTTTATCGCAGGGATGCAAGGATTCTTCAATATCAGCAAATCAATCAATGTAATATACCACATTAACAAACTGAAAAATAAAAACCATATGATTATCTCAACAGATGCAGAGAAAGCCTTTGACAAAATTCAACATCCATTTATGATAAGAACTCTCCAGAAAGCAGGAATAGAAGGAACATACCTCAACATAATAAAAGCTATATATGACAAACCCACAGCAAACATTATCCTCAATGGTGAAAAATTGAAAGCATTTCCTCTAAAGTCAGGAACAAGACAAGGGTGCCCACTTTCACCATTACTATTCAACATAGTTTTGGAAGTTTTGGCCACAGCAATCAGAGCAGAAAAAGAAATAAAAGGAATCCAAATTGGAAAAGAAGAAGTAAAACTCTCACTGTTTGCAGATGACATGATCCTCTACATAGAAAACCCTAAAGACTCCACCAGAAAATTACTAGAACTAATCAATGACTATAGTAAAGTTGCAGGATATAAAATCAACACACAGAAATCCCTTGCATTCCTATACACTAATAATGAGAAAACAGAAAGAGAAATTAAGGAAACAATTCCATTCACCATTGCAACAGAAAGAATAAAATACTTAGGAATATATCTACCTAAAGAAACTAAAGACCTATATATAGAAAACTATAAAACACTGGTGAAAGAAATCAAAGAGGACACTAATAGATGGAGAAATATACCATGTTCATGGATTGGAAGAATCAATATAGTGAAAATGAGTATACTAGCCAAAGCAATTTATAGATTCAACACAATCCCTATCAAGCTACCAACGGTATTCTTCACAGAGCTAGAACAAATAATTTCACAATTTGTATGGAAATACAAAAAACCTCAAATAGCCAAAGCAATCTTGAGAAAGAAGAATGGAACTGGAGGAATTAACCTACCTGACTTCAGGCTCTACTACAAAGCCACAGTTATCAAGACAGTATGGTACTGGCACAAAGACAGAAATATAGATCAATGGAACAAAATAGAAAGCCCAGAGATAAATCCACGCACATATGGACACCTTGTCTTTGACAAAGGAGGCAAGAATATACAATGGATTAAAGACAATCTCTTTAACAAGTGGTGCTGGGAAATCTGGTCAACCACTTGTAAAAGAATGAAACTAGACCACTTTCTAACACCATACACAAAAATAAACTCAAAATGGATTAAAGGTCTAAACGTAAGACCAGAAACTATAAAACTCCTAGAGGAGAACATAGGCAAAACACTCTCTGACATACATCACAGCAGGATCCTCTATGACTCACCTCCCAGAATAGTGGAAATAAAAGCAAAAATAAACAAATGGGACCTAATTAAACTTAAAAGCTTCTGCACAACAAAGGAAACTATTAGCAAGGTGAAAAGGCAGCCTTCAGAATAGGAGAAAATAATAGCAAATGAAGCAACTGACAAACAACTAATCTCAAAAATATACAAGCAACTCCTACAGCTCAACTCCAGAAAAATAAATGACCCAATCAAAAAATGGGCCAAAGAACTAAATAGACATTTCTCCAAAGAAGACATACAGATGGCTAACAAACACATGAAAAGATGCTCAACATCACTCATTATCAGAGAAATGCAAATCAAAACCACTATGAGGTACCATTTCACACCAGTCAGAATGGCTGCGATCCAAAAGTCTACAAGCAATAAATGCTGGAGAAGGTGTGGAGAAAAGGGAACCCTCTTACACTGTTGGTGGGAATGCAAACTAGTACAGCCACTATGGAGAACAGTGTGGAGATTCCTTAAAAAACTGGAAATAGAACTGCCTTATGATCCAGCAATCCCACTGCTGGGCATACACACTGAGGAAACCAGAAGGGAAAGAGACACGTGTACCCCAATGTTCATCGCAGCACTGTTTATAATAGCCAGGACATGGAAGCAATCTAGATGTCCATCAGCAGACGAATGGATAAGAAAGCTGTGGTACATATACACAATGGAGTATTACTCAGCCATTAAAGAGAAAATATTTGCATCAGTTCTAATGAGGTGGATGAAACTGGAGCCTATTATACAGAGTGAAGTAAGCCAGAAAGAAAAACACCAATACAGTATACTAACACATATATATGGAATTTAGAAAGATGGTAACAATAACCCTGTGTATGAGACAGCAAAAGAGACACTGATGTATAGAACAGTCTTATGGACTCTGTTGGAGGGGGAGAGGGTGGGAAGATTTGGGAGAATGGCATTGAAACATGTATAATATCATGTATGAAACGAGTTGCCAGTCCAGGTTCGATGCACGATACTGGATGCTTGGGGCTGGTGCACTGGGACAACCCAGAGGGATGGTATGGGGAGGGAGGAGGGAGGAGGGTTCAGGATGGGGAACAAATGTATACCTGTGGCGGATTCATTTCGATATTTGGCAAAACTAATACAATATTGTAAAGTTTAAAAATAAAATTAAATTAAAAAAAAAGAAACATAATGAAAGAAACATTACTAGTCAGATCGACAGTGAGGTGTCAAAGACATTTGTGTTCTTAGAGCTATCTCTTGATCGCAAATAATATGATCACAAAACAATGTGTAACTCCATGTAGAATAGGATTTCTATTGTTTCAGAATTTCAGCTGATGCCTCAGAGATGAAAATACTTAATAGACAAGTACCCAGCCTGACTCTTCTCTTGCCTTAACAAAGCATACACATTGCCTAAAAGCTACCCAGAAGAAGAAGGCAAAGTGCCCCTTGCCTTCTTGTGAGAGGATCTGGCATCTTAGACTTGTGCCTTCTACCTCCTGGTGTTTAAAGGAATTGAGTAGCTAATGATGCTGAATATGTTGTCTACTGTTGTTGTTGTGTTTGAGACCCCATGGACTATAGCCTGCCAGGATCCTCTGTCCATGGGATTTCCTAGGCAAGAATATCGGAATGGGTTGCATTTCCATCTTCAGGAGAACTTCCCAACCCAGGAATTGAACCTGCATGTCTTGCATTGGCAGGCAGATTCTTTACCACCGAGCCACCAGGGAAGCCCATGTTGTCTACTAGATACCGTCAAATAAACAGAACTTCAAAGATATGATTTCAGCCATCATCCAGGAAAATGTTCTTAAAATAGGACCTTTCTCAGCTGCCTTCAAACTATAACATAAAGAGAAAGTGTGGTTTTGAAGGCAGCCAGATCTGAGTTTGAAATTCATCTCCATGCCATCTAGTTGTAAAACCTGGTTTGATTTAGGACATGGCACCCCACTCCAGTACTCTTGCCTGGAAAATCCCATGGATGGAGAAGCCTGGTAGGCTACAGTCCATGGGGTCGCTAGAGTCGGACACGACTGAGCGACTTCACTTTCACTTTTCACTTTCATGCATTGGAGAAGGAAATGGCAACCCACTCCAGTGTTCTTGCCTGGAGAATCCCCGGGACAGGGGAGCCTGGTGGGCTGCCGTCTATGGGGTCACACAGAGTCGGACACGACTGAAGAGACTTAGCAGATCAGCGCAGCAATATAAGAATCAGTTACTAAAAATTTTTACAGCTTTCAAAATAATTATTTTTAATACAGTTTTTTAATGCAAAGAAGAACTAGTGAATAACTGAGATGGAGATAAAAGTTTCCTTTCTTATTTTGAATCTGAAATTATTATAAATCAGAATTAGGACATGTATATAAGCCATTAATTTATCAGTCAATCGACATTACTTATGAACCTTAAGTTCAACTTACGAACTTTGGTATTGGGGATGTTAAAACAACACAATTGCTCTCTTTTTTAAGTTCACCTACTTTAGGCCAAAGTAGATGTAACCATAACATCAGTGGTAAATGATATATTAAAACACAGAGAGGGGAAAAAAGGAACAACTCTGCCTTGAAAGGTTAGGGAAAGCTCAACAATAATTCTGACATTATTTCAATAATAGTTGACAGAGAAGTTGCTTTTGGTATGGCTATATAATTAAGAATGCAAGCAAAATAAATAGAATCATTTTAGTGAAGTGAGTTCAAGAGTAATACAGATGATCATAAGGCAACTTATGAACATAAAGTGTAAATACAAATAATTAATAGGAGTACAACAAAATTATATTATCTTAATGACCACAGGACTGGAAAAGGTCAGTTTTCATTTCAATCCCAAAGAAAGGCAATACCAGAGAATGTGCAAACTACCACACAATTGCACTCATCTCACACGCTAGTAAAGTCATGCTCAAAATTCTCCAAGCCAGGCAGGTGTCAGCAATACGTGAAACATGAACTTCCAGATGTTCAAGCTGGTTTTAGAAAAGGCAGAGGAATCACAGATCAAATTGCCAACATCCGCTGGATCATCCAAAAAGCAAGAGAGTTCCAGAAAAACATCTATTTCTGCTTTATTGACTATGCCAAAGCCTTTGACTGTGTGGATCACAATAAACTGTGGAAAATTCTGAAAGAGATGGGAATACCAGACCACCTGACCTGCCTCTTGAGAAATCTATATGTAGGTCAGGAAGCAACAGTTAGAACTGGACATGGAACAACAGACTGGTTCCAAATAGGAAAAAGAGTACGTCAAGGCTATATATCGTCACCCTGTTTATTTAACTTATATGCAGAGTACATCATGAGAAACGCTGGGCTGGAAGAAGCACAAGCTGGAATCAAGATTGCCAGGAGAAATATCAATAATCTCAGATATGCAGATGATACCACCCTTATGGCAGAAAGTGAAGAGGAACTAAAAAGCCTCTTGATGAAAGTGAAAGAGGAGAGTGAAAAAGTTGGCTTAAAACTCAACATTCAGAAAACGAAGATCATGGCATCTGGTCCCATCACTTCATGGGAAATAGATGGGGAAACAGTGGAAACAGTGTCAGACTTTACTTTTTGGGGCTCCAAAACCATTGCAGATGGTGACATGAAATTAAAAGACGCTTACTCCTTGGAAGGAAAGTTATGACCAACCCAGATAGCATATTATAAAGCAGAGACATTACTTTGTCAACAAAGGTCCATCTAGTCAAGGCTATGGTTTTTCCAGTGGTCATGTATATATGTGAGAGTTGGACTATAAAGAAAGTTCAGCGCCAAAGAGTTGATGCTTTTGAGCTGTGGTGTTGGAGAAGACTCTTGAGAATCCCTTGGACTGCAAGGAGATCCAACCAGTCCACCCTAAAGGAAATCAGTCCTGAGTGTTCATTGGAAGGACTGATGTTGAAGCTGAAGCTCCAATATTTTGGCCACCTGATACGAAGAGTTGACTCATTTAAAAAGACCCTGATGTTGGGAAAGATTGAAGGCAGGAAGAGAAGGGGATGACCGAGGATGAGATGGTTGGATAGCATCACCGACTATCCACCGGAGTTTGGGTAAACTCTAGGAGTTGGTGATGGACAGGGAGGCCTGGCGTGCTGCAGTTCATGGGGTCGCAAAGAGTAGGACATGACTGAGTGACTGAACTGACTGAACTGCATGATCACAGTTTATTTCAAATTGATATTAGAACTGAAATTTGCCTGCAATGCCTGAGATCTGGGTTCGATCCCTGGATTGGGAAGATCCCCTGGAGGAGGGCATGGCAACCCACTCCAGTATTCTTGCCTGGAGAATCCCCATGGACAGAGAAGCCTTGTGGGCTACTGTCCATGAGGTCGCAAACAGTCAGACACACCTGAGCGACTACGCACAGCACATATATGGTTTAATTCAAAAGTAAATGGAAAAATAAATCCCAATAAATTTAAGAAAAAAAATTAAAATTCAACTCATTAGAGAGACAAACTAATAAACATCTTGAAAACATAACTTTTCTCAAAACTAAGAAATAGATTATATCATTTTGGCAAATCTTTCAGTATAATAATAGCTAATTAAGACATGCAGTTTATTTATTTTAGGTCCCAAGGATAGTCACAGATTAAGATTTAAAGATAAATTCTTCCCTTTTCCTCCTTTCTCCACACCTTCCTTCCATTTTCTCATCCTTAATTTTCTTTCTGTTGTGATACTGTGTGGATAACATAACTCACTTTTTGACTGAAATACTTCCAACTGTCAAGACTTACAGTAGATAGAAATAGCAATTGACAAGACTATTGGTTACACAGGAAACTTGCCACTTTATACTAAAATTCTCAAAAGCATGCTCTACACATCAAAATGAAACATTTTACATACATTTAAAATTAAAAGATTGCAATTCCTCTTTGTTTTTTTGTGACTATAATAAAAACATAAAATACTGAGAACACTTTCTGTGTCATTTAAAATATTTATCTAATTTATTCTGCATAGAATCTTAAGGTCATAGATAATTTCTTGTGTGGGACTATGCATGCTATGCTCAGTTGCTTCAGTCCTGTCTGACTGTTTGTGACCCCATGGACTGTAGCTTGCCAGGCTCCTCTGTCCATGGGATTTCCCAGTCAAGAATACTGGAGTGGGTTGCCATTTCCTTCTCCAGGGGATCTTCCCAACCCAGGGTTTGAACCCCTATCTCCTGTGTCTCCCACACTGCAGGAGGATTCTTTACCCCCGAGCCACCAGGGAATATTGGACTATACCTTAACTTAAACTCAAAAGTTAACAAATACTCATGTTCTTAAAAGTGATCTTGACCAAATTAGCTACATTAGACAATGATTGAGTATCTTAACCATTGACTTAGTTAAAAGTTCATTTTAAGGAAACATTTGAAAGTATAATTTCTCTCCCTATGTTCCTACTTTTAATACAAAGTGTGTTTGATTATGGGCTTCCCTGGTGGCTCAGAGGTTAAAGCGTCTGCCTGCAATGTGGGAGACCTGGGTTCGATCCCTGTGTTTGATTATTGGATATAAAGGGTGGGGAAAGAGGTATGGAGGAAGAGTAAAGGAGAAAAGAGAAGGGAAGAAAGGAGATGAATTTTACCAAAGCCTGAGATTTTAAAATTTGGCCACCAGGTACTCAGTTGAAAGATTTCTGAAGTTTTCCAATCCAGAAGAGGGAATTAAATAGGGAGAGCTGGGCTTATCTATATATAGTTATTCTTCTGGTCTTGCAGAAGAGCTAGGATGAATCATGAGCTAACAAATTCCACTTCTGCACTGTGTATCAGTTATAACAGCATCTAACTTAGAACTGGTCTTAATCTAAAGTATCTATGAAAGTGAAGTGAAAGTCTACCACTAAGTTGCATCTGAATCTGTAATCCCATGGACTGCAGTCCGCCAGACTCCTCTATCCATGGGATTTCCCAGGCAAGAATACTGGAATGGGTTGCCACTTCCTACTCTAGGGGATCTTACCTACCCAGGGATCAAACTCGTGTCTTCTGCTTGGCAGGCAGATTTCTATTACTGAGCCACCAGGAAAGCCCATAAAGTATTTATGAAGTATCCTAAAAACAGAAAAGTAATCAAAATAAGAGGAATAATCTTCAAATCTACAATGTATTACAGACCCAATTATTTCATCAGATCTAGTTAAAGCAATGGTATTAATTTCCATGGATTTCTAGATTTTGGGTTCATTATATTATTAATAAAACTAGTGATATCAAAAGGAATCACCCCAAACTCAGTCTTATCTAATCAATGAAGAAATGGATAGGACTGATTGAAATTAACTTACCAGCAACATTAACTGTATGCAAAACCAATAGAAATAAGTACATAGTAGTTAGCTGTAATTATTTTCCATAAAAGATTTATATACAATGCAATTTAAACTCTGGTGTGCTGGAGACAAGGATAAGTGGAAGAACATTTTACACTGAGGTAGGAAATGGGAATTAACTTTTGTGACACATTTTGTCCTAATTCTTTCTTGACTTGAACTTTCTATTAAAACTGTATTGGATACCATTTCTAAGTAAAAAACAGACACGCATATATGTACATGTTATATATAGTTATCTACAGTATATATCTATCCGTGCATATAAAATTACTGGAAGAACATAAACCAAATTTTTAACAGTGGTTATCTTTGGGGATGGTATACTATGAACAAATTTATTCTTCTGCTTTTATCCTTGTATTACCAGGTTTTGGTACTGAATATATTTTAAGATTGTGATTAGAGAATAGTCCCAATAAACATTAGTTAAATGTTATTTTTTTAAAAAAACAGTATTGAAAATTGTATATGAGTCTGAATTTGTATGTTTGTATACATACATATTGGTCCTCTCAATATGTATATATATAGCTCAGTTGGTAAATCATCTGCCTGCAATGCAGGAGACCCGGGTTCGATTCCTGGGTCTGGAATATCCCCTGGAGAAGGAAATGGCAATCCACTCCAGTATTCTTGCCTGGAGAATCCCATGGACAGAGGAGCCTGGTGGGCTACAGTCCACGGGATCACAGGAGTTGGACATGACTTAGCGACTAAACCACCAAATCACCAAACATATATATCCATATAAATACATAAGATACATATGTATATAGTTTATTTTTTAATATCTAATGAGAACTCTCTCTATTCCATAACCCAATACATTAAAAACTTACCAACGTACTAGATGGAAGTAAATGGACTCTGAGTTTATAAAATAAAATGTAAAAGAAATAAGAGAGATCCAAAGAAAATCAGGCGCTTAAATTTTAAAGACAGGACTAAAATAATACAATTTATTTAAAGGTCTGGATGCTAGATTGGCTATCTGATTAAGCAGATGATTATTTAAAGCACATTAAAATAAAAGTTAAATCTTATGTGAGCAAGATTAACCAGAGCAGCAGGGTTTGCACACAGTACAAAAATGAAGTCCAACCACAGGTGAAATAAGAGTGAAATTGATGAGCATAACCTTCGGGGCCCTCCTTTATGGTAGGCCCTCTCCAAGACAAAGGGAGGGACCCTGGCAATGTGCTCACATGGTTGTGTTTTTGGCAAAATTTGAAAAAAATAAAACAATCAGTTAATTCCACTGATTCTCTATATTCTGCCTTATCCTTTATCTGCCTGGGTTGGGTGGCATGAGAGTGGCTGTGGACATGTTCGGGATCAAGCTAGAAAGAAGGCAGTCATATATTTAAGTTTAGTTGGATATATTTGCATATACTGGAGAAGGAAATGGCAATCCACTCCAGTATTATTGCCTGGAGAAGTCCAAGGACAGAGGTGCCTGGCAGGCTACATTCCATAGGGTTGCAAAGAGTTGGACACAACTGACTAACACTTTCACTTTCATATATTTAAGTTTAGTTGGATATATTTACATATATATTTGTGGATCATTTTTTTTCTGGTACTTTCAAGTATACTTAAAATTTGTTAGTGATCCCAACATAGGAATAACTTTCAGGAATGTTCCTGCAACTCACTGTGCAGACTCACCAGGCATCACAAATAAAGACGCAGATCTAGAGACTGCAATGCAACACAAACTCCCTAAGGTGTGTGGCCCTGGAAGTATGTGGGTAGTGGACAAGAAACAGGGTTTGAAAAGGGGTATAAACTGCCAGAAACTGGACCATGGAAAATCATTCTAAAATTCACATGTGTGATAAATGGAGAATTTGATTCTCATCATTTACCTTACAAATGGAAGTTCTCCCTTTTCAAAACTGAACTCAATAATGCAGCATGAGCAAATAGAATTACATCATTTAACTTGTTTTGTAGTAATAAGAAATTTAGGTCAACATTCCTAGAGAAAAGAGTGAATAAAATTTTCCTTCTCACTCTAGAAAATATAACAAAATTACTGTCAAAAGAAGCAATGAAAGAGTATGAGGCCAAAATACAGAGAACACATATTATAGAGCAGTCAGGCAGTTAATAAAACTACTGTTCTGTTTTGAGATTTTGAATTCTGGTATTGTACACATTCGGAGAAGGCAATGGCACCACACTCCAGTACTCTTGCCTGGAAAATCCCATGGACGGAGGAGCCTGGTAGGTGGCAGTTCGTGGGGTTACACAGAGTTGGACAGGACTGAGTGACTTCACTTTCACTTTTCACTTTCATGCATTGGAGAAGGACATGGCAACCCACTCCAGTGTTCTTGCCTGGAGAATCCCAGGGACCGGGGAGCCTGGTGGGCTGCTGTTTATGGGGTCGCACAGAGTCGGACACGACTGCAGTGACTTAGCAGCAGCATTGTACACATTAACACCTGAAATGTGTACGAAATGATTTTTGCTCACTAAAAAAGGATTCCTCTTCTTGTATTTGTAACGGTACACTATCTTTTTTTGCATCTGTAACTATTACTTTTATTTTAACTTACATATACTATTGGCCCTGAAGAAGTTTTCATACAAACCCAAGGATTTCCTTAAATGAAACACTGTTTGCACTCCCTGGTACTTTCCCTGCAGTTACAAACACCATTCACCTTCAGAGACACAACAAACCCATGTATCACAGAAAACATAGGAAAATAGAGACCCATCATCTAAAAACTCATGCTGCTCCAGAGATGTGGCTGTCGTCAACAAGGAAGTACCTCATGAGTATGAAGTGAAATGAAAGTGTCAGTCACTTAGTTGTATCCCATTATTTGTGACCCCACGGACCATAGCCCGCCAGGCTCCTCTGTCCGTGGAATTCTCCAGGCAAGAATACTGGAGCGGGTTGCCATTTCCTCCTCCAGGGGATCTTCCCAACCCAGGGATCGAATTCAGGTCTCCTGCATTGCAGGAAGATTCTTTACCATTTGAGCCATACTATCTTCTTAAACGTCAACCCCCAAATTGTATAAGCTTCAAGCCCCACAACACATAAATCCGCCCCAGTTCACATGTACAGGAGAGATTTATAGGATATTTGCTAAAAAGAAAAAAAAATATCTTTTAAAATACAGTATATTGAAAAGAAAAAAATATAAATAATAAAAGTAGCTAGGCACTTTTCTACTTAAGAAGTCTTTAATTTTATTTTTGCTTCTATCCGTATTTTTGCCTGTTTCTTAGATGTGGGTGGTTTGATAACGGCAAGGAGACAAGAGTGGAAAAGGGACTCACTTTGGGGACACAACAAGATATTTTCTTTCACCACTTCATCTGTCTCTTCAAAGAGTTCTGATAATGGATAATTTTATCCCTTTCATATATTACAGGATAATAAAAACTATAATGTTAAAGAGGAAGGAAATAAAATGTAAAAGTTAATAGCTAATTCATTCTTCATGGTAGTTCAGTCCTTGGCCTTTTCTGAACAGAGACTGCCAATAGTAACAAATTACATGATGATTTTGTGATGTGGACAGTTCACTTGGCACCAAGAACAAATGACCAAACTTCAAGACCTGCCTCTTAAACTGCAAATCCAAAGATCGTAGGTCAAATCTTTATTCACTACATAATCTTCCCAAAAAAACATATCTGCCAAGTGTCCAGGGAAAAATGAATACCAAACAATGGCATTTTAGTCACCAGCAAGATAACTGCTACTTTATAGAATATTGTGAAGATAAACAGAATAAAAGTGTTTTGTGCTACTCACAGGAAGGCACCATAGAAATGTACACGATGTTCTGGCGTGCTTTACCCTTTCATATGCAGGACCCAGTTTTTCTCTATCTTTGTACATGAACTCACTTAGAATCAGTTTCTTATAATACTAAGCCATTTCAGAGAGAGGGTTAAAAAGAGAGTGCAATGAACTGTGGGTAACTCAAGGAGCAGTACATAATCAGAATGCTGGTGTTTTCAAGAAGGATCACTGGATGGTCATAAACCTAGAGAGGAGAGAGACAGAGATAGAGATCAACCTAGAAAGTGGGAATGAACAAAATTAATGTTTTGAAGTGAAAGAATTGGTTTTATAAGGATCAAGAGGCCTAAAATGAGCCCAAGAGAATTTCTTACAGGGGTATGTTTTAATATCACCCTTGAGTTTCCCAATCATTGCTGTGGTACACCTTTGTCTAAGGACAATGCCTTATGAGATGACTCCCCAAAGGCACTTTCCAAACACATCATGTATGTGAAGACACGTTACACACACACACGTACACAGAGGCAGGTGCACACGGAAACACAGCAATTCATCTGTTATTTCATCACTCAAATTAAAAGCAAGGAATCATATAAAAAAAGGGCGGGGACGGGAGTTGCTCAGTCCTGTCTGACTCTTTGCGACCCCATGGACTATACAGTCCATGGAATTCTACAGGCCAGAATACTGGAGTGGGTAACCATTCGCTTCTTCAGAGGATCTTCCCAATCCAGGGAGTGAACCCAGGTCTCCCACCCTGCGGCAGATTTTTTACCGTCTGAGCAACCAGGGAAGCAACACATATTAAATATTTAATATATGTAAGGCATAGATCTTCCCACTTATGATACTGGAAACAGAGTTGAAAGCAATAAATGATTTGGAGGCTTTACTACATTTCTTAATTTATGCATTCTTTCATCTTCTAAGATTTGTCTTATAAAGATGCTGTACATATCAACAGACTACCACTTAATTTCTGGCATATCAAATTTAATTTTTTAAATGAAGATATTTTCCTTCTGTATACAAATAAGATTTCAAGCAATTTTAAAGGCAAAGTAGCTGAAACCATTTGTTTCTCTAAAAATATAGTAATTAAAAGTAAAGTTTTGTCAATATTAATTAGAGTATGGTGTCTTTTTAAAGGATCATAAATAACTGAAAGTCATTCTCTCAGTATTGATAAGATAATTTTAACTGCCCATTAAAGGAAAAACATTAAAAATCTATTATACACCAATGACATGAAAGATATTTCCACAAAATATGTATTTAATTAAGTATATAATTTTAATTAAGCATATATTTTTTCATTTTAGTTCTAATTTGAATATGTATAAACTATTAAATTCCATAACTAAAATAAAATGTGGAAAAAGTGAGTGTCAGTGACTCAGTCATGTCTCACTTTTTGTGATGCCATGGACTGTAGCCCACCAGGCTCCTTTGTCCATTGAATTTTCCTGGCAAGAATACTGGAGTAGGGAGCCATTCTCTTCTTCAGGGTGTCTTCCAACCCAGGGACGGAACTCAGGTCTCCTGCATTGCAGGCAGATTCTTTACCATCGGAGCCACCAGAGAAGCCCCAAATAAAATATGCCTAGTTTTAATATACTGAGTTGTAAATATATTTTGTATTTATTTATCCTTTGATTGGCATATTAAATTCTTTAAAAGGGTAATATTTTCAGGAAACTATTTCAGGAAAGTAATATAATCAGGAAACTATTAATGTCTATAATTTTATATAATAACCTATATTTCTAAATATTAAATTTTCTGAATAGACCTTGAGTTTTACTTTTATATCTGTAACTTTGCTCACCTCCAGGAAGATCCTTAAAAATCTGGCAACACTCAGAGGCAGTATCTTATGATGACTCCAACAATAGTCCTTTGCATATATCTACCAGTAGGTGGAGCAGACAACATAATTTATTACCCAAGAACAAGGACAAGGGAATGAAAATCTGTTTATTTGGAATAAAACAAATTTGCAAAGGAGGTTTTCTTCAAAGGAAATATGTCCTATATGTGTTAGATTTAGTTTGACTGGTTACTGAATCAAAATAAATAACTTTATTAAATAATCAATCTTTGCAGAAAGATAAATTAAATTTACAAATGTAAGCAGTGTTTGCATTTTACTTACTCAAATCAACTAAAATTAGCTTTCTTTTCATAAAACTTTTACAGAGACAGAGATTTTTTGATGTGTTCATTTAATAAGGGCACTAAATCCAATCCTGTGTTACAGGTGATGAGGTGCATAACAAACAGTATTTTCTGGGAAATATAATTGACTAATCCTATTATGTCTGTAGCAACAAATTAACCTTATTACTACTAGTAAATGGTGATTGATTATTTATGCAAATAAGTTACCATGTTCAGTTTTCTCATTGAAATAAACATATACAAAAGGTGCTTTAGTATGACTTGAACTTTTTAATTAATAAAACCCTGAGGGGTCTATTAATTCACTCATTGTAATATTAGTTATTTACCTGAGTAATTCCTATTAGTGTTAATACTTTTGCTTGCATAAAGATGCAATAATTATTACCATTAAAAATCAGTAATAGATTTTGGAACTATTTTAAGATGTATATTAGATTTGTACTAGAAATATGCTTAAAACTGACTTTAAAACTATGCTGGCAGTATGAGTACATCAGTATATCAGCATAATTATCTTAAAATTAATACATTAAGTAACACATGACTTCATTTATTATCTATATCAGATCAGATCAGATCAGATCAGTCGCTCAGTCGTGTCCGACTCTTTGAGACCCCATGAATCACAGCACGCCAGGCCTCCCTGTCCATCACCAACTCCCGGAGTTCACCCAGACTCACGTCCATCGAGTCAGTGATGCCATCCAGCCATCTCATCCTCTGTCGTCCCCTTCTCCTCCTGCCCCCAATCCCTCCCAGCATCAGACTCTTTTCCAATGAGTCAACTCTTCGCATGAGGTGGCCAAAGTACTGGAGTTTCAGCTTTAGCATCATTCCTTCCAAAGAAATCCCAGGGTTGACCTCCTTCAGAATGGACTGGTTGGATCTCCTTGCAGTCCAAGGGACTCTCAAGAGTCTTCTCCAACACCACAGTTCAAAAGCATCAATTCTTCGGCACTCAGCCTTCTTCACAGTCCAACTCTCACATCCATACACGACCACAGGAAAAACCATGGCCTTGACTAGATGAACCTTTGTTGGCAAAGTAATGTCTCTGCTTTTGAATATGCTATCTAGGTTGGTCATAACTTTCCTTCCAAGGAGTAAGCGTCTTTTAATTTCATGGCTGCAGTCACCATCTGTAGTGATTTTGGAGCCCAGAAAAATAAAGTCTGACACTGTTTCCACTGTTTCCCCATCTATTTCCCATGAAGTTACTTGTGATCAAATATTAAAGGTCAGTATGACAAAACATATTAACTTGGAAGATTCAAATGAAAATTCCTGACGTGTTTACAATATTCCTCTCTTAGGGAGGTGATTTAAAAACATCATTTCCCTGTATTGCCCTCAGGTCGGTGAAGCCAGGTATGAAATGTAGAGGTAGGCGGCATCATTATGAAGATTTCTAACTAATTTTCTTTAATAATTAAAGGAAAGCAAAGAAGGGAAATGAGAAAATGAGAGGTTCCAATAGCTAAAACAAATAGAAGAAAGTCAAAGTGTAGAGTCTTAGTTTATCCTTGACAGCTCAAATTCTAAAAATACGATCGTTATCATTTACTGAATGCTCTCTGAGGGCCTGGAAACATTTTAAACATGTTAAATTTAATCCTCACAATGTTTTTAAGGTGCACAGTGAAACAGGCTCAGACAAGTTTAGGTAATAGCCCAATGATTCTTCTTTGAGGCTATGGTACAGTAGAGAGAGTGTGGGCATTTATATGAGACAAAGCTGAGCTGGCAGCCAAGCTCTCACTTAGGGTAAGAATCATTTCATTGGATGCCAGGAAGTTCTGGGGACAAGTGATCACTAAACTGAAGTTTATATACACAGATATTACTAGCAGTCAGCATGGGCTAAACAAGGAGAAAAATGGGATACCGCATTGTTGGCTTGTATTGTTAACACAAACACAATAGTCATTTGCTTGAAAATTTATAAAGGTCCATGAGTCAAGTTACCTAGTTGAGTTTGTGAAATGATTTGTTAAACCAGGCACTTAATTTAAAACTGAAAAGAAATCAAAATACTTTAAAAAATAACATGTATAAAATATCTACCATATTCTCTGACACATGGTAAGCACTCCATGGATATATGCTACTGTATTATTTTTATTAGTAAAACCGCTAAGCCATTATGGTCTTTCCAATTTATTACATTATATACCCAATGACTAAACAACTCTGGATAAAACAGAAGTAACAGATGCTTCAGTTAAATCCCACTTCATCATTTTTAAAATTGCTTTCTCTATCACACTACAAATCATAAGTATAAACCACACAGAAAGTTTATAAGTATAAAGGGAGTTCAAAATTTTCAAAAGAAAAAAACTGTCACCAAGAATGAGTACTAAGTTTAAAGAATTACAGGATTGTATTTATAGCTACGCTTAGTCTCAACAAAATTGAAATTACCATTAGTAATTAACATTTGAAAAAAAAAGTTTTGCTAAAAAGATTTGGAATTCTGTATCTTTAAAATGTAGCCCACTAATCACACAACTAAAATGTTTACAGTGCTATGGATTTTATAATAAAAATTGAAAACACTTTTACTTTTTAGTTTTCAAATTATCTTTAAATTAGTACCTGGGTATTTAGAGTGGAAAGACCTCAGTTTGAACACCAGAGCTTTTACTACTAATTTTGTGTCTATGGCCAGTCACAAAGTTATCTGAATTTCAGTTTCCTTGCCTGTTAAATGAAGACAATTCAGCTATCCAAATTAAAGTACTTATTAAGATAGTAATCATTACTGAAAGTATTGTTATTTAGACTACCAAATAGAAGCCAGAGGTACAAGAGACCTGTGTTCCAAATGTACACAGCCAGCCCAGTATTTACTATGGTTTTGACCTTAGATACCTCTAAGGAAGACATTCAGTCTTAGATTCACTCTCTCCCACTGGGATTGGACTGGCTTTCCTGTCTGAAGAGATTTGCGTGTGCAACTCAGCGAGAACCCTAAAATTGGGCTTGAAGTCTAGGAGAAAGAATAAAACCCAAGAAATTGCTACTTTCCAGCCTCAGGCTCCCATTGTGCTTCCCTATGGCTCAGCAGGGAGAAGGCAATGGCACCCCACTCCAGTACACTTGCCTGGAAAATCCCACGGACGGAGGAGCCTGGTAGGCTGCAGTCCATGGGATCGCTAAGAGTAGGACACTACTGAGTGACTTCCCTTTCACTTTTCACTTTCATGCATTGGGGGAGGAAATCACAACCCACTGCAGTGTTCTTGCCTAGAGAATCCCAGGGACAGGGGAGCCTGGTGGGCTGCTGTCTATGGAGTCGCACAGAGTCGGACACGACTGAAGCGACTTAGCAGCAGCAGCAGCAGCAGCATGGCTCAGCAGTAAAGAATTCGCCTGCAGTGCAGGAGATGTAGGAGACTTGGATTTGATCCCTATCAGGAAGATGCCCAGGAGAAGGAAATGGCAACCCACTCCACTATTCTGGCCTGAAAAATCCCATGGATAGAGGAACCTGGTAGGTTACGGTCCCTGGGGTTGCAAAAGAGTCAGATATGACTGAATGAGCACAGCTTCAAGCTCAAGTAACAAAACACTTCAACCCCTAAATTCATGCTTTTTTAAACAACAACAACAACAATCTTATTCTTTGTGAGCAAAACATTCTACATGCAGTGTATATTTTCTTAGTAACCATGAGATCTGAGGCACTGAAACCTACCCACATATCAGAAAAGCAACATCTTACTATTCCAAATTCCACATGTACATCTCTATACGAAGATGCAACTGCTCACGCAGTTTGGTTAAAAGCTATACCTGAAAACTTGCATCAGAATTTAGAAAGGATGGTTTTAATCTCAACATTCGCTCAGTTCACAGAGACAACATGAAAGCGATCTCAATAACTTCTTAGTTCCTGATCAATTCACAACACAACCATGAGCCACTCAGTCTGGATTTGGAAACGGATGTTATACCCTTGGTGGTGAACTTGGACCTTTCTACCAGCCTGGCCCAGCTGCCTCCACGAAGCTGCTGTCACGGGGCAGCCAGGGTGCCTGCGTGCACCTATAGAGCAGCACAGAATTGAACTTGAAGTAGTGTCTTTGCGGTATCTTTTCAACAAGTCATGTCCCATTCAGCCTGCTAGTTTATCTCTGTCAGGCCGGGGGCCCCAGTGGCTTCCGTGAGCTGTCAGGGACAGGTAGACCAACCTGCTTTGTGCTGAGGAGATAATGCATCTTTCGAGCCTGGTAATCTCTTTCTTTCTCCTCCCTTTCGAGGTCTGCCTTCTTCTCTTCCCTTTCTTTCATCTCTGCAAACTCCTCCAGGGCCTCCCTGCAGCGAAAGATTGCGGTTATTTGTGATACGAAAGATACGCTAACCTTTTAATTCTTTCACTGAGGAGAATCAAGTCAGTTTTTGAGGGGCAACCTTCCTCCACATTCATCAAAATCAGTGGAGTAATCGATCTTACCAGCACATTCTAGGTGAATCTTTGCAATCCTTAAAAAGCATTTAAGTGATCTTTCAGTGGTGAAATTCTGAAAGTCAAATATCTACATATTATAATCAGTAGCTAAAGGACTATATTAAGTGCAAAGTAAGTTAATTGTCATTTTCCTTGGCTGAAGATTAACCATTTTAGACTTAATAAAACATCTAAACTACTGATTTCCTTTAAATTTGGTATTTACAAAGCTGTAGTTGTTTATTTTACATACTTATGGGCTAATTTTAAAAATATGATAGCGTTTTTCACATATATATGGAATTTAGAAAGATGATAACAATAACCCTGTGTACGAGACAGCAAAAGTGACGCTGATGTATGGAACAGTCTTATGGACTCTGTGGGAGAGGGAGAGGGTGGGAAGATTTGGGAGAATGGCATTGAAACATGTAAAATATCATGTATGAAACGAGATGCCAGTCCAGGTTCAATGCACGATACTGGATGCTAGGGGCTAGTGCACTGGGACGACCCAGAGGGATGGTATGGGGAGGGAGGAGGGAGGAGGGTTCAGGATGGGGAGCACATGTATACCTGTGATGGATTCATTTTGATATTTGGCAAAACTAATACAATTATGTAAAGTTTAAAAATAAAATAAAATTAAAAAAATAAATAAAAAAATATGATAGCGTTTTAAACATATACTTAATTCAGTCTAAATTTACTTCAGTTAAACAGTTCAAATATTACCAACAATAGTACATGTACTATCTTGTCTTTGAAAGGCTGACATTTTATTCATTTATATCAATAATTAGAATAAAAGTCAAACCGTGTACATAAAAGTTCACAGCATTCTAAGTGTAACAAATCCCATTAAAATAATGAAACTTTTCATCATTTATATATGTGTATCTAAGAAATTTAAACACAAAATTAGCTCTTAAAATATACTACGTGAAAAATACCTACTAAATAGAATAATAATATCAAACTATGGGAGAATAATCCTTTCTTTTTCAAAGAACAAGTTTAACCACTCACATTAAAATAATGTTTTGAAATTGTACTTTATTTTTTTTTAAAATATGTAACATACTGTCTAGTTCTATAAGTAAAATTTTAAGTAAATCTTCTACGCACATGCCTCAAAGATAGCAGGGAAAGTAGAGAAGAGAATTCCAAAAACCAAAGAAAAAAAAAGAGTCCCATTCCTACTGTCATGACCAGAAATATTTTTGTTGCAATGTTCTGTTAAAGTCTACTAATACAATACTTCATACAAGGTTACTTATGAAACACACTGACGTTTAAAAATCACCATGCCCTGCTATTGCAGCAGAGCTATTTTTTCCAACATAAGATTAAATTGCAAAATAAATGAATTACTTGGAGTGGCATGGCCCTCATTTTGCCACCCTTCTCTTGAAAATTGCTTATTAATATGAAAAAAGGAGTCAGAAAATAGCCTGTTTTACTTTATGCATAGTATTTTGGGGGCTTCTGTACCCACAGAGCAGGGCTGGCTGCACATTTAGATTGTGCTGGCAAGCTGGTACAATGACCTTTCTGACCTGCATCTCAAGGCTATTATTAATCGCTAAGTAACCTGGTAAAGCCAAACAAATTTGTTTCCATTGAAAGGATCTCTATCTGTGTCTGAGAATTTGTTCTGTACCAAACAAACCTCATTAACTGTGTCCATTTTTGACAAAGAACCAGGAGTTAGAGGGATTGGTGACCTTTCTTTGTCCTTAGGTACACATTTCAAGGCAGTTACATATGAATAACTGAGAATTTTTACCAGGAAAAATAGCAATCAGGTGTTACATAAAAAAATGAGCACATCATTAATTTTCATCTTTACTCTCGATATTATGTAAAAAATAAATATCTCTTCTATAATTCCTCTTATAAGTCTTTAAGAGAATTTAAAATAGCCAATGAACTGCCACTCTTAGGATAATTACTCAAATACGCATGATCCAATTTTATGTTACCCCAAAGATAAGCACAGCAATATTCTGAATGATCACAAAAATTAAAAAAACACATCTATAAAGAAGTTTGTGTAAGTAATTTAATGAATATGAAGAGATCTAACATAAGAAAAAAAAAAGGCCCAATAAAATTGAACACATACACAAACAGGTAAGGTACAAAGAAGTAAATAGGACTTGGATACAAAATCAGCAGTGGAAATTATTTAAAGAAGTAAAAACAGTTCATCTTCAGGATATGGAAACATAAAACAATCTGTGTGTACTCAAGAAGCTTGACAAGGAGAGTTAAAACTGACAGGAATGTAAGAGAATGTTAGTTTCCAGTATATAAGCACAGAGTAAATCCAGAAGGAACTGGAAAACCCTACAAAAAAACCCAAGAAATTTGAAAAATCCTAGAAAAAGTAATTGAGGGTAATCTCAAATCACAAAATTAATTAATTTAATAAATTCATACAATTACCTAAAAAAATCAATCTTATGCTGATTTATTGCTCTACTTGAACAAGTACAGTCGTATTGAACACCTCCATTATATTCATGTTAAATAGTCTTTGTTAAATAACTAAGTAGGAAGAGCTGAATAAATTATTTATCCTTGATATACAGGTTTTTTGTTATAGCAATAGAGAAGATATGGCTCAGTGTAAAGGATGCAATAGAAAATTATGATCCTATTAAAGATTAAAAGCTGGAAACCACTGTAACTAGGGTTCCTACAAAAATATAAAATTCACCTATTTTTTCAGTCCAGCAGTTTTTAAAATGCTTTTTAAACAATTACAAATTTTTCCAAATAGCTTCAGACTGTTATGAATATGTTTTTACATTTCAGGTATATAGTCTAATTTCTATCTGAAAAAAAATCCTGTGATATATATGGGATAGGTATAACTAATTGCCCTGTTGTTCAAATATGGAAATACGTAAAGAGATGAAATGAGCCAATCTGAATCACAAATCAGTTAATGGCAGAAATGGAATTAGAATGCCTAGATTTGCAGAGCCTCTAACCTTATATTTGATTGTAGTCGTCCTAATACAAGAAATACTATACAGGAGATATTTTTATTGAATGAACCACACATTTTCTTTCATCTTATGATCTTGTGTACTACTGTTTAGTTAATGAAACTTGGATAAGTCCCGAGACTTTCTGCACCAGTTTTTATATGTACAAACATTTTGAGATATTTGTAAAAATAAAGGCAAAAATTACTGAAACTATCTAAAGCTTTACATATTTGAACACATTTTGCTAATGATATCTATAATGATAATAAAATATTTACATAGTCTAACATGATAATAATAATAAAAATAGTAATAGCCATTTGGAAGCAATATAGCAGAGCAGTTAGCCAACACAGACTCTGAAATGACACCTGGTTATAAAATTTCTCCCGGGCTACTTACTAGCTGTTTAATCTTTGAGCCTTAATATCCTCATCTGTAAAATGCAAATATATTATCAGTCTCAGGATCTTCTCCATCAAGCTATTGTGATGATGAAATTGATTAATCTCTGTTAAAGTGCTCAAAGTAACGACTAGCACACAGTAAGGTGTTACATTAGAGATTGTTTCCTATAATCTGGGTACTAGGCTACTTGCTTTATCTACTCCATTGAATAGGAATCTTTTATGCTTTTTAAAATCTCCTCAGTGAGCTCCTCCTTTCTCTCTCCACACTAGTGTGCACCTTATGGATAAAATTCCGTGAGGCGGAGCACAGAGTCTGGCTTCCTACAAGGCTGGAAGCATGGGACAAACCTTTGAACAGTGGCAAGTGAGGGACAGAGAAGATTCATGCAGAGAATTTTCTCCCTTTTTTCTGCCTTACATGTACTGCTTTAAGAGGTCTCCTGGCAAACTGGGAGAAATCCTGTATGGCTAAAAACAGCAGGCACACCCGCTGTGCTGGGCTGAGTCACTCCGGGATGTGATAGGAAGCAGGGTCTGGGACTGAAGGAGTCATCCTGTGGTGTTCCCTTCGGTCCTCACTAAAGGACCAAAGCACCCAACACAGCTGCCCTGAGTGTTAGTAGCAGACAGCTTGAACTAAATACATTCCACTGGAAAAAACAGCTACCCCGTCCCAGGTTTTGCCACCCTCTACCCCAGCTTGCACCCAATAGCTGGTGACGGAAGGAATACAGAGGCCTCTGTGTCAATCTGGCACTACACTCAAGGCCCATCTGAATCCCAGAGCTTCCTGATACTGATGGAGACTTCTGATGCAGGTCAGCTTCTCCCTCTGCTTTCCTCTTCTACTCCTTTCAAAATGTTGTTCCCCAAATGCCCCCCAACAACACTCATGAGCCAAATTACTGTCTCACAGTCTGTTTCTGAGACACAGAAACACTCTTTCTCTTATACTCTTACACTCTTTCTAAGACACCTCACTCTCCCTTTTTCTCACCCTCACTGCCCTAAACTAGAACCACCCAAATAAAGGATGGGTAATTTAATCCTTGACTTACATTTTGTTTCCAAGAGCTTCCTGGCTAAGACATCTGTGTGTTCAGTTGTGATCGACTCTTTTTTTTACCCCATGGACTGTACACCACCAGGCTCCTCTGTCCATGGAATTTTCCAGGAAAGCATACTGGAGTGGGTTGCCATTTCCTCCTCCAGGGGATCTTCCCGACCCAAGGATCAAACCTGAGTCTCTTGCGTCTTCTGTATTGACAGGTGGATTCTTTACCACTGAGCCCCCTGGGAAGCCCTTTAAGATATCTACATACCTCATTTAATCCTTCCACAGTCCTGTGGGGCAGATATCACTCCTCCCATTTTATAGATCAGGAAAGGAGATTCACAGAGATGAGATCTATGCCCAAACGCTCAAACTAGAAAGTGGCAGAGTCAGAATTTGAATCTAGGTCTGAGCAAAATCCACATCTTTAAGCACAATACTATATTCATATCATACATTTTGCCCAATCCAATATTTTATTTAGATATCAATAAACTTTTTTTTCTGAGATGGTAACTTTGATGGTAGCAAAAAAATCCATATTAGTTTTCCAAAGTCCACAAAAGGGAAAAGCTGATCTGTTTTGAAAAAGTTTAAATTAATTGCAACTCTTCTTCATCATCAGATGATAGCATTAATAACTGGGGAGTTAACCCTGAATATTCACTGGAAGGACTGATGCTAAAGCTGAAGTTTCAATACTTTGGTCACCTGATGGGAAGAGCTGACTCATTGGAAAAGACCCTGATGCTGGGAAAGATTGAAGACAGGAGGAGAAGGAGCAACAGAATGAGATGGTTGGGTGGCATCACCGGCTCAATGGATATGAGTTTGAGCAAACTCCAGAAGTTAGTGAAGGACAGGGAAGCCTGGCGTGCTGTAGTCACGGAGTCCCAAAGAGTTGGACACAACTTCGCAACTGAACAGCAACAAAGTGACAATGGAATACACAAACTTTTGCATTTGCAGCCACACATGTCCTCTCTTCTTAACACACATTGTCCACTTGCTACTCTTTGAGTGTGTAAAGAATGCTAATGTACATCATTGTTGTTCTTTAGCTGCTAATTTGTATCCGACCTTTTGGCGACCCTTTGACTATTGCCCACTGGCAAGGATACTGGAGTGGTTGCCATTTCCTTCTTCAGGGGATCTTCCTGACCCAGGGATCAAATTCGCATCTCATGCGTTGGCAGGTGAATTCTTTACCACTGAGCCACAAGGGAAGCCCAATGTACATCATACTGGTGTACAAAAAAAGACTGAAACTGAAAAGATGCTTAAGAGCTAATCAGCACAACACAACTAACAGACCAAAAAAACCACAAGGCCTTTTGGGAACAGCCCTGCTTAACTCTCCATCTCACTTCACACCACATTCTCCTGCCACTCCTATGCCTTAGTCACCGTGGCCTTATTTCCCAGCAAACAATTTACCCAATGGTCCTCATTTCATTTCCTAGCAAACAATTTACCTCCGGACTTTCACTTATAAAATTCTATTTTCTGCTTTGAACTCCCTTTACAGCAAGCTGAATTTTCTCCCATTGTTGTTCTCACTCATAGTACCATAATTTAGTTTTTTCCTCTGCAGAATTTAACATTTTTAATTATGTCTTCATGGATAAATTTGCTTATTATCTTTGATCTGAAGAGAAGCCAGAGTATTTGCTTATTTAATGTACCTCACCCACTAGACTGCAAATTTTCTAAAGACTATGTCTGTTTTGTCCATGTCTGTTTGAATGAATAAATAAATAGATTTTACAAAGATAGTCTTAGACAGTAGACCCATTACGCTGGATATAATTAATATTGTAAAGAATTTACCCTATTGTCTCCACATAAGTATGGAAGTTGTCATCGTATGAATGATGACTGAAACCTAAGAGAAGTGATTACAAAAACAAGTACATGAGCCGGCTCAATTCTGAGCCCAAATGAAGCTTCCTGAAGGTTAGGGTTAAGATGTACTCATTGATGTGCCCCTCCCAAAATAGCTGGCCTAATATCTAGTATAAATTAGGTGAGTCTCCTTTTTATTTATTTCTCAGCTGACTACTAGTACATTTCATCACTTCTGATAGTTTAATTAGAAGAGGGAAGAAACCACAATGACAAAGCCTCTCTTAGGGAGGGGAGGGGAGAACCTGGACTCTGGCTCTTTGCCAAAGACGGTGGATGGTTCTCAGGATGTGATTCCCTGAACAGCAGCATTGACTTCACCTGGGGACTGCTAGCAATGCACACTCTCAGGCTCCAGCCCAGACTGATTCAGTCAGAAATTCTGGAGGGTAGGACCGTGAGTCAATCTCTTGCCCGTTAAAGTCTGAGAAGCACGAGTGTACAGTGATGACAATGTAAGCTCTGTTAGAATGTAAGACAGTTTGATTCTACTCATGAAGACATCATGAAGAGATACAATTATATTCAGTTAATGATCTTAATATGAGTATCGCCATATTAGCTAAAGCACTATGAAGTACTACAAGGGGGACGGGATATATATATCACAGTTCAGTTCAGTTCAGTTCAGTCCAGTCTCTCAGTCATGTTCGACTCTTTGCGACCCCATGAATTGCAGCACGCCAGGCCTCCCTGTCCATCACCAACTCCTGGAGTTCACTCAAACTCCTGTCCATCGAGTCGGTGATGCCATCCAGCCATCTCATTCTCTGTCGTCCCCTTCTCCTCCTGCCCCCAATCCTTCCCAGCATCAGATTCTTTTCCAATGAGTCAACTCTTCGCATGAGGTGGCCAAAGTACTGGAGTTTCAGCCTAACCATCAGTCCTTCCAATGAACATCCAAGACTGGTTTCCTTTAGGATGGACTGGTTGGACCTCCTTGCAGTCCAAGGGACTCTCAAAGAGTCTTCTCCAACACCACAGTTCAAAAGCATCAATTCTTCGGTGCTAGGGATGGGACCAGATGCCATGATCTTCTTTTCTGAATGTTGAGCTTTAAGTCAACTTTTTCATTCTCCTCTTTCACTTTCATCAAGAGGCTTTTTAGTTCCTCTTCACTTTCTGCCATAGTGGTGGTGTCATCTGCATAGCTGAGGTTATTGATATTATATATCACAGTACTTTCATAGAAATCATAATTTTGACAGAGGAATTTAAAAATTATACAGAAATTTTTTTAAAAGCACAGCTGTCCCCAATTCCATAATTTCTCAAATAAAAACAAAAAGCTATCACCCGCACCATCTTTAAGAAGAACAATTATAAGACAGTGAATTTAAACAAGTCTCTAGTATCCTTCAGAGAAGGCAATGGCACCCCACTCCAGTACTCTTGCCTGGAAAATCCCATGGACGGAGGAGCCTGGTAGGCTGCAGTCCATGAGGTCACTAAGAGTCGGACACGACTGAGCGACCTCACTTTCACTTTTCACTTTCATGCATTGGAGAAGGAAATGGCAACGCACTCCAGTGTTCTTGCCTGGAGAATCCCAGGGACACAGGAGCCTGGTAGGAGGCCGTCTATGAGGTCGCACAGAGTCGGACACAACTGAAGTGACTTAGCAGCAGCAGCAGCTAGTATCCTTACTCTGTTTGATGGCAGACAAAGTCAGTGATATCTTCTATTTATAAAGCCCTCGAAATAAAACTAGCTGAATAGCACAGTTTCTGCTGTGGTATGTTATGTCATATAAGTATTTTAGTTAAATTTATTGAATGTACTTATGTTGTATCTCTAATGATTGTCTGCTCTCAATCTGTACATATTCATGTAACCAAATAAGTACGTAATAAAAGAAAAAAGAGAAGGCTAAGTCTAAAATATAAGTAAAATCACTAACCACAAATAAAGCAATTACAAGCTTGAAGTTGGTGTATGACATCCAAAAATATTTTGAGACTGATAAAGCCTTAGAACAGATGATTTGAAAGTCATTAAGATACCCCAAATGTTTGCATTTGAAACAAAAGCTTCACTTTCAGGCAGTCAAATAATTTAAATCACTTATGCTATCTACCTGGCTACCTGGGCCCTGGAATGTTGGACAGGTGCTGTAAATCTCATTAGGGTATCATTTTCAAAAGGGGAAATAGGCTTTAGAAGTAAGCACTCCACAGTACATAGTCCTTGATACTCAAGAACTCAGGCTGCTACTGAACACTACACCTCACTCTGAAATCTAAAGTCGAGATTTTCACATTTTGAAAAGATTTAGAAAAGTGCTCTCATAACACACTTCTCAGTTACTCTTGAAAATCCTTTGTTTGCAATATAGATCAATTTCTCTTCAAAACGTTTAAGCTACTTTAGGAGTTAGTATCATGAAGAAAATTAACACTCATTTGCTTATTCACTCAGGCAGTCATAAGTATGTTTAAAATAGTAAAAGAAATGAAGATGTAGGAAGTCCAGTCCCTGCCTTCAAGTAGCTTGCAAATAAAATAGCGGACAACTAACTAGCCTATAGACAGAATAAGTCTATGAAGAAATACATATGCAATTCTTGAGTTCAGCGAGCTTGCCTCTGATTAGAGGGGTTGGAAAAGGCACTGTGGTCGGGAACTGAACAATGAGCAGGCTTTCCCTAAAGACGGTGAGCTGCGGTGGAGGGGAGTGGTAATGAAATGAGGCTGGATGACGCACAAAAAACTCCAGCTTTCTTTGGTAGACTTGAGGCATCAACAGCAAGCAGCGGGTGGGATCATGCACTTTAGAGCAGAAGAAAGGCTTCCTGACCAAGGGAGAACGGGCTCTCGAAGGGTAATGCTAGCAAATTTGTACTCTATAGACTAGATATTTTGAGGATGAAAAAAACTAAAAGAGAAGATAATGGTCAATGTTATAAAATTACAATACCATGACTTCACTCTGATCATAAAAAGGGAGCATCCAATTGCTCCATTATTTCATTTGCCTACTTTGCATGATTTTAAAAAGCAGTAAGACTCCATTCAAAAATCATTCATGAAAATCAATTTTTTTTCTTCTTCTGGCTCTTTTGAATAGACTTAGTTGAAATGACACTTTTGTATAGTATTCTTTCTAAAAAATATGCACATATATCACTGTAAAATTATTTTCTTTTTACTATTCTGAATAACTTCTATAAAAGGAAGTAAATTTTTATGTAATATATATGACGGCCAATAATTGAGAGTAACATTGAGCTAAGTACAACAATAGGCATAATAATAAGAATATTGACTTAGTGCATCATTTTCAGGAGCTCCAAGTGCTTCACAGGCATTCATTCTTTACAACATCTCACTGAGGCTGGAAAAGGGGCAGGTATCATGAACAAGGTTCCTGCTCTTTGTGAAATGAGATGACTTTACAGATGGTGTCTTTGAGACACAGCATGGGAGCTTTCCCGCAAAAAGGTAGATCGAGGCACAATATATTCTCTGTCCCTTGAGAGTGTATCATCACAATGAATCAGTCAGCCATGGAAAATGAGGACCAAGCTAGTGAAGTTTTGTTTTGGGTAGAGGTCAGAGTTGAGTAGCTAAAGTCCCCACCTCATATGAGAATACCTGCAAGATCTTATTTACTTTGTGATTACTCCAAAATCACACACTGTCTCTTAATGAAATGCGTTAACTTCATTTTAAAGCAAAAATAATTGCAGCTGCTTTTGCATGCAATCCACTCAACACAAATGAGGGATGTCTCTAAATTAATCTTGATGCTATCATAAAGCAGTGTCCGACCACAGGATGACGACAACTATTTCAAAGCAGTATATCACATGTAACTTCAGTAAATTATCTAATGAGTTTGAGAAAACTATTTATTGACCAATGAATTTATAACTGATCTTAGATATCACTTTCATGAATGCTAAACAAAATCTTATCCTATGTACTATTAGGCAGGGTAAGAAAAGATTACAAAATAGTAGTAGAAAGAATGGAGATAGAAAGAAACTGGGTAATTTTCTCTCTCAATTCTCTTCAATGTCACTCCTGAGAAAGGAAATAGATAGATTAAAAGGGAAACAAGAGGGGAAAAAGCTTAGAAGCATTACAAAGCAGGAATGAAAAAAGTATTTTTTAAAAAGTGATGATTTTTTGATTCACTGCTTTTGTAGTATGATACCAACTGCCTATATTTGCCTATATATTAAAAAAGTATTTTTTAAAAAGTGATGATTTTTTGATTACTGCTTTTGTAGTATGATACCAACTGCCTATATAAAGACGTTATCACAAAACGTCTATTATATATATATATATATGTATTATTTATACCTCTCTTTATACACATACACTCTTTAGGAATTCCTATTCTACAATAATATTTTAACTAAGATACATGTTAACAATTTTTTCAAAGATTCATTTTATGTATTATAACTATTTCAGAATACAATGCATTTATTTGGGGTATGCCTAATTCTTAAACTAAGAATAGACTCTAAAATATAATCCTAGTGTTTATACTTGACAGATTTCTAGGACTTCTAAGTCATCTTTTCCTATGGAACCCTTAAAAGGAAGGTAATACAACAGATTACATTGATCAGATTTGTATGTATTTTATCATTCAGGCAGCAGTAGGAATGAGGAATGAGAACAGAGGGCTTGAAAATAAGTGAAAGAGCTTGGTCATCAATAGAATGGAGAAAATCATCTTGAGTATGAATCTCATATTTCTGGCTTGGGCACTGAGATGAAAAATGGTCCAATTCACCATAAGAAGAAGAGATTTGGAGGGGGAATTATTAGTTCACATATAAACACGCTTAATTTGAGATGTCTGTGGATCTCCAAATGTGGATGCAGTGTTGGCAGGCATCTGAGTAAATGTTTATGATAATCAGAACATTCTGGGTTGGAGAATATTCAGATTGATAAATCATCAGAATACAAGTGGTAACAGAAGTCACTAAAGTGGAGGAGATAGTCCAGAGGATAAAGAGTAAAAAGACAAGTACATCAAAGAGAGAATACTGATATTCAAGATCAGGCAAATCAAGGTGAGTACATAAAAGAAGGGCTTCACCACTCATTCAGTGGTAAAGAATTCACCTGCAATGCAGGAGCAGCAGGTTCATTCCCTAGGGTGGGAAGATGCCCTGGAGAAGGAAATGGTGATCCACTTCAGTATTTCTACCTGAAAAATCCCATGAACAGAGAAGCCTGGAGGGCTACAGTCCATGGAGTCGCAAACAGTCGAACACAATTAGTGACTAAAATAACAACAACCACACAAAATAAATTAGACATGAAACAATCAGAAAGATAGCAATGAAGACAGGAGTGAGTGGCATCAGAGAATATAAGTTATAAGAAAGCTTAGAAAAGAAAGTGATCAACAGTGTCATGTGCTTCAAAGACATCAAATAATGTGAAGGCCAAATAGCCCACTGGATGGTATTTTCAATAAGCTTTTAGCAACAGACCCATTTTCTCAATGCTGCTGCTGTTGCTGCTAAGTTGCTTCAGTTGTGTCCGACTTTGTGCGACCCCATAGACAGCAGCCCATCAGGCTCCCCCGTCCCTGGGATTCTCCAGCCAAGAACACTGGAGTGGGTTGCCGTTTCCTTCTCCAATGCATGAAAGTGAAAAGTGAAAGTGAAGTTGCTCAATCGTGTCAGACTCTTCACGACCCCATGGACTGCAGCCCACCAGGCTCCTCCATCCATGGGATTTTCCAGGCAAGTGTACTGGAGTGGATTGCCATTGTGATAGACTTTCACAATAACTTAAATATATCTTCAAGTATGAGTGAAAAAGTATATTAACAAGATATGAAGTACCCAAATCTGATTTTCACTACACGAAGTTACTCTCAGCCAGCAATATGAAAAGCAAAAAAGGAAGTGTCCTTCACCTGCCTCCTGTCAAAGGATCAGCTAGGGTAAGTGAGAGAAAAGAACTGCCAATCCATTCATTCCTCAAAGTGGGACAACCAAGAGGCTAAGTCCACAGACTAGCATATTTGAGTCCCTTGCTTTCAAATGAGTACAGTTTACTGATACATTCTGGCTTCTTTCCACCCTTGCCCCAGTGCCCCCAAGATATCACCACAAAAAATGAGAGACTTGAAATTCAGAGAGCTTTTTTCTGTTAAAAAAAAAAAAAAAAAGTTTACAGAAGCCACTGTTCACGACATTACTCAGTGTCTCCTCTTGAAGATTCATATATGAAATTTCCAGAAACTTCTAGAAAAGCTGTTTCTTACATATACAGCAATATTTTCTCCATCCTGACAATGGGACATACTTAACTAACTTTATCCTCAGATCAGTCATATCATTAGAATTGTCATTCTGTATTTTCCTTTACCATGGTTCTTATTTTTTACTCATAAATATCTTTCGTACATTGCTTTAAATTCATGGTATAAAGAGTTAAATTGGAAAAATGTTTAAAAATATCTGTATATATAGATATACATAGCAAAATTATACCCAATATAATAAGCTTTTTCTTTTTATTAAATCTATCTCAGGGATAAAGTTATTTTTTCCTTTTTATATACTTCACTTTAAAAATGTTTAGAAATAGCAAATTGTTAAAGATAATGCCTTCTTGTTAACAATAAAAAGGCTGTGATCAACAGTTGATATCATTTCATATTTTAAGGTGATTATATGGATTATGTTTTTAATTACTAATTATGGATAAGTAGTAGTTTTAAAAGGAAAGATTACACATGTATTTTAAGTTAGACACTCAAGTATGTTATTATCTAAATTCTACCAAATTAATTGCTATCATCATTGTATCTTCATATATAAAGTGATTATACAGAAGAAAAAGTCCTGTGCATAGTTAACATTACAGATTAATTTTGTCCTTGAAAAGTAAAATGTTATTTTCTTTACATGTTAAGCTAGCCCTTACTAAAAGAACCGGTCATCTAGATACAATTCGATAAAGCCAAACTGCTATCATTTAGTTGGTTGAGATAAGAATATTATATTTTTAAATACAGTTTATTGAAACATCATCTTTTGGTAATCATATTTATTCTCCTTATTTACACAATATCTATGGTGTGCCACTATGTCCTTGAAATCGGGAACAGGGACACCCTACTATGAAAAAGTGGCCTCACTGCTGGAGTTCATAAATTTTGTCCAGCTTTGGATGAGTTCAAAGAATTGCCATGTAAGAAAAGCCTTACAGAGGGAATTTATCTGATTATGGCAGTAATAATTACCCAGCTGTTTATTGCAGATAGAGAAATAATTCATGTAGGCAATAGGCCGTGGTGGCAATGACACTCTGCATTTAGTAAATATGCAAACTGTTCACTTCTAATTAACCAAGCTAGAGGATGCCCTTATTAAATGTATAAACTAAAAGTGCCTTCCTGACAAGTGATGAATTGTTACATTGCACAAACTCTTGCCACAGAATTATTGGAGTGAACTTGGGGCTTAACTTCATTAAGAGATCTTGTGGGATAGTTAAATGAGGATGGACAGCATAACAAGGCTCACCTGACAGCCAATGATATGTTAGAGTCGAACGGAACTGCACCTTTCCGTCTTCCCTACTTAACTGCTCAGATTCACGAGAGATAAATTGTGAGACTGTGTAGTTCATTTGAGTTCAAATAATAAAAATAAATGCAATAACACGACAGCCCATTTGTGGAGGCTGCCTGACAGTTTACCTACCAAATGAATCTATGAAACAGCCGCCTTTTATGATTCAAATATCTTGCATTTATCAACAATGGAAAATCTACCACTCCTTTCATTAACTCAAAATAACTTGTTTAATAAAAATAAGTGGTTTTATTGACTAGCTTTTATATAAAATATATTTCAAAGAGGAAATCAATTGACTTTGAATGGGTTTTATTTAATTTTACCAAATAATTATGAGATAGTTTAGTGTCTATATTCCACTCTTAGCCTTACTTTAAAGTAACTATTCATTCTTTAACAAATGTCTATACAAATATTTCCACCCCAATTAAGGATCTTATGAAAAATTATACTTAGAGGAAAGTTGTAGCAAAACTAAGCTATCTCTAGCTGAAGTATAGAATAGGTGATAATGTCTACCTCACGGGTTTATTGTGAAAATGGAAGGGGATGATGAGGATCAAAGGTTTAGCACAGTACTTGGTATACCATAAGTGATCAATATATCTTGTGCCTGTGTGCATGCTAAGTCACTCAGTTGTGTCTCTTTGTGACCCCATATGTGATGTATACTTGATTTGTGTGCTGTGTGCTCACTCAGTCATGTACGACTCTTTGCAACCCCATGGACTGTAGCCCACCAGGCTCCTCTGTTCATAGGATTCTCCAGGCAAGAATACTGGAGAGGGTTGCTATTTCCTTCTCCAGGGGATCTTCCCAACCCAGGGATCGATCCAATGTCTCTCGCATCTCCTGCATCAGTTCAGTTCAGTTTAGTCACTCAGTCCTGTCCGACTCTTTGCGACCCCATGAATCGCAGCACACCAGGCCTCCCTGTCCATCACCAACTCCCGGAGTTCACTGAGACTCAGGTCCATTGAGTCAGTGATGCCATCCAGCCATCTCATCCTCTGTCGTCCCCTTCTCCTGCATCAGCAGGCAAATTTTTTACCACTGCGTCATAATGTGCTTGGGTTCATAGGGTTGCAAAGAGTTGGAAATGACTGAGCAATTAACGCTTACATAATGTGCTTGAGTGACAATACTTCTATTTGATTGAAAGATTAATCCCTAGTTTTCAATGGGAGGTTTGTGCTGAGGTCTAAGACTCTACACTTGCTCTTTCATCTGCATCCCAGAGCCTCTGAGAATATAAAATGTGTGAATTGGCATTTCAGATGATATCAGAATATTATTGTAAATGCTTGCTTAATTATACATTTACTGTAAAATATGAAACAATATATAAAAGAATGAACCAACTTGCAAAGCAGATATAGAGGCACAAACAGAGAGAGTGTGGGCATGGAGCAGGGGACGGAGTTGGTTAGGAGTTGGAATTGACATGTATACACTTTTATGTGTGAGATGAGTGGCTGGTGAGAGCCTACTGTATAGCATGGGGTGGGGGGAATGTACAATCTGTTTGTAGGACATATATTAAGTTAACCCTTAAAATACATTCCAATATACAGTAGGTACAGACAAATACTGTTTGACTCCATTTATCCTAGGTACCTGGAATGGTAAAATTGATAGAACTAGAAAAGTACATTGACAAATTACAGGGGCTAGGGGACAGGAAGAGGTAATGGGGACTCAGTGTTTAAGGGACACAGAGTTTCAGTTTAGGAAGGCAAAAAATTTGAGAGATGGATAATGGTGAGAGTTAAACAATAATGTGGTGTACTTAGTACCATTGAACTGTACAGTTAAATATGGTTAAAGCAGTATGTTTTATATTATGTGACTTTTACCACAATAATAAAAAAAAAGTTTTTAAAAAGAAGTATTATGGATGGTAACAATGATCCTATATGCAACACAGCAAAAGAGACACAGATGTAAAGAACAGACTTTTGGACTCTGTGGGAGAAGACGAGGGTGGGATGATGTGAGAGAATAGCATTATAACATGTATATTACCATATGTGAAATAGATCGCCAGTTCAGCTTTGATGCATGAGACAGGGTGCTCAGGGCGGGTGCACTGGGATGATCCTGAGGGATGGGCTGGGGAAGGAGGTGGGAGAGGGGGTTCAGGATGGGTGACACATGGCTGATTCATGTCAATGTATGGCAAAAACCACTACAATATTGTAAAGTAATTAGCCCCCAATTAAAATAAACTAATTTTTTTAAAAAATAAGTAAAAAGAAGCATTATGCATTTTAAGAGAATCAGACTTTGCCACTATTGAGAGTCTAATATGGATCCTCCAGACTTATAACACATAACAAATATTTATGTACTATAGTAGAATATATGATCCCATCTTCAAAATATTTATTCATTCACACATTTACTTATACACAGTATAAGTGTGTATATATTATTATTCAATGAATACTCTATGTTAAAAACTCCAGGAAATAGAAAAATGGTCAATATTACTATAAAGATAAAACTTTCATATCTTAATAGAGAATACTAGAATCAAGGGTTTAAATAAAACTGCTTTAATTAACAATGAACCATGCATATGAGTTCTGAGGGGCTTCCCTGGTGGCTCAGACGGTAAAGCATCTGCCTGCAATGCAGGAGACACAGGTTCGATCCCTGGGTCGGGAAGATCCCCTGGAGAAGGAAATGGCAATCCACTCCAGCACTCTTGCCTGGAAAATCCCATGGATGGAGGAACCTGATAGGCTACAGTCCATGGGGTTGCAAAGAGTTGGACACGACTGAACGACTTCACTTCATGTATATGAATAATCAAAAAGGGGTTTATAAAGGCAGTATACATGCAAAACAATTTAGGTTCCATACCTTGAAGAAAGAATATGATTGAAAAAAAGTAAAGAAATGACAATAAATTCTAGCAGTGAGTGCTTGCTAAAATAATTACGTGTGGCTTTCTGGGCCTCCCTGGTGGCTCAGCAATAAATAATCTGCTTGCCAATGCAGGAGACGTGGGTTCAATCCCTGGGTTGGAAAGATCCCCTAGAGAAGGAGATGGCAACCCACTCCAGTGTTTTGCCTGGAAAATTCCATGGACAGAAGAGCCTGGTGGGCTTTAAGGGTCATAAAGAGTCAAACACAACTGAGTAACTGAGCACCCACAAGCACACAAATGGCCTCCTAAGAAGTGAACTGAAGTCTCTCAGTCGTGTCCGACTCTTTGTGACCCCATGGACAATAGCCTACCAGGCTCCGCCGTCCATGGGATTTTCCAGGCAAGAATACTGGAGTGGGCTGCCATTTCCTTCTCCAGGGGATCTTCCCAACCCAGAGATTGAACCCGGGTCTCCTGCATTGCAGACAGACACTTTATTCTCTAAGCCACACTTCAGGATAGGCCTTCTAGGAAGACAGTAAATGTATGCTCCTTTGCCTTTCTGAAATCAGCCAAATGAACAAACAGAAACAAAAATATATGGGAAAAAAACAAGGAACAGTCAAATTCCCATTATAAACTCAAGAGAATAACTAGAAATTGAATAAATGGAGAATATCTGTCATATTGAATTGAATTTTAAAGTACAAACTCAGGGTATTTCCCTTAATCACAAAGTAGTATGTGGGAAATAAATGAGCAGGTGAAGAACCCAGTAACTTTCCCCAGCAAGAGGGATGAAGACTGGGGACTGACTGAGTGGGATGCAGGACTGAGGGAGAGAATTTGAGGCCAATAATTTCCCCTGATGCTGGCAAAGACTGAAGGCAAAAGGAGAAGAGGGAGGCAGAGGATGAGATGGTTAAATAGCATCACTGACTCAGTGGGCATGAATTTGAACAAACTTTTGGAGATACTGAAGGACAGGGAAGCATGGTGTGCTGCAGTCCATGAGGTCACAAAGAGGTGAAAGAGCTGATGGCGAAACTGGGCTGGAGGAGAACGGGGAAAAAGTAGCCCGAGAGCTGCTGAATAAAGTAAACCGAAGAAAGAAGAGACAGCCCACGAGTGATGGAACTTCACCCGAGTCTTGATTCATGACTTCAGTTTCCACAGGAGGTCAGAAGACTGGGAGGACAGTAGCAAGAGCACCGCTGCCCAAAGCTCCAGCTCACTCTCCGCCCCTCGTTAGATAGGTGAGTGAATGCATAAGAAACAAACCATTAATATAACTTAAGTAACTTAAGAATTTGAGATCCAATTACAGTTATCAGGAAGGTATAAAATTACTAGGTCTAAATATGTGGTTTTTAGTCACTAAGTCATGTCCGACTCTTTGCCACCCCATGGACTATAGCCCACCAGGCTCCTTTGCCCATGGGATTTCCCAAGCCAGAATACTGGAGTGGGTTTCCATTCCCATCTCCAGAGGATCTTTCTGACTCAGGGATACAACCCAGGTCTCCTGCATTGCAGGCATATTCTTTATCAACTGAGCCAAATATATTGCTTTCCTATATGTAAAAAAGAAATACTTAGAAAAAGAAAGAAAATACGTCATTAGCAAATAGAACAGAAAAATATGAAATTCTTAGAAATAAAATTATAAAATTAGCAAAAAGTATGTAGCCTCTGTATAACAAAATTTTATTAATAGACGTTATTTTAAAAATCCACACAAATGAAGAATGCCTCATTCTTTGGCAGGAAAACTCAAATTATAAAAATATTTTTCCTTACACTACTTAAAAAATATTTTCCCCATACTACTTATATTTTCCCTACATTACTTAAACCCATTTGAGATCCTAATTTGATATTTTTGAACCATGCCAACACGACTCAGTATTCAGTTGGATAAAAATTAATCAAAAATAGCCACCACTGAAAACTAAAAGTAATTTATAGCTACTTAAGCCATGTGATACTATACAGGATTACAAAGAGAGACAGAAATCAAATGGCAGTGATAGTCACGAAATAAGCCTGAGTACGTGAGGACTTTTAATACATGATAAGATGCACTTAAGAGTGAGAGATAAGTGAATTACTGAATAAATGCTACTGGAATAACTGGTTAGTCATTAAAAAAAAAAATCTTAAGCTGGATTTCAAACTGCTTGTATCAAGTAGATTCCATATGGATTCAACATTAAAAGAATGACAAAGGAAACCTAAAGGACAAAAGAAACACTAAAATATCAAAAGAAATATGAGTAACTACTTTAGTCATGCAAACTAAAAATCAAAAATGAACTTATTGAGAAAAGCAACCAGAAAGAATTAAAAGCTGGCATATTTCAAAATCTCCATAAATATGGAAGTGAAGTGAAGTCGCTCAGTCGTGTCCAACTCTTTGTGACCCCATGGACTGTAGCCTACCAGGCTCCTCCCTCCATGGGATTCTCCAGGCAAGAGTACTGGAGTGGGTTGCCATTTCCTTCTCCAGGGGATCTTCCCTACCCAGGGATCAAACCCGGTTCTCCCTAAATATAGAAAGACCACAGCAAACAAGGTTAGATAATTGCATCACTGGCATCTGGTCCCATCACTTCATGCGAAATAGATGGGGAGTGGAAACAGTGTCAGACTTTATTTTGGGGGGCTCCAAAATCACTGCAGATGGTGATTGCAGCCATGAAATTAAAAGACACTTACTTCTTAGAAGGAAAGTTATGACCAAACTAGATAGCATATTCAAAAGCAGAGGCATTACTTTGCCAACAAAGGTCTGTCTAGTCAAGGCTATGGTTTTTCCAGTAGTCATGTATGGATGTGAGAGTTGGACTGTGAAGAAAGCTGAGCGCCAAAGAATTGATGCTTTTGAACTGTGGTGTTGGAGAAGACTCTTGAGAGTCCCTTGGACTGCAAGGAGATCCAACCAGTCCATTCTAAAGGAGATCAGCCCTGGGTGTTCTTTGGAAGGAATAATGCTAAAGCTGATACTCCAGAACTTTGGTCACCTCATGCGAAGAGTTGACTCATTGGAAAAGACTCTGATGCTGGAAGGGATTGGGGGCAGGAGGAGAAGGGGACGACAGAGGATGAGATGGCTAGATGGCATCACCGACTCGATGGATGTGAATCTGAGTGAACTCCAGGAGTTGGTGATGGTCAGGGAGGCCTGGCGTGCTGTGGTTCATGGGATCGCAAAGAGTTGGACACGACTGAGCGACTGAACTGAACTGAACTGAACTGAATGACAAAGGGTTTGTTTCCCAGCATTCACTGGGATTTTTCACATCCATATGAATAATAACAATAATAAAATGAATTAGGCAAATGGAACAAATATAAATAGGCAAGTCATCAAATAATTCAAATGGCCAATATATATTCAAATTCCTAATAATAAAAAAAAGTCAGATAAAATTTAGATAGAATTGTTCACTTTATTAAATTGGCAGTGATTAATTTTAAAAAGTCAACCTCCAGTACTGGCAAAAGAAACAGAAACTTCTACATACTGTTTTAGAAGTATAAATTGATACTTTTTGCATGGAGAATTAGCTAATATGCATCAAACTATAAAATGCTTAAAATTTCATCAAGTCCCACTTATATGTAGAGAAAAAAAGATAACAGTACAAATGCACCAAACATCTATGTAGAGGAATGTTCTATTAAATGGCCACCAATAGGAAAAATTTTCCTAAAAATATTATGGTAACATATCATATACATATACACACACTATAGGCATTCAAAATTTTGACACAAATTTGTATCTATTGACATAGATGCTACTTGTTATAGTGAGGGGACATTACCCACCCGCCTTGTTTTCTTCACAGGAGAGATGTTTAATCTGATTAGAGGATAGGCCAGCCTAAGAGCAGGTCCCACCTTAGAATGAGGAAAAGATGAGCTGGGGGAGGACTGGAAGAAGGGAGAGTGACGAGTCTGTCCTTTCCAACCCAAGGGGCTGTGGACAGAAGGGCCTGTAGGAGAGGGGTCAGAACCGAGTGACCCGTGCCTGACTGAACTCCAGGGCAAAAAGTCTTGGAGGCAGAGAAGAGGTTTGGCAGATTGAGCAGGATGCCAAAGACAAGTGTAGTTTTCCTGCCTCCTGTTTGGGATCCTAGAAGGGTCTCAGTTGTGCAAGGCAGCCCAAGAAAATAAGGGGCAGCTTCAGGCCAGGAAAGGGAATCAAATAGTGTGGCCAGGTAGGAAGGGTTTGCTTAGCACTGGAGCAAGTCTTCCTTGGCTCCTATATTATCTTGAGTGGTCCCCAACCTTTTTGGCACCAGGAACTCATTTCATGGAAGACAATTTTATCATGGACTGGGGGAGGGGAGGAATGGTTTAGGGATAATTCAAGTGTATAACATTTATCGTGCAGTTTATTTCTACTATTACATCAGCTCCACCTCAGATCATCAAGCATTAGATCTCAGAGGCTGGGGACCTCAGTAAGGAGAAGGAAGTTTATATATATACTTTCGGGGACAAGAAAGATCTACTTTGAGAGCCAGGGGTCAAGTCATAACGACCACAATGGCAAAAATACAAACAACCTTGAATCAGAGTCTGCAGGGTAGCTAGCCTTGGCCAAGGTGTCATTTGAAGCCTGGGGAAGATCTCAGAGAGACAGACAGATGATGCAGGGTCAGGTCAGCTAAGCAAAACCACCCGAATTAAATCAAGCTATGATTGGTTACATCAAATTGCAGGTTTTAGTTGCACATACCAGTGGAACGGGCTTCCCTGGTGGCTCAGACTGAAAAGAATCTACCTGCAATGCAGGAGACCTGGGTTCCATCCCTGGGTTGGGAGGATCCCCTGGAGAAGCAAATGGTTACCCACCCAAGTATTCTTGCCTGGAAAACCCCACGGACAGAGGAGCCTGGCGGACATAACTTAGAGACAAACACTCACTTTTGTTCACCAGCAGAACACCTAACAACAAGACAAATAACCGCAGAGCTTCAGACACCCGCCACGGCTACCTGAAGATAAGTCAGGTAGGGCCACAAGTCCCTTATACACCCATAAAACACGTTGGAGAGGATGAGGAGGAGCTCAAGAAATTATGAAAAACTGACATCTTAGAAGATTCTTTACACTATAGGGCCAAGTGTGACTTTCAGTTTCCTGCTCTCACCTATCCAAATACTGGGGCATCCCCAATGACTAAAGGGTAAAGAATCCACCTGCAATGCTGGAGACGCCGGTTAGAATTCCCTGAGTCAGAAAGAGGCCCTGGAGAAGGAAACGGCCATCCATTCCAGTAATCTTGCCTGGGAAATCCCATGGACAGAGGAGCCTGGCAGGCTACAGTCCATGGGGTTGCAAAGAGTCAGACATGACTGAAGCAACTGAGCATGCACACAATCCAAATGCTAGAAGGATGGAATGGAGTTGAGAAATTCATAGACAATATTAAAGGAATAAAAAGTTGTTACATATTATGATACAGCTGAGTATGATTTCATTTAAAATAAAAACAATGGCTAAATTCACAATTCACAGCATATTATATAGATGAATTTTGTAAATCTAAATATATATCTTTTTAGTAACATTTATACACTTACATAGACTCAGTGAATATCACTAAGAATATTGTTTTATACCATACAAATTATAAATACATACATATTTAATTATGTTGAGGTATGATCATCATAGTCTCTTTCTATCACTGGTAAGATGGCTGTTGCTACCTCAGTCATTCTGTGCACATTTCACAGACAAGGAAAAAAAAAAATGGAAGGAGAATTAGCTTGTCTCATGGGAAGAACTAACTCATCTTGCCACTCTTAGCCAAAAGTTTTAGAAAACCTAAATAATAACAGAAGTTGCCAGTGTTGGACTGCAAGGGTTAGAATGATCAAATCTATGGAATTTTCCATAGGTCACCTCACTGCAAAGTCAACATTTATGTCCATTATCAATTTTTTGCCTCTCAGCTTGAAATCTATCATTCTTTGCTTGATTTTTAAAATTGGCTCTTTGGATCCATAAACATTTTCCTTTTGCTGGCTAGCACACCATTAGCCTGAAAATAGAGGGTACTGGATGGCTGTTTCAAGGCATAGCAGAGGCAGGAGTTTCTCTTCTTGGTTCCAATACACCTGCTTCATTGCCTCCCTGGCATGACTGCCAGCACCATGCAGGGCATGGTGGTGCCCATCCAGTGGTGCCCAACCTCTAGTGGGTTTTAGCTTATCTGTCCCTGTCCATGAGCAAAGCAATGGGCAGTGTTCTGCTCATCTGGGCCTGGCGCACCAACTACAAAACAGCTCTGGTCTGTGATATCTCAGTTCAGTTCTGGCGCTTAGTCATATCCAACACTTTGCAACATCATGGACTGCAATACACAAGGCTTCCCTGTCCATCAGCAACTCTCGGAGCTTACTTAAACTCATGTCCATTGAGTTGGTGATGCCATCCAACCATCTCATGCTCTGTTGTCCCCTTCTCTTACCGCCTTCAATCATTCCCAGCATCAGGGGCTTTTAAATGAGTCAACTTTTCGCATCAGGTGGCCAAAGTACTGGAGTTTCAGCTTCAGCATTAGTCCTTTCAGTGAATATTCAGGACTGATTTCCTTTAGAATGGACTGGTTGGATCTCCTTAAAGTCCAAGGGACTCTCAAGAGTCTTCTCCAATACCACAGTTCAAAAGCATCAATTCTTTGGTACTCAGCTTTCTTCATAGTCCAACTCTCACATCCATACAAGACTACTGGAAAAACCAAAGCGTTGACTAGATGGACCTTGGTTGGCAAAGTAATGTCTCTGCTTTTTAATATGCTGTCTAGGTTGGTCATAACTTTTTTCCCAAAGAACAAGCATCTTTTAATTTCATGGCTGCAGTCACCACTTGCAGTGATTTTGGAGCCCCCAAAAATAAGTCTGTCACTATTTCCATTGTTTCCCCATCTATTTGCCATAAAGTGATGAGACCAGATACTGTGATCTTAGTTTTCTGAATGTTGAGTTTTAAGCCAACTTTTTTACTCTCCTCTTTCACTTTCATCAAGAGGCTTTTTAGTTCCTCTTCACTTTCTGCCATAAGGGTGGTGTCATCTGCATATCTGAGGCTGTTGATATTTCTCCTGACAATCTTGATTCCAGCTTGTGCTTCATCCAGTCCAGCATTTTTCATGATGTACTCTGCATATAAGTTAAATAAGCAGGGTGACAATATACAGCCTTGATGTACTCCTTTTCCTATTTGGAACCAGTCTGTTGTTCCATGTCCAGTTCTAACTGTTGCTTCTTGACCTGCATACAGGTTTCTCAGGAGTTTCAAGTCAGGTGGTCTGGTATTCCCATCTCTTGAAGAATTTTCCACAGTTTGTTGTGATTCACACAGTCAGAGGCTTTGGCATAGTCAATAAAGCAGAAGTAGATGTTTTTCTGGAATTCTCTCGCTTTTTTGATGACATCTCAGAAAACTCCATAGTTGAGTGGGCTGCCTCCTCATCCTCTCCAATGAAGTATGAATCTCATCATTAATGGCAGAGGGTGGCTCTTCCAGAAACATTCCTTCTTACAATACCCTTCTTTAAGCCTAGAGATGGCAACTTCTCTCAATATTTACTATTTTTGTTGTCTTTAGAGTGCTCTTTTACCCTGTTAATGTTATTCACCTTTTATCAGTTATTACGTCTTAATATTAAAAGTATCCTCTCACAATATACCCAACACTCAACAGTGGAGGAGGAAAGGAATAAACAAACAGAAACTCCCCATTAGGAAAAAAGGGGAAAGACAGCAGTTACTGAAAGTGAAAGTGAAGTCACTCAGTCGTGTCCGACTCTTTGCAACCCTATGGACACCAGGCTCCTCCATCCATGGGATTTTCTACGCAAGGATACTGGAATGGGTTGCCATTTCCTTCTCCAGGGAATCTTCCTGACCCAGGGATGAAACCCAGGTCTCCCGCATTGTAGACAGACACTTTGCCATCTGAGCCACCATTACTGACCCATAGCAAACATCAAATATGCTACACAGCTTCGGTTTGAGGGGTGGATTCCTGAGGAGACAGTGTTCCTGGTCCAGCATCTTCCATGACCACAAATGAGCTGGGCTTTGGACAGGATGACCATTCTATGCAAGTTGAGGCCTTATGATTGCCTGAGGGTAGCTATGCTGCAGCTGGCCAGGCTGAGATTTTTCTAGAAACAAATACTCTTGACAACAAAGTAGGCTTTGGGTTTTTTGCTTCTGGTCATTTCCATGCACAAATAACCACAACCAAGGATCTTATCTATACATAGTTTTCAAGCCCAGGGACTTATAGTCTTAGATACTGGCTTCTATGGACACACAATCTTTCAGCAGCCAGCGTGTTCATTCAACCAAAGCAACAGATTTGGGTGGGAAGATGGCAGTTTGCTAATCTGCCAAATTTTTCTAACTTGGGTTTTATTCTTTAAAGGTTTGGTTTGGCTGATTTAGTCTGATCCTGGCAATTTTGACACACAAATACTTTGTGATTCTGTTTCCTTTTTTTTTTTTTTCTATTTCTCTCTCATGGTATCTTGTTTTTCCCTGGTACTTTCACTGTGCATGGCCCTGCATTAAAAAAGTGGTTTGTAAGAATAATTTTAGGCCTAGAATTATGGGATCTTAGTCTAGGACCTCCTGAGTTCAAATATAAGACTTGAGGTTTCTTGAATCACTCAGGTAAATGGCAGTTTGACCTTAAATCTCCTATTAGGCTAGTTTATTTCCATTGTTACTTACTTACTTTAAGGTTATGGCTTTGGAGAATTCTGGATGGAAGAATAGGAGGAAGTTAATCCAGTACCTTGGCCACCTCATGTGAAGAGCTGACTCATGGGAAAAGACTCTGATGCTGGGAGGGATTGAGGGCAGGAGGAGAAGGGGATGACAGAGGATGAGATGGCTGGATGGCATCACTGACTCGATGGATGTCAGTCTGGGTGAACTCCGGGAGTTGGTGATGGACAGGGAGGCCTGGCGTGCTGCAATTCATGGGGTTGCAAAGAGGCGGACATGACTGAGCGACTGAACTGAACTGAATCTGAATTCCTACACTGGGTGGCCCTGACTTAGAATTTGGTTTCTGCCTGATCATGCAAGGCTGCCCAAAGGTTGTTCTTTCAAATACAATAGCTGCCTTTAAGGCAAGAGCATTTCTGAGTGTAGACTTAGATCTCATCATCTCCTATTTTTGGCCAGTCAGTTATTTTCTGTGTTAATAGTTCTTTGATGCTTAGATGTCATCATGAGGATGGTTGGTCTCAATTATCAGCCATTATCAGACAAGATGACATCCTCAGTCTGATCTTTGCCTTGAGCTCACATACTTGCCAAGCCTTAGATTTGTCTCCAGCCATGCCCCTAAACTTCATGTTGTGCTCAGTCACATATGACTCTTTTGCCATGGACTGTAGCCTGCTGGGCTCCTCTGTCCATTGGATTCTCCAGGCAAAAATACTGGAGTTGATTGCTAGCTTCTCCTCCAGAGGATCATCCTGACCCAGTGATCAAACATGCGTCTTCTGTGTCTCCTGCATTGGCAGGAGGGTTCTTTACCACTGAGCACTTGGGAAGCCCTTAAACTTCACAGCCAGTGCCTATAAACACTTCAGTTTGAGATATGGAAGCAGCTGGATTTTTCAGTACCACAAAGTTCCAAATGATAAAACTCTCATTAAATATACACTGTGCACAAAGAGCACTTCCCTTAGCAAAGCAGTATTACCTTCTGTCTCCACTTACAGGTTGCCTGCTGACTACAAGTCCAAGTTCACCTATTTTTTTTTTTCTTTTTGCTTTTCATATGCATTTGCTGAAAGAGGCTAAGAGGAGGCAGCAGACACCAATATTCTGAAATGTACCTATTTCAGCTAATGTCAAAGACTCGATTGTTAATAATCTATAGCAGGGGTCCCCAATCCCCAGGCCGTGGAGTGGTACAGGTCCATGGCCTGTTAGCAACCAGGCTGCACAGCAAGGGCTGAGCAGCAGGCAAGTGAGAGAAGCTGCATCTGTATTTACAGTCGCTTCCCATCACTTGCATTACTGCCTGAGCTCTGCCTTCTGTCAAATCAGTGGCAGCATTAGATTCTCATAGAAGCCCAACTGTGAACTGTACATGGGAGGGATCTAGGTGGCACGTTCCTTGTGAGAATCTAATGCCTGATGAGCTGAGGTGGAGCTGAGGTGGTGATGCTAGCACTGGGTGGGGGGCGGCTGCCCCTGTCTCCCATTATCCCCAGATGCAAGAAAACAAGCTCAGGGCTCCCACTGTTTCTGCATTATGGTGAGTTGTGTAATTATTTCATTATATGTCACAATGTAATAATAATAATAGAAGTAGAGTGCATAATAAATGTAATGCACTCGAATCATCCCCAAACCATCCTCGCCTACCAGGTCCATGGAAAAGCTGTCTTCAACGAAACCAGTCCCTGGTGCCAAAAAAGGCTGGGGACCACTGATCTATCACACACAGTTGATTAGATGGGTTCTGGACAAATACTTTACACTACATAATAATGGTTTCTAATCTTACACTCAGTTACCTCCAACAGTCAAATTCCCATTTTAACTGGTTACTTTTAACACTTCACTTCATTGGTCATGACCAAGTCATATGGTACCTCCACTGCAAGGAAGTCAAAGAAAGTGAGTTTTTAGTCTTTTAGTCTCAAGAGGAAAGAAGGTGGTTTATAAGAAGTTTGGAATACATTTTAAGTGAGCCTAGTTCTGCTATATGGCACAGTTGAAATATAACTGATATAACTTGTAATAATTCAAAAGAACAAAGAGGCAGTATGTTTTGACTAGGGATTTGGGGACTGACATGGACACACTGCTATATTTAAAACAGATAACAAACAAGGACTTACTATATAGCACAGGGAACTCTGTTCAATACTCTGTAATAACCTAAATAAGAAAAGAATTTGAAAAAGAACAGACTCATGTATGTGTATATATATATATATATATATATATATATAAAACAGAATCACTTTATTTTATATCTGAAACTAACACAACGTTGTTAATCAATTCTACTCCAATAACATTTTAAAATATTTTTTAAAGAGTTAAAAAAAAGAAGACTGAGTTCAAATTTCCAGATCCACACTACTTAGACATGTGAACTTATCCAACCTACTGAAACCCTGAGTTTTAGTGTTTCACCTTTAAAATAGAGTAGTTCAGTTCATGTCCGACTTTGTGACCCCACAGACTACAGCACGCCAGGCCTCCCTGTCCATCACCAACTCCCAGAGTTTACTCAAACTCATGTCCATTGAGTTGGTGATGTCACCCAACCATCTCATTCTCTGTCGTCCCCTTCTCCTCCTGCCTTCAATTTTTCCCAGCATCAGGGTCTTTTCCAATGAGTCAGTTCTCATCAGGTGGCCAAAGTATTGGAGTTTCAGCTTCAGTATCAGTCTTTCCAAAGAATATTCAGGACTGATTTCCTTTAGGATGGATTGGTTGGATCTCCATGCAGTCCAAGGGACTCTGAAGAGTCTTCTCCAACACCACAGTTCAAAAGCATCAATTCTTCGGCATTCAACTTTCTTTATAGTCCAACTCTCACACCCATACATGAGTAGTATACATCCCCAAAGGGGATCTGTGTAGACAAATAACATATAAGACACCACAGACATAAAAGGTACTTAGTGGGCTTCCCTGATGGCTCAGTGATAAAGAATCCCCTGCCAAGCAGGAGAGTTGGGTTTGATTCCTGGGACAGGAAGATACCTTGGAAAAGGAAACTGCAACCCACTCCAGTATTCTTGCATGGGAAATCCCACGGACAGAGGAACCTGGTGGGCTACAGTCCACAGGGTCACAAAAAAGTTGGAGACAACTGAGCAACAGACTTTCACTTTCAAACATGATTTACTGTGACTGCAGTCTATTTACTGAGCTGGTTATTGTTTACCATGTTGAAATTTGTCCACATAAAATTTCAGCTTGTTACTTAATTATGACTTTTCTGATTACTACATACTAGTTCAGTTCAGTTCAGTCACTCAGTGTGTCCGACTCGTTGCGACCCCATGAACCGCAGCACGCCAGGCCTCCCTGTATATAACCAACTCCCGGAGTCTGCCCAAACCCATGTCCATTGAGTCGATGATGCCATCCAACCATTTCATCTTCCATCACCCCCTTCTCCTGCTCTCAATCTTTCCCAGCATCAGGGTCTTTTCAAATGAGTCAGCTCTTCACATCAGGTGGCCAAAGTATTGGAGTTTCAGCTTCAACATCAGTCCCTCCAATGAACACCCAGGACTGATTTCCTTTAGAATGGACTGGTTGGATCTCCTTGCAGTCCAAAGGACTCTCAAGAGTCTTCTCCAACACCACAGTTCAAAAACATCAATTCTTTGGTGCTCAGATTTCTTTATAGTCCAACTCTCACATCCATATATGACCACTGGAAAACCCATAACCTTGACTAGACAGACCTTTGTTGGCAAAGTAATGTCTCTGCTTTGTAATATGCTATCTAGGTTGGTCATAACTTTCCTTCCAAGGAGTAAAGTGAAATTGAAGTCACTCAGTCATATCCAACTCTTAGCGACCCCTTGGACTGCAGCCTACCAGGCTCCTCTGTCCATTGGATTTTCCAGGCAAGAGTACTGGAGTGGGTCACCAGTTCCTTACTCCAAGGAGTAAGTGTCTTTTAATTTCATGGGTGCAGTCACCATCTGCAGTGATTTTGGAGCCCTAAAAAATAAAGTCAGCCACTGTTTCCACTGTTTCCCCATCTATTTGCCATGAAGTGATGAGACCAGATGCCATGATCTTAGTTTTCTGAATGTTGAGTTTTAAACCAACTTTTTTACTCTCCTCTTTCACTTTCATCAAGAGGCTCTTTAGTTCTTCTTCACTTTCTGCCATAAGGGTGGTGTCATCTGCATATCTGAGGTTATTGGTATTTCTCCCATCAATCTTGATTCCAGCTTGTGCTTCCTCCAGCCCAGCACTTCTCATGATGTACTCTGCATATAAGTTAAATAAGCAGGGTGATAATACACAGCCTTGACGTACTCCTTTTCCTATTTGGAACCAGTCTGTTGTTCCATGGCCAGTTCTAACTGTTGCTTCCCGACCTGCATACAGGTTTCTCAAGACGCAAGTCAGGTGGTCTGGTATTCCCATTTCATTTAGAATTTTCCACAGTTTATTGTGATCCACACAGTCAAAGGCTTTGGCATAGTCAATAAAACAGAAATAGATGTTTCTCTGGAACTCTCTTGCTTTTTCGATGATCCGGCGGATGTTGGCAATTTGATCTCTGATTCCTCTGCCTTTTCTAAAACCAGCTTGAACATCTGGAAGTTCACGGTTCACATATTACTGAAGCCTGGCTTGGAGAATTTTGAGTATTACTTTACTAGCATGTGCTGCTTAGTGCAGCTAAGTCACTTCAGTCGTGTCCGACTTTGCGACCCCAGAGACGGCAGCCCACCAGGCTCCATTGTCCCTGGGATTCTCCCGGCAAGAGCACTGGAGTGGGTTGCCATTTCCTTCTCCAATGCATGAAAGTGAAAAGTGAAATTGAAGGCACTCAGTCGTGTCTGACTCTTCTCGACCCCATGGACCGCAGTCCACCAGGCTCCTCTGTTCATGGGATTTTCCAGGCAAGAGTACTGGAGTGGATTGCCATTGCCTTCTCCAGCGTGTGAGATGAGTGCAATTGTGCGGTACTTTGAGCATTCTTTGGCATTGCCTTTCTTTGGGATTAGAATGAAAACTGACGTTACCAGTCAATCTTATTGTTATTTACTAAATACACATAAATATGATATACCAATGGCCAGAAATTTTTGATGAATCTTATAAAGTATTTTTTTCATTTATGTTTGCAACATGTAAGCAGCTACTCGGTTATAATGACTTTTGTCTATACTGTAAATGTCTTTAAAGAGGAAGTTATTATTATCAAGCATGTATGGAATATTGATAGAGTAGACAGACTCCAGATTCTTAGTGTGTTCATTAGTATTTTCTCCACTTAATATTAATTCTGACTTTCTAATAAAATTGATGAAAGTTCTGGAGAATCCATATGTGACAGCAAAAGGGGGGCAAATACCAACACTACCTTAATTGATATTTTCACTTTAGGAGTTCTGGCTTTGATTCTGGGGCCCTGCACTTGTTATTGGTCTGAAAGGACAGGCTGATTTTCTTTGTGTTTGCATTTCTTTGTTAATTAAAGCACAATTGGAAATGTGCTGCCAGACTAGTTTTAAAAAGCCTTCAACTCCAAAGTAGTAGAAATCTAGTACTGTGCTTCCCTGATGCAGAATGCTGCTGCTGCTGCTGCTAAGTCACTTCAGTCGTGTCTGACTCTGTGTGACCCCATAGACGCCAGCCCACCAGGCTCCCCAGTCCCTGGGATTCTCCAGGCAAGAACACTGGAGTGGGTTGCCATTTCCTTCTCCAATGCATGAAAGTGAAAAGTGAAATTGAAGTTGCTCAGTCCTGTCCAACTCTTCGCGACCCCATGGACTGCAGCCTACCAGGCTCCTCCATCCATGGGATTCTGCAGGCAAGAGCACTGGAGTGGAGTGCCATTGCCTTCTCCGATGCAGAATGTTAAGCAATCTCAATGTTCTTCAGTTTTGTCATTAGCATAATGCATTTGTAGACTGTGTATGATTTCCTGCCAGAGTCAGATCACTTAAAGACAATCAAGGCGGCCATACTGGGGTTTACAGATAACCATTATAAGGATGAGAAACTATGTTCAAATCTTCTGAATTCAGTTTCCTAAACACTAGATGCATATTTATAAAAATCACTCAAGGTTTTGTTTTTTGGCTTTATCCTTGAAAACAAATGCAAATCAGCAGATTACAAGGATAATATTTAACACAAATATTGATATAAATATTATGAAACAGCAAGCTGTTAATTCTGGATTCTGACTGTCATCAGTGGGAACAAACCCTGACAGTTTAACAGGAAATATACAGAGAGAGAGGAACTGTCAATTTTAAGATTTAAGAGAATTTCTTAGAGTTCAACAGGAAATTGTTCACACAAAAAGAAAGCAAAGGATCAAGGACAGAAAGTCAGAGTGTAATAAACTCAGTTAAGCATATGGCTGTATGGATTCCAGAATAACCAAGGGGACCGAGAAAATAGGCTGTTAACGCCAATATGGAAGAGCAGCCTAGGGACCTTGGAAGCACTGGAGGGTGTTCTTATCAATGTCTTGTTTCATCAGCCCCACCCAGATCAGAAAAAGCTGATAAGGCATTTAACAGCCTTAGACTTCTCCAATCTGGCATTTTGGTAAGTGTATCAATAAATATCAGACATGACTAAGTGACTGAACTGACTGACTGATCAATGAATATAAGAATCTTAAATATAATATTAAAATTGGAATAATGGTCATATTAATGATAAATACATTAGTCATTCTTCTCCAGTACTAGTGATTTGTGGGGGTGTTGCCACTCTGAGACAACCTTTTCTAGCTCTGGGAATATAAAGCAAACTTTATGCTTCAGGGATATACAAGTTATTTCAAAAGTATCTTTTAGTATTACAAATATTTTTTAAAATTTCATGAGAGGTTAGAGCACTACTAACTTTTAGATAAATTAAGGATTTAAAATACGTAACTATAATATAACGTGTGTATACAAAATCTTTATTTATACCTATTATTATATCTGTCCTAGTCATGGTAAATGATACTTTAATACAATATACTTTCCTATGAACTCCTTATGCTATAGATTAGTCTTACTTAAATTTCCCTAGCATTTTTATGGAATTAAAAGTGCTTTGAGTTTTGTGGGAAATATATAGATTTGTTTCCTTCTAAACATATTTATTATCACATGAAGCAAATGATCTTGGATTTAAAAGGAGATTGGGAATCTTCTAGCTTGTCATCAAATGCAGAGATTTTTTTCTACACAAATGTGTACCTGATACTTAAGATGAATCCTTCTGTTGGAATATTTTCTATCTCACAAGTCAGTAAGTCAGTCTATTATTGAGTAGTATCCAATTATTGGAAATATCTTTTTCATGTTGAATGCAAATCTACTCATTTTTATTTTTATATAATTTTTATTTATTTATTTATGGCGCACTGGGTCTTCATTGTTGTACACAGGCTTTCTACCCATTTTTCTTAAATTTTTCCCTTTTGATAAATGACAGTTCTTTAAAATTTGTAGGCTGACATTATGCCTTCCTTTAGACATAATGTTTTCCAGTCTCAGAACTCCAACTCTTGATGATTTCTAAATCCCTTAAATTCCTGGTTGTTTTCTGTTGGATGCAGATTTTTGGGTCAACATTCAATATACATAGCGGCATGCAGAATTAAATACTATGCATCAAACACAGTCCAACTGAGAAACTTTTCTAAGATTTTTCTATAATTTTATTCATTTTGTGAATATTCAAATAGTATAATATACTGAAAAGAACACCATTTATAAGGCCATAAGATCCAGAATCCCATCTCAGTTCTGCTACAATTTAGCAACTGAAACTTGGGGTACACAGCCACAATGATCACATACTTTTGTGTGTGCTTTTTTTTAACACGTATGTGCAGAGAATGGTGGCATCCTGGTTTCAATCACTTAGGTCAGGGGTCCCCAACTCCCAGGCCATGGACTGGTAATGGTGAAGCTTCATCTGTTGCTTCCCATCACTTGCTCCCCACTGCTTGCATTACCACCTGAACTACCCTCCCCTCATCCCTCGCGCCTCCATCCCTGGAAAAATTGTCTTCCAAGAAACTGGTCCCTGGTGCCAGAAAGTCTGGAGACTGCTGTCCTAGGTAAGAGATCAAAAGTGTGCTCTCTGAAGAAATGAGAGAAAAGGCAAAGGATTCAGAGTGGTCATTAGCAGGTGTGAAGTACAAGGCCATTCTTCTATAGTTTACTCAAATGCAGCTATAGCTTTGTCTCCCTTGATAGAGTATCAGAAATTTCTTCTTTGGGGAAAGTAACTAGCCTAAAAGAAAGACCTCTACACACTGGCATTTGGACATCACCCCTGAACCCCACACCACAGTGAAATGGGACAGCTTCCTTGTCCAATCACTTTAAAAGCAACTGAAGCCTGCCAATCAACAAGATCTGCACATGTATGTCCATAAACTGGCACGCCACTTTCTCATGAGCGTGTGTAAACTAATAGGGGAAGATCACCAATTGCATAAAGAAAGGCTCCAACATAGAAGAGAAGATGAAAATAACCAATTAAAAGAAAAACACCCTGGAGAAAATCAATAACACAGAGACCGAATAAAAGTGAACCTCTGAACTTGAATTATTCTCTGTGCTGATTATTTTTCACTGCCACACCTCCAATCCATTCTACATACTTCTGTGCCCTGCCCTGGGACCAAGTCCTGCAAACTGTATCACTTTGGCAGGTTTCCAGATGGGTTAAGTTGGTCGTTTGTTTGTTTCTGGGGTTTTCTTTGGCTGTACCATGCGGCATGTGGAACTTCCCCAACCAAGGACTGAACCCTCACCCTCTGAACTGGAAGCATAGAGTCTTAACCACTGCACAACCAAGCAAGTCCTTCCACATGGGTTTAGTCTAACAAAACACTAGTGTTCAGGAGGAAGAAGTTAGTGGTATTTCTTCCTCGTTTCTCTCTCTCTTTTGGTGAGGAGAGGCAATAGCTGAATTCTTGGCAATAACTGAATTTCTCTACAGGTAATAAAAAGGTCATGGCCAGGGGTAGGAGCTTTAAATTTCTCCTTGGCTTTCACTATAACCATTAAAGCTACTTCTTCCTTTAATCCTTCCACCCTGGCAGTAGCAAAGTCTCACTGCGGTTGCACTCTGGAGTCTAAGACTTTCCTGAGCCTTCACCCTGTTCACATCTCTGCAAGTTCCCTCCTTTTCTTCTTCTTTTTTTTTTTTTTTTTTTAGCAGTTTGAGAGCTTTAATCTTGCTTTTCGGTTTATTGGGGTATAGTTGCTTTACAATATTGTGTTAGTTTCTGCTGTACAATGAAGTGAATGAGCTATATTTTTAATACTATGTTAGGAATAAATCCTGAGGTGAATTTCACCTCCTGCCAAGACCCAATGTGCCCCAGTATTTCAGATAAATATGAGATATTTTATTAATAAAATAAGAACTGAGAAATATGAGATATTTTATTATTTAAAACACAATGCTACAAAAAAGAAATGATCATAATAGTAGAAATATTTCATGAAAGTTAAAAAAACTATTGCTAAAATATTCATCAATATTTCACTGGAAGGGTAGGAAGGAAGTCTCTCACAAAAATAGAATGGGAGAGGTAGAGGCCCAGGGTGAAGGAGGGGACAGAGAAGTTTAAGACACTCAACACATAACTCGTGTAGGTTCAACATCCAGCCAATAAGAACCACATCAAGAAAGAATAAAAGAAAACAGAAACAAGGAAATGAGCGCAGAAAAAAGTTAAGAAAATCAACATGCTGAAAAACTAATTTCTTTTGATGTTATCACAAATTTATATTTAAAGCAGACCTATTGCTAGGCACTATTAGCAACCAACAAGTACACTGAAGCATTAAAGTTGGGAAAATATATTATTTTTAGCTTGAATTTCAAAAAAAGTCAGTTTCTGCAGTTGAAGTTAATAATGTTTTATTAATGCTACCAATCTGTAACTCTGTTGCTAATTTTTAATTTCATTATATAATTTTCTCATTCATAACCTGGGGCAATTTTTGCATATACAGCTAGATATTATAAAGAAACATGTCTACCAAATGCAAATTCAGCCTTAAATTAATCAATTCCATTTATCTTTGTGATAGGTCCACCTTGGTTATAAAAGTATGTTCTTGTATATGTACAAATATATTTATTTTTTTACTGTTAACTATAAAATAGTTCAACTATTTCTACTAATGAAAGTGCAGATGAAGTTAAGTCCAGTGTTGTCTGGTCTTGAATTGTGTAACAATTCAAATGCAAAACATATTTTTATATAGACTATATTTTACTAATTTGTTTTCTGGAAATGATTTTACCTTGCCCCAAAACGGAGGAATGCATTTGAAATCCAGAAACTACACATTTTAATGCTTGCTGGTATAAGTAATTGGGCTATATCATAATTGCTTTGATGAAATAGCAAAGTCTAAAATATAATCTTGAAAATGCATCACATAAAAATATCACCAATACAGTATACTAATGCATATATATGGAATTTAGGAAGATGGTAATGATAACCCTGTATGCGAGACAGCAAAAGAGACACAGATGTATAGAACAGTCTTTTGGACTCTGTGGGAGAGGGAAGCGGGGGATGATTTGGGAGAATGGCATTAAAACATGTATAATATCATATAAGAAACGAATCGCCAGTCCAGGTTCAATGCAGGATACAGGAAGCTTGGGGCTGGTGCAGTGGGATGACCCAGAGGGATGGTATGGTGAGGGAGGTTCAGGATTGGGAACATGTGTACACCCGTGGCGGATTTATGTTGATGTATGGCAAAACCAATACAATATTGTAAAGTAATTAGCCTCTAATTAAAATAAATAAATTTAAAAATATATATACTGCCCTAATTAAATGTAAAGTAACTTTTGTCCTAGGCAAATGCTGAAAATCAACATGCTGACTGAACAAATATCATATGCAAGTCGCTGTACATGGAAAGTACCCTCTAAAGTGGGGTCCTACAGTCTCCATTCTGGAATTCATCCTTTGTGCAGTCCTCCCCCTTGAGTGGAATGAACCTAGTCTCTTGGTTTAAATGAACAGGAACACAGCGAAAGTGATGAGATGTCCCTTCTGACATTAGGTTATCAAAAGAGCATGGCTCTCATCTTGGCTATTTCTCCTGTTCTCTCGTTCACTCGCTCTGAGGGAAGCCAATTTCCAAGTTATAAGCTGTCCTATGGAGAAAGAGGTCCACAGAGCAAGAAACAGAGGGATGCCAGTGGCCAGCAGGCAGAGGAATTGAGGCCCGTGTGAGTGAACTTGGAAGTGGATCGTCCCCCAGTTGAACCTCCATATGAGACCCCATCTCTGGCTGGGAATAAGAGGGTAACCTCATGAGAGCTGAGGACTAGAGCAAAGTCCCTCTCAGATTCCTGATGGACAAAATGATGAGGTCATGAATGTGTACTGTTTTATGTTGCTTCAGGTGGAATTTGTTGTGAAGGAAAAGGGTAAAGTTCTGATTCCAATGATTTTCAATGAAAAACAGAATAAAGTTACAACCTCCCCCCCAAAAAAATGTTGCATATTCTTCTGTGAAAAAGAAGAAAACTTTATCTCAGCAAAATTAATATCCTGATTGGTGATTTTAAAACTTACCAGACTATTTAAATGTATTATGAACAATGTAATTGAATGTACATGCCAAAACACAGTTATAATCATGCCACTGCTCTTCTTAAAAAGGAAGTCCACTCCAATCTTAAATGTGGCCTAAAATGCCCTAGTGTGGTATGGTCCCTTCTGTATTTATCCCTACCCAATTCTTCCATCATGCTCCATGAACTAACCTCAGTCAAATGTTATGTATTAACATCATAATTTCTACACAAACTTCAGGGCTTAGGTTCAGGGCCTCTGAGAAGCAACCTGAATCCCTAGCTTCCACTCCGCTGGTGTAGTGACCTACACCAAACACCTCTGCCCTGGGTGTTCCTCTACTTTACACAGCGCCACACTTTTGCTGCATTTATAAAATTATTGATGTAACAGAAAGGAAAATATATTGTGATTTACAATAAAAAGTTAACTATATATTTTCAACTTTGAGATAGAATAAAATTTTCTCTACTCACTTCTCTCTTAAACTTCTATAAAATAAGAAAAGGCAATAAGAAATAGAAAATATAATTTTATCATCAATACAATCAATAAATACTTGTAATAATATATATGATGAAGTGCCACCAAGAATAGTGAAAATTCATCTAGGATTGGAAATATCATAGAGATACAATACTTAAAGATGCAGACATCAGACAGATGTGCCAGATGCAAAATTCTTAAGACTAGGTGGCATATCCTGATGATAAAAATAGCACTGCCCACCTTACTCAAGAGAACAAGACTGTGGAGCAAAGTTTACTACTACTAAGTCACGTCAGTCGTGTTCGACTCTGTGCGACCCCATAGACGGCAGCCCACCAGGCTCCGCCATCCCTGGGGTTCTCCAGGCAAGAACATTGGAGTGGGTTGCCATTTCCTTCTCCAATGCATGAAAGTGAAAAGTGAAAGTGAAGTCGCTCAGTCGTGCCCGACTCTTAGCGATCCCATGGACTGCAGCCTACCAGGCTCCTCTGTCCATGGGATTTTCCAGGCAAGAGTACTGGAGTGGGGTGCCATTGCCTTCGAACAAAGTTTGGCTATGGCTAATTCCATGAACTATTCCAGAGACAAGCCGAGGAGGTAGGACTAAGTGAGGAGATGCACAGGAATGCCATCTATGCCACAGATCTCTAAGAAAGGAGAGTCTAAAAGCAATCAGCAGTCCTATAAGTGCCAATCACTGTCAACTTAAAATGAACAAAAACGCTAAGCCAGTTTACATACACAGAGACACATATCATGTAGGGCTGTACTGTGAGCCACAGGGACCTCTCACTCTTCCTAGAGCACGGCCTTGGCCCTTCCCCTACACTATCTTTTTACAATACCCATTTCCAGATAAAAATAACAATGATGACAGTAACAACAAAGAAACTATAAATATTCTATCAATAAATACAAGAACAAAGATGGGGTAAATGATTAGGAAACTAATCACTGAGGGAAAATATACACCTTAAAAACATGCGGCCTCTAAGGTAGAGACGGTGAGGGACAGAGAGATGGTGAGGGACGGAGAGGTCTGGGGCGCCACGGTCCATGGGGTCACGAAGAGTCGGACACGACTTGGTGACTGAACAACAATAACCAAGGTAGAAATAAAAGAATAAGTCAGTATTATGATACAGAATATGAGGCGAAACTAAATTGCCAGCATGGATGCACCAGACTCTCTAGTGGCTAGAGACATTCTCTGTAAAATGAGGAACAAAACAAGGATGCATGGAAATACCTACTGAACAGAAGAAACAGGCCTTTCTAAAACCACCTTTCACATATTTGTCTCTTTGAGGATCTCCTCCCGTTCAGGGTTAGGACTTGTGTGAAGCAAACAAGACTTGCTTCAAAAATATAACATTTAAGGATACACTTACAGGGTTGAGAAAGTGCAAGGTTGGTACCTCATGACCTTGACAGTAAATGCCTCCTTAATCCTGGTGCCTTAAGAACCTCCCCTTGCCTCATTCAGGCCCAGTCCTGCTCAAATTCTCCCTCTTGCATTTTCCACTAGCTCTTTCCTCCTGACGAGCTCAAGTATGCCATTTACAGATAGCCAGCTCATCTCTAGAATCTGGATTTCTTAGATAGAAATTAAGGGCCTTCTCTGGTGGCTCAGGCAGTCAAGAATCCACCTGCAACGCAATCAATCCAATTCCAGCATCGGAATTCCTAGATCCAATTCCTGCATCGGAAAGATCCCTGGAGAAAGGAATGGCTACCCACTCCAGTATTCTTGCCTGGAGAATTCCATAGACAGAGGAGCCTGGCAGGCTACACTCGATGGGGTCGCAAAGAGTTGGACATGACTGAGCGACTAACACACACAGGAAGAAATTAAATATCACTCCCTATGGCCCACCTGTTTCTGAGTCTTCCAACTTCTCTCATTAACTAAACCCCATTCCAACCTCCCCAAATCTTCATTGCTGCTTCCAAAGAAATCAGTTTTACAAATTCCCCATACTTAATCTCCAAAGACCAGACCCTTTTATACCCACACATATGGAAGAAAGTTAAAATTTGGGAAGATAGTTGCCAGATTTTTCTTATGATATATATGATTGTAAGGTATCAGACAACACCTGCGTCTTAACAACTTAATATTGACTGTTTTCTCTAGTTTAAAAAATATTAACAGTAAAATGAGATAATGTATGTGAAAACTGAAAGTAAAACTATTACATAAATGTCAACTGTGATTCATCACTATTTCCTTTTTACCTAAATCTACTATAAACATATGTCACTTCTAAGTTGCTATAATGGGGCAATATAAGAAGAAAAGACTGGCTATTTTTGAAGAAATGTGAAAACTTACTACACAGAACTTTGGTAAAGATGATTGAACAGTGTTACAATAACTTAAAATCTATAGAAGACATCGTCCTAAGGCCTAAATTCAGGTGTTTTCTATGTGCTTAAAGAAATGAAAACTGACAGTAAAGCAGTCCATTTTAATGTGTTGTGTAATATTTTCTTCTTTGAGAGGCAAGTTCTTGACACTGAACACGTTTTGAGGATTGCCGTACATAAGGCTTCATCTATGTAATTATTTATGGATAAATCCATTTCAAAATGAGGTAATTTTACTGAAACTAAGCTATTTGTATAGTACAAGACAGGCCTGCTATACCCATCGACATCTAATTTACAGTCAAAAGTACAAGATATTTAAACATACAGAAGCCATAAATGGATAAGATAAAAAGAAAAAAAAACCTCTATCTTATCAATAAATTTGTGCCTAAAACATCATTGAGCTTTAAAGAAACTATTCCTAAGTCTGATAATGATCCACACCCACAGAGTAACCTTTCTAAAACTGTCATTAGTGGGCTGGTGATCATACTACTCACCTAATCGCATCACTGGTCTCAGAAACAGCTTTCAGGTACTCCTTCAGATAATAATAATTAAAGCAGTATTTCCGGATCTTATACCCCCGCCATCGCCTCTGAATCTATTGACGTAAATAAAAAGATAAAATATGCCAGTGAACATTTTTAGAAAAAAAAATGAATAGTTTTTCAAAATCAGGTTAATGATGGATGATGATTAAATCTTATCAAATAAATTCTTGGGCTTTTCTACTATTGTAAAGAATCCGCCTGCAATCTGGGAGACCCCTATTCAGATCCTGCGTTGGGAAGATCCCCTGGAGAAGAGATAGGCTTCCCACTCCAGTATCCTTGGGCTTCTCTGGTGGCTCAGACTGTAAAGAATCCGCCTGCAGTGCGGGAGACCTGGGTTCAATCCCTGGGTTGAGAAGATACTGTGGATGAATGCCTGACAACCCACTCCAGTATTCTTGCCTGGAGAATTCCCATAGATGGAGGAGCCTGGCGAGCTGCAATCCATGGAGTCACAAAGAGTCGGCCATGACTGAGAAGCACACACACAAACGTAACAGTTTGTTGTGTAGCTGCTAGCTGTGTTTCTTTTTCGACCCCATGGACTGTAGCTCATCAGGCTCCTCTATTCATGGGATTTCCAGGCAAGAATAATGGAATGGGTTGCCATTTTCTTTTCCAATAACAGTATATATAGTTGCAAATATAGGTTTACTCATAGATTTATAATAAATATTATAAAGACAAAAACATACTCTAGGTTACTATAATTTATAACATTTATAATGGTTTTAAAAATACTGTGTGAAATTAACTATTGAAAGATCAAAAGTTTGCTTTACTGATTCCTACCACTTCCACTTCCTGACCAGATGGATTTTTTGTTTTTTTAATAACCAACTGGCTGAAAGATTGTATTTTGTCTCATTGAAATCAATGTTTTTAATGGACTTTTTAAATACAGTTGTATCAAAATCTTTAAAGAAAATGTTTTCTTGTACCTTCATCATCACATTTTAATTCTTCTTTAACTAAATCACTGCAGATGGTGAATGCAGCCATGACATTAAAAGACACTTGCTCCTTGGAAGAAAAGCTATGACCAACCTAGACAGCATATTAAAAAGCAGAGACATTACTTTTCCAACAAAGATCCATCTAGTCAAAGTTATGGTTTTTCCAGTAGTCATGTATGGATGTGAGCGTTGGACTATAAAGAAAGCTGAGCGCAGAAGAATTGATGCTTTTGAGCTGTGGTGTTGGAGAAGACTCTTCAGAGTCCCTTGGACTGCATGGAGATCCAACCAGACCATCCTAAAGGAAATCAGTCCTGAATATTCATTGGAAGGACTGATGCTGAAGCTGAAACTCCAATCCTTTGGCTACCTGATGCAAAGAACTGACTCATTGGAAAAGACCCGGATGCTGGGGATGATTGACGGCAGGAGGAGAAGGGGAGGACAGAGGTTGAGATGGTTGGATTGCATCACGAAATCAATGGACATGAGTTTGTGTAAACTCTGGGAGTTGGCAACGGACAGGGAGGTCTGGTGTGCTGCAGTCCATGGGGTCGCAAAGAGTCAGACATGACTGAGCGACCGAACAACAACAATGACATAAATACTCTCTTCACCTTATTTATAGATGAGAAAATGCTAAAAGGAAAATATTCAGTTTTCCCCATAATTATACAGCTATTATAATTGTACAGTTTTCCCATAATTATACAGCTATTAGTGATGGATTTAAGAATCAAATTAGAACTTCAGGGGGCCTGTTCTCTAAACCATTGCAACACAGAACTGTGAACAAGGGGAACTGTAATTTTCAATGAACAAATATTTGTTTAAAGTATCTAGTTTTTTAGATAAGAGAAATGTTGGTGTCTAAAAGAACATACTTATTAAATGGGCTACTAAATGCCTTCAAAGCCCCAATAATCATAAGAAAAATCAATCACTTTAAGCTTTATCTTTGCTAATATAATCGCTATTAGAAAAACTCAAAACAAAACTTTTAATATGTAGATCCTAATTTTGTGGAAAACCAAAAGTCTATAGTACAAAATACCTCAACTTCTTTAAAGGAGTAGAAGAAGAAGAAATAGAAAAAATTAGAAAAAAATGTTAACTTAGCCTTGCATAAAGACTAACTTCATTCTTTAAAAATTTCAAGTAGTTTGCATATTCATAAATTATTCACACACTCCAATACTTTGGCCACCTGATACAAAGAACCAACTAATTGGAAAAGACTCTGTTGCTGGGAAAGATTGAGGGCAGGAGGAGAAGGGGGTGACAGAGGATGAGATGGTTGGATGACATCACCAACTCCGTGGACATGAGTTTGAGCAAACTCTGGAAGATAATGAAGGACAGGGAAGCCTGGCATGCTGTACTCCATGAGGTCACAGAGTTGGACACAACTTAGTGACTGAATAACACACATGATGAACAGTTTTCTTTGGATATGAAGTCCTTCCAATGTTTTGCACAGTTAGCTGGGCTAGGAACACACATCTTCTTTAAACATCTTTTTTTTTTTTTTTGTCCATAGGAAAAAGTGACTAATAAGAGACTGAACTTTGGTCTACTGAGTTTTATCTGAAAAGCCTAAGGGTTTTAAGCTAAATATGTTGAGTTTAAAATCTTTATAACTTGATTCAATGCCATTCTCCCAAATAAATGTCTTACTTGAATTGTGATCCCCTAATTTTCTCTGTTTTAAAATATGGTCAGTTAAAAGGTATTTTACAATCTGAAATATTAAATGTGAAGACTTTGAAGAAATGTTTAGTCAACCGCCTAGTATAAGAATGACTAAAATAATTGAAGAGATGCTAAGCCACTTATTGTTCATATTGTAAGAACAATTAAATAGAGAAATTAGTTCTGGAAAGTAAAACTAAGTAGAGTAACAAGCTAGCGTAACAATGCTAGCATAACAGTGCCTTTCTAAATATTTTTCAAATGATCTTATTTTAGAGCTTTATTCTCTAAATTAAGAAAAATTAATTTTTCTAGAGTTCTATTTTACCATCTGAGCCACCAGGGAAGCCCAATTTAGAAACTATCTTCCTCTAATTTGACAAACATCATATTATGGCTGGCAAAGAAATGGGAGGGATTGATATAAAAAGCATTTTCCTAATGAAAAAGAATAATCTATTGGAATACATATACATATATAAATCATACATGCAAATAATGACTATTTTCCTGGCTTATTTAACTTAATCATTACAGTATCATTCTGAGGTGGAGATTATCATTAGCTTTCTTTGATAGAAGAGGAAATTGATGCTTAGAGAGCTTAAATAAATGCCTGAGGTTATACATTAATAGCTAGTTGGATGGCTTCACATGAATCTCAGCTTACTTTTATTGCATATACAGTAATAATTATATTAAACACAGGAATACTTACAAACAAAAGCGCTGATAGACTATCCATCATCAGCAATAGAAATGACTCAGGAAGCATGGAAAAATATTAGGATATCAAACAGCGTTAAGGGGTGGACTACCTACTACATAGGAACATCATTAAATTCTAAATAAGATTAGATATGTCAGAAAACATAAAAGATGCATGCTGAAGTCCTGAGGAGGAAAGATGGTGGTTTATGTTTAGGTCATGGCAGAGTAGTGGGGAGAAGCTGAAAGGGCTTCACTTGGAGAGAAGCTGAAAGGGCAGAGTCTGCAGCTGGCTGAAAAATCTGTGCCAATAGCCAGAGAACTAAAAGAAGCCCATGGGATGGACTCCTTCCCACTCCACAGGGAGCAGGCACCAGAAACAGCACCAAACACATCCACAGAGTCCACAAATGCACTCTCAGAGAGTCTCGTAATGCCCTCAGTCCCTAGACATCCACCCAAAGTCACGCTACAATTCCTTTCCAGATATTATGCTAACCGCCTTAATTTTCATGGTATCCTTGTGAATAGGGCACGATCTCCATGTTAAAAATAAAGAAACTGAGGTTAAGTAACTTGATCTAGGTCACAGCATAACCAGCAAAACAGTAAATGGCAGAATTGGGATACAAACTGCTCTGTCTTATTCCAGAGACCAGGCTCTTTCCACTAAAACATGTGATGAATGTACTGTATAAAGAGAAAGAGTGTGTGCATGTTCTTTCATTTAAAATGCATAGTAATTTTTTTTTTTTTACATTAGAGGAATTCCAGTTTAACCAATATTTATTTAATGGACATGAGTTTGAGCAAACTCTAGGAGATGGCAAAGAACAGTGAAGCCTGGCATGCTGCAGTCCATGGGGTCAAAAAGAGTCAGACACAACTTACTGACTGAACAACAATTGATATAAGATATAATATAGGCTGGCGTTCCACTATACTTATTGCTATAGGAACAAATATCATCTTAAATTTTGCCTAAATGTCCTGTTGATATCCCAGTACTAGTGAATAGACTTTTACTTTTTTAAAAAACAAAATATTTTCAAGAGGCAAGATGATTTTGGATAATGTTCTTAATTTCAAGGTGAGTGGGTTACAGTTTCCCAAAAAAGGGCTAGTGTTCACGTCCTTCAAAGTCATTAGCAACTTTCAGAAGTGATAGGTATAAAACAATTATTGTCATTGATCAGCTCTGAATAGATAATTTTAAACAAAGTCACTGCATGCTCAGCAGATTACAGCTTGTTAACGGGCAAGTTCTAAATGACCTCTTAAGCTAGTCAAATCAATGATGCATATTCCTCATTAAGTAACATCAAAATGTAAGTGGTCTTATAAATAATGTTTATTTTAAGCACTAAAATAAATGGCAAAACCTTGATATATCAAAAGCCATCTGTTCATAGAAAATATTTTCCCTCCATTGGGTTTATTATTATTCCTCAAAATTCACAGTAATCTTAATGTTGTCAAAAGAGAGAAAAAACATTTTCACACCTAAAATTAAAATCAAAATATGAAAGACAATATATCACTGATGATAACGTGCCTAGGACTAAAGCTCTAGTTGTACATGAGAGCATATAAACAGGACTCTCATTCATTACTTTTACTTATTTGAATGTTGAACATTCTGCAAAGACTATACAGTGAGCCCAGAAAAGTGGGTTTACCAAATTTTCAAAGATAGGGTGTTTAAAACTAGTAATATCAAAGTTTTCATTCTCAATGTCACCATATTATCATGTCAATATGTAGAAAAATAGACATGTTTTTAAGCTAGAAATATATATATTTTAAACTAGATGTTTTTAGCTATCTGGAGATTTTGGATAATTATTCCATATGCAGTTTCTTCTCTTTAATATTCTGTTTCCCTACTCTACTGGTCTTTGTACTTCTTTTCTCTAAATTTCTTTAATCATTCCACAAAGACATTGGTACCAGAAGTAGTAGGAGGGAGAAAGAAATAATTTTTTGCATGGGGATGGAACATTTAAATCTGCCTACCATCCAGCAAAAGCTAGGATTTATCTAGAGGATCCCTTCCCCTCTTATTCCTTAGGCTAACATTTTGGGATAGCTTCTTCCATGTGAATAACATTGTGTCTTACTTGTTTTGTATTCTTAGAACCCAACATATAATCTAGTAAATAAGAGGAAATCAGGGCTTCCCTGGTTGCTCAATAATAAAAAATCTTCCTGCCAACGCAGGGGTCATAGGTTCCAACCCTAGTCCAGGAAGATATGATATGCTGAAGGACAATAAACCCATGTGCCACAACCATTGAGCCAGAGTTCTAGAGTCTATGAGTCACAGCAACTGAACTCATGTACTGCAGTTACGGAAGCCCATGTGCCTAGAGCCCATCCTCCACAACAAGAGAAACCATTGCAATGAGAAACTGGCACCCTGCAACTAGAAGTAGCCTCCCCTCAGCACAACAGCAAAGGCCCACGTGCACCAACAAAGACCCAGTGTAGCTATAAATAAAATAAATAAGTAATTTTTTTTTAAAGAGAGAATCAGTATTTCTTCCCTGAATTATTTTACCTATTTATCTGTGGTGTTGGAGAAGACTCTTGAGAGTCCCTTGGACTGCAAGGAGATCCAACCAGTCCATTCTAAAGGAGATCAGTCCTGGGTGTTCTTTGGAAGGACTGATGCTAAAGATGAAACTCCAGTACTTTGGCCACCTCATGAGAAGAGCTGACTCATTGGAAAAGACTCTAATGCTGGGAGGGATTGGGGGCAGGAGGAGAAGGGGATGACAGAGGGTGAGATGGCTGGATGGCATCACCGACTTGATGGATGTGAGTTTGAGTGAACTCTGGGAGTTGGTGATGGACAGGGAGGCCTGGCATGCTGCGATTCATGGGGTTGCAAAGAGTAGGACACGACTGAGCAACTGAACTAAACTGATTTATCTCTATCTGATTTTGGAGTCATTATTCTAAACATAAATACTTCATAGTAGTATAAATATGAAAACAGGGTTATAAATAGTTTAGTAAATTGAGATGGATCCTTATATATCTGATATATATTTAACCATTTTCTGATTAAAGCCACAGAATATAAACTTTCCTTGTATTTTTCCTACTTTAGACACAAAAAGGAAACAAAAGAAAAAGGTCAATTGATGCTTTGAGTTAGATATTTGTAAACAAAAATTTTTATTACATAAAAGAACCAATAAATTTGGTTACTTTGAAAATTGATTATTTTAAGTTATCTTTAATTCTAGTGTCCATCTTATTATTACAGCTCTTACTTTCCTTAAAGTGAGGATTTCTTTCTGAACTAAAATGTGTTAGGGCACTAATTTCAAGTGAAATCATTTAAAGCAACTGCAACAATAAAGGTTCAGATGCCCCTGAACACCATTAAGAAAGTATATGTGGTTGATTCAGGACAAGGACCAGGTTTCTAGGGTAAAAGAAATTCTATCTTAAAAAATTAATTACATCTGTAGTTCTTTAAAACTAAGTTTTAGATTATCACCATTTTTCATTCCTCACAGATCTTTGAAAACAAGAGGGAAAAGTCTAATGGAACATACTTTTGAAACGAGATCTCCAAGATACTACACATTAGCACTGCTTACAATCTGCGTGCATATGAGATTATTCTGGTTGTCCAAGGACAGACAGACAAATGAGAACTCAAGATGTATCAGATGACCCAAAGGAGGCTTTTCAAAGGTATTGCAAGGAATCAATAATGCTCAGTTTGCCTTTGCGAACTTCCAAAGTCTGTGCCAGTTATGGCTCCTCATTAGGCTGAGTTTATTGAAGACCAGTAGAGTCCAAGAGTTAATGGATAAAGAGAGAGAGCTGCAGTTGAAGAATAGCAGTCCCGATAACTATTTGGTAGGGCTTCTAAAGTTTTAACCAAGTTGGAATCCTCTTTTCCATTCATTTTTCAGGGTCCAAAACAGACATGGTGGAAGTTCAAATACAACCAAATTATAGTTTTTGGATCACAAAAATCTATGTGATCTGCATCTTGTAGTCCAAGTAGGAAAGAAAAGACAGATTCATTTTTAGTTTGCTACATCCTATATGGAAATTCATTTAAAATTGTATCAAGAATAGTATTGAATCTGGGGTTATGATGGATGTCAAATTCTGTGTTAACAATAGCAATATGTGAAGACTACAGCTCAAATATTCATTTATAAGGTGAGGTTTTTCATACTAAGCCATCCCATTTGGCCTACAAGGGGAAGCACGTGACACTGAACTGGGATGTCTCAACTTAGTTTTCTACAAATTATCACTAAATTTAGAATTCCTTGAATGGAATGTGCTACCAGTAAAAACGTTCATGAATTATCAGGGCAAGGGGTTCAGTTTACCAGAGTGAAAGTAATAAAATTTCCCTAAGAGCTTGGTCTAGGGTTCATATAATAGCTCTCATCCAGATTTTTGAAGAAAGGGGAGAAAGACTAGAAGTAAAGGCAAGACTATAAGTGGCTAGATATAACAGGAATGTGGGTACCAAACCTCCTGGGTTCAATTCCTAACACTGTCACTAGCTATGTGACATTGGGCAAGACATCTTTCCAATTTCCCAACTTCCAAAGTGGAATTATGATATCCAGAGAGTTGGTCAGAAAGTGAAGAGGAACTAAAGAGTGTCTTGATGAAGCTGAAAGAGAGTGAAAAAGCTGACTTAAACTCAACGTTAAAAAAAAAAAAGAAGAAGATCCTGGCATCTAGTCCCATTCAATCAGTTCAGTTTAGTTGCTCCGTCGTGTCTGACTCTTGGAGACCCTATGGACTGCAGCACGCCAGGCCTCCCTGTCCATCACCCAATCCCGGAGTTTATTCAAACTCATGTCCATTGAGTTGATGATGCCATCCAACCACGTCATCCTCTGTCGTCCCCTTCTCCTCCTATCTTCAATCATCTCCAGCATCAGGGTCTTTTCAAATGACTCAGCTCTTCACATCAGGTGGCCAAAGTACTGGAGTTGCAGCTTCAGTATCAGTCCTTCCAATGAATATTCAGGACTGATTTCCTTTTTAGGATGTACTGGTTGGATCTCCTTGCAGTCCAAGGGACTCTCAAAAGTATTCTCCAACACCACAGTTCAAAAGTATCAATTCTTTGGCGCTCAGAATTCTTTATAGTCCATACATCCATACATGACCACTGGAAAAACCATAGCCTTGACTAAATGGACCTTGGTTGGCAAAGTAATGTCTCTGCTTTTTAATATGCTGTCTAGGCTGGTCATAACTTTCCTGCCAAGAAGTAAGCGTCCTTTAACGTCATGGCTACAGTCACCATCTACAGTTATTTTGGACCCCCCCAAAATAAAGTCTGACACTGTTTCCACTGTTTCCCCATCTATTTGCCATGAAGTGATGGGACCAGATGCCATGATCTTAGTTTTCTGAATGTTGAGTTTTAAGCCAACTTTTTCACTCTCCTCTTTCACTTGCATAAAGAGGGTTTTTAGTTTCTCTTCACATTCTGCCATAAGGGTGGTGTCATCTGCATATCTGGGGTGATTGATATTTCTCCCAGAAATCTTGATTCCAGCTTGTGTTTCTTCCAGCCCAGCGTTTCTCATGATGTACTCTGCATAGAAGTTAAATAAGTAGGGTGACAATATACAGCCTTGACGTACTCCTCTTCCTATTTGGAACCAGTCTGTTGTTGCATGTCCAGTTCTAACTGTTGCTTCCCGACCTGCATACAGGTTTCTCAAGAGGCAGGTCACGTGGTCTGGTATTCCAATCTCTCTCAGAATTTTCCAGTTTATTGTGATCCTCACAGTCAAAGGCTTTGGCATAGTCAATAAAGCAGAAATAGATGTTTTTCTAGAACTCTCTTGCTTTTTCAATGATCCAGCAGATGTTGGCAATTCGATCTCTGGTTCCTCTGCCTTTTCTAAAACCAGCTTGCACATTTGAAAGTTCACGGTTCATGTATTGTTGAAGCCTGGCTTGGAGAATTTTGAGCATTACTTTACTAGCCTGTGAGATGAGTGCATTGTGCAGTAGTTTGAGCATTCTTTGGCATTGCCCTTCTTTGGTATTGGAATGAAAACTGATCTTTCCCAGTCCTGTGGCCACTGCTGAGTTTTCCAAATTTGCTGGCATACTGAATGCAGCACTTTCACAGTATCATGTTTTAGGATTTGAAATAGCTCAACTGGAATTCTATCACCTCCAGAAGCTTTGTTCATAGTGATGCTTTCTAAGGCCCACTTGACTTCACATTCCACAATGTCTGGCTCTAGGTAACTGATCCAACCACTGTGATTATCTGGGTCGTGAAGATCTTTTTTGTATAGTTCTTCTGTGTATTCTTGCCACCTCTTCTTAATATCTTCTGCTTCTCTTAGGTCCATACCATTTCTGCCCTTTATTGAGCCCATCTTTGCATGAAATGTCCCTTGGTATCTCTAATTTTCTTGAAGAGATCCCTAGTCTTTCTATTCTATTGTTTCTCTCTATTTCTTTGTACTGATCACTGAGGAAGGCTTTCTTATCTCTCCTTGCTATTCTTTCGAACTCTGCATTCATATGGGTATATCTTCCCTTTTCTCCTTTGCTTTTCACTTCTCTTCTTTTCACAGCTATTTGTAAGGCCTCCTCAGACAGCCATTTTGCTTTTTTGCATTTCTTTTCCATGGGGATGGTCTTGATCCCTGCCTCCTGTACAATGTCACGAACCTCCGTCCATAGTTCATCAGGTACTCTGTCTATCAGATCTAGGCCCTTAAATCTATTTCTCACTTCCACTGTATAATCATAAGGGATTTGATTTAGGTCATCCATGAATGGTGGTTTTCCCTACTTTCTTCAATTTCAGTCTGAATTTGGCAATAAGGAGTTCATGATCTGAGCCACAGTCAGATCCCGGTCTTATTTTTGCTGACTATATAGAGCTTCTCCATCTTTGGCTGCAAAAAATATAATCAGTCTGATTTCGGTGCTGACCATCTGGTGATGTCCATGTGTAGAGTCTTCTCTTGTGCTGTTGGAAGAGGGTGTTACCTATGACCAGTGTTGGACCATAAAGAAGGCTAAATGTCGAAGAATTGATGCTTTTGGACTGTGGTATTGGAAAAAACTCTTGAGAGTCCTTTGGACTGCAGGAGATCAAACCAACCAGTTCCTTTAGTCAATCCTAAAGGAAATCAATACTGGATATTCATTGGAAGGACTAATGCTGAAGCTGAAGCTCCAATACTTTGGCCATCTGATGTGATGAGGCAACTCATTAGAAAATAAGACCCTGATGCTGGGAAAGACTGAAGGCAGGAGGAGAAGAGGACAACAGAGGATCAGATGGTTGGATGGCATCACTGACTAAATGGACATGAGTTTGAGCAGGCTCTGGGAGTTGGTGATGGACAGGGAAGCCTGGTGTGCTGCCATGTCCGTGCAAAGAGTTAGACACAACCGAGCAACTGAACAAAAGAAAAGAGAGTTGATCATTTCAGGAAATAGTTAAAAGTATTTAAAATACTTAGGTGCCTGGAGAGTGGTAACTGTTAGGCAACTGCCAAGTCTTGATGTTGCAGAGTGGTAAAGAATCCTCTTGTCAATGTGAGAGCCACAGGAGACGTGGGTTCAACCCCTGGGTCAGGAAGACCCCCTGAAAGAGGAAATGGCAACCCATTCCACTATTCTCTCCTAGAAAATTCCATGGACATGGAGCCCAGTGGGCTACAATTCATAGGGTCACAAAGAGACAGAACTAAGTGACTGAGCATACATGCACATCATTATTATTTGCCGATGGTTCTGATTTACTAAGATTTGTGAATATGTGGTATTGCAAGCTCTTTCCTCAGAGACATATAGCTCTTACTGGCAGTTGGTTTGACTAAAGTATACCCTAGTTATCTACCAGCTATATCCATTCATGCTTGGGTAGTAAGTATGAGAATCTGGAACCATTCTATTGCAGAAACAGGGGCTCAAAGACACAGTTGAGGCTGAATGGATGTATCCCTAGAAATGGAAGAATTAGCTATATGTGCCGTTCCATACAATAGGCTTCCCTCTAGATGGGTTCAGCGAGTAAACAAAAGCCACAGAGAAGCAAAAAATTCTGGATGTCGCAAACTGTAAATCAAAGTACTGGAGAAAAGGAACAAGTAAAAGACCTTTAGGATGGATGAAAGAATTCCACTAAATAGCACTTTTTTTTTTAAGCTACGTGTGGGTATTTTTAAGTGGAGTTTCTACACATAAAGTAATACTGCTGTTCATCTTTATATTAGTACTATTATTAGAACACTGATTCTCTGAGTCGTCTGTTTGGAGGGTCTGAGGTGACACCCTAATGCTTAAGTCAATGCTCACTAGCATCTGAAATGGAGAGTCAGTTCTATAGTCTGTAAAAAGATACACTATCACACATGTAGATGAACCAGGGAGAGAAAGAAATTGAGCAAAGGAATCAACTCAGACAGTTGCATAAGATACTAAAAGCTGTTCAAAGAGCAAGAACTGAAAAAGAATATATTGGAGGACAAATGTGAACGAGATCCACAACGGAGTAGACAAGATGCTGGAGGAAAAGCAGAACTCTAATCTGGAGTAAATTCAAATTAAAGACCAGAAAGGCAATAAAGTGGCACATGGAGAAACACGAGGAATAGGGCCCTGGGAGCTAAGATAAAAATTTACTGAGCAAGTTATTGCTGTATTAATTGACCGTCACTGGCCGAGCTGCAAATCAGTAGCAGGGGTTTTGTACAGGCACAGAGTGGGTGCTAATAGCAGGTGATATCATAGCAGACCTCCTTCAAGCCTGTAAGTCTTATAACACTTTGGCAAGGTCCCAATGCTCATGAGACCTTCCATTCACATGTGAATTACACTGACCAAATATTACCTTCCTATGTGCAGTTTACCTACACCACCCAGCCTAATCAAGCACTCAAGACAGCCTTAAAGATCTCCCAGTAAGGGCTTAAATAATTTCCAACAAGGCCACCAAGGGACTTAGACACAATTTTTTTGTCTTAAAGAGTACTTGAAGCAAACAGTTTTTGTTTTTGTTTTTACTCCTTGTTTAAAAAAACATGAGCCAATATTCATTGATTAATTCAGGCCATTTATTTAAACATCTAGTATAAGCCAGGAACTGTAGATTCAAAGACTAAGAAGATAGGATCCAGGCCCCAAGGGATGTACAGTGTGTGGGGAGTGGATACAGGCCTGTAAATTAGTAAGGATAATAAACTGTTACAGGTTCTATAACAGAAGTATGTTGATGGTAAAACAGGGACATAAAAAAAGAGAGTGATCAATTCTACATGGGTAGGGGGATCGTAAAGTCTTTAGAGAAAAGGTGACCCTTTAAAAAATAAATGCAGCAAATTGAGATATGAATTACTATGTCATTAAACAATCACATATATATAATTTATTCTTCATTATATAAAAGTGACATCTATTTAGGAATGGATAAGCCACAAATGAAAATTTTGAATTCCTTCTCTTTTCAGAAATGCTCCACTGGCCTCTCACAATTGAATATGATTTGTCATGCTTGGAGTCAATAGTCAAATACATAATTTGCAATTGACTCAGTATATGAAGCAGAGTAAGAAAAAGTTTTTTTTTTTTTAATTTTCTACTAAATGATTTAGGTGCATATATAAAAATATATCTGTATGAATATTGGCCGTATATATTTTCTGTAGTTATCAGTTACTCTTAGAAATTCTTTCTCCTGTACACTTACTGTCACCCATATTTAAATTATTTAAAGGGTAGCTCTTTTTAGCAAAATTATTTGGTAGCTTATAAACTGAAAAGGCATAGTTGTAGAGATTAGAAGTAAAACGTCAGCTGCTGGTATCCAGTTAGGTTTGTAAGCTTCAGATGCGTACAACATAGAAGGTATGTGGACCACGCATTGGTCTCTTTAGCCTCTCACTCCCGCAGAGAGCAAAATTTTCAGAGCACCATCTTGCAAAGAAATCCACTTACAAATAGATGTGCCCATGTCCACTTACAAATAAGTTCAGTTCTGGCCATGTGATCACCCCATGCTAAAAATTAATCTTTGTTAGGCAGTCACACCAGCCTCTATGCAAGTGAGCCTTAGTCCTGATTCCTCGTTACCAAGTTACCAAATTAGCTCATCCAAATCTCGGAAGGAAGTCTTTGAACGTCTTTGCAGAGAAGCGTTTCTATTTCAAATTTCCCACAGTAGTATTTACACACTCCACAGAGCCTCGCAAAAATTCCTCAGTGTCTTCAGTGGATCATTTCAACCTCTAGGTAATGCTCAAGTCTTCCTTCCTTTCACTTAATGACCACTGCATTCCCACCTTTACTCTTGTCTCCTGGAATGTGTCAAATAAAAAAAAAAAAAAAAATCTGGATGTAGCCAGGAGAGATTTGACTTGAAAGAATTACTGCAAGAAACTGGGGGTGAATGACTCCTGCAGGAGATGGAGGTGGACTATTGAGACACAGAGAATCTTTGGCCGTAACAATTGCAAGCATGGTGGACGTTAGGCAAAAAGAGTTTTTCTTTTATAAGAAGGTATGAACATGGCTGGGAAGAACCTGATATGGGCAAGTGGGAATGAAAGGGCAGCATAATCAGATAGCAAATCAGAGGATGCTTTACCCCAAAGCCCATTCTCACGAGGAGGAACTAAGGAGACTCCATGTGCTGACTGAAGTCAAGGGCCCTGGGAGAAGGAGAGAAGCTTACCCACAACTTGCTTAATGAACGTGTTTTTTTCCAGTTGATCAGCAGGGACAAACAGTTCAGCTAATCAGTTGTGAGGTGAAGGAGGAATTTGGGGGACTGTGTCTAGCTTTGCTATGGGTGAACAAGGGGGCATCTGTGCCTCATATCTAAGTCATGTGGGGAAGGATTTTGTTTGTTTGTTTGTTTGTTTGCAGTAAGCTGCTTCTGAAACACAAGAGTTGGGGGACGGGGAGGGGGTCAGTAGGTGCATACAGGTTTGCTGTTTTCTAAGATCACAGGACCAAGACAGAGTTCAACATCTTCCACTGATATTAATCAAAGAAAAGGTGAGACTGGGCAATGCTATTAGGTGTAATTGAGCAGGATCCTATGGGGCCTTCATGGAAAAGAACCCCACCCCATGTCCTCCAACTGCCTCTTATTTGTAGAAAAACTCTAGCTTCCTAGGCCTTCCCTGAATTTCCAAAGAGTACATTTAATCAGAGAAGTGAGAAAATGCAGAAAGAAAGGAAAACAGTCAATCAAGAAAAATATTAATAATAATTTAGCCTTTAAACAAAGTCAAAGAACTTTAGCTCCTACTCAAGGATTATAGCTAATATTCTGAGCCATGCCCTTTGACATGGCTGTTTTGCAGATACTGAAACCCCCAACCAGGTTGAAAAAGTGAACTGTATACTGCCCACAAGCATGGAGACCCCAGACCCCAAGACCCGCTGGACCTGGAAGGTTTTCTTGACTCCCAATTACCTCACCAGTAACCAGAAGAATGTCCAGGCAGAAGAATGTTCATGAGCTGACCACCCACCCCATAACTCCTCACCCTCACACTGTCCTTAAAAACCTTTCCCTGACAGCCTTCAGGAAGTTTGGGCCTTTTAAGCACTAGCTGCCTGGACTCCTTGCTTGGTTCCTGCAGTAAACACTGCACCTTCCTTCACCGCAACCTGGTGTCCGTAGATTAGCTTCACTATCTGGGGGCAAGTGGACCCAAATTTGGTTTGGTAACACTAGGAAATACAGATTTTAGTATGATGTTAGAATAACAAAAACACTGCCTTCTGAGTGGCTTGGACTGATGTGGATTTCTTAGACATGCCTGTTATTATTGTTGTTGAGTTGCTCAGCTGTGTCCTACTCTTTTGTGACCTCATGGACTGTAGCCTGCCAGACTCCTCTGTCCACGGGATTTCCCAGGCAAGAATACTGGAGTGGATTGCCACTTCCTTCTCCAGGGGATCTTCCTGACCCAGGGATTGAACCTGCATCTCCTGCATTTCTGGCGGATTCTTTACTACTGGGCCACCTGGGAGGTCCTAGACGTGCCTAGTCAAGGTAAAAGGAATCTTAACAATTCCAGCCAGATCTGAATTCAGTACAAAATTTGGGGCTAAATAGGAAACATGAGAATGTGTTTTTCTAGCCCTGACTCCTGTGCCTCTGTCTCCCCTGATGGCCTCTGGGAACCTTTGAGCCTTCCATCATCATTTGCTTTAGATTCTGTTATCTATTGCTTTTTACTTTTCAGACAAAGGTGCACAAAAAAGAAAAAAAAAAAACTAACATTATTTTAAGCTCAGAAGTTAAGCCTTTAGCAGAACTGTACAGAGAATTAGACTCTCCTAAATTCCCAGATTCAAGCATTCTTGTTAAAAGAGGAAAAATTATTTTCTTATATTACTGTATTTCTAAGAGAGGTAAATATAGCCCAGTGCACCTGGAGTTTCTCTTCTGGCTCAGGAGAAGCAACAACAACAACAAAATCTACTTTTTCCTCTTCCTTTTTTTCCCCTTAACCTAGGGAAACACAGAGAGGTAGACAGATACTGGAGATCGCCCCTGGGCTGGGCTCCCATACAGTCACACCTGCATTAGAAAGCCCTTTCCCAAAGCAGTATACGTCATCAAAATAATGCAAATTTAACTGCCTTAGTTCAACACAGGACTTTCAGAGAGTATTTGCCTATCTTGCTTCACCCAAAATAAAATCCATTATCAGTAGAAACAAGAATTAATAGATCAATGAAAGAGAATATGAGAAGGTAAAATTAAAATTAAAACATGGGTTTTAAGGACATTAATGAAATTCACCTAAGTAATTTCCCCATTTATAACAGCTTCACAATTAAACTATTATCATACTGATACAAAAGAAATAATACTTTTGCTGTGGCTCTTCCCCAAATCTGTGCAGAAACCAAGGAAGCTTCATAATCACAAAATTCAGCTTCCTATTAGGCAAGTAACACATAAAAATGAACACAGAAATGACAGAAATAAAACGTCTAAGCTGGAAACTGACTTTATTACTGTGAAATCATATGAATAATTTCTAATTGATTTGTATTGGGCAGGAACCTTATATTCCAGAAGCATGCTCGTCTATTTATCACAATATTCTATATGACATATGGAAACTAATACATTGCTTCATTAATATTTACAGTCTTTCTCTAGTCATGGCTCACAGATATTTAACATTCTAAAACATAAGCATTGATAATTATGTGTTTTACATTTTACTCTAATTTTTAATACTGCCAAGACTATTTAGTATAACTAACTTTTTAACTATGTACTCTTTTCTCTCTTTACCATTAGCATATCAATCAAATTTACATTATTCTGGTTTGCTCATTTTATTAAAAGCGAATTCAGGGCACAATTGACTTTTCATTTGTTTAACAAGTGAAGAAATATTTACCCTGACAGCCATTGCATTGTAGAGATTCATCTTCATAGTGTAATACGCTAACTGTGAATCAAGAAAAAAAAAGATGGCATACATTTTAGTTTTACACAAAGACAGTGCAGCCTATTTTTACATATAAAACATAAGAATCTTTATACATAATACATAATAAGAGTCCTAGGCTTAGAAAAATGAAATCAAACTTTGTATTGAAGAGATAGGCTTCCTAATACATAATGCAGGCTTAACCAGAAAAATCTATGGTAGTCAAACTAGGAGCTAATGGAGATATATGATCATAAAATGCTCTCCGCTGAGTTTGATAATCAATGGTGCTCTACTGAGAATAGAATAACAAAGCAGAAATATTCACAAGTGCTGGTGACACGTAGTATTGTATGATTTATTCACTGGGGTTCTTTTAGCCAAAACTCACAGAAACATAAAAGGAATTCATATTTCAAGACGTCTGGTTTAATGAAAAATTCAAAGAAATGCTGTCTTCAGTCGAAATCGTTCAAGGATATGGATGCAGTGATGGAGCAAAATTGTGCCTTCCAACCATCTGTACAAAATGTTATGTACTTAGCTGCCTCCTGAGTAATCCTTGGGAATTTTCTTTCATTTAATATTCATTTTAACACCATAAAATCATAAATACAATGATATCATGTTATAGCAAATCCCCTGATATAATGAAGACTTCCTAAAGTCTTGGTTTCTTTCTGGTACAGACACATTTATCTATTCATATACAAATCTCTGTGACAGTAAATATTTAGCAACAGAGCTTATTTCAATGAAAATATTACTTTAAGTAAAACTTTCACATCTGTTCTTTCAATTAAAAAGATATAATTAACATAATTCATGACAGTACAATAAACATTGAAATACATATTTTTTTCCACACAAAATACAACTTCATCCATTTTTATTTAATGAAAACTGATCAGACTAATAGAACTTGAGCCTGGATAATAATTGTGAGGTTTCAGCAAAAATCAGACGTAAGTGTCTTAACCTTTCATATAGGGGTTTTCTCCCCTGCAACAAACAGGAATTCATATAAAAGGGTTTCACTGTAATTAGTATTGTTTGAATTGCCTGATCTGATCCAAAGCAAATTGTCTGTGGAGAGCAGCAGGGCTGGATTATTTATCAACAGTCTGAGCAATTAGGAAACAGTTGGCTGCAATATGTTATTTACAAATGAACACAATGATGTTCCTTCATTTTAAATTCTCTTTCTTCCTTATAGCAAGCATGGCATAATTCCTGATGTTTGAGGTGAATTTAAAATATTTACTTAAATATAGCATTTCCACGGGGCAAACATAACCATTAAATATTTTTATACAGAAGAAACACAGTGAAAGCTTTATGTTTGAAAAATGATATTATTTATCTTTTTTCATGTTCCTCTTCAGTTAGCAGCAGGGAGCTTTCAAGCCACAGCCCTGAGTTCAATTCCTAACCTTGCTCTTACCAGCTGGGTAGCTTGAACATGGTACTTGAAGTCTCCCAGTCTTGACTTCTATCCTCATAAAATGATACATCACATACTTCATGGAGTTGTGAAGAATAAAATGAGATAAAGAATTTAAGGTGCAAAGCTGATGGTCATTAGGAAAGGGATTGTCACTCTTATACATTTTGTGGCTCAAAGTATACAATTTAACTATAAGTAAAATTCCAAAGAGGCTTCCCTTGTAGCTCAGTCGGTAAAGAATCTGCCTGCAGTGCAGGAGACCCCGGTTCAATCCCTGGGTTGGGAATATCCCCTGGAGAAAGAAATGGCAACCCATTTCAGTATCCTTGCCTGGAAAAATCTCATGGACAGAGGAGCCTGGTGGGCTGTAGTCCATGGGGTCGCAAAGAGTTGGGCACGACTGAGTGACTAACACGTACTTACTTAAAATTCAAAAAGATATAAGAAGTTAAATTTTATTCTGAATGAAGAAGAGAGAAATACGTTTGAACCTAAACTTTAATTTTATATTTAAAAGGTAGAAAAATACTTTGATTCTAAATTATCATTCTTATATGAAGCCCAGATTGATGTTACATTTATTCTCAATCGTTAGCCCAGATGCTTCTGAAAATACCAGCAAAACTTGGCAGAAAACATTGCATGATTCATTTATATGAGGTACCTGGAATAGTCAAATTCACAGAGACAGACAACACAATAGTGGTTACCAGGCACTGGAGGAAGAACAGATACTGTTTACTGGGTACAGAGTTTCCCTTTGAGATGACGGAAGAGTTTTGAGCTGGGCAGGGGTGGCAGTTGCATAACAATGCGACTGGACTTAATGTCACTGAATGATACAGTTAAAAATAGTCAAAATGATCAATTTTATGCTACATATATTTTGTCACAGTTTAAGAAAAAAACACAAAAAATAATTTTGATTATGACTTGTACATTTTCATAAGCTTGTACATTTCATAAGCATGAGACGCACTGGACACTTTCAAAGTTTTAAAAATTTCACCTTAGTCTCTATATTTCTATTCCGAGCCATGAAGTTTGTTATGCTAATATTTGCCCTTTTGGTTACATGAGTAGTTAAATGATATGTCATACCAAAGCCTATGTTCTTAATATTATTTTTCAGGTTTCTGTCTGTCCTAAAAGTTTTTTCCATTCATTCCATGAACTTGGATAAGCAAAGCATATCCTAACTGCTAAATATTAATAATATATCTAGGAACCACAGACTATAGTAATTCATTAGCAGATATTCTCAAAAGTTTCCTTACTATAAATTAATTTTATATCTTACTGTTAAGGTACCAAGTCTATTTTAAAGAGGAAAACTAAAGATCTGGGGTGAAGCTCAAGCATAAAATATGGTAATTTCAATGTCATGAAAACATTTTAGACATTCCCAAAATATTTGTTGAATAAATGAAGAAAGGGAATGAGAGAGGGAGAGGGAGAAAAAGGAGAGAAAGAGAAACAGAATTAATATGTTGCATTTACAACAGATAGAGTAGAAAGAATTCCTGGGATGAAACACAGCATTTGAACACTGAATTAACCACTTGTTCACTATACAGGCTTTGTTATGTCACCTAGCTCAATTTTTACAAGGCTTCTAAAATTTTTTCTGGAAGTTGTTTTTCTTTAAAAGCAATTTTCTGAGTGCTTAATATCCATGTGGACCTTTCAGATGGGGCTGCTATTTGACGGGAATGGATCTGTGATATTGATGGGAGCATATTTCATATTTGAGTTTCTTTTTCTATCAGGTGAATTACAGAGCGGAGCGAGGGCGAGGATAAATGAGAAACACTCTCTTACAGGTCAAGTGATATTCAAAACTCACCATATCAGGTCCAAATTTTGTTCTCCAATTCTCTCTCACCATTGTCATTTTGTAGTCGCTAAGTCGTATCTGACTCTTTGCAACCCTATGGACCGTAGCCCTCCAGGCTCCTCTGTCCTTGGGATTCTCCAGGCAAGAATACTGGAGTGGGTTGCCATGCCCTCCTCCAGGGGATCTTCCTGACTCAGGGATGGTACCCAGGTCTCCTGCACTCGCGGGCAGATTCTTTACCACTGAGCCACAGGGAAGCCTATCTCTTACCAGGCCACTCCTTTAAACCTCAATCTGATCAAATTATTATATTTTCTTCACTTCCACACTCACACTACTCCCTTTGCCTGAAACGTCTTATCATTCTTTTCTAACTGACCAAATTCTCTCTGTTTTTCTTGCACGCATTTACAGGAGAAACTACCTTTTCTCCCCCACTCCAAGAAGCAGCTGGCATTCTCTCAGCTCCAGTGGATACCTACCTGCAAAGCAGTTCAGACAAGGAGGAAGTACTCCTGAAAAAAACCACAACCACAACAAAAACCCAAAGAACAAATAAACAAACAAAAACTCACTGTTAACTCTTAAACTTATTACATTTGTCGCTCTCCCTCCGTTCTTGGAGTTGTCAATCCTCCTCAGGTACACGCTTCCTTTCCTCCTTGTCGCCTCCCTGCCCTGCTCCAATAAACCAAGCAAAAGATCTTACTCTTTACAACTCCAGCTGTTATCTTGAGACTTTTCAAATCCATGTATCCACAACACACTCAAATACTTGTTCTCACAACTGCCCCGTCTTTCTCAGTCCCAATGCTGTCCACTTACTTTCACAGCCATGTTCCAGACCCTGGGAACTAGACATGGTCTGCCTCGTAAGTCTTAAACTCAGCAAATTCTCCTCCTTAAATCCCTGATGCCTTAATTTCTAATAAAGGTTTTTCCACCTAGTTTAGATAGACCTAGGACAGGTATTTCCTCTTCCTCAGTTTCAAGTTTCTTTTTCACATATTTTTATATACAATGGCTGTATTGATGTTTTGCTACATGAACATACCATAAACTAACCAATCTTTTCTGTTACTGTTAAGGCTTTAGGTTGGAGGCCAAGCAAATCTGAGTTTCAAATGCTCGATCATTTTCAAGAACAGAAAGTAATACATATTTACAATAAATTTAAGTGATATGTGTGTGTGTGTGTGTGTGTGTATGCTCTGCTGTGTCCGACTCTTTTGTGACCCCATGGGCTGTAGCCCACAAGGCTCCTTTGTCCATGGGATTTCCCAGCCAAGAATACTGGAGTGGGTTGCCATTTCCTCCTCCAGGCGATCTTCCCGACTCAGGGATCAAACCCACATCTTCTGCGTCTCCAGCACTGGCAGGCTGGTTCTTTACCACTGATTATCCGAGAAGCCTAAATTTGAATGATGCATCTACATAAACCTGACCAGATCAACTGGCTTTATTTGCTAGGCCAGGCAATACAGAGGAACTATTTGCAGTAAAGTGATGACACTGGAAATTTTAGAAGCCATGCACATATGGATAACAGATCTGGGGAGCCTGTGCCTTTGTTATTTTCCACATCAGCGCCATCCTCATTTTATAATTTTGAGTATGATCATTAAAATGATTTATTATCAAATAATCATGAGTATTTTGTGCATATGCTTTTCCTTGTTCACTGACCACTGATAGCAATATGGTCATTATCAACAGCTGATTATTAAAATAACCTTTCTTCTTCCACCACACACACAAAATTAAAAGCCAATTATATTGCTTCTCAAAGTTAATATATCTTTAAAAGCAAGTAAACTAAACTTATATTCATATAATTATAATGAAAATGTTAGTAAAGTTTTAAATTAATATTAGGAAGTCAGAGTCTTAAGTTATCCAGTCTTTGATATTTAAAATGCCAGATCCTGAGGGGGAAAAATAGATTATGTTTCAGTTTTCTGCTCTAACATTAAGAGAGATAAATGTTGCCTTAATGTACAACTGACTGGAAAGCCCTACAAACAGATTTGTAAAATGAGTTAGGCTATATATGGTACATTCATTCATCTAATGAAAAGAAATAAAAATATCTGTACAAGCAACCATGTCAATCTCACCAGTTTTAAAAATAATGACCAAAATTTAATGCATTTTTACTATTAAAAAACAAACCTGCTGGTATTTATCATGACATCACATTATGAGAGTTGATAGTAGATGATATCCTTTGTTCCATTTAAAGCTAACAGAATTTTTCTATTTTTACTTTTCTAAATATTAATCAAATACAAAAACTTTGTAAGAAGAACAGTAAAATGATAAGTATATACGTATTGGGAGCCTTTTTGGCAATAACATTATTTGAAGGATAATCTATTTTTTAATGAGAGTTATTTTTATAAATTAAATGGTTCTATCATAGGCTAGTAATATTACTTTAACAAAAAGTTTTAATCAAGTTCTGTTAATATGGTGGCCATATATGTTATTTACTGAATGAGCTCAATTTAAAAACATAACATTGAGCTGTTTAGATCTATAGTTTTATATATATATACACATATATTTATCTCATGATAATGTATATAGAATTAATCATCTATATTAGGGTAGCTGCTTTCAGAGTGTATACTTGATATTAAACACAATATAAACTATGTCATGGTAAAACATGGGCTTCCCAGGTGGCACTAGTAGTAAAGAACCCACCTGCCAATGCAGGAGACATAAGAGACACAGGCTTGATCCCTGGGTCAGGAAGATCCCCTGGAGGAGGACACAGCAACCTACTCCATTATTCTTGCCCAAGAATCCCATGGACAGAGGAGCCTGGAGGGCTACGGTCTACGGAGGCGCAAACAGTTGGACACAACCGAAGCAACTTAGCATGAATGGTAAAAGGAAATTGAAAAGGATAACAAGATGTATACAGTTGTCCTGTATAGGTTATATTGGCGAATTCACTCCGATAACACTCAAAGTGCTAGTTTTCCAAAGGAGACAGATGATATATTTCAACATTATTCTGGTATATCATCTACAGAAATGATTGTATTCATCTCACCATTTATGAAACAAAACAAGGAGTGCTAAGGACAGGCTACTTAGAACATTATACAGTTGAAAACAAGAAGGGGACCGAAACAGTAGGACCAGTCGAGTACCCAATGGGAAGAGCAGGCTGCAGTGAAACACAGCAGGAATCCAGCAGGCCTGAGCACACACACCGGGTGACCGAAATCCACTGTTAATGGAAAAGAAGAGTCAGAGCACATCCTTATTAACAGGGAAGATTTTCAAGGTTATGAATCAATAGTCCTCAGTTCTTCAGATGGACAAATTTGGGTTATGTTGCCAGATACAGCATTATAAAAGTCAGCAGGAAGACATGAAATGGAGGTTGAAAATTAAACAAAAATAGCTGTCATCCAGGAAGGAAAAAGGAATCAAATCAGAAAGGAAAATTGGAATGGTTCTGTTATCTCTGGTCAGTGAGGGAATGATAGTGGAGAATGCATAACACTTCAGGACTGGATAAGTCAGCTGGTGTTGCTTTGAAAATTATTTAAAAGCTGGATGGAAATATTTTGGTATAGTAGAATTTTAAGGGAGAATTTTAAGGTTCTGTCTAAAAATACAGAACCCATCTAAAATAGAGATCCTAGGATTTCTGACTTTCCACAATTTACTTTCCATTTGACCTTTGCCACATGTGAGACTGTTGATAACTCCAAGATTTCTAACAGTTTTCTCCTTTGGTTCCTGTGATATTGTGTCTCTGCTTTTCTGTTTATTATCTACCTATAATTCCCTTCCTCTACCTAAATCCTACTAATGCATTCCATAAGCCTCAATTCTTGGCCTTCTGCTCTACTGTTCAGATACTTTTCCATCAGGCAGAAAATCCTGCCATCTTATGCTGATGGCTCTAAAACCTTTATCTCTAGTTCTGCTTCTTCAGCTAAAAGTTCTCTTTAATAAGCATTTGTTCAGTGCTAATTATAATGTGCCAGCGACTCTGCTGAGAGATAGCAAAGTCGCCTTACAAGATACCACCACATGGAGGTGTCCTAACATCATCACAGACTCAAAATCTCAGAATTTCATTTTGTAAAAGCTTCACTGAACGTCCAACTCAGAATGTTTTCTTATCAACATCCATGCTTTTGTTGTCATTACAACCATTAATCAGCTTTGCTGAGAAAAAAAAAAAAAAGAATGCAGCTATCTCAGTAGCTTATAAAACAAAATGCTTATTTCTCACTCCCATTACCTGTGGGCTAAGCTTCCCTGTGGCTATGGTCCACAACATATGGCTTAGCCCAAAACCAATGCGATGGGGAGGAATCATTCCTTTACAAGGAAGCGGGTAGGGAAGAATTTTTGGCACATATGAATACTACCCACCTGCTGTGTTGGCCATAGTGAGGTCTCCAACTTATGGCCCTATGAGTAATTAATTCATCCAGTTAGCAAAAGATTCTGCAGACTTTCTATGTAGCATTTACTGTGATCGTTTGAGATATAATAACTAGAACAGTCATTGCCTCTCAGGAGGTCACAGTCAAATGAGAGATGTCAGTAAACAAACGGATCACAGTGACAGAAATACAGGAGCAAAGCATGAGGAAGGCACACCTCCTACCATTCCACGCTCAACCTCAGGAGATCAGGGAAGGGCAATCTTTAAGTAAAGTCTTGAGGCATGAGTAGGCATTCAGACCAATGGGAAGCAGGTCACAGTGAAGAAGGACATCCAGGCAAAGTAAATAGCATTTGCAAGAAGCCTGCAGGACACAGCATATCTTAGCAACGGCAAATGGTTTATTTACAATGTTGTCTTAGTTTTCGGTGTGCGGCAGGGTGCATCAGGTATGCATACCCATATATCCACTCTTTGTTTAGATTGTTTTTCCCCTAAACAGGTCATTAGAGAGTATTGAGTAGAGTTCTCTGTGCTACACAGTAGGTTCTTATTAGTTATCTCTTTTGTATATAGTAGCGAATAGAGTATATTTATACAGGTGTAGCAAGAAGTAAGGGTAGATAAGAAGGGATCATGAGACAATGAAAATCCACCATGTCATGTCAAAGAGTGTGAATTTTACACTGTGTGCTATGGTGAGGATTGTAGGCATGGGAGTAAAATTACACTTGATTCCTAGTTTAGGTCAGAATCAAGAGACTTTTCTGAGGGACGATGCCAAGTAGTTGATGACTGAAAGGAGATAGAAGATGGGGAAAAGAGTGTGACGAGGAGTCGAGAATGAGTTTGGATTTCTGGCTGAATGGTTGTGCCATTTACTTGAATAAAGGTCTACAGAAGGAGGAACAGTTTTGGAGTGCCTCGGGGACCTTTAGAAAAAGATTTTTAGAAGGTAGGTAGCATATGGATATACAGGGATCAGAAACTGGGGACCTTAGTCCCATCTTTTAAACTCCTTGAGTCTCCATGTCTTCATCTATAAGAAGATTGAACACCTGCATTTTCTACTTGACAGACTATTACTGAAAATATGAAGCAATGAGTGTAAAACATGTTTTTAAACAAGAAAGGCCCTTAAAAGTGTAGGAAATTATTTGATAAAAGTCACATTCAGCTCCTTACCAATGTTCTGCTAGTCCTCAACCTCTCTCCAGCCACCTGTATCAACATCCTCACCACTTCCTGTTACACCACGCACATTCCCAGTTTCAAACCTTCATTCACGTGGTTCCTAATTGAAATATCCTTGCCTCTCCCCAACCTATAGTTTCCTGATCCCCAGAGGTTCAGCATAAATCTCACCACTTTGACCTTCAGAGATCACATTAACTTCCCACCTGAGTACTTATTATCTGCCTGTGTGTGTTTGGTGGGGGAGTACCTTTTAAATTGACTTGCCTTTTTAATTAATTTTCTGTATTTAATAGATAATATATTCACATTGTTTAAAATTCAAAACCTACCAAAGGGTTTACAGTAAAAAGTCTATTCTTATGCTTAGTCCTCTAGTACTCGGTTCTCTTCTCCTCCAGGCAATTAATATCATTTTCCTGTGATCCTTCCTCAGAAAAGCAAATTAAAATCAGTGGCTTTCAGATCCTGCCCTGCTGGCTCAGATGACAACAGAGGCCACCAGGTAAGAGACCAACCAGTTCTGTTTTCAGTTTCCAAAACAGCTGTACTGATTGCACCTGTTTTTAGCACACGGGGATTAAAAAGTTTGCTAAATTTTAGGTAAGGGGGAGTTCTATTACAAAAGTTTTAAAATCACTAATTATACCATTCATTTTACAACCTAATATATACTATATGGCATTATTATTATTATTGTATGCAGCTGTCAGGCAAAAAAATTATGCAGAATAAATTTGGAAATGATGGTTTAAAGATAGCTGCTATAGGACTATATGTGTGACAATGTATACTAATGTGCGTGACAGGATAATTAACATAGATTCAAACACTATCCTTAATTCACGCTCCACTCCCCACTCACGAGAGTAGCAGTTCCTTTTACGCATTTTTGCTTCAGTCAGTTTATATGTGAATGTCCATCCCCAGCTTTGCTCCCCTAAAACCTGAGCTCTGAGAAATCATACTGAGGGGATGGGGGATACTAACGGGAGAAACATGGGCAGAAAAAGAGAAATAATGAAGAAAATATTCCACATGCTTGGGAAAGAGTGGGGCATTAACTTTTTGTAACAATACAACATTTGGCATTCCTTTTGCTCCTGAAAAAGTGAAAGAAATTGTTAGTCGTTCGGTCATGTCTGACTCTGCGACCCCATGGACTGTAGCCAGACAGGCTCCTCTGTCCATGGGATTATCCCGGCAAGAACCCTGGAGTGGGGTGCCTGCCATTCCCTTCTCCAGGAGATCTTCCTGATCCAGGGATCAAACCTGGGTCTTCAGCACGGCAGGCAGATTCTTTACCATCTGAGCAACCAGGGAAGTCTGGGATGTGGCTAAAACTCTAGGGATAAATTTGGTGGCATCTGGGGAGAAAATGGGATTCTGAACACCAGGGAAGATACCAGCTCTGGCAAAAATTCCCTTTCCCTTTATGTGGCGGAACTGTCATGGAGTCCTTGAAGGATGAATCCTGGGACTGAACACACGAGCTTGGACAATAGGTATCTTATGAATGAAGATTGGATAAAGGTGAGGATTTCTGCTCTGATGGCACTACTTAAGTCTCACAGGACCTCTGTATAAACCTGAGAAGGGAAATCGCCAATAATGATTGAGACTGAACTGCCTACCTCTCCATGTAAGGGTTTCGGAAACAAATCAAATTGGGTTTGAACTTTTCTCCACTTATCTCTAACAATGTATCCTTGGGGAAGTAGCCATCTCTGGGCCTAAAACTATAACATGGTGATAATATTCACAGGACTGGCATAGACTTTAGTTGGTATTATTGTTGTTGTTTAATTGCTAAGTCATGTTTAACTCTTGGGACCCCATGGACTGCAGCATGCCAGGCGCCTCTTCTATGGGATTTTCTAGGCAAGAATACTGGAGTGGCTTGCCATTTCCTTTCCCGGGGATCTTTCTGACCCAGGGATTGAACCCATGTCTCCTGCTTGGCAGGAAGATTCTTTACCACTGAGCCACCTGAGGAGCTTAGTTGGTATACACGTTGAGTATATAAAATGCTTAGTACAATATTTCACTCTCACTAGTCAGCCAGTAAATGGCAGCTATTTTAATCTCATTTAGTAATTATATGCCAAGATCGGATTATGTTATTTACTGAGATCTTTATGTTCTTTATGCCATGCACACAATGGCAAAAACAGGTAAATAAGTAAAACAGATGTGTTCAAAAACACCGTACAGATTAACAGATTTAAAAACCATCAAGAACCAATTTAACTGAGGAAAATCTCCATTTCTTTTCAAGAACCCAAAGATAATTAGATCCAAATCTGGAGAATAACTTGGTGATCATGCTGAGTGACATTCTCTGTGATCCAGTCAAGACCCTAAAGTAATAAAACAAATTTTTTTGGGTGGCTCATTACTTGAACTTTTAAAGATTTAAATTTTTTTTAGCAACTCCAATATCATTAGAACAAATATAGATTCCAAAGTTGAATATTTTGACAACAGTCACTTAAATGTATACATGTTCATATGCTTGATTAAAAGGAGATGTCAATCATTCATAACCATCTGGATGGTGACTTGTGAGTAGAAATAGCAGCATGAAAGTTAAGTTGGTAATGTTCATTGAATGCCATATGCATAAGTATACTCTACAGTCTTGTCTACACAAAGACATAGATCTCATGATGAATAATAATAAATAATGAGGTTAAAGATGTTCATTATTCCATAGAAAACAACTTAATTTTTGATCATTCTGTTTAAGTAATCTGACTCTATTAAAAATTGACTTGCAGGAGCTCCGACTCACCAAATCTGGGAAAATTTGAGCAGAAAACCAATTAGTGATAATTTATTATAATCCATTAAACAAAATAGGAACTCATGGGTTAAAACTGTTATAAACGAATGAATGAATAAAGAGGAAAAAGGCTCTTTCTTGTACGAAAATGCTAACAAGAAAATGTAGAAGAAATGACAAGGTTAAGAAAATCACTATTTGACAAACATAATTCTTCCTCTAGTAAGAATCATAATGACATGGTAAATCTAGAATAAAAAATTTTGGTGACGAAGAAGATATATACCCAGTCTTAAAACACTGCCTCATAAGACAAAAATAGCAAGTCTAAAAGTGTGAGATACCACCTTAAATTATCAAATTTAGCATCAACTGCCATGAGACAAACTGACATCATATGGTTCCTAATGTGATGTACTGACATGTATTGTAATATAAAATGTATAATCTCACTATAACAATGAAGAAACATAAACCAAAACAGGAATAATATAAAAAATAATTATTTTATACTCTTCAAGAATAAAGGTCATGAAAAGCATAGATAGATCAAACACATCAAAGGTAACTATGGAGAAACAACAACTAAATACAATGGGAAACACTGGTTTATACCCTGGAAAAGATGTGTTTGCTATAAGTTAAATCATTGGGACAATCAGTGAAATATGAATAGAATCCAAAGAACAGACAATTGACTTGTATAGACGTCAGTTTTCTGATTCTGATCATTTTAATATGGTTATGTAGAAAATATCCACTGACGAATTGAGAGGTATGGGGCACTTTCTATAACTTTGTCTAAATGATTCAGAATAGCAGTGGAAAAAACTCCAAAAATACATATAGAGAGGTAAAAGAAAATTATACAGTGCATTTGTTCACTTGAATATAAGAATACAGGAGAATTAAGAATAATTCTTAGGACATAATAGGAGAAATTAAGGATATAGGAGAAATTAAGAATAGAGGAAAATTCCTTGTCCTAGTAGCCTTAAAATGATGTAAGAGATTAGTGTTCTAGACAAGAAAACCCATGCTAACAATTCATTAAATTAATGAAATATCCTTTGTTTGTTGCAGACACGTAAGTGAGCTATTCAGCCAGGTAAATTAAAAGAATAAAATTTCCCTTGGTATTAGTGGATTCTTAAAATCTGAAGTGACATATATTAATTAACTGGGAACATATAGTATTAAACAGGAACTTAACAGAATCATGATATTTAGAGAATCTGTCACTAAAATAGGTTCCCCAGTAGGGACATCAGATCTACTCTATAAAAACATCACAGTGATTTTAAACCTAGTTGTGAGAGAGATCCAATACTTGTAAAAATTTGTGCCAGCACCTTAAAAAAAAATACTTTATTTCATTAAATCTAAAGTATTAGGCTCTTCTCTAAACAGTTCCTTTATTTTATTAACATGTTTTACAATTTTCTCACCAAAGGTGAATACATTATTTTTTTAACTTTTAATTGGAGGATAATTGCTTTACAAGATTTTGTTAGTTTCTGCCATACATCAACATGAATCAGCCATAGGTATACATATGCCTGGCGTGCTGCAGTTCATGGGGTCACAAAGAGATGGACATGACTCAGTGACTGAACAATAACAATACATATAGTCCCTTGCTCTTATTATTTAGTTGTCTACTTATTTTTTCTTTTTGCCCTCTATATCTTTTAACTTCATTTAAATGCCTCTAATAATAAATTAAGAACAAATTTAAACTATTATAGTAGAAAGCATAACAAATCAGAAAATTAGTGAAGTAGGAGAATGATTAGAAACCTCCTCATTTTATATTAAAAAAAATATTTTTCCTAATTTCTAAAATCTCTTAACTGAAGTATAAGTTGGCATGTTATCTCATACTTCTGCAAGTCTATTGGTGGATATAGATGACTGCGTTACGCTACATTTATTAAGGTAAATCTTCAAAATCTCCCAAGAGTCAATCAAAGGGAATGATAAGTAGCACAGAGAGCAACTGCCTTACATTTTTCCTTTGTAGAATTAATTTGGGGCACTTTAACCAATGTTTACTAACTGTTTGGTGAGCCAGAGATTAGTCTAAATGTTGGTGGACTAAAAATGAACAAGCTACAATGCTTACTCTGAAAAATCTCACCATCTAGAAAATGGAAAGAATCTTCAACAAATAAGTACATACAAATACATATGCTGTAAAGAGTACTTTAACAAAAATAAAATATCTGATATAGTTTGGATACAAAGAAGTTAGCTATCAATTTTTCATGGAAAAATCAGGAACGTTTTCTCAGAAGTCTCATTCTAAAAATTAAGCTGAATTTTGTTCTCATATACATATTATTAATAACTCTAAAACTACTATAAATGTGACTGATGTGAATAAGTTTCAATAAATTATATAATCCAAATGCTAACATATATAAATTTCATAATATTTACCTTCACAATTACTTGATATTGTTGTCTGCCTAAGTAACCTCTCCATCGTTTCTGAATAATTGTTGCTACTCTGTGTAAATACCTAGGTAGAAAATATGCTTATTAGTATGCTTTCATTGAAACAATGATATATTTTCAATTTCTGCCTAGAACATTCCTTTCCACATATTCAAGAAATCAAATTCAAAGCCAAGTTTATGCGTACTTTTAAAGACAGTATGGCGGAGAAGGCAATGGCAACCCACTCCAGTATTCTTGCCTGGAGAATCCCAGGGTCAGGGGAGCCTGGTGGGCTGCTGTCTATGGGGTCGCAAAGAGTCAGACACGACTGAGCGACTTAGCAGCAGCAGCAGCAAAGACAGTATGGATGTTCCCAAAAAAACTAAAAATATAACTACCATATGATCCAGCAATCCATTCCCGGGTATATATCTGAAGAAAACAATAACACTAATTTAAAAAGATACATGCACCCTAATATTCATAGCAGTATTATTTACAATTACCAAGATATGGAAGAAACCTATGTATTCATCAAAAGATGAATGGATAGCGAAGATACTATATATTATTACATACAAACACGCACACACTAGAATATTGCTCAGCTATAAAAAAGAATGAAATTTTGCCATTTTCAACAACATGGATGGAACTGGAGAGTATTATGCTTAGGGAAATTAGTAAGACAGAGAAAGCCAAATACTATATATTATCACTTATACGTAGAATCTAAAAAATAAAACAAGCTAGTGAAAATTAAAAACAAAAGCAAAAAAAGAATTTCAGACATAGAGAATGAACTAATCAGTGGGGAGAGGGAAGAGGGGGAAATAGACAGGGGTAGGGAATTAAGAGGTAATACTATGTACAAAATAAATAAGCTACAGAGATATACTACAGCTCAGAGAATATACCCAATGTTTTATGACTACGTGCTATGCTTAGTTGCTCAGTTGTGTATGACTCTTTGCGAACCCATGGACTGAAGCCCGCCAGGCTCCTTTGTCCACCGGGATTCTCCAAGCAAGAATACTGGAATGGGATGCCGTGCCCTCCTCCAGGGGATCTTCCCAACCCAGGGATCGAATGCAACTTTCCCGCATTACAGGTGGATTCTTTACCTTCTGAGCCACCAGGATGGAATATAATCTATAAAAATTTTGCATCACTATGAAACTAATTGAGTAAATTACTTAAAAAAATAAATCAAAAGTAAATTAAGAATAATAATACAATGAAAGACTATAGAACCGGTCACAGTGACATGTTGACAAATAAGCCAGGCAATATTGATGTGAATCACTATGAGTACTTTGAAATAATTCTTGAAGTCAAAAACACTTTCCTTTTTCATACTCATGTTACTTAGTCTATCTCCAGTAACGTCATTTTAGTCTGTTGAATTAAAAACTACTCTGCTGCCATGTTCCTATTTGGCAGAGTGGCCAAAAGAGAAACCTCATTTCCTGCTTTTATTTCCATGTCTGGCTCCTACTAGTTAATATAAGAAAGACTACAGTATAACCCCTAGCTCACCAGCTGACTTATAATGGGCTAGTCATATTCTTTCTCCACCTCATCGAGGGCAGTATTTTTCAGAATTGATGAGAAACTGAAGGAAATTTGAGCACTGAAGAAAAAGTGGAAACAGTTAAGATAGGGATCAGCTTTGGTCTCTGTCCTCAGAATGGTATCATTTTGGTACCATTTGTCTTTATTTACCAACATGTTGGAGAGGATTGGAATAGTTTCTGTTTTGCTTCGTTTTGCTCTGTTTTTCTTTCTTACCAGTCAATAAATTCATTGCTATAAAAATAGGTTCGGCCATTTGTCACATCCTATGGAAGCTGCAGAAAATAATCTGATCAAGTATACTTATAACACTGAGAATTTTCCAGAGATATGGTCAATATCATTTAGTATTTTGATACATACGAAACAAGGAGCAAAAAGAGCTATGTCTTTAAAGGACATCATATAAGTTATTAACTTCATTACAAGTAAAAAAAAAATTTGCAATGAGAACTACATGAATAAATTACATTTTCTAAGGAGTATATTTTTATGGTATATCTGAGGTTTCCATGGCAAAATCAATATACCTGATATATGCTCGAACTTGACATCCTCGAAACCAGCTCTGGATTTTAATTGCTGCATCATTCTCCTTTTTTCGAAATATATCCACAACACTAAAAACAAATTTTTTTAAAGCATTTCATTAGTAACTAATATAATTATAAAGCAAATCAACCTGTTAAACTTAATTTTTAATTTCTTCAAAAAGGATAATTATAATTCAAATATTATTTTAAATGAAATTAAAATGCTAAATTGGAGAAGGAAATGGCAACCCACTCCAGTATTCTTGCCTGGAGAATCCCATGGACAGTGAAGCTTAGCGGCCTACAGTCCATGGAGTCGCAAAAAGTTGGACACGACTAAAGCTACTTAGTACAAAATGCTACATAAAGAAAATATTTCAGAAACAATGAGCTATGTTTAAAAAATTAGTCTTTCTCTGAGAGACCATGTGTTTTCAATAGCTTTACTTTTTTTATTTTTATAATCATCTATTTGCAACTAATTAATTTGCCAGTGGTATTTATAAGGAAATTTAGAAAGCAATGTGCTATTTTGTCATTATTTTTAAACATAATTATTTGAATTTATTTTTTTAAATGCCACTACACATATCACACAAGATTAAAATCCTCACATATTTCACTCACTGCATCAGTTAAATGAATTGCCTCTAAGTAAAATGAATTCATCATTTTGCCTGTTCTGGATAGAGTTCTGAGAAGGTCTACTTCAATTAGGGAGCCAGGGAGCAGGGTCATAGGCCTCATAAAGAGACAAGAAATTCAGTCTTTAGATTTTACTGACTTACAAGGAAGAAAAAGTTTTACTCAAGACAGATCTCCATCTTAATTTTTTCAGTCATTACAATTCTCTCCCCATCCCCATACAAGGAAGAAAAAGTTTTACTCAAGACAGATCTCCATCTTAATTTTTTCAGTCATTACAATTCTCTCCCCATCCCCATTTGATAAGGTCCTATTGCTTATGGAAATTACTATGAAACACAGAGTAATTTCTCTCCTGTAACATTGGCTGGCAAAAAATTAGCACTCTGTCTACTGAATAAATAAAGAATTGTTAGTCACTTACTTTTCACTTTTAAAAAAATTCTCTCAAAAATTCTCTCAAGAATTCTCTCAAGATTATTTTTTCATTTTCATTGCTAGATTAAATATATAGATTTCATTGAAAATGAAAGCGTTAATTGCTCAGTCGTGTATGACTCTTTGCGACCCCATGGACTGTAGCTCACAAGGCTCCTCTGTCCATGGGATTCTACAGGCAAGAACAATGGAGTGGGTAGCCATTCCCTTCTCCAGGGGATCTTCCCGACCCAGGGATCCAACTTGGGTCTTCTGCATTGCAGTCGGATTCTTTACCATCTGAGCCACCAGAGAAGCCCAATAAATTCAGACAATTAGAACAAAAACAGAATGGAAAAAAAGAATACTTCAAACAATACTATGAAGTTGACTGAGAAAAAAAAATGGCAATTAAACCATCAGGGACAAAGAGTTAAAGAAACAAGCAGAAGGATTATCTGTCTACTAGATAACAAGGAAATAGTTATCTAGAAAGCCTAATTGAAAAGAATTTACAAAAGCAGAGAAAGGAACAAAAATTATGCATCAAGTCAGTGACCCAGATGTTGAAAATAGTAGTGAAAAATTATACACATCAGTGTAAGGGTTACTAGAAGTAAAGCATAAACTGTAAAACCCACACAAGAGAATAGTCACTCTACCAGATGAAGAAAGGCACCAAGATAAGACTACTGTTGCTGTTGCTGCTGCTGTTGTTGTTTAGTCACTAAGTCGTGTCCAACTCTTTGTGACCCTCATGGACTGTAACCCTCCAGGCTCCTTGGTCCAGGGGATTTCCCAGGCAAGAATACTGGAGTGGGTTGACATTTTCTTCTCCAGGGGATCTTCCCAACCCAAGGTTAGAACCTCCATCTCCTTGCAATAAGATTTACTGGACATAATTGTGTGGTGACACGCTAGACAATTAGGAGTAAAAGAAAAGAAAGTTTGACTCCAGAGACATAATGGATATAATTCCCTTTTTTTTTTGGCCACACAGTAAGTGGGATCCTAGTTCCCCAATCAGCAATCAAACCTGTGCCCTCTGCATTAGAAGCATGGAGTCTTAACCACTGAACCAACAGGGAAGTCCCAAAGAATGTCACTCCTAACACTCAGCTTTTGTCTTCCCAGAGCTGCTTCCTCTAGGGGACTGCATGCCACCTGCCACATTGAATCTCTATGAAGAATGCCGCTTGCAAACTCCCTGACTATATTTTTCAGGGTATGGACATCCACCCCATTTTAGGATGATGGAGCTGCTGAGGACTCAACAGGAGCCTGCATGCTCTTAGAAACTTAAAGCCTGGGGTGATTATGGGTAAAAGACAGCCAGATGTCTGAACAACTCTGTTAAAAGAAATAAAGAGAATAATAATATCCTGTGCATGCTAAGTTGCTTCAGTTGTGTCCGACTCTTTGCGACCCTATGATCTACAGCTCTCCAGGCTCCTCTGTCCATGAGATTCTCCAGGCAAGAATACTGGAACAGGATGCCATGTCCTCCTCCAAAGGATCTTCCAGACCCAGGGATCGAACCTGCATCTTTTGTGTCTCCTACAATGGCAGGCGGGTTCTTTACCATTAGTGCCACCTGGGAAGTCCAATAATGTCTTAAATAAATTAATACTTCATGTGCCAGCACTATTCCAACGATTTTACATACCACTGAGTTAACTCATACATAATTCCTTTCAACACCTCAATGGAGTAAATAAGCATGCCTATTTGACAGAGGAAGATACTGAGGCACAGGTAAGTGTAGTGATATGCCCAAGGTCACATATTGGTTGGTGTCAGAGTCAAGTGTTGATTCTAGGTAATCTGGCTCTTGAGGCTGCATTCCTAACCATCACTGTCCCTAAAGGGGAAGAGGAATGATAAGAACAGGAGAAGGGAGGGAAGTAAAAAGGAATAAAAAGCAAGAAAGAAAAGGCAAGAGGCAAAAAATGCATGTAAGCCTTTTCCAAATATAATATTGAAATTTCGTGGTATAAAATAGCACCAATCTCCTTAAAATTATAAAATAAACTAAAAGATGAAGATGTGGAAAAACACCAAAAAAACCCAAAAATTTCTCACTATACTAACTACCATGAGAATGCAGTACAATAGCTTGCTCCTTGGAAGAAAAGTTATGACAAATCTAGACAGCATACTAAAAAGCAGAGACATTACTTTGCTGACAAAGGTCCATATAGTCAGAGCTATGGTTTTTTCAGTAGTCCTGTACAGATGTGAGGGTTGGACCATAAAGAAGACTGGGCGCTAAAGAACTGATGCTTTCAAACCGTGGTGCTGGAGAAGACTCTTGAGAGTCCCTTGGACTGCAAGGAGATCAAACCAGTCAAACCTAAAGGAAATCAACCCTCAATATTCATTGGAAGAACTAATGCTAAAGCTCCAATACTTTGGCCACCTGATGAGAAGAGCTGACTCATTGGAAAAGACTGATGCTGGGAAAGAATGATGGCAAGAGAAGGGGATGACAGAGGATAAGATGGTTGAATGGCATTATTGACTCAACGGGCATGAGTTTGAGCAAACTTCAAGGACAGTGAAGGACAGGGAAGCCTGGCATGCTGCAGTCCATGGGGTGCAAGTCCAAAGTGTCGGACATGACTGAGTAACTGAACAACAAGGCACTCATGTACGTGGCCAAAAAGAAACAATTTGGTCTTTGAACACATACAGAAAACTTTCACCTACACAAGTTCAAAGTCACAAAACTTCAGAAATGTTTGTTAGAGCTGCACACATATACACATGGTAGTAAAATTATAATGGAATGATGAAAATACAAATCTCAGGACAGACATGGAGCAATTTCTAAGACCTGTCGTGTCTTCATACACTGGGAATTCCATAACAGGAAAACTAAAGACCTTGTGCTATTGTTACTACATCTGAAAGAAAGAAAAAAAAAAAGAAGCAGAAACTTTGAAAAAGATCAACACAATTGAAGAACAGCAAAAGACAGCCAATTTACAGAAAAGAAAATACAAGCAATTTTCACTTTAGAAGCCCTTGACCTGGGTTCTAGGTATATTTTCACTTTGACACCTATATATAACAAACCCATCTTGTAAATGCCAATGTACATTTCAGGAAAAATTATATTGAAACAAACACTTCCTTAGATCTAGTTTCAGAAAACATTCCTTTAGTCAAAAAGCTGAAGGGAGGCATTGATGAATGGTTTCCAATGTTAAATTTTACTGTGAAATGTCATCACTTTTCCAAAAAATGTAAGCACATTATATTTTGTTCTGAACAGTGAAGTGGTTAATGTTACTTCCACAAAATATGTTAATTTTCTGCTCCTTTAAGGCAATGTGAAAGAGGAAGTATTACCTTTATCTACAAAGCTATTTATAGAATTGTACAACATACATAGAAAAACACGTAAAAGATTGAAGTAACCAACAAATGGCATCAAAGTGTCTTTAATAAAGTGCATTTAGAAAACTGTTTTTTTAAAAGGCACAAGAAGATACTTAAGATGACTCAGGAAATTAGTTTTTATGATTTATCATTGTACTATTAAAATTACAGAAACAACCAAAATAAGCAATAGATATAGTATAGTCAGTCAGTTAGTTCAGTTCAGTCGCTCAGTCGTGTCTGACTCTTTGTGACCCCATGACTTGGAGCACGCCAGGCCTCCCTGTCCATCACCAGCTCCCGGAGTTCACTCAAACTCACGTCCATCGAGTTGGTGATGGCATCCAGCCATCTCATTCTCTGTCGTCCCCATCTCCTCCTGCCGCTAATCCCTCCCAGCATCAGAGTCTTTTCCAATGAGTCAATTCTTTGCATCAGGTGGCCAAAGTATTGGAGTTTCAGCTTTAGCATCGGTCCTTCCAAAGAACACCCAGGGCTGATCTCCTTTAGAATGGACTGGTTGGATCTCCTTGCAGTCCAAGGGACTCTCAAGAGTCTTCTCCAACACCACAGTTCAAAAGCATCAATTCTTCAGTGCTCAGCTTTCTTCATAGTCCAACTCTCACATCTATACATGACTACTGGAAAAACCACAGCCTTGACTAGATGGACCTTTGTTGGCAAAGTAATATCTCTGCTTTTCAATATGCTATCTAGGTTGGTCATAACTTTCCTTCCAAGGAGTAAGCATCTTTTAATTTCATGGCTGCACATCTGCAGTGATTTTGGAGCCCCAAAACATAAAGTCTGACACTGTTTCCCCAGCTATTTCCCATGAAGTGATGGGATCAGATGCCATGATCTTCATTTTCTGAATGTTGAGTTTTAAAGTCAACTTTTTCACTCTCCTCTTTCACTTTCATCAAGAGGCTTTTTAGTTCCTCTTCACTTTCTGCCATAAGGGTGGTGTCATCTGCATATCTGGGGTTATTGATATTTCTCCCAGCAATCTTGATTCCAGCTTGTCCTTCTTCCAGCCCAGCGTTTCTCATGATGTACTCTGCATATAAATTAAATAAGCAGGGTGACAATATACAGCGTTGACATACTCCTTTTCCTATTTGGAACCAGTCTGTTGTTCCATGTCCAGTTCTAACAGTTGCTTCCTGACCTGCATATAGGTTTCTCAAGAGGCAGGTCAGGTGGTCTGGTATTCCCATCTCTTTCAGAGTTTTCCACAGTTTATTGTGATGCACACAGTCAAAGGCTTTGACATAGTCAATAAAGCAGTAATAGATGTTTTTCTGGAACTCTCTTGCTTTTTCCATGATCCAGCAGATGTTGGCAATTTTATCTCTGATTCCTCTGCCTTTTCTAAAACCAGCTCGAACATCAGGAAGTTCACAGTTCATGTATTGCTGAAGCCTGGCTTGGAGAATTTTGAGCATTACTTTACTAGTGTGTGAGATAAGTGCAATTGTGCGGTAGTTTGAGCATTCTTTGGCATTGCCTTTCTTTGGGATTGGGATGAAAACTGACCTTTTCCAGTCCTGTGGCCACTGCTGAGTTTTCCAAATTTGCTGGCATATTGAGTGCAGCACTTTCACGGCATCATCTTTCAGGATTTGAAATAGCTCAACTGGAATTCCATCACCTCCACTACCTTTGTTCATAATGATGCTTTCTAAGGCCCACTTGACTTCACATTCCAGGATGTCTCGCTCTAGGTGAGTGATTACACCAAGTGATTATCTTGGTCGTGATACATCCATAAAATGGAACACTATTTTGTCCTTGAGCTTTCCAAGTGGCTCAGTGGTAAAGAATCTACCTGCCAATGTAGGAGATGCAAGAGATATGGGTTTGATCCCTGGATCAAGAAGATCCCCTGGAGTAAGAAATGGCAACCCACTGCAGTATTTTTGCTTGGAAAATTCCATAGAGAGGGGAGCCCGGCAGACTATAGTCCATGGGGTTGCAAAGAGTTGGAAGTGACTGAGCACACACACATTTTGTCCTGATAAAAATTAAGTGGCTCAGTATGTCTTCACATAGACACAACATGTAATGTGAAAACAAAGGAAGATACAGCATAGTGTAATATGATCCCATACTTATAGAAAACAATTTAAACTATATTAATATGCAAATGTTTACACAGAAAAAGTCTTACTTTGAACAAAGTTATTAAAAGTGATTGCCTTTAGGGACTAAAATGTGAAAGGAGAAATTTATTAATTTCTGAATTTAGCAAGTCATTTTATAAGAGTTGTATAATATTTTCAAATTTTAAAAAGTTTAATCTGTATTGAAATAAACATAATCCTTTAGAAAAATATAAATGCATTTCAATGTTAAGGAAAGTATTAGACATATCTAGGCATTAAAACCTAAGGAACTTGCCTATTTAATATAACATGAACCACAGCCTAACTTAGTTAAAATGTTAGGATATTTGCCAGCTCTTCAGTTTTGTACAAAGACCTTAGCTTAAACTGTGCCACTTACTGGCTGGGTTTACCTTAAGCAAGCTTTTTAATCCAAAATTCAGTTTCTTCTGTAAAATTTCAATAATATCAATCATGAGTATGTTTGCAGGCATATCATAAAGAACTTGAAAGACTGATAAATAATGTGTTTTCAATAAGCAATAATGATAATTATTACATTATTACATAATGGTGGCCATCTATGTAGATTGCAATAAGAAAAAAATATACCAGTCTTGTCATTATCTTATTAATTAATCAAAAAATATTTACGATATGTAAATTATGTGTTAAGTTAGTATGGTATTTATTATTGAATAAATTTGATGTGTAACATTTTGCTAAGTTTAAGGTATAAAGCTTATTACATAGACACATTTACATATTGTAGTATGATTGATGATATAGCAGTATTTATCACATTACATGATTATAGACATTATAGACAATATTACTGTCTATATTTATTATATGCTTTGGATCTGGATGGCTTACTCACTACTCACTTCGAGTTTGTACCCATAAACACCATCATTCTTAGCCATCGCCTTTTTCTGGTAACCACCATTTTCACCTCTTTTTTATATGTCTAATTTTTTTAGATTCCATATATAAGTGATCTAATACGGTACTTGTCCCTCCGTCTGACTTATTTCAAGTAGCATAATGTGCTCAAGGTCCATCCATGGTGTCACAAATGGGAAGATACCTTTCTTAATACTGAACAATATCCCACTGTGTATAATACCATATCCTTTTTACCCATTCATTCATTTATGGGTATTTGAACTGTTTCCCTATTTTGGCTATTATGAATAGTGCTGCATTAAGTGTGGAGTTCATATATACTGTCAAAAATCCTGTAGTCATTTCTTTTAGCTTATACCCAGAAGTGGAATAGCTGGATCATATGGTAGATCTATTTTTAATTTTTTGAGGAAACTTTACATTGTTTGCCACACTGGTTGGGCCAATTTACATTCCCATCAACAACATGTAAGGGTTCTCTTCTCACCACAGACTTGATAGCATCTGTTGTCTCTTGCCTTCTTGATGATAGCCATTTTAACAGATGGGAGATGAGGATATCTCACGGTGGTTTTTATTTGCATTTGCCTTATGATTAGTGATGTTAAACATCTTTTCATGTGTCTGTTGGCCACTTCGATGTCTTCTTTAGACAAACGACTGTTCAGTTCTTCTGCCCATTTTTTAATTGGACTGTTTGCTTTTCTGTTATAAGCCCCTGTTGAATACATGATTTGCAAAATTTGTCTCCCATTCTGTACATTCTTTTTAATTGTTTATGATACTGTACAGAAGTTTTTGAATTTGATATAGTTGCATTTGTGGATTTTTTTCTTTGTTGTTTATGATTTTGGCATCATGCTCAAAAAATTATTGCCAAGACCAGTATCAATGAGCTTTATCTCTAAGTTTTCTTCTAGTTTTACCGTATCAGATCTTGTATTTAACTCTTTAATCCATCTTGAGTTAACGTTTGTGAGTGTTGTGAGATAGGGGTCCAATTTCACTGCTCTTCATGTGTTTCTCCAGTTTTCCCACCATCATTTATTGAAAAGACTTCGCTTTCCCACTGAGTATTCCTGGCTCACTTTTCAAATATTAGATGACCATATATGATGGGATTTAATTTTAGGGTTTCTATTCTATCCTATCGGAGAAGATGATGGCACCCCACTCCAGTACTCTTGCCTGGAAAATCCCATGGATGGAAGAGCCTGGTAAGCTGCAGTCCATGGGGTCGCGAAGAGTCGGACACGACTGAGTGCCTTCCCTTTCACTTTTCACTTTCATGCATTGGAGAAGGAAATGGCAACCCACTCCATGGTTCTTGCCTGGAGAGTCCCAGGGACGGGGGAGCCTGGTGGGCTGCTGTCTATGGGGTCGCACAGAGTCAGACACGACTGAATCGACTTAGCAGCAGCAGCAGCAGCATTCTGTCCTATTAGTCAATGTGTCTATTTTTGTGTCAGATCAACACCGCTTTTCTTACTATGACTTTCTATTATACTATGAAATCCAGAAGTGTGATACCTCCAGCTTTGGTTTTTTTGTCTCAGGATTGCTTTGGCTACTCAGAGTCTTTGTGGTTCCTCATAAATTTTAGGATTGTTTCTTCTATTTCTGTAAAGAATACCTTTGGTGTTTGGGTGGGGATAGCACTGACTCTGTAGATGGTTTGGCGGTTATATGGGTATTTTAACATATTACTTATTCCAATCTAAGAATACAGGATGCCTTTCTATTTGTTTGTGTTCTTCATTTTCTTCTAGCAGATTTTTGTAGTTTTCATTGTGCGTATCTTTTACTTCCTTGATTAAACTTATCATATGGGTTTTGATTTTACTGTGAATGAGATTCTATAATTTATTGTTTTTTCGGCTGTTTCATCATTAGTGTAAAGGAATTCAATTGATTTCTGTCTAAACTCAAATCCTACAACTTTACTGAAATTGTTGATTAAGTCAGCAGTTCTTAAGGAATTCTTTGGGATTTTCTATATATAGTATCAGTTGTTGTTCAGTCATTCAGTCATATCCAACTCTTTGAAGTCTGATGGGCTGCAGCACACCAGGCTTCCCTGTCCATTACCAACTCCTGGAGCTTGCTCAAACTCAAGTCCATTGAGTCAGTGATACCATCCAACCATCTTCTCCTCTGTTACCCCCTTCTCCTCCTGCCTTCAACTTTCTCAGCATCAGGGTCTTTTCCAATGAATCAGTTCTTCGCATCAGGTGGCCAAAGTATTGGAGTTTCAGCTTCAGCATCAGTCCTTCCAATGAATGCTGCTGCTGCTAAGTCACTTCAGTCATGTCTGACTCTGTGCGACCCCATAGACAGCAGCCACAGGCTCTGCCGTCCCTGGGATTCTTCAGGCAAGAACACTGGAGTGGGTTGCCATTTCCTTCTCCAATGCATGAAAGTGAAATGAATATTCAGGACTGCTTTCCTTTAAGATTGAATGGTTTGATCTCCTTGCAGTCCAAGAGACTCTCAAGAGTCTTCTCTAATGCCACAGTTCAGGAGCATCAGTTCTTTAATGCTCAGCCTTCTTTATGGTTCAACTGTCACATGCATACATGACTACTGGAGAAATCTTACCTTTGACTATACAGATTTGTTGGCAAATAAATGTCTCCGCTTTTTCATATGCCGTCTAGGTTTGTCATAGCTTTTCTTCCAAGGAGCAAACATCTTTTAACTTCATGGCTGAAGTCACCATCTGCAGTGATTTTGTAACCCCCCAAAATAAAGTCTCTCACTGTTTCCATTGTTTCCCCATCTGCCATGAAGTGATGGCACAGGATGCCATGATCTTAGTTTTTTGAATGTTGACTTTGAAGCCAGCTTCTTCACTCTCCTTTTTCACCTTCATCAAGAGGCTGTTTAGTTCCTCTTCACTTTCTGCCATAAGGGTGGTGTAATCTGCGTATCTGAGGTTATTGATATCTCTCCTGGCAATCTTTTTAACTAATTATTTTAATTGGAGGCCAATAAGAAGCTGAAGTTGAACGGTTCTATGAAGACCTACAAGACCTTTTAGAACTAACACCCAAAAAAGATGTCCTTTTCATTATAGGGGACTGGAATGCAAAAGTAGGAAGTCAAGAAACACCTGGCATAACAGGCAAATTTGGCCTTGGAATACGGAATGAAGCAGGGCAAAGACTAATAGAGTTTTGCCAAGAAAATGCACTGGTCATAACAAACACCCTCTTCCAACAACACAAGAGAAGACTCTACACATGGACATCACCAGATGGTCAACACCGAAATCAGATTCTTACATTCTTTGCAGCCAAAGATGGAGAAGCTCTATACAGTCAGCAAAAACAAGACCAGGAGCTGACTGTGGCTCAGACCATGAACTCCTTATTGCCAAATTCAGACTGAAATTGAAGAAAGTAGGGAAAACCACTAGACCATTCAGGGATGACCTAAATCAAATCCCTTATGACTATACAGTGGAAGTGAGAAATAGATTTAAGGGCCTAGATCTGATAGATAGAGTGCCTGATGAACTATGGAATGAGGTTCGTGACATTGTACAAGAGACAGGGATCAAGACCATCCCCATGGAAAAGAAATGCAAAAAAGCAAAATGGCTGTCTGGGGAGGCCTTACAAATAGCTGTGAAAAGAAGAGAAGCGAAAAGCAAAGGAGAAAAGGAAAGATATAAACATCTGAATGCAGAGTTCCAAAGAATAGCAAGAAGAGATAAGAAAGCCTTCTTCACTATCAATGTAAATAAAGAGAGGAAAACAACAGAATGGGAAAGACTAGGGATCTCTTCAAGAAAATCAGAGATACCAAGGGAACACTTCATGCAAAGATGGGCTCAATAAAGGACAGAAATGATATGGACTTAACAGAGGCAGAAGATATTAAGAAGAGATGGCAAGAATATACAGAAGAACTGTACAAAAAAGATCTTTACAACCCAGATAATCACGATGGTGTGATCACTCACCTAGAGCCAGATATCCTGGAATGTGAAGTCAAGTGGGCCTTAGAAAGCATCACTACGAACAAAGCTAGTGGAGGTGATGGAATTCCAGTTGAGCTATTCCAAATCCTGAAAGATGATGCCGTGAAAGTGCTGCACTCAATATGCCAGCAAATTTGGAAAACTCAGCAGTGGCCACAGGACTGGAAAAAGCCAGTTTTCATTCCAATCCCAAAGAAAGGCAATGCCAAAGAATGCTCAAACTACCACACAATTGCAGTCATCTCACACGCTAGTAAAGTAATGCTCAAAATTCTCCAAGCTAGGCTTCAGCAATATGTGAACCATGAACTTCCTGAAGTTCAAGCTGGTTTTAGAAAAGGCAGAGGAATCAGAGATAAAATTGCCAACATCTGCTGGATCATGGAAAAAGCAAGAGAGTTCCAGAAAAACATCTATTTCTGCTTTATTGACTATGCCAAAGCCTTTGACTGTGTGCATCACAATCAACTGTGGAAAATTCTGAAAGAGATGGGAATACCAGACCACCTGATCTGCCTCTTGAGAAATGTGTATGCAGGTCAGGAAGCAACAGTTAGAACTGGACATGGAACAACAGACTGGTTCCAAATAGGAAAAGGAATACGTCAAGGCTGTATATTGTCACCCTGTTTATTTAACTTATATGCAGAGTACATCATGAGAAACGCTGGACTGGAAGAAACACAAGCTGGAATCAAGGTTGCCGGGAGAAATATCAATAACCTCAGATATGCAGAGGACACCACCCTTATGGCAGAAAGTGAAGAGGAACTCAAAAGCCTCTTGATGAAAGTGAAAGAGGAGAGTGAAAAAGTTGGCTTAAAGCTCAACATTCAGAAAACTAAGATCATGGCATCTGGTCCCATCACTTCATGGGAAATGGCTGGGGAAACAGTGGAAACAGTGTCAGACTTTATTTTTCTGGGCTCCAAAATCACTACAGATGGTGACTGCAGCCATGAAATTAAAAGACGCTTACTCCTTGGAAGGAAAGTTATGACCAACCTAGATAGCGTATTCAAAAGCAGAGACATCACTTTGCCAACAAAGTTTCATCTAGTCAAGGCTATGGTTTTTCCTGTGGTCATGTATGGATGTGAGAATTGGACTGTGAAGAAGACTGAGCACTGAAGAATTGATGCTTTTGAACTATGGTGTTGGAGAAGACTCTTGAGAGTCCCTTGGACTGCAAGGAGATCCAACCAGTCCATTCTGAAGGAGATCAGCCCTGGGATTTCTTTGGAAGGAATGATGCTAAAGCTGAAAACCAGTACTTTGGCCACCTCATGCAAAGAGTTGACTCATTGGAAAAGACTGTGATGCTGGGCGGGATTGGGGGCAAGAGGAGAAGGGGATGACAGAGGATAGATGGTTGGATGGCATCACTGACTCGATGGACGTGAGTCTGAGTGAACTCCGGGAGTTGGTGATGGACAGGGAGGCCTGGCGTGTTGCGATTCATGGGGTCGCAAAGAGTCCAACACGATGAGCAACTGATCTGATCTGATCTGAATTACTTTACAACATTGTAGTGGTTTTTTTTCGCCATTCATCCACATGAATCAGCCATGGGTGTACATGTGTCCCCCATCCTGAATCCCTCTCCTACCTCCCTCCTCATCCCATCCCTCAGGGACATCCCAGTGCACTGGCCCTGAGCATCCTGTCTCATGCATCAAAGCTGGACTGGCGATCTGTTTCACATATGGTAATATACATGTTTCAATGGTATTTTCTCAAATCGTCCCACCCTCACCTCCTCCCACAGAGTCCAAAAGTCTGTTCTTTACATCTGTGTCTCTTTTGCTGTCTCACATATAGGGTCATCGTTACCATCTTTCTAAATTCCATATATATGCATTAATATACTTTAGTGGTGTTTTTCTTTCTGACTTACTTCACTCTGTATAATAGGCTCCAGTTTCATTCACCTCATTAGAACTGATTCAAATGCATTCTTTTTATTTTTTTAATTTATTTAATTGGAGGCTAATTACTTTACAATATTGTAGTGGATTTTGCCATACACTGACATGAATTAGCCATAGGTATACATGTGTTCCCTATACTGAACCGCTCTCCCACCTCCCTCCCCATCCCATCCCTCAAGGTCATCCCAGTGCACCAGCCCTGAGCACCCTGTCTCATGCATCAAACCTCGACTGGTGACCTATTTCACATATGATAATATACATGTTTCAATGCTATTCTCTCAAATCATCCCACCCTCTCCCTCTCACACAGAGTCTAAAAGTCTGTTCTTTACATCTCTGTCTCTTTTGCTATCTTGCATATAGGGTCATCATTACCATCTTTTTAAAATTCCATATATATGCATTAATATATTGTATTGGTGTTTTTCTTTCTCACTTACTTTAGTCTGTATAATAGGCTCCAGTTTCATCCACCTCATTAGAACTGATTCAAATGCAGTCTTTTTAAAAGCTAAGTAATATTCCATTGTGCATATGTACCATGGCTTTCTTATCCATTCATCTGCTGATGGGCATCTAGGTTGCTTCCATATCCTGGCTATTATAAACAGTGCTGCAGTGAACACTGGGTTACACACGTCTCTTTCAATTCTGGTTTCCTTGGTGTATATGCCCAGGAGTGGGACTGCTGGGTCATATGGCAGTTCTATTTCCAGTTTTTTAAGGAATCTCTATACTGTTCTCCATAGTGGCTGTACTAGTTTGCATTCCCACCAACAGTGTAAGAGGGTTCCCTTTTCTCTGCACCCTCTCCAGCATTTATTGTTTGTAGACCTTTGGATCGCAGCCATTCCAACTGGCATGAGATGGAACCTCATTGTGGTTTTTATTTCAAATGCATTCTTTGTAATGGCCGAGTAATATTCCATCATGTATATGTACCACAGCTTTCTTATCCATTCATCTGCCGATGGACATCTAGGTTGCTTCTATGTCCTAGCTATTGTAAACAGTGCTGCAATGAACATTGGGATACATGTATCTCTTTCAATTCTAGTTTCCTCAGTGTGTATGCCCAGCAGTGGGATTGCTGTCTCCCAGCAATCTTGATTCCAGCTTGTGCTTCATCCAGCCCAGCATTTTGCATCATGTACTCTGCATATAAGTTAAATAAGCAGGGTGACAATATACAGCCTTGACATACTCCCTTCCTAATCTGGAACCAGTCAGTTGTTCCGTGTCTGGTTCTAACTATTGCTTTTTAACCTGCAAGCAGATTTCATAGGAGGCAGGTAAGGTGACCTGGTAGCCCCATCTCTTTAAGAATTTTTCACAGTTTGTTGTGATCCACACAAAGACTTTAGCATAGTTAATGAAGCACAAGTAGATGTTTTTCTGGAATTCTCTTGCCTTTCCTATGATCCAGTTGATGTTGGCAGTTTGATATCTGGTTTGTCTCCCTTTTCTAAATTCAGCTTGAACATCTAGAAGTTCAAAGTTCATGTACTGTTGTAACTTAGCTGGAGAATTTTCAGCATTACTTTGTTAGCCTGTGAAATGAGTGCAGTTTTGTGGAAGTTTGAGCATTCTTTCAGAGAAGGCAATGGCACCCCACTCCAGTACTCTTGCCTGGAAAATCCCATGGATAGAGGAGCCTGGTGGGCTGCAGTCCATGGGGTCGCTAAGAGTTGGACACGACTGAGCAACTTCACTTTCACTTTTCACTTTAATGCATTGGAGAAGGAAATGGCAACCCACTCCAGTGTTCTTGCCTGGAGAATCCCAGGCACAGTGGAGCCTGGTGGGCTGCTATCTATGGGGTCGCACAGAGTTGGACACGACTGAAGAGACTTAGCAGCAGCAACAGCAGAGCATTCTTTGGCATTGCCTTTCTTTGGGCTTGGAATGAAAACTGATTTTTCCAGTCCTGTGGCCACTGCGGAGTTTTCCAAGTTTCCTGGCATATTGAATGCAGCATTTTCACAGCATCATCTTTTAGGATTTGGAATAGCTCAGCTGGAATTCCATCACCTCCACTAGCTTTGTTCATAGTGATGCTTCCTAGGGCCCACTTGACTTCCAGGATGTCTGGTTCTAGGTGAGTGATCAAACCATCACGGTTATCTGGGTCAGTAAGATCATTTTGTATAGTTCTTCTGTCTATTCTTGTCACCTCTTAATATCGTCTACTTCTATCATCCATACCATTTCTATCATCAGCAAATAATGAGTTTTACTCCTTCCTTTCCAATTTGGATGCCTTTCTTTGTCTTGCCTAATTACTCTAGCTAGAACTTCCAGTACTGTACTGAGTAGGAGTGGTAAGATCATTTCCTTGATCTCGATCTTAGAGGAAATATTTTCAATTTCTCTACATTAAGAATAATGTTAGCTGGGTTTGTCATGCATGGGCTATATTATTTTAAGGTATATTCTTTCTGTACTCAGTCTGTTAAGGGTTTTTATCATCAAAAGATGTTGTATTCTGTCAAATGCTTTTTCTGAATCTATTGAGATGACCATATGATTTTTGTCTTTCATTTTATTGATATGATGATATATTATATTTACTAATTTGCATATATCAAATAGTCCTTGCATCCCAGTGATATATCCCACTTGGTCATAGTGTCCAAAGTGTTCTTGAATTCAGTTAACTAACATTTTGTTGAGAATTTTTTTCACCTATGTTCATGAGGGATAGTGGTCTACAGTTTTCTTTTCTTGTTGCGTCCTTATCTAGTCTTGGTATCAAAATAATGCTTGCAGAATGAGTTTGGACATGTTCTTCAACATTTTGGAAAAATTTGAAAAGTATTGGTGTTCACATTTTCTTTAAATATTAGGTAGAATTCTGAAGTGATCCCATCTGATCCTGGAGTTTTCTGTTAGAAGTTTCAAAATTACCAATTCAGTCTCTTTACTCATTATTGTCTGTTCAGATTTGCTTTTTTTTTTTTTTCCTAATTTAATCTTGGTAGGTTGTTTGCTTCTAGAAATGTACCCATTTCTTCTAGGTTGTATAATTTTTGGTGTAGATGCTCAATAGCAGTCTCTTTGGATTCTATGTATTTCTGTAGCATCAGTTGTGATATCTCTTCTTTCATTTCTAAATTTATTTGAGTCCCCTTTTTGTCTAGGTTTGTCAATTTTGCTTATCTTTTTTTGAAGAATCAGTTCTTAATTTTGTTGATCCTTTTTATTGCTTTTGTGGTCTCTAGTTCATTTATTTACATTCTGATCCTTATTTCCTTCTTTCTGCTGACTTTGAACTTCATTTGTTCTTTTTCTAGCTCCTTGAGGAGTAAAGTTTGGTTACTCAATTGAGATGAAATTTCTTAATATATACATTTATTGCTATAAACTTTCCTCTCAGAACTACTTTTGCTGAATCTCACAGTATTTGATATGTTATGTTTTAATTTTCATTTGTTTTGAGACAATTTTTTATTTCCCTTTTGATTTTTCTTTTGATCCAGTGGTTGTCTAGAAGTATGTTGTTCATATTTGCAGATCTTCTCACTTTTCTCTTGTTGATTTCTAGCTTCATACTATTGTAGTCAGAGGAGATAGATATGATTTCAATCTTTTAAATTTGCTAAGTTTTTTTGTGTGTGTGTGGCCTATTATATGATCTATCCTGAAGAATATTCCATGTGCTCTTGAGAAGAATGTGCATTCCACTGCTGTTGGATAGAATGTTCAATATATGTCCAATAAATTCATTCCTTATAAAGTGTTGTTCAATCCCAACATTGCCTTGATTTTCTCTTTGGACAATCTAGCCATTGCTAATAGTGGGGCTTTAAAATCTCTCACACTTTTAGTATTATTGCCTATTATATTGCCTTTCTGAATTTTCTTGTAGCCCACTGAATTCCTTTATAACACTTATTTTAAATTCTTATTGATTTGTAATATGCCATGCCTTTGGATTTGGCTGCTGGAAAATTGTCATTTAATTTTGTAATATCATGCTGCCCTTACTATTTATGGTGGCTGCTGAAAAGCATCTCTACTGTTGTATTTGAGGTAGACTTTCTTATTTTGCATGCTAAGTCACTTCAGATGTGCCCAACTCTTGGCAACACAATTGACCACATAGGGTCCTCTGTCTGTGGGATTCTCCAGGCAAGAATGCTGGAGTGGGTTGTCATGCCCTTCTTTTTATTTTTTCAAGGCTTTATTTACTTTAATTCTAACAGTTCACCAGGTTAATAATTAGGAGCCTTCCTTTTGTTTTCCCAAAGGTAGTGCTATATACACAAGTTTCTTGTTCTTACTGGCAGTGACTTGCCCCTAAGGTTGGGCGCATACACAAAACAATACAGCAAAGGTAGTGCAAAGCCTGGAGAGATGTGTGCTTATTACTTGGGACTTTAAGTGTGTCCACAGCTCAGTAGAAGGTCCCTTAATTGTGTGCGTGGCGGGGGTGGGGGAGGGTGTCCTAGAGGGGCATGGGCAGTCTTTTTGCTGCCCAGGAGAAAGACGACGACTTCCTTCATTTTCTGTGCTCTGCTTACCTGCCTTTCTTTTACCTCCCACGGCCACTGAGTGTCCTCAGAGAGAACCTGGTGCCTTTAGTTGCAACACAGACAGGACAGACCCCCTACTCACCACCATCATCCTCTACCTCTACCTCCTCTTCCAGAAAGGTTGCACCAGCTCACTGACAGATTGGGATCTGCCTTCTCTGCCATGACTCCTCTGCTGCCACCAGATCCAGTGCCACTTCCCTTGCTCTGCCACCTCCTCTGCAGTCCAATCCATCCACTCTCAGGTGCACAGATGGATGGATACCTCAGGTTTTCTAGTATGCTGTGCAGAGGTGCTCTCTTTTTTTAATTTCTTTTCTTCTTCTGGTAATGTATGTCTGATTAGTTTTAAATCAAAGTGGAGAGAAAAAGGAAGAACCTCTGCTGCCATGATGCTGCCATCACATTTAGCAAGCCATTTAAACCAAAGACATAATCTCTACTCTCAAACTAATAGAAGTGAAAAATAATTTAACAGTAAAGAAAACCCTGTGAAAAGTGAAATACCATACAGGAAAAGGGAAATATCATGTCAGAAGTAAAGATCTGGAAAATATAAAAGCAGAAAAGGGTTTTTTTTTAAAATAAAAAAATCAGTAGGGAAAAGATGGGAGTCAAAGGAAGCATTTGAGTAGGTTCTCAGAGGATGCACAGCAATCCTGATCTGTGTATCTAAGATATCTTAACGTCTGTGCTGTGATATTCCTCAGGTACTTTAAGTCAACAGATCTAAAATAACTCCTCTCATCCTTCCTCCATACACAGCCACCCTCTGTTCTTCTCTTTTCAGTTCAGTTCAGTTCAGTTGCTCAGTCATGTCTGACTATTTGCAACCCCATGAATCACAGCATGCTAGGCCTCCCTGTCCATCACCAACTCCCGGAGTTCACTCAAACTCATGTCCATCGAGTCGGTAATGCCATCCTGCCATCTCATCCTCTGTCATCCCCTTCTCCTCTTGCCCCCAATCCCTCCCAGCATCAGAGTCTTTTCCAACGAGTCAACTCTTCACATGAGGTGGCCAGAGTATCGGAGTTTCAGCTTTAACATCAGTCCTTCCAATGAACATCCAGGACTGATCTCCTTTAGAATGGACTGGTTGGATCTCCTTGCAGTCCAAGGGACTCTCAACAGTCTTCTCCAACACCACAGTTCAAAAGCATCAGTTCTTCAGCACTCAGCTTTCTTCACAGACCAACTCTCACATCCATACACGACCACTGGAAAAACCATAGCCTTGACTAGACGAAACTTTGTTGGCAAAGTAATGTCTCTGCTTTTGAATATGCTATCTAGGTTGGTCATAACTTTCCTTCCAAGGAGTAAGCATCTTTTAATTTCATGGCTGCAATCACCATCTGCAGTGATTTTGGAGCCCCCAAAAATAAAGTCTGACACTGTTTCCACTGTTTCCCCATCTATTTCCCATGAAGGGATGGGACCACATGCCATGATCTTAGTTTTCTGAATGTTGAGCTTTACGCCAACTTTTTCTACAAGCCATTTCTCATGAATGACAATATTATTCAATCAGTCAGAAACTGCAAGACCAATTCTCTGCATTAGTTTGTGTCTTCACCTTTTAAAGATTAGCTTCTTGCAAAACCATTGTTTCCTAGGCACTAGTTTTCTACTCTGTTCCATCCTTCCGGCCACTGTTTGAATGGTCTTTCTAAAACCTGATCTAATCAAATCAAAGTCAATTTTTTCATAAAACCCTTTTGTGGCAATCCCACAAAACACCCCTAAATCTTCTGAATGACGTCTAAGGTTCTTAGGATGTCATAGTTCATCCACCCGGCCTCAGACTTCATCTCCCATGTCTTCTTTTACCACTTCAATCCTATGACAGAGCCATTCTATTCCTATAGTTCCCAGAATAGGCCATGTGCTCTCTTGCCTTCAAGCTATCACAAAACTATACCCTGTTCTTGAAATGACTTTTGCAACTACAACTTCCAAAGGGATGTATCTTTATAGTACTCTGAAAATTCTTCTGTATACTAATCATAATATTTATCTTCTTGAGAGAAAGGCTCACCTTTTATTTTATCTGTATCCCAACATATACTAAAGTATCTGATTCATAGGAGAAGCTAAACTAATGTCTGTGGAAGGACAGAGAAAGGAAAAAAAGAAGGAAGGAAGGAAGATAAGATAAGTAATAGCTGAAGTCAAGGCAGAAGGCAAAGTTCTTAACTAGTTTTCAGAGTTCTGTGTACAATACAAAGGGATATTAGATTCCCTGAATATTATCACTGAGGCCTTGGCATCACATATCTCCAAAATGTAATGGTCTTTGGTTCAAAAAAATTTATAGTGAAAGATGTCAAACAACAGGAAAAAACATAAGGCCCAAATAAAAGACATAAGTATTTTACAGTTCCCTAGAAGTTACTGGAAGAGCATCAAGAAGGGAGATCATGATTAAACAGTGTCAAATGCCATCAATCAGTCATGAAAACAAGGCCACTATTTCATGGGGTTTCAGGGTTAGAAGGAATCTTTCATTTTTCTTTTAACATTTTTATCCTAGTCAATATTCTATTCTAGTACAGGAAATAAAAATGTCATTTAGGGCAAAAATAGAGAAGATAAAGTAACACAATGTCTAGTAGAGCAGGCAATTCAAAGAAGACAGAGGGTAAAGAAGATAAGGAAAGAAACATTTATTCAAAAAGGCTGATATAAAGTCAAATTCATGATAATAGATAAAATGGTTTTTCATGGTTATTTAACCCTTTTTACCATTAAAATTTTTTATTGGAAAATAACTGCTTTACATTGTGCTCGTTTCTGCTATATGACAACATGAATCAGCTATATGTATACATATATCACCACCCTCTAGAGTTCCCCTCCCAGCGCACCCCCCAATCGCACCCTTCTAAGTCATCACAAAGCATCGAGCTGAGCTCCCTATGCTATATAGTGGCTATTCACTAGCAATTTACTTTATAGATGGTAGTGTATATACATCAATACTACTCTCTCAATTCACCCTACCCTCTCCTTCCCCTGTTTCCATGTCCACAGGTCTGTTCTCTACATCTCTGTCTCTATTCCTGCTCTGCAAATAGGTTATCAGTACCATTTTTCTAGATTCTGAGCCTTTAATATTTCAAATGCCTATAGTAAATCTGGTTGACCCTTGATAATGAGGCTGTTCAGGGCACCAACACCCCACTCAGTCAAAAATCCTATGCATAATCTTACATCAGCCCAAATACCCGCAGTTCAGTTCAGTCACTCAGTCGTGTCCACCTCTGTGACCCCATGGACTGCAGCATGCCAAGCTTCCCTGTCCATCACCAACTTCCGGAGCTTACTCAAACTCATGTCCACTGAGTCGGTGATGCCATCCAACCATCTCATCCTCTGTCGTCCCCTTCTCCTCCCACCTTCAATCATTCCCAGCATTCAAACAATTGGGGATTGTGCATTATTGTAGAACGCATCTGTTGAAAAAAATATCTGAATATAAGTGGACCTGGGTAGTTCAAACCCATTTAGTTCAAAGGTAAACTGTACTCTATTAATGAAATTAATGAAAACATTATTCTCTCCTTCACCAGCAATAAACAGCTGACATCCTTTACAAAGGAGAGAGAAAAAGTATACGGTATACAGATATGCCTAATACTTTTTTCAACTAATATATTAGTTTGAGCTTACCCCTTACATGTAATTATCACATAAGATAAGCAATCACATTATCTGTCTTGAGTTTATGCTTTTTAAACTCTCCCAGTAATAATGTTGACATATAATACTTAGTCAAAAGGAAGATTAAATAATTTCTTTTTGGAGTTATTAAAAATCTCTGGGTTTTTAAAACAGCCATTTAATTAAAAGTATATATATATATACTAATAAGAACCATACATTAAATTAAATTAAAGGGAAATGCTTTGAAATAACTAGTAGTTAGCTTTGTGCTAAATTTTAAGTTATGGGCTGAAATTTGACTTCTACACACATTTTTCTGTTGCCATTTTTTAACTGCTTAAAAATGAAATTTACAGATACTTGGGTTACCACTGGGATGCTGCATACTCATACAATATGTCATGAACTGCTAGACATTTTATGTTTAAAATGAAAAATGTGGGTAACACTTTATTTTAATGGTATATTAATTAGTTCCAAATTACAATGAAAATCCTATAGCTGTGAATAAAATATGACATCTAAATGAATTTGAAATAAATTTATTATGATCAGTATTATCACAATGAATACTAAATGAATTAATAATGATGAAAGACCAAAAGCATTACCAGGAATCTAATAAAACACTGAGAAAAAGTGGGAAGTTTCCAGTCACTTCATCATCAACTAGAAATAAGTATTATAACCCTGTATAACACTATGTGCATATATATCATTAGTGGCCAGAAAATAACTGACAATAATTAAAAAATGAAAAAAATGTGTGATTAAATATTTTTCCTTAATATGCAAAAAATCTGCATTTTACACATCAAAATACTATGCTTAGTCTGACCTTAGCTGTTGAATAAATGCTAGACTAAAAACCCAATACCCTTTGCTTCTTATTGTCATTTAACTTGTAGCTATTTCAGACATTAGGAATAAAATTCCAGTATTAGCTGTCAACCTACTCCAGTATTCTTGCCTAGAAAACCCCACAGACAGAGGAGCCTCGTGGGCTACAGTCCATGGGTTCACAAAGAGTCTCACATGACTGAGCAGCAGGTAAGACATGGCATGGTTATAAGACATATTGATGTCCAAAATGATTATTTTTTCCATATCACTTCACTATTGGGTCTTAAGGATTTCAAACTCCTTAAATGCAGGAATTATGCTTATTTTCTACTTTGGATTCTGATTATTACCTATGTTTCTAATAAAAGGTCAGTTACTACTGGATGATGAGAAATAGGACATTTTACATGGTACAAGTTCAATGAATCATAGGTTACAAACACACTGGCATTATTTATTTATTTATTTTTCTGGCTGCATGGCATACAGGATCTTAATTCCCCAACCAGGGATTGAGATTTTGCCCCCTGGCACCCCTCTCCCCCCGTAGTGAAAGCAGTGGAAACTCAGAGTCCTAACAACTGGATTGCCAGGCAGTGTGTTTAAGAGTTAGTCACTCAGTCATGTCTGACTCTTTGTGACCATTGACTGTAGCCCATCAGGCTCCTCTGTCCATGGAATTCTCCAAACAAGAATATTGAAGAGGGTAACCATTCCCTTCTCCAGAGAATCTTCTTGACCCAGGGATTGAACCTAGGTCTCCCACATTGCAGGCAGATTTTTTTTTTACTTTCATTAATAGTTTTCATTACAGCTCTTGTTACTATTATTACCTCACAGTCCAATGAATCAGGGGTTGCTAATACATAAGCAATTTTTTTCCAGCTGCATGGCATGCAGGATCTTAGTTCCCCAATCAGGGATCGAAGTCATGGCCCTCTGTAGTGAAAGCAGTGGGAGTTCTAATAACTGGACTGTCAGGAGTGTCTAGCATTAGATCATCAAGTAGGAATTATCATAGCTTGTCATGTAGATTTATACATGTTAGCGTACTTTAAAAATTTTTTATATTTACTTTTCTTCCTCCTCCTTCTCACTTCACTAAAGAAATCAGCAGTGGGCAAGGAAAGCAAAGATCTTTGTGGGGTGGGGTGGGGGGAATAGGAGGACCCCATGGCTCAGCATGGAGTATCAGAGCCTATGTGGGGTACAATGGGCATCCACACGGAGGGTCAGCCTGGGGTACGATGTCCCATCTGAGTAAGGAGAGTGTTCCCATGGAGAAGAGGCATGGCTTTAGGGTGTTGAGGAAGGGTGAAAACAGTGTACAGTTGGAAGGTCACCAGCACAGGGAATCAGAGACCAAGAGTGATGAAAAGGTATCTGAGTTAGCTGGGAACCGGCAGTTCAGCACAGAGAGGAAACCCTCACACAGAATTAAAGGTGGTATCCCTAAAAGAGGAAGTAGTTACAGTGACAGGAGTTTGATTATACACAGAGGGATTATTCAAATAAGTGAATATGTTAAAAATAATGAGCCAGGTTTCTGTTAGAAAAGGGGCAAAAATACTAGAACAAACTCTGTAGTGCTGGATTTGAAACAGAATTGTTAACATAAACTCATGGATTTCAATAGCCACATGGATGGGTTAATGGATAGATCGATCAACACCTAGACTTCTAGATAAAGTATAGATGTAAACTCTGTGCCAATGCATGCATACACATATTTTCTAGCTCTGTCCACGTGACAAGGCCTGAGAACAGCAACGCCCAACGACACAGGCATCTACTAAAAGAAACAAGAGGTCCTTGAAAAAATGAGATAACCCCAGGGTTGCGACAGGAAAAGTAAAAGCTTAGCCTCGATGTTTTTTTGTGTGTCAGAAAGCAGGAGAATATTACCATGAGCAGGACACAAAAGGAAGTGGCTCCCATTAGACAAATCTGGGATAATGCTAGCATAAAGATAGGTAAGGGTAATGGGGTCTAACCCATGGATTAAAATAGGATCATGTGTCCATAATGATATAAATAAGAAAATAAGTAAATTGAAAGTTAGAAGAGGAACAGAATACATTCATAGCCTCAAATCAATTGCTTTTAAAAAATATTACAAAAAAAAAAAGAATCTCACAGTGGAGAAGCCTAGCAGACAAAATCTTAAGGACATTATCCAAATGTCTCTCTATCAGTAACTGGATGAATCAAGATGATACAGTACCTGGTAGATGTACTAAGAAGACTCCAGCATCATTTCTGTGATATTTCTGCCATAGGTACATACCCTGAATCTACTGGAGGAAAAATTAGACAAACCTAAACTGAAGGAAATTCCACAAAATAACTGACCTGTGATCTTCACAGGTGGCAAAGTCATGAAAACTGAAGAAAATCTGAGAAAATATTCTATATTAAAGATAACTGAAGAGACAAAACAAGAATTTTTGCTATAAATAACACTATTGGGACAACTGGCAAAGCTTGAATGGAGTCTGAAGATTGGATGGTGGAAGTGTACGAACGTTAATTTCTTGATTTTGATGGTAGTACTGTGATTATATAGAAAATGTACTTATGTGGAAAAAGAATTTGGAAGGCAATGGGCTATCAGATTGCAACCTACCCCGATTTCAGTCAGTTCAGTTCAGTCACTCAGTCGTGTTCGACTCTTTGCGAGCCCATGGACTCAGCATGCCAGGCTACCCTGTCCATCGCTAACTCCTGGAGTTTACTCAAACTCATGTCCATTGAGTCGGTGATGCCATCCAGCCATCTCATACTCTGTCATCCCCTTCTCCTCCCGCCTTCAGTCTTTCCAGCATCAGGGTCTTTTCAAATGAGTCAGTTCTTCACATCAGGTGGCCAAAATATTGGAGCTTCAGCTTCAGCATCAGTCCTTCCAATGAATATTCAGGACTTTAGGATGGACTGGTTGGATCTCCTTGCAGTCCAAGGGACTCTCAAGAGTCTTCTCGAACACCACAGTTCAAGAGCATCAATTCTGTGGCACTCAGCTTTCTTTATGGTCCAACTCTCACACCCATACGTGACTAGTGGAAAAACCATAGCTTTGACTAGACGGACCTTTGTTGGCAAAGTGATGTCTCTGCTTTTTAATATGCTATCTAGGTTGGTCATAACTTTTCTTCCAAGGAGCAAGCGTCTTTGAATTTCATGGCTGCAGTCACCATCTGCAGCAATTTTGGAGCCCCCAAAAATAAAGTCTCTCACTGTTTCCACTGTTTCCCCATCTATTTGCCATGAAGCGATGGGACCAGATGCCATGATCTTAGTTTTCTGAATGTTGAGTTTTAAGCCACCCTTTTCACTCTCTTCTTTCACTTTCATTAAGAGGCTCTTTAGTTCTTCTTGGCTTTCTGCCATATTTAGTTTTTTAAGAAGTCTCTCTATACCGTATTGTAAGTTTAATGTAAGTTTGAGATTGTATACACACACACACACATAAAAGAAAGGCATCTCAATAATGTTTTAAATTCTTCAAATACTTTTCATAGTTTAAAATATATTTTTAATATTTAAAGTATACTCAAGAATAAGGAAAATTATGATGTATAAGGAGAACCATCTTATAATGATAAAAATGTTAATTTATCAAGCAGATTTGATATTTTTAAAGGCATATACAACTAATAGTATAACTTTAAAATACATGAAGTAAAACCTGACAAAACTAAAAGGGGAAATAGACAAATTTAGTTTGGAAATTATAGTGGGGAACTGCAACATGTCTCTCTGAATAATTGATAAGACAGCTGTCAAAACATGAACATTTATCAGCCAACCTAATCTAATTGACATTTATAGAACACTCTACCCAGTAATACATATTTGGTATATCTTCAAATTCACTGATCTTTCATTTGAAACATTTTAGTCTGATATTAAGTCCATTTAGTTACTGCTGGTACCAAGACAAATTTCTGATTTTTTAAAAATTTGTTTTCTGACACTTTACCAAATTCATCTTATTTACAAGATGGTTTTTTAAAGGATTATTTTACATCTTCTCAGTTGTATAATTTCATGATCTGTAATCAACTTTTATTCCTTCCCTTTCAATACTTACTCATTTTTTTCTTTTATTACAGTATTGACTACTATTTCCAGAAAAAAAAGTTCCAAATAGTAGAATCAATATGCATTTTTCTCTTGCTTTTGAATGAAATCTATATTGTATTTCATCAATACACAAGATGTTGGCTATTGGTTTTAGAAACATATTCTTTATTACTAAGCACATTTCCTTTTATTTCTCATTTACAAACATTTTCAAACACTTAAGAACTTTATCTGAGTGACGGTTACACAGATATACACTAATGTAAAAGTTATTGAGCAAAACACTTATAGTTTACGTACTTCATTAAATGTATATATCAAAATGTTAAGAATCTTTATAAAGAAAGGACAAATACTCAGAAATAGATACTAAATTTATCAACTGCCTTTTTTATACCCACTGAGTAGATCATATATCCTTTGATCTACTTTGATCTTAGATCATATGATCCTTTGATCATATATCCTGAGTAGATCTTTTTATCCTTTGTCCTCCTGTTGTGACTGCCTATAATATTATGAATTTACTGGGTGTTAATTAATCTGCCAATTATTTAGTCTTCTTAGCTGACATGTCAATAGGTTTTATTGTCTCTTTCACAGATGAGAAAACTGATATCAAAAGTGTTTAAGTCAGGTAAGAGCGTAAATTTAAGAGCTTAAATTTAAGTCTAAAGTGACACAGAATAGGATTTTAACTCTTCCTGCATGCTGGCATAAATCCTTCTTGCATACTTGGCAGAAGCCTTGCTAAATGTCACTGGTCATAACAGAGTATAACTGAACAGAAACAACCAGCAATTAATTAGAATCAGAGGAAGGAACTCATGTCTATCTGATTACGCTATTATCCATTTAGGTTACTAGGACCAAAATGATTGTCCAAAGAAAAGGACACCAAACCAAGTAATCAGCCTAAGAAGGCAGTCAGGAACCTTTGACTATGTTGCAGTTAGAAACAAATTAAGTTCATGGGAAGAGTGGATTCCAGAATCAGGCCAACTTAAAGAACATCATACTTCAGGTTGACACAAGGTAATGAAGTCCACTCTAATCACTGGTCTTGTACTGGAGAGTACTTGCCATATCAGGTGTTTTCCTTTCCTCAAGCTGACCTTAGAAAGGCAGGTTAGGCTTTATGTATTTGATGTACTTACTTCCATGCTGGGACTTGAATTAAAGTCCCCAGACTCCAAGCATGGCTTCCCTGATGGCTCAACAGTAAAGAATCTGCCTGCAATGCAGGAGACATGAGTTCAATTCCTGGGTTGGGAAGATCCCCTGGAGAAGAAAATGGCAACCTACTCTAGTGTTCTTGCCTGGGAAATTCCATGGACAGAGGAGCCTGGCGGGCTACAATCCATGGGGCCACAAAAGAGTTGGACACAACTGAGCGACTAAACAGCAAGCAATCCAAGTATAACTTTGGACTGAGATAGATCAGACTTCATTAGATCTTTGTTCTTACTGAACAAGTAATTTACACTTTAAAGATTTCATTTTCCTCCATTGTAAAGTAGGAAAAATAAAATCACGTCATATGATTATTGTGGAAATCAACATAATATTTGTGAAAGTATTTTACAGAGTTCTCAGCACATAGCATATATTCAATCCCATTTATTTCTCTTTTTACTCTCTCCTCTCTAGCCTCATGCATTCCCCATGCCCCATTTAAGAGGGTGAGAGTCCTGGAAATTTGACAGTTGACCACCTGGTCACTATAGTGTCTCTACCAAACTTCCAGCCCTCTTCCTGAGCACCTGCTTTCTCTATATTCCCCTACACACACTTTTCCCTATCGCTAAATTAATTAAAAGATGTTTTGACATCTATTAGGTTAATTTCTGCTTATATATCCTTAGAAAACTATATACTGGAGTGGGTAGCCATTCCCTTCTCCATGGGATCTTCCTGACTCAGAGATCAACCCTGGGTCTCCTGCATTGCAGGCAGATTCTTTTACTGTCTGAGTCACTAGGGAAGCCCACATACAGTTCCAAACTATTTCAAATGTTATTTTTTTTATATAAGCAAATTCAACTGAAGTTTTCATAACAAGCAAAAGAGGTCACAAAGAGTTAAACTAATAAATGATGTAATTGGAGAAGGAAAGCAGAAGAAAAAAAAAGAAAACAAATAAAAATGCTTTATCCAATTTAAAAATAAGTCCAAGTTTTCTTTATAGACAGAGGCAGATCAAGTCACTCCTCTATCGAAAATCCCCAATGACCTCCTACCTTAATCAGGGTAGAATCCAGTATCTTTACTGTGGCTTAAAAGCCCCACATGATCTGACCTCCAACACTGCTTTGCAACGCATATATGCAGGCTTCTGACAACAGGGGTATAGCAGTTAATGTTACAGCTCCTGAAGGCTGTAACATCTCTTAGATCTCTACCTAGTAGGCCTGCTCATTCACTTTTATTAGGACTCTGTTCAAATATCTCCTGATCAGAGGAGCCTCATCAGCCCACTCCATTTAAAACAGCATATTTAGTTCGCTTCTTGCCTACCCTGCTTTATTCTTTGCTATTATAATCACCCTAAGATAAAATATTATATGTAAGTTTATTTATGTTCTGTTTACCTCATGACTTTTTTGTTCACTGCTATATCCTCAATACATGGAACAGTCCTTAGCACATAGTAGGTGCTCTGTCAGTATTTAATTAATCAGTGAATAGTTAATTCATAAAGAGTACTGAGAATCTAAGTAGAGTGCATTAAGTCCTCATAAGAAATGTTCATGTTAAAAAATAAGTTTCTTCTGAATAATGTTAAAATCTAAAATAAAATAAAATATAGCTTATACATGAAAACTCATGACAGAGGACAAGAATTACAAAGTAGCTTAACATAGGGTGATGGCTTTATATCAATACGTGTGTATATGTATAGCTGAATCACTTCGCTGTACACTTGAAACTAACACAACATTGTAAATCAACGATACTCCAACATAAAATGAAAAATTAAATTAAAAAAAAGAAACTAACTTAACCCATCACAAATTTCCTGGATTCTAATTATTTAAAACCTTAAAATGTTCTGCTTGCAAAGAGAAATACACAAAACAATACGATTAACTCGTATCCGATCAAGGTGGCTCAATATTGATGTTACAAGTTGTATGTTACTGCATTAAATTTGCTTAAAGAAATAATAAAAACAATTTTAACAACTGCAAGTGGGATTCAAAGGTGTAACATTTTGCACATCCAAAAAAACAAAAAAAAAGAGAGAGCCAATAATGAAGAGAGATGCACTAGAATACATATATAATCTAAATAATATGACATAAAAAAGATACCACACAGTGGAAACTCAGTGGAATTCAGTGGAAGTAGGACATTTTGAACTCATTCCTTTTAGTATTTGACACATTAAATAAGGATATGGGGGAAATGAACTATGATTAATGAACATATCCCAAACTCTTTTTTTCCACAAATAGGACAGTATAAATGATCAATAAGTCACAAAGAAATCTCAGTAGTTTGGAAGACTAGAAATGAAACTAGGAAGTAATTTGAAAGTTGAAAAAAAAAAAAAGGCCAATACTTAGACATATAGCAACTGGGTATTATCTTCTTGCTGCCCAGTAACATCCTAGACAGGATTTTTAGCCTCTTTGATGAGTAAACCACCAAATATGAACACCCACAAAACATTTCTTGTGGAGCAACTTCCCAGAGGGCTTGGGGGGGGGGGGTCTGATAATGCACGTATCTTTCCATACCCCTAGCTTTCTCATTGTATCAGCTACTACCATACTTCTCCCAGGTGGCGCTAGTGGTAAAGAACCAGCCTACCAATGAAGGAAATATAAAAGACACAGTTGGATCCCTGTGTGGGGGAAGATCCCTGGAGGAAGGCATGGCAACCCACTCCAGTATTCTTGCCTGGAGAATCCCATCGACAGAGGAACCTGGTGAGCCACAGTCCATAGAGTTGCACAGAGTCAGACATGACTGAAGCAACTTAGCAGGCACCATACACCTCACTTCTTGGAGTTCCAAATCTTTCCCCTCTGTTAGGCAAAGAAGCTCATCTCTTCCTCAGTGGACACCCAGGCCCTGGAGGATTTAGGTGCTAATCTAAGCACTTAGTCATAGTTTATTTTTCCCAACAAAGTCGTGTTTTAACTTCAGAGGCAATTTGGTGTCAGCTGTTAAACATGCTTGCCACTGTCTTGTTACCAACTGAGAAGGAAAACATTAAAACAAGCCAAGAAGAATTAAAATGGTTTCTTCCCGCTCTGTTGCCTATATGATAATAGATTTGGCCAACCATGTGCTTAGGCCGTTTGGACTTCTGGATTTTGGTGCTTTTTGCCCCTTAATTCATCAAAACCAGTGTGGTGCAAAGAAAATCTTGGCTAGGGTGGTAGTGAAGATCATAGGCCTTAGAGTTGGGCTTTGGTTTTGAGACTTAGCTGTATGACTTCATACAAATTACTAATCTGGCTGAATCTCATTTTCCTTGCCTTGTATAAAGAAGGAATAAACATACAACTTGTACAGATGTTTATGAATTAAATGATAGGCTCATACACCATTTTTTTTTTTTTTTTACAATGTCTCCCTTCTTATGCAAAATGGGGCCTGACAGGAACCTATGTGAGAAATGCAGACATGCTGGCCAAAACTGAGACCCAGAGAATCAGTCTGCATTTTACCAAGACCCTCGGGTGATTCTGATGTACACAGTGTGCAAAGAACTGATCTGGTCAATAACACAGGGGAAAAAGAAAACAATTTCTTAAGAAAATTACCTGTTGATTTTTTCATATGTTAACATTTTATATGCGTTTTTCTTCTTTGCTATTCAATACCTTGTTCTTTTTTCTTTTAACTAGACAAACTTGGGAATTTCAATTCCTTCTTTAAAGACTTTCATTCATATTGAAAATATTAATATTAATAATAAATTCTCCAGGCCAGAATACTGGAGTGTGTAGCCTTTCCCTTTGCCAAGGGATCTTTCCTACCCAGGGACTGAACCCAGGTCTCCCGCATTGCAGGTGTATTCTTTACCAGCTGAGCCACAAGGGAAGCCCAAGAATGTATTAGGTGAGATAAATGTTAGAATAAGAACAGCTCAGCAAGATTGTCTTCTTAGTATATTTTCTATTGGTCTGGTATGTCACTATATTCTACCAATGTCCTTTTCACTTTTTTGGAACTTCTCTTAGCTTAGAAAATGTCCTGAGGCATTGCTTCCAGAAGACCATTGTTCAAAGGAACCTTTTGTAGGATGTTTAGGTGTAGAGAGATGGATAGGGCCGCCAGTGTCTTCTTCAGCCCTCTTAACAAATTGGTATTGATTATCCTGTCAGAATAGTTTACATACTGCCACTCTGGGAAGACGAGTCATAGAACAGTTGAGTTCAGCGACATTCGTGACATAATGGAGGTAGATGGGGGACACTCCGAGCTCACCCAGCTAAGGAGACAGGGTGAGCCCAGTGAGGCCATCAAACTTTCCATAAGAGGACACAGGTTTCATCCCATTGTGGCGTGATGATGTCAAAGGAAAACACTTATCGTACAATTTTATTTCTACTGGAATTTTACTTAAATTATCTCCAGATGATAACCATGGCCCCCTGCATCGGGAATCCCCCTGTATGCTAACACTACTTTCAAAAATTCGTGATTCTGTTTGCAGACTACCAACGAGGAAGAGAAGTGAGGGGTACTCAATTACGCAATGAATTCACAGGACGTTCCTGCTGAGGAGTAACGGGATGGGGGTGAAGCCAGGCCTTTTCGCGCTCCCCTAACTGATACCCTACCTGTTCCTGTAGTAATATTGCTGTGCTATGCTCTTCGACCGGGCTTGCAGCCTGGCTAACGTGGCCATAGCCTCCGCCTGCCCGAGGCACCTCCGGAGTTACTCTCGGTCTCCTAGGCAACCGGGCTAAACCATTCCGCCGATCCCCGGGATTCAACTTTCGTTGACTTCACATTTTTTCCTCCAACACTCTTTCAGTGTCCGAAACACCAGAAAGAAAAACTAAGAAATTTTGCTAATTAAAGATTTCAAATTATTGACCCCTCTCCCTTCTATGAGGAAAAAAGAGGAGATTTTCAGAGAAAGAAGCAGTGGAGGTGGGGAGGGGAACTAATGGTTGCTCCGAGCTTCCGTTTTCCGCCTGCTGTCGGCTTCCGGAAGCTCAGCTCAAAATGCTGAACTGCTCCTGGGAAGTCGCTGGTGGTGCGGTAGTTGGAGTCTGTTCTCGGGCCTGAGCCTCGAGGCCAGGCTCTTGGGTGTCGTTAATGTTCGGGGCCGCCGGGCGCCAACCGATCGGAGCTCCAGCCGCCGGGAACAGCTGGTGAGGCTGGCCGCCCTGGGGATGGGCGATCCGGAAAGGGTGTGATGGCCGGGGCCCGCTGGACCTGGAATAGAAGGGGGAGGGAGTTGTGATGGATGATCTGAAGACCTTTAGGCCTTGCTCTCTTTTCGTTCCTGGGATGGACGCAGTTTAAGGAAGGCGTGGAAGTGTGTGCTAAAGATTTGCGAAGGAATACAGTCAATGCTTGCTGATTGCTTGTCTACTACGCCACAATAATGTAGGAGGAAAGCTTTCTGTACGCCCGGAGCAATTCATTTCTTCGTTGACTGTTGACAAGACGAGGATTACAGAAGAATCTATCTTACTATAGGCATTATTTCCTCATTTTCCTTTTTAAATTTGCAAGATTGTACCAGGTGTTTTCGAAGATCAGTTCCCAGAAATCTAGACTTCTGAAAGTTTAGAAGTGGAGGAGACTGCCTTCCTACCCCTCTTTTTTTGGAGTAGGCGTAACCTACCAGTTTCTGTCCCTTGAACGTGCCATTCTAGTTCAAATGAGATGTGCATTGGATGTCCCCTGAGAACTTAAAATGTCAGGGTTAAATTTAGGGTTCGACTGCAGTGTTATACCGCTAAACCACTTTAGAATAATAAACTGCTTTGACTTGGCAGAGTTCTTTCACAAATTGCTACGTTCTATCCTTATGAAGGCCCTGTGATAGGAGATTATCACAGGCACAGAATGGTTAAGGGACTTGTTCCGTGTTTCCATGCGGCCTTTAGCCCTAGAGCTGGAAGCTGGGTTTTGGATTTCTAGTTGAAAACTATTTCTACTCCTGTGTTTCTCACAAGACGTTTTCCTCCAAGTACACCCAAGACGAGCAGTGAAACAAAATTTCCACTGACGTTCTCAAACCATAAAGTTGAACAACACGTGAAATGCAGCTGAAATGTGTCAGTCCATTCCTAGATTCCGCAACAAATGAGAATCTGAGGGATTCTAGTAGTCAGTGATCTCCAAGAATTTCTTTTGCATCACCTATCATTGAAAAAAGAATATCTTGCTTAGAATGTTTTGAATGAGATCAGATCGTTCTGTAGTTAATTTTATAATGAATAGACTTGGTTATGCTCCTTTGAAATTTTTTTTTTAGTTGAAATATCGTTAACTTACAATATTGTATTAGTTTTAGCTGTTCAGCACTGTGATTCAATATTTTTACAGATTGTACTTCTTTAAACATTATTACAAAATAATGGAGATGGGGCAAATTAGGGGTATGAGATTGAGATACAAGCTACTATGTACACAATAGATAAGCAACAAGGATACAAGTTATAGCACAGGGAATTATAATCATTATCTTGGTTATGCTCCTTTTAAATACATTTTCCTGTGAGAATAATAAGGAGCACTTTTTTTTTTAAATGAGCATTTTAGTTTAATGGTAATTAGCATAAAATAAAACACATAATTCTTAAGTGCTTAGTATTTTTAGTTTTGGCAGTTGTATATACAGTGTAACCACAACACAAAGCAAGATACAGGACATTCCTATCATCCCAAGCAGGAGTCCCTCTCCAGATTACCTTTCTTAATGTTTCACCATTCAGCATCTTTTTAAGAGGGGGAGACAAAATGTGCCCTATAGATTGGTCTGCTCTTGCTGTAGTGATACTGGTTTGTAGGATAGATGACAATATAATGCAAAAATATGACTTTTTAAACTCCTCTTCCTCCTTCTATCCAAATCGTGGTCAGGTACCTCTTTGTAAGGGAAGATCCTTTGGAGTAGGAAATGGCAACCCACTCCAGTACTTTTGCCCGGAAAATTCCATGGATAGAGGAGCCTGGGGGGCTATAGTCCCAAGGTGTGTCACCAAGAGTCAAACATGACTGAACATACATACACACACACACACACACACACACACACACATATACATCCTTTTTGTAATATAGAGAAACTTCTTTCAGTTCTCTATTTTACTTGAGATGGAATACATCCTTTCTTATGGCATCAGAGTATAATATAGTGCCTAGCATGTTATTTGTGTTTTTGAATAAAATTCTTGAATTATCCCTGATTTGACAGAACGAGTGTTCCAGAAATTTGGATCCTGTATTTTCTAGTTTATCTGTGCAACTATCTTGTTACTCAGACTTTCTTAATGGAATTTTCTTTTTTATTCATTCATCAGACATTGACTGTACTATACATGTGTGTTTTATCCCAATGTCGACATCTCAGTGCCAGTCAGGATGCTACTTAGTTGGTGTAGTTAATTGGTACCAGCTTTTGCATATATATGTCATCTCAGGTATTGGGTTGCCAAGAAGTTTGGGCATTTTTCTACAGTGTTACGGAAAACCTGGACAAACTTTTTGGTCAACCCAATAAATCTTTTGAAATAGGTGCTGTTGTTCTTTGTATTTTAGAGATGGCAAGACAGGAGCAGATATTGTTTAAATATTAATAACTTAGCCAAGCATCATATTTGCAGTATGATTCTAGTATATCTGGGCTTCCCTTGTGGCTCAGCTGGTAAAGAATCCACCTACAATGCAGGAGACCTGGGTTTGATCCCTGGGTTAGGACGATCCCCTGGAGAAGGGACACTTCCAGTATATCTAAAAAAAAAAAATTCTTAGTTATTCTAGTATATTGCCTGTGCGTCTGAGTGAGATACCATATCACAAGGAATATGTAAACTGGAAAGGATACGCACAGGTTTGTTAACTAGGCCTGATGTAGTTAACTCCCACCTTGACTTCAACCTTTTCTCCAGTGTCTAGGTTAGTTTTTCAATTTTTAGGCACCACGTGGGTAAGTGTAGAGGATTTCTCTCTTAATCTTTTGTTGAAAAGTAGAACTGATATTTTATAAGTTAAAAGCCTAAGGAAGAAAAGCTTTATACAGTTAAAAAAATCCTATGATTATTGTGTGTGTGTCAGGAAATATGTTTTTTGTACAAGTTGTTCTTGTAAGTCTTGATAGTTCATATTTTTATAAAATCTTTATAGCTGGAAGTGTCTCTCTCCCCTTCCTGCCACCTCATACACATTTTTGAAAGTGGGGTCGAAGAGTGAAGTAAGTCAGAAAGAGAAAGACAGATGTTGTATATTAATGCACACATATGGAATCTAGAAGGATGGTACTGTAGATGAATGTGTTTGCAGGGCAGCAGTGGAGATGCAGACATAGAGAACAGACTGGACACAGCGGGGAAGGAGAGGGTGGGATGAATTGAGAGAACAGCATGGAAAATACATTACCGTATATAAAGTAGAGAGCTAGGGGGAAGTTGCTGTGTGACACAGGGAGCTCAACCCAGTGCTCCGTGATAGCCTAGAGGGGTGGGATGGAAAGGGAGATGGGAGTGTTTAGGAGGGAGGGGACATATACCTGTTGCTGATTCATGTTGTTTTATAGCCGAAATCACAATATCGTAAAGCAATTATCCTCCAATTAAAAAAAAAAGAAAGTAGGGTCTATCTGTTTCGGTACTTAAAATGTTAACCTGCCTTTTCAAAATTGATTTATTTAGTAAATAAATCACATTTAGAATTTGACATGCTGTTACTTTTTACTTTATTAATAATTTTTATTTAAAAGTCAACTTTTGAGTTTTTTGGAAAGATTTTAAAGTTTGAACTCACAGATTTTTAAAGTTAATTATTGATAATGGAACTATCAAATCATTATTGATGTATCAAGCTGTAGTATCTATTTGTTTCACATTATGTGTCTTTGCTTTAAAAATAGCCATTACAAATAAACTATATTGATTCTGGACCTTTTCTGCTATAATTTCATCTCTATTTGGTATTCTTATTTTCTTTAGGTCTGGAAAACTGCATAGTGAAAACTTTAGTTCTGGAAAACTACTTTTCAATAACTGCTTTTTTTTTAATCTGACCGTTTGTTTTAGAGTCAGTTTCATATTCTTAGGTTTGTCTGAATCAGTTTTCCATTTCAGTTTGAAATCTGAATTGTCCAAATTTTCAGTGAGGTCATATTTTTCCTTGTTATTTGCTCATTCATTTAGTCCTTGATTGATTTGTTCACCTAGTTGTTGTTGAGTTGCTCAGTCTTGTCCAACAATTTGCAACCACATGGACCGTAGCCTGCCAGACCCCTCTGTCCGTGTGATTTCCTAGGCAAGAATTCTGGAGTGGGTTGCCATTTCCTCCTCCAGGGGATCTTCCCAACCCAGGGATCAAACCCAGGTCTCCTGCATAGGCAGGCGGATTCTTTACTTAGACTTTTTTTTAAAACATCTATCTGTCAAGCATTATTTTAAGTACTTGTAATTAATATTCAGTGGTCTTCATTCTCATTCCTATTCTAGGAATTCAGAATATGTTATATATTCAAAAGTATTGAGCAGTCACCATGTATAACCAATGCATGAGACTCATTTCCCAAATATTAGAAGGTTGCATAAATGTGTTTATTATATGCTATGAATATTATTAACATATTATGAATTTTTTTTTAGACTTTAAATTATTTTGTTTTAGACTTTGACTTTCTTTCACTTAGGCAGTTTTTTATTCAATGGTTTACATCTCGAAAGTGAATACAGTGTAAGGAAAAAAGTTTGAGTAACTCCTGGTCATTAAATGAAGAAAAAGAATCAAAAGAATGATCTTCAAATTTAAATAATGAAGGAGCAGTCTTATTAAATCACTGTTTGGAAAGTTGAGTTAGAAAATCACTATGTGAAAATAGAATTCGATTTTTTTTTTTTCTGAAGCCTTCCATGTATGATTGGTTTTTTGTCTTGTTGGCAGTAGGGTAAGGAGGAAGGCAAGGTTTCTGAGGGTTCCCCTGTGACAGAAATGACAAAGTAGCAGCTGCCAGCAGTGCCTCCAGTTGAGAGCAAGTCAGTAGAACTTTTGCTCCCATCATGGGAAATGAGTTTTTCTGTTTGATGGCAAATATTGTGACTCTGTACTTAGAAGGATGATATCCTGTCTTTTCTTTTTTCTTTTCTTGTATCTGTATATTATTAGGATAGGAATAGGTCAAACACAGCATTACTTTTTTTTTTACTAAGAGTTGTTTTTTTTTTTTTAATCAAAAATCTTTAAGGAAGTGCATGGATTTCTTGAAATTCCATGCAAGATTTTTTTCAAGTGCCTATTATCTTCCCTCTTCCCATCATTCAGAGAGGTTCAAGAATTCAGAAAGGTTGACGGTCTTAGCTTTTATTATGATATACTCAGTGTTCATAGTATAGTTTGTATCTTAAAAGAACAGTGATTTGATTTTTTTCAGTAACAGTTTCCTCTTGTGTGTAGAGGTTGTTACAAGATGAAGTAACTGGTCTCACACTTAAGTACTCATTCTTATCCTCCAAGAATCCTTACAATGTACTCATTATACCCATTTTTATGATGAAGAAACAGAATCAAAAGATAAGTAATTTGTCCAAGGTCCTATAACTGATGAATGTAGTGTAATTTAGCTTCCAAATTCTTGCTTTGAGTGTTAAAGCTCATGTTCTTTACAGTTTCTTCCCAGCCTTTTTCTCCCTCTAGAGATTTCTATTCTATGTTTATTGTCCAGTGTCAATATAACATTATAATTAATTATTTGCATGTTTCAGAATAAGGTAGTTTCCTGCCACCCCATGCTACTCTTTGAAAAGAAAGAAAAGGTTACTTATGATTAATGGTTTTATACAGATAGGTCATGGAGAAGGAAACGGCAACCCACTCCAATGTTCTTGCATGGAAAATTCCATGGACAGAGGAGCCTAGTGGGCTACAGTCCATGGGTTCGCAAGTGTCGGACACAACTTAGCAACTAAACCACCACCACCACCACATATAGGTCAAGTAATTTCTAAGTTAGCCCAAGTGTTACCATTTAATGTTAGAATTACTCATAATTTCTTGTCCTAAAATACATAAATAGAGAAAATTGAAGATATATCTCTTCATAGGTTACTAGACTGAGATTAAGACTTATTTTAACAAATAATATTACCTTTAAGAAAGAAAATCTGTAAATCCCTGTAAGCAGCAGGAATCTTAGTCAAGCTTTAGATAATTCTTAGGAATCCTATTTTGTTAAATCAATTACAACATTTAGCCCTTGATATATGGACTTCCCAGGTGTCTCAGTGGTAAAGAATCTGCCAAGCGTAGACGCAAGTTCAATCCCTGGGTTGGGAAGATCCTCTGGAGAAAGGTATGGCTACCCACTCCAGTCCAGTATTCTTGCCTGGAAAATCCAATGGACAGAGAAGCCTGGCGGGATACAGTCCATGGGGTTGCACAGAGTTGCACACGACTGGGCGACTGACACATTCACTTGTGTTTTTTTTCCATGCTATATTTTTCTCTTCTGGGAATAGTAGTTATTGCTTAATACAAGCTTCAAAAAAGTAATAGCCATTGACAAAATAGTTAGTTGTTGGTTACTGAGGGGCATTTGTTTTCTGGGCTTTCTTGGTCTTCAACTCCTGCTATGCTTTCCTCTACATTATTGACGCCCTTTGAGGCCCTTTGTCCATTTGTCAACTTGTCAGTTCTTCAAGGGCATAGGAGAGGTAATTTAGAACTAGGGCAGCTTCCTCACTTTTCTACCTTGAACCAAAAACATTCGTAAAAACCCTTAAACTGAGTTGCAAGGTTTTCTACATTATCTGATCTTCCTCACTCCAGATCAGTGGTTCCCAAACTTCATGGCACCAAAGACTGGTTTTGTAGAGGACAGTTTTTCCATGGACTTGGGGAGGGAGGCCTAGGGGGGATTGTTTTGGAATGATTCAAGCACATCACATTTATTATGTTCTTTATTTCTAATTGAATGCTGCCACTGATCTGACTGGAGGTACCGGTCCATGCCCAGAGGTCGAGGACCTTGCTCTAAAACATATGTTTTTTTAGGAAGGCCTTTTTCTGAATTAATTAGAACTTCGTGTTAAAGGAAACCAGCAACAGCAACTGACTCATTTAGTGGATATTTAATGTTGCCTGGAGGTGGACAAACAAATAAACAAACTTGACCTTTGGCCAAATAGTCTTGTGTAAAACGGGCATATCAGATTCTGGATTGATTATATGTCTTAGATTGCTCAGCATAATCTAATATGACCTGAAAAAACAAAATGCTTATCAAGTCATTTCCTCTGATAAAGTCCAACTTTATATAAATAATGGGGCTGTAATTTTATTCTGTTCACTTGGACTAGCTTAAGAAAATGATTAGTGAGCCGTTCTCTTAGACATTATACTCAGTGCAAACTAAGCCCAAAAGATTTCATTTCCAGTGGGTCCCAAATGAAGAGGAATTGTTTTGTAAATGTGAATACACAACTTTCAAGTTAGCTAAGTGGTGATTCACTGGATTTTACTATAATTCAGCCTTTAAAACTATGGTTGCTTAATAAACAGATTTTTGTGCTGGAAAGTTCCATATTTCCAGTGTTTACCTCCATTAGGAAAGGACTTATTTAAGAAAATATATTTAGGATAGCATGTTTCAGGGCAGTGGTCTTTAATAACTGCCAAGGCAAAGGGAATAAAGGAGCTACTGATGATGTGAAGGTCTCTTATAATGACTTTATTTCTGTGAAGCTTGTTGATGCCAGTTTTACCTGAGAGATGTGAGTGAAGCAGCTTGACCAACTGTAATAGTACTGGCTCATTTACAGATACTTTGGTTGAGATTGACTTGCAAGACTGGTGAGTTGAAACTAAAGGAGAAAAGGTGATTTGAACACTGAATGTCACTTAAATTTGTTTTTTCCATTTATTTATAAGTTGTTGTTCTTTTTTATTTTTTTTCCTGAAAAGCTTTTTAAAGTAGTTTTAGTTGATTGGTATTTGAGCCACATGATGGAATATGTTAGATTCTTCTCATTAAAATATTTTTTAGTTTCTCCTGAGAAAATATAAGATCAGATAAGACTGGCACAATTTTAATAATGCTTTAAAGAAAGTTTGCTTTCATTTTTAGTAGTACTGTTGGTTATATTTTGTTAAATTATGTTAGAGCAGTACTAATGAATTAATTTAAATGAAATTAGTTGAATAGTATCAAAATTTTACTAGATTAAGTCTCATGTGCTAATCTTTTTCTAATGTTAGGACCATTACATTTTCTCTGCCAAAGTAAAGCACTGAATTGTCACTTCCAAAATAACCTGCATTTTTAGTTGGAGGTTATATTCATGCATTGAGTTAATTTCATGTTACTATTTAGAACCAGTCTTTCACCCATGATAAGGAAACAATTTCTTTAAAAAGTAAATTCCTCCAGAATCAGGTGATACTGAGTCTTCTTTTAGACAAAGAATCTTTATTGTATTACATGTTACACTGGCTTGTTGTTTGATGTTCAGTCGCTTAGTTGTGTCTGACTCTTTGCAACGCCATGGACTGCAGCCCACCAGGCTTCCCTGTCTTTCACCGTCTCCCAGAGCTTGCTCAAACTCAGGTTCATTGAGTCAGTGGTGCCAACGGACCTCTCTTTAAGAATTTTCCACAGTTTGTTGTGACACACACAGTCAAGAGCTTTGGCTTAGTCAGTAAAGAAGTAGTAGATGTTTTTCTGGAATTCTCTTGCCAGCCAGATGTTCAAGCTGGATTTAGAAAAGGCAGAGGAACCAGAGATCAAATTGCCAGCATCTGTTGGACCATAGAAAAAGCAAGAGAATTCCAGAAAAACATCTGCACTGGCTTACAGTGAGTTATTTTAAAGATGCAGTATTGTTTTCAAAGATAATAATCCTCAGACAACATTTCTTCCAAAGAAGTAATGTTAAAGGAAAAGAACAAAATACTCTTTGCAATAAAGGGAAAACAAAAAAGCAGTTATAAAAACGTATAGGTATTGGAAAAAAGATCCGTTTAGCTTATCAGCGTAGTTGGAATTTTAGCCCTTGTATTGACTTACTACTTGTTTCTCTGTGATGCGTATTTCTCTTCATCAAGTTCAGTGTTCTGAAACCCCAGTACTATACAGAACCTTTTTAAAGGAAAAAAGAAAAAAGTGTTAGTGCCTGGAAAATTCCATGGACAGAGGAGCCTGGTGGGCTGCCGTCTGTGGGGTCACACAGAGTTGGACATGACTGAAGTGACATAGCAGCAGCAGCAGCAGCCTTGCAGAGTTCAATTAATTGTGTGTCACAATTATTGTTGTTATTATTATTGTTATTGTTGTTATTCTGTCACTGAGTCAAGTCTGACTCTTTGTGAGCCAGTGAACTGCAGCACACCAGGCTTCCCTGTCATCCTCTACCTCCTGGAGTTTGCTCGAATTCGTGTCCATTGAGTCGGTGATGCTATCTAACTATCTCATCCTTTGCCACCCTCTTTTCCTTTTGCCTTCAATCTTTGTCAGCGTCAGAGTCTTTTCCAATGAGTTGGCTCTTTGCATCAGGTGGCCAAATATTTATTTGAATCACCATGTTTTTGAAAACTGTGTGTCTCTATAGACTTTTTGTTTTCTCATTCAGAATGTCAAAGGAGAGAGATACGGAAAATACAAACCCACATTAACTGGAAGACAATGTCCTGTTACTTAATTGCTTACAGAATGCATTTTAACTGAGGCATCATTGGTTCTTTGAATTCAACTCACTCTCCCCACCCTAATGCGCTAATTTAACTCTGTCATCCCCTTTTTGTGTTCAGGAGAATATAATGCTTAACTGTGAGTCATCAGCTTTATATAGATACATATTAAATCTGTCCCTATAATAAATAGTATCTCCTGCTACTAAATCAGTCATAAACAAAAATGCAAACTGTATGCTGGAGTTATGGAGGTATTCTTGGGTGTAGTTAGGGGAGCACTCAGGCTCTGGAACCAGATTGTCATAGTTTGAATCCTGCTTTTCCCACTTCCTACATGTGTCACTTTGGGCCAGCTGCCTTAAATCTCTGAGTATTTCATCTCCCACCTTATAGGGTTATTATGTGAGAATGAAATGAGGTCCAGTAAGTTGCCTACATATGAACAAGTTCGTTTCTGAGAGTGCATTCATAAGTCAAAGAGACTTAGCTTAGGTACCCAACTAACCCGATGGGCTGTATGGTACTGAACTGTAATAGATTTCCAGTGCTTTTCACACAAATAATACACAAAAAATAAAGAAAACTTTTTAAAATCTTACAGTACAGTGCCTTGAAAAGTGCAGTAGTACCAGCTACATCACCGCTGCTTTTACACTTGCTTCTGAACATCCTGTGCTTAAAACGAAGATACTATAAAATGCCATACAGTAATGTACACAAAAGCACAACTACTTGTAAAGGATGCATGCACATGACAACGTATGCCAGACATGTGAACTAACTCATGTGGTTAGCCAGCCACGTGAACATACATTTGCATCTTTGAAAGTTTGCAACTTGAAGGTTCATATGTAGGAGACATACTGTAATGCATATGAAACACTTAGAAATGGGTCTGGCTCATAATAAGTACTCAAGTTTTGGAAACCTTATATGTACCTCATATTGTAAGTGTTAAATCCAGTTGAATCACCTGTGTGTTCATTTTCAAGTTATTATTAAAAGGAAAAGACTGAGTTGAAAGTTGTTAAAGGGATCTTGTGAGGGCCTGAGATTATGGACTATGAAGACTGTGTGTATAGACCATAGATCAACACGCTATCTGGGCATCACTTGTTTTTATAAATAAAATTTTATTAGCACACAGCTATACCCATTCATTTCTGTATTCCTGATGATTGTTTTGGGCTTACCATGGAAAAAGTTGAGTAGTTGTGATGGAGACCTAATGGCCTGCAGAGCTAAAATATTTTCTACTGGGTCCTTTATGAAAATGTGTCTTGCTGTTCTTGTTGTTCAGTTGCTAAGTTGTTTCCAACTCTTCGCGACCCCGTGAACTACAGCACGCCAGGCTTCCCTGTCCACTGTCTTCTAGAGTTTGCTCAAATTCAAGTCCATTGAGTCAGTGATGCTATCTAACTGTCTCATCTTTTGCTGCCCTCTTCACCTTTTGCCTTCAGTCTTTCCCAGCATCAGGGTCTTTTCTAACAAGTCGGTTCTTCACATCAGGTGGCCAAAGTATTGGAGCTTCAGCTTCAGCATCAGTCCTTCCAATGAATATTCAGGACTGATTGCCTTTAGGATTGACTGGTTGGATCTCCTTGCTGTCCAAAGGACTCTCAAGAATTTTCTCCAACACCACAATTCAAAGCATCAATTCTTCAGTGTTCAGTTTTCTTTATAGTCCAACTCTCACATCCATATATGAGTACTGGGAAAACATAGGTTTGACTACATAGACCTTTGTTGGCAAGGTGATGTCTCTTGCTTTTTAATATGCTGTCTAGATTTGTCATAGCTTTCCTTCCAAGGAGCAAGCATCTTTTAATATCATGGCTGCAGTCACCATACACAGTGATTTTGGAGCCCAAGAAAATAAAATCTGTCACTGCTACTACTTTTTCCCTTTCTATTCACCATGAAGTTCTGGGACTGGATGCCATGATCTTAGTATTTTGAATGTTGAGTTTTAAGGCAAGTTTTTCACTCTCTTCTTTCACCTTCATCAAGAGACTCTTTAGTTCCTCTTCACTTTCTGCCGTTAGAGTGCTAGCATCTACATATCTGAGGTTGTTGATATTTGTCCCAAAGCGGAAAGTGGAAAATAAGCCACCCCTGCTATGGACTCCAGAAAGTCTATAAACGTCTGTAATGGAGAATATTTTGATCCTAGATGCTTCTAGAACTCAGTTTAAGAAATAATTGTGAATGATCTTCATAAGAAAGGTGCATATTTGAATTACCTCTAGTGTTTCAAAGATAAAATCATATATCTGCGTCCTGTGTCTTACCAACATACTTAGAATCTTTGAGAGTTGGGTTTGGAAAGAATTGATGTAATTTACAAGGGTTCCTAAAGAATACTGATGTTTATCCTTGCTGACTAGTGGATGATTTTCTCACATAGTTCAGTGTTTTGGTCTCTGTTTTTTTAAGCCCTAAGCAACTGCTTCAGATTGATTGTAAACAAATCATGGGCCATAAGAGACCAGTGAGGCTCCAGGTTAAACATGAACATAGTTTCTGCTTCACTGGCTTGTGAGATTAGCCCAGGGCTTCCCTAGTAGCTCAGCTGGTAAAGAATCTGCCTGTAATGCGGGAGACCTGGGTTCAATCCCTGGGTTGGGAATATCTCCTGGAGAAAGCAACAGCTATCCACTCCAGTATTCTAGTCTGGAGAATTCCATGGACTGTATAGTCCGTGGGGTCGCAAAATGCCAGACATGACTCAGCAACTTTCACTTCACTGCAAATATATGTCCTATGTTTGGTTAAATTTTTTTTTCACATGTATTACAAATCTTGAATGTACCTGCCTGCCTGCCTGTCTGTCTGCCTTGCATATCATGGCAGTGCCTGAGTAGAGCATGTGGTGAGTAGAGGATTGTATGTTTCCTTAGAAATTGGTGTGTGTGTGTGTATGTGTGTGTGGTGGGGCAGCAGGGGATCGAGAAAGTTCTCTCTACTCCTACATCTGCTCTAGAAAAACTGGCTCTAGGAAAAGGACAGCTGTAGACTAAAGTATGGAGATTTAAGGGGAAATAACTTTTCCATAATTGGACAATAAAAATATATTACTGAGCTCTTTCATTGTGGGTATTATGCTTACTCTATCTTGAAGTAATTCCTATGTTTAATAAAATAACTTATACAAGAAAAAGCTTAAAAATGAGTCAGAATATTTGGAACTGTATTTTCTTGAATAGAAAAACTAAGTAGCTTTTAAATATTTCTTTGTATTAACTATTAATTCTAGTCAGATTTAGTGTGAATTGTGGTTAACTCTGACTACTTAATTTTTTTTTTTCTCTCCTTAAAAAAAACGCAGGCATTTCAGTCGAACCATGGAAGAACTGGTTCATGATCTTGTCTCAGCCTTGGAGGAGAGCTCCGAGCAAGCTCGAGGTGGATTTGCTGAAACAGGAGACCATTCTCGAAGTATCTCTTGCCCTCTGAAACGCCAGGCCAGGAAGCGGAGGGGGAGAAAACGGAGGTCGTATAATGTGCATCACCCATGGGAGACCGGTCACTGCTTAAGTGAAGGCTCTGATTCTAGTTTAGAAGAACCAAGCAAGGATTATAGAGAGAACCACAATAATAATAAAAAGGATCACAGTGACTCTGACGACCAAATGTTAGTGGCAAAGCGCAGGCCGTCATCCAACTTGAATAATAATGTTCGAGGGAAAAGACCCCTCTGGCATGAGTCTGATTTTGCCATGGACAGCCTTGGGAACAGGACTCTGCGCAGGAGGCGGAAGGTCAAGCGCATGGCTGTGGACCTCCCGCCGGAGAACCCCAACAAGCGGACGATGACCCAGCCCCTGGAAGGCTGCAGAGATCAGGACATGGACAATGACAACAGAGCTTACCAATATCAAGAGTTTTCCAAGAACAAAGTCAAAAAAAGGAAATTGAAAATAGTTAGACAGGGACCAAAAATCCAAGATGAAGGAGTAGTTTTAGAAAGTGAGGAAATAAGCCAGACCAATAAGGACAAAATGGAATATGAAGAGCAAAAAGTCTCAGATGAACTCATGAGTGAAAGGTGACTTTTCTATTCTCTAAATATAAAAATATGTCTCCAGTGTTTGTGGTTGATTGTGTTTTAGATTTTAATTGATGCTATTTGAAAGTGATTATAAGTTATAATAACAGTAGTGATACTACTGTTTAACCACAGTTGTTTACTTATAATTTATGATGTTTCACACAAAGCAAAATTGCTTGTTTGATTTATACAGAGTCTTTTGATTGTGTCCTAATGACTTAATTTTCAGCTACAAAGAGACAAGGAAGTGGATTTTCAATGGGAAAGAACGCTTTTGAATAACAACGCATTTATAACTCTTAGCATTGCATTTATAATTATGTTTTTGTGTAATTATAGAGCTTTAGCCGTCGGTGCTTTTCAGTGTCATGATCCATTGGTGTGTTCTAATTTCTGAGAACCAAGCCTTGATACCACTTCACAGTGTGTGACTAGATATTTTAAGAAGTCTGTAGATTGCTAGGAATTCTGATCACTTATGAACTGTAAAACCCAATATATAGTCCAGAAACTCCTGACCTTGTTTTTACACAAATGGGAGAAGGAGCGATCTTCTGGCAATTAGTCTAATCAGTCCATTCTAGAAAGCAGGTCTATCACAATGAAGAGTTGTTAAGGACTGTTCTGACACCTTCAAAAGGTAAGTGATCACTTTTCTTTTACACAGAACTAATGTTACCTATAGGAATGAGAAAACAGTGACCCTGTTCATCCTTTTAAGTGTATCCTTAAAATCAAATGCAAAACTATGATCAAGAAAAAATATCCTTTAAAAATGGTCTGGAAAGAATATTTGATTTTTAGTTGGTAAGATTGGCATCATTTTAATCATGTGGAGTGTGAGCTATGGATCTCTCTCTATATATATGTAATTTTTTTCTCTCTTGTAAATGTGGTTACAGATACGAGTAGGACCTACTAAAAGTTTGTAGCATGTACCTTTTATTAAAGGTGGTTTGCTATTTATGTAATTTTTCTAAAAAACTAAAAATTACTTAAAATGTTTTAGGAAGATTGTGAAAACTTTTCTTACCTGCATTTCTTCCAAAAAAGTTGTCATTTTCTACTGGAATGAGAATTATTTGTATGCTAGTATCGGACCATTGTGGCTGAGGACCATCCAGCTTGACTTGAAAGTAATTATCTTGCTCAGTTGCTGGGAAAGAGGATGTGTGGCATTTGAGGTAAATCCTCAATTCTGGATTATTCCCAGGTTACCTGCTTTCTAGATTGATTGTGGAAGCCCCTCCTTTTATCGATGTGTGCCTTTTATTGACAGTATGCCCTGGACGAGAACTGAGATGAAACTCTTTTATTTATTTTCATTGTAAAGAGTGAGTATTAGGTTGTAATCAGGCTACCCAGCAGTCATCACTCTACGAGTTTCAAAAAAGGATGTTTTCACTCCTGAATAAATTTTTTTTTTTTTTCCTTGTATTTTAGACTTACTCATACAACTATTTCTTATGGTCACTTAAGAATTAGGTATATATTCCTTCTGTGGGAAGATTTATAGATAAGAATGGAAAGCTTTTCTCTGTGTGTGATTTAGGGCTTCCCTGGTGGCTCAGATGGTAAAGAATCTGCCTGCAGTGCCAGAAACTTGGGTTTGATATCGGTCAGAAAGATCCCCTGGAGAAGGAAATGGGCAACCTACTCTAGTATTCTTGCCTGGGAAATCTCATAAACAGAGGACCTGGTAGGCTACAGCCCTTGGGGTCACAAATGACTTAACACACATTTGAATAACTACTGTGTAATGTTCACTCATCCCAAGACAAACCTGATTCTCTCCAGCCTCATAATCTGGGATAGCCACACAAGCATATGGTGATAAAGAAACGTGCTAAGCAGAAGGTACTGGTGATTGGAAGCCTTGTTCAGATATTGGAGGATTTAAGGCAGATCATCCCAGGTAGACAGAATAGCTCATCCAGAGGCGTGGGCTGTGAGGCAAGTGTAATGTATGTGAGCAAGTATATGTAGTTCCTTATTACTGCAATTTGAAGTGGGAACAGAGGCTACAGCAATAAGTGTGCTTTGGAGGCCTGTGAGCTCTGGTAGTGTGAATTTCGTTATATAAGTAATGAAAAATCAGTGAGGAATTTTTAGCATAATTAGATTTACATTTGATCAGGATCCCTAATCTTGGCCACAGTGTCTTGTTTGGTTTTGGCTGACCTTCAGACCATCCTTGATGGTGATGTGCTCAGTCACTCAGTCGTGTCTGACTCTGCGAACCCATGGAATTAGCCCACCAGGCTCCTCTGTCCATGGGATTCTCCAGGCAAGAATACTGGAGTGGGTTGCCATGCCCTTCTCCATGGGACCTTCCCAACCCAGGAATCGAACCCAGGTCTCCCACATTGCGGTCAGATTCTTTACCATCTGAGCTACCAGGGAAAACCATGGTGATGATAGTAGAGGAATAAAACCGTGGGAGCAATTTTAAGAATTGGAATCAGTGAAGGTTGGCTGACTGTACTTTGGGGAAGATAAATGAGAAAGAGAACTCTCAGATGATGCCCAGGTTATCAAGAAGAGAAAATACAGGCAATGAGCAGACTGGGACAGGATTTTAGAGTTGGTGTACATGTATTAAATCAATAAGCATTCATAAGTCTGTTCTCTAAATACTGTGCTATAAAAGTCATACTAAAAAAAAGTGGGAAGAGGTAGCTTTGGGAAATGAGCCATAATGACTATCAGCTGTTGAAAGTGAAAAATGCCTTCTACACGGGTTCTTTTTCTGATTTGTTAAGCACACTAATAGCCACATGATGTGAGCACTACTAAATATCAGTTAGATGAGATGTAAATAAGAAAGCATGTTGTTGAGAACACGGGGAAAAACATCTCAAAGCAGGACAAGGATCGTTAAGGACTAATTTGCTGGTCTTAGGGAATTCCGATTTTCTTATATGTTTAAGAAGAGCTCCAGGCAGAGGAGAAAGAGACAGGGATACTGCTTGGAGAAAGAACATAAGGATCAGAGATGGAATGGAAAGAATTTAGGTGGGGGCCTATCCATGAAAAGCCTTGAAATCTACATTTAATCCAGTAAATGTGAGGCTGTAATTTAAGAATTTTAGTAGAATATTGTGTTTTACATAGACATGTACATACACGTACATGTATGTACCTGTGTGTTTTATAAACTTTCTTTAGACTAGGTCTGGATTTATGGAAAGGTTGCAAAGATAGTACAGAAAGTGTAGTCTGTATACCCTGTTCCCTCACATCCCACGCCCAGTTTCTCCTGTTGTTAGTATCATCCATTTACTTTGATATTAAAGCATTTGTCAGAACTAATGAGCCAATGTTGACACATTATCGAAAGTCAGTACTTTATTAGAATTTCTTTGGTTTTTATTTGCTGCCCTTTTTCTGCTCCGGGATCCTGTCCAGGATATTATAATATTAGTCAACCAGTTATGTTTTGAAAAGATGTGTCTCGCTATCTGTAGAATAGATTAGAGGGGCTAAATCTGAATTCAGAGAGATTGGAAAACCATTGTACAAAAAGAAAGGCATATAGGTTCACACACTCCTTTATCTGTAAATCTAAATTCTGAAAGCTGTGAAAAACTAATGAATTTGTGGCCAGACCTAACCTGACCTGTATTTAATGTGGATATTCCTTCATTTAATTGAAAAATATGTTAGTATATTTGATTACAAAGTGCTATCCCAGATCTGTTAGGCATTTTAGAATGAACCTTTCTAAAAGTGTAAAAAGTATGAATTTTGAATAATTTTGCCTCAAGGGTTTCAGAAAAAGAATTTAACCCAAGGTATGTACAATAAGGAGAAGGCAATGGCACCCCACTCCAGTACTCTTGCCTGGAAAATCCCATGGACGGAGGAGCCTGGTAGGCTGCAGTCCATGGGGTTGCTAGGAGTCGGACACGACTGAGTGACTTCACTTTCACTTTTCACTTTCATGCATTGGAGAAGGCAATGGCAACCCACTCCAGTGTTCTTGCCTGGAGAATCCCAGGGACAGGGGAGCCTGGTGGGCTGCCGTCTCTGGGGTCACACAGAGTCGGACACGACTGAAGTGACTTAGCAGCAGCAGCAGCATGTACAAGAAGGTCCTTTATAAGTGTTTGTGTTGATGGGGGAAGACAAGAAAGCACTACTCAGTCACAGAGGAAAAAAAAATCTATAGTAGCTTGAACAACTAAACAGCAGAAAGATAATGTTTCTGAAGTGTTTTTATTACTCTAATATCACTATGTATAGAAGAGCATACCTGATTGTAAACAAGAAAATAAGTATGGATGGGATGCTTTTAGAAAGTATTTGCTTCATTAACACATGTGCAATATAGTTGCATACATTCACTTAATTTGAAGAAAGTTAAAAAGGTACTAAATCAGAGGTCCTTAGAAGAATATGCCACCTAAATTCTTAACCTTTTTGTTCATATTTTTTTAAACAAAAACTGAAATATTTTATATTCAGAATTTAGAATTTCATTTGTAATTTTAATCCTGAACTCTCAATTGAAATATTTTAAAACAGATTAATATGATTTTTTTAACTAAGATTACAGAGTTCTTCCTGTTGATGAAAAAACATAATTTAAAAAGCACTTGGGGTGAATTCCTGATCAGTTAGAATTAAGAATTACAGTAAAAAGAGAGTACATGAGAATTTTTTTAAGAACATCACTCAATATTCTTTAAAGACCAGACCCCTTATCATCTGACCTTGTCCTTGTGATTTTTTTAAACTAACTAGATTCTCATATTGGAGAAGGCAATGGCAACCCACCCCAGTACTCTTGCTTGGAAAATCCCATGGATGGAGGAGCCTAGTGGGCTGCAGTCCATGGGGTCATGAAGAGTTGGACACGACTGAAGTGACTTAGCAGCAGCAGCAGCAGATTCTCATATAAGCATTGCTTCTAGTAAAACTAACAGTGACTGTTTAATTCATGTCAGTGGAATGTTTCCTATTGTTTTCATTTATATGTTAAGTTTGACTCTATCATACGCTCCAACTCTGTTGAAGTAATGAGAACCTGTTATTTTTTTAATCCTTCCTCCTTAATAATTGTCAGTATTCATTTTCTCTTCACAAAGACCTTAGCTTTGATTTAATGGATTGTTACCATTGTAAACTTCTTTCCTCCTTGCCAAGTAATAGAGTTGTTGGGAATTCCTAGGTAATGTCTTTCAGGAATATCTGCAAATGTGGTTATGAAAAATAATTCCATCCCAGGCCCTTGTATTTATTTCACGTGCTGAAGAAAGGCTGAGCTTGCTTTTGACTGAGACTTCCCCATTTTATTGAGCAGTGTTGTTCAGGGCTCAAAGCTGAATTGCGTGGAATAAGAAAGGAGCAGTAAGCATTTGATGAAAGCAGATAATAAAATGCATCAATTGTGTCAGCACCTCGTAGCAGTCACATCTGGCTTGCTGTCAGAGTCCCATTAGATTCCTGTGGTTTTATGTGCCAAAAATAATATGCTCTGTAGTTAATGGAACTGGGATGTTTGCAGTTTGATTAAAAAAAATCATCTTATTTTCTTGCAGATCTTTGTCAAGCTTAAGTTCCATCTCTGAGCTGCCATGTCTCTTTAAAATTTGATGACTGAGAGATCAATTGTTCTTTTGATCTGTTTTTTTCTTTTCCCTTATTTTAGTGATTCCAGCAGTCTCAGCAGCACTGATGCTGGTTTGTTTACCAATGATGAAGGAAGACAAGGTACTGAGATACTATTTTTTTCTTGCTTTGGGAAAAACGCCTTCATTTTAAAGTTGTGCTTATTACTAATTATTTCGTGAGTTGATGACTTCAATCTATTTACCTTCGTGCAATCCACACACTACTTAGTGGACTGGGATTTACTTCCTTTCCATGCTATGTCTTCATAACCTAAAGTAATTGATTATCTCCAAAAGCTAGTCTGGGGAGCTAATAATGTTAAGGAAGGATTATCTTCCTTGAGAAAGCTTTATATACCTCAGTCTTTTCAATTTTGTCTCTTAGCAAGTTCACAAGACCCTGGTTCTCATTCTCCACCTGATTCCATATGTATTTGATTATGTTTAAGCATTAATAAAAGTGGATTTGCAAGTCATTTTTCATTTTTATTCAGCTGTGACATTCATCCTATCCAGTTTGTAAGTAATTAGACCATTTTCATGAATTTAGTATTGTACACTGTTAAACAGTAGTCTTGCAACTTACATCTCTCCCATCTTTGAAATTTCCTGAAGCTTTTCATACTTCAACATGGCATTATTTTGAAACTCCCTGCTTTGGTTAGAAATTACGAAATCCTTAAAAAGGGAACAGGATACATACAAATACAAGCGTTTTCTTCCTTTCTGGAGATCTTTAGAGGAAAGCAGTAACACCTAAGGGGGGAAGAAAAACACAAAATTTATTTTTTTTAAGTCTAAATAGTTTAATGATGTTATGAAACAAAGAATAAAATAATAGATGCCCCATAGTTTTCTTTCTTAGTCTTTTCCTCCTCTTGGCAATACAGATTAAGTAAATTAAATTATTACTCCTTTCTGCTTACTTAAAAGCCATTTGTCCCCGGTAAGTAGATACATAACTGTTTTCAAGACCATAGACTTCGCAGAAACATGTTAGAACCTTAGGGCTGAGAGTAAGCATCACTACCTTAATATACATGAATTTTTGTTAAAATACCTATGTCTACTCGAAGTTATATTATAAACACTGGTTTTGGTAATGAAATGAAATGGGAAAACTTTTAAAAAAAGGACTCTGACAAGCCTCTCAGTCTTTGAGAAGCATTGAATGGCTTCGAATAATCTGCTAGAATTTATTGTGAGCCTCCTATGTTTCACATTACTAAGAGTGTTTTGTTTTGTTTTTACATTGAAGTTCTTATTTTATTCTGAAAACAACCCTACAAGGTCCCCTCCCCATTTCTTTGCTTTTAGACAATGAAACTCAGCCTACTACATTTGAAGTAATTTCCCCATTGTCACAAAACTGTGGAATTCTGTCTGGTCTCTCTGACTTTAGAATCCAAGTTCTTAATCTTTAGCTATTTGATTTCTTTATTAAGAATAAAGTGCATCACATCAAAACTAAGATAACCCCATTTTTCTATGATAATGTTGTCTAATTGGAATTAAGATCTAGGGTAGATGGTTTTAAGTGATTCCCCTTCATTTATTATGTTTTTACCTGATCTGTGAACTTTTAGTATAACTCTCAATGAAAGTACCAATGTATATGTGCTTTGGATTGTGCTTACTTTTTAAAAAATATTTTCTATGGAATCCTCAATTGAAATAAACAGGTGACTTTGATTTCCCAAGTTTTTTATATTTTTCATTCCTTCATAATTTGAAATACAGCATTTCCCATAAAATCACTTTCAATTAAAGTTTAAGGGCATTTTTATGTTTTAAAACATTTGTAGTAAGAGATTTTGGAAATCAGAAATGTTCTGTAAAGGGAAAAAGTTTACAGCAGTTATGATGACCCTCTTAGGATCTAGAATTAGTAGCTTTTCTAAGAATCATGAAGAAGACTAATGAATCTCAGATCTTATTCAAAATGCTATTTGTCTCTTATTTTTAAAACCATCTGCTTTCTCTTTTTTTCTTTTTTTGACTGTTTATACATCTTTTTATTATTTCTTAAAAAAAAAATCACAAAATACTGTCGATTGACACAGAGGGCATATTTTTCATGCTGAATTTTAAATTGATCATTACTCCATGATTGCACTCAAGGATGTTCCCCAAAGTCAGACTTCCTATGAATAGTGTTCTGTTTTAAAAGTACTTTGCTTGTAGTAGTTCAGTGTAGTTTCTCTGTGAACTCTGTGGTGTTGTCACTTTTCATTTAAAATCAACTTTTTCACAACTATTTCTTAATGAACTTAATCAGATTAATTTCATTTAGTCACATCTGTTCATGATTGTTTCCCCTTTTGCACTCCATACAAATCATGAAATTAAGCTAATTATATACCATTATCAGCTGCAAAGAACAGGTTCTACAATTTTATACTTTTTAATTCCTGGCAGGAGATTAAGGCTTGTTTTTCCTTAATATGGAAAGAGTAGTAACTTAAATGGATTTCCCTACAGTTTTTGCCAAAGAATTAACCAGTGTATTATTGTCTTCACATTTTTAAACTGGTTCTGAAACATAACGTTTTATGTTCTTGTTGATGGAAATTCTTATAATGTTAAAGAAATGTTTAAGTGAAATTGTCATACAGAATAAAAAGTCTTCTTTATAGATTATATCCAGATGAAATACAGGATCCTCAGTTAAATTTGAATTTTAGATGAGTAATTACTTTTCAGTATAAATATGCCCCATTTTGTATTTGGGCTTTTTTCCTGTGGCTCAGTGGTAAAGAATCTGCCAATCTGCCTGCCAGTCGAGACACAAGAGTCTGATTCCTGGGTCAGTAAGATCCCCTTGGAAGAAGGCCAGGTAACCCACTCCAGTATTCTTGCCTGGAGAATCCTATGGACAGAGGAGCTTGGCAGGCTACAGTCCACGGGGTACAAAGAGTCGGACACGACTGAGTGACTGAGCACATTTTATATTTGGACATATATTAAAAATTTATGCAACCACTATATATTTATAGTAAAAATGAGTCATTTATCTGAAATTCTGGTTTAGTTACTGTCTTTTATTTTTTAAATCTAAATCTGACAACTCTGTTTCTTGGGATGATAAAACTGAATCCTTGGGGGATTTCTTGTATTTGCACAGGTGATGATGAGCAGAGCGACTGGTTCTACGAAAAGGAATCAGGGGGAGCTTGTGGCATCACTGGAGTCATTCCATGGTGGGAAAAGGAAGATCCTACTGACCTAGACAAAAATTTACCTGATCCCGTCTTTGAAAGTATCCTAACGGGTTCTTTCCCCCTTATGTCACATCCGGGAAGAAGAGGTCAGTAGCACTGCCTGACTGGTGGAGAAGAGGGGATCTGTAGTCAGTTAGGAATAGTCATGACAGAGGAGATGCTAAGCAGAAGTGAAAGACTAGACACAAGATGCTGTGAAGAAACATGGTGACCAGTAATTCAGCTCCCATACTTCTTTGCTTTTATTAAGAAGGTTAACTTGCTTTCTTGCTAGGCCCGTGGTAAAAATGTTGAAATGATAGATAAATTGAGAGGAAGGAGAAGCCCTGGATAATACTCTGACAGTTAAGTAATTGATTGTCATGTGCCGGCTGCCTTAGAACCCTACTAAGCATTGCTTTGGATCTTTTAAGTGTGAATTTCACCTTTTCCTCTCTACTGTTCAATATATTTCTTCCTCCAACTGACTCTGATTTCTGAATTGATAGGATCTTATTCTCTGCTCCAATGATCATAGACTCTCCTTCAACTGAGAACTTTGATTTTCCAGGTTTCCAAGCCAGACTGAGTCGCCTTCATGGAATGCCTTCCAAGAATATTAAAAAATCGGGAGGGACCCCACCTTCAATGGTAGGCATGCTTTCTTGTTTATTTGTCATGTTTGGAAATGTATCCATTTCTGTGGAATAAAAAGCCACATCCTCATCCTTTATTCGTATTCTAATGTTATACTTAAAAATAATCCATTTTTTTGTAGGCTACAAACTGGACCAGTGAGATTCCCCTATAAACCAAATCTTCTAATGCTAATAAATTAGTTACGTTTTGAACATCTGGGGAGTGACTTTCGAGGGAACCTGGCTCCTGTCCTCTTCCCCTGGAGGAGTATCACTGAAGTGAGAGCCTCTTTGATGAAAGCATGGGGCTGTTTTTGCTGGAGGACTGGTATTCTTGCTTTAGTCAGAAGTGAACCTGATGGGCGAGGCTCTTAGGGATCTAGGTTGGCCCAGGGTGGGTAGAAACTACTGTAAATTTTATATATTTTTCTCTTTTATGACTTTTTTTTTACATTGAAACCATATATGTATCACTTGCTTTGCCAAATTGCTCACAAAAGCTAGAGAATTAAAAACTTCCAGATTTCACATCAGTATTCCTTAATGTTTATATTGTGACTGGATAAGAACTCATTTTTACATATCTGACTGTTGTAATTTAAAAACATGATGCATTGACGTTTATGGTTCATTTTTAGAGAAATCGTACATAGCCAACATTATTTAAAATATTTGAATTTTACTCAGGGTATTTTAATAAGGGCTAAGATGAGTCATAGGTAAGGTTGATAATCTACTAGAGTTTGTATTTTGTTCAAGTTTGCATTCTACTTGGATAATCTGCTCTGTATTGAAAACTCATTGTATTTTATAGAATAGTTTTTATTGTACTTGGAAAAAGTCATCTTTAGTTTTAAACTAGTCACGGTGATACCTAGTCTGTGCTAGTGGAATCATTTACTCTTACCTTTTAAACTATCTCCTCTGTCTGATACCTGAAACCAGTTAAAATGATCATTTTGGCTTAGACCATATTGAAATCATGTGAAAGCTGGTATTGCAACAAATACTGTATGACTGAATCATATTGTCATGTTTAAAAGTGAGACCTGCTTACACATCCTTAGAATGGAAAATGTGTGTGTCACTGTGAGTGTCAAAGATACTTGCTTGCGCTCATTTTTACCAAGCAGAAGGGAAAATGTAACATTTCTATTGGTGATATAGATACTATACTACATTCAGACCATTTGAGTTCTTCAAAATGGTTCTATTGAAATGATTACTATTTTTATTAATTTCCAATAATTGATGAAAATTGTGATTCAATACATGTATTTTTATATTATTGTATAGATTCATTGTTAATTCAGCATTTAATGGCTAATTTAAATATGATCATTGGAAAAGAAACTTGAAGTTGACATTTTCTTTCCCTAAAGTTGTTATAGCCTGAAAGATTCCAGCAAATGTATCAAGCAGGAATATGTGACATCTTTTAGATTACTTGTCTAAACCGGAGAGATTAAAAGTGATAAAGTGCGACTTTGAGTCTCTTTACCTTTGCATATTTAAAGCGATATTTTAAAGGTACAATAATGTGGTATTTGGTCATTGTAAGTAACCGTTTTTGTGCTATGTCCTTTGGAGTGAAACTTCGTGATTTTTTTTTTTCCCTGAATTACACAAATGCTTTTATTTTATTTTGTATAATGACTGTCTTTTAGACCTGAATAAGTCACTTTAAAACCTTGGCCTATGAACTTTGCCTTACCAATCATGAATCTAGATGAATGCTCTCTAGTTCTTGGTTCAGTTTTACCTATTTTTATATTTGGTTCACTGCTTGCTTGAGCATAGCTGGGATTTGTAGCCCATTTTCTAGGCTTATTGCAATCTCACTGTGGTATTTTATAGAAGCTATTACAACTGATAGGCTAGCTTCATGGTATTGATGATACATGGCTTAACCATAGTAAAAGCTGCCTTTCGTCTCTCAATTGTAAAAAGGTGATTAAGTTTCACTTGATGGAGATATACTATATATGTGTGTTTATCATGAAACTAGTGCATTAGGCCATAAACTGTTTTTCTGGTCCATGTTTTTTGTATTCAAAATTTTATTGAAGACAATGAGCTCCTTCCAGTTTTCTTTCTTTCAATTCTGAATTGTCCTTGTTTGGATTTTTAAGTACTGTAATCTTTTTTTTTTTTTTTTCAATAAAATATCTGACTTGGGCAAGAAAGGTAAGAGTTCCAGTTTGTGCTGATATTTTTAAATTCCTGTGCTAAGTTTTCTTTCGTTGTTGTTGCTTGTACTGTCCACATTACGTGTAACAATCTAGTGTTAAAAATCATAACCTTACAAAACAGTCATCTTTAAACGGTAGCTGTAACATCCAGTAGTAAGAAATGAAATTTGATTGCTTAGACTGTCACTTGGAAAGCCAGATTGCCTTACAGAGAAATGAGTTTCCCGAGCAAAGCTAGACACATGTAGCTGCAAACCCATTAAATGGAATGGCAGCAAGGGGTTTCTTAAACAGATGGGTGATGACTACACAAATATAATGTTCTCTGAGAGAAATGACAGAAGGAGAATCTCTACTGAAATATTAATGTAAACATTTTTGGAGAAAAACTTCCAATCAGATTTTATTATTCACCATAGTAGTGTTCTGTACACTTCACTGAATTAGTGAATGCTGAAGCACTGCTCCTCAGGTAAACCGCAGGGTAGGTTCCTGTGCACTTAGGTCATGACATCATGCAATCGATACATAACCTTATGTGTACGTTTGGGTTTTAAAACACCTTACTTGATATATATTATTGATCTGTTAACATTGAACTCATGACCAACAGCCTTATAAGTCACGCCTGAGCATAGCTTATCTAATACGTGTATTTTCTCCATAAGGCACATGCCCGCCTTCTTGTGCTTAGGAACAGTAGACAGCACTGCCACAGTATGGCTGGAGACCACTTAAGATAGGGAATCACCAAAAAAAGCACAAAAAGGTGGAAAATGTGCCCCTAAGTAAACCACAGAGACGACACTTGTTGACAGTGTTAGAGCTGAAACAAGAAAGCAGATTGTTGCCTTACTTGACCTCAGTGGGGAATGCACTTGTGCCTCAAATGATTCACATTTTTTTCACTGCTTTACTCATGCCTCTGAATGACCATGAAAGCACTGTGTAAGCGTTGACTTAGGGGTTACAAATAAATTTTAGTAAATACGCACAGTTGCCTATGTAGGACCTATAGGAGTGAGCATTGACTCTAGCTGGTTTTGTAAAAGAGCAGAGTGGTACTGCCTAATATAAAGTTTACAGACTTTGAAGTCAGATATTGGTAAATCCCCACCCGGGTTCTTCTTTTTGCTTGTAATTACAATTTGAATCTTATTTCCTCTTTCTGTTAAAGAGAGACAATGATTACTTTGCAGAAGTGTTATCAGGATTAAATGCGATTATGTTCCCATAATGGGCCCAGTACCATCTCTGTTACAGAGTATTTATGAAATAAATGATCATCACACTTATTAGATATATGAAACACAGAAGCTCATGATGTAGAGAACATTTGTATCATAGGTTCAAGTACAGGATTTTAGACTTTAAAACTTACCTGTTCATATTTTAGATATAATATCCCTTCATATTTAATATTTAAAATGCTTTAGATTACAGCCTTTTTATGTTTCTTTTATACCTGATTCATATTTGAGCCAGTCTTTGTCTTTAATGTGGTCTGTGCAGAATAATTTTGAATGAATTTTAGATTGACAGACACTGCATTAAATCTTAAAACTCAACTGCAAACTAAAAAGATTGTTTTAAGCTTCTTTTCTCCATTCCCCCCTTCCTCCTACCACAATTATTAAGCTATTAATATTTATTTGTAGAAAGACCAGTACTGGTCAGGAGATTTTGGTCCAGAGTTATCTGATTCTTAAAAGTAATTTTCTCCATGTGCATGAAGGGAATCCAGACAAAGTCCTGAGAATTTAATGCTGAGAGGAATTAACTGTTGCTGTCTTCTGTTCGAATAAGGCACTAATTTATTGAAGCCTAGCTCACCAGCCTCTTATATTCACCTCTTTTAGGAGAATTAAGCAAACAATAATTCCAAGGAATACCCTTTGGCCGTTATCCAAGAGATTTAGCTTGAGTCTCTTGTATTTTCAGAATTTGTGCATCAAGTATAATTCAGAATAATAATCTTGAGAATAATGATCTATCCCAGAATCAGTTTTGGGATACCACTGTATTTGCAAAGTGAATCTGATTAACTTGAGTTAAGCATAGCATTTAAGTTAGATAGCATGTGCTGTCCCTAAGCATCATAATTAATCAGTGCATTATGCAGGTGAAAGATCTTTATGTTCTTTTTTTGAAAAGGGATGGTCTTTCTACAATGTTACATTTATCTAAATTAGCATTCAAATTGAGTAGTCTGTTGAAAGATCAGAAAATAAATGGCTCCATTTAAAATACAGTACCCAATATCCAACATAAATATTACATAAAGAATTGTACATAAGGGTTCTATCTTAAGATTTTATAATTATTTCAGTCCATTTTTTTGTATGGCTGTAAAGAGAAAGTGTGATGGTGGTGGTGGTTATTTTGTCAAATGAATCTGATTTTACTGACTTTATTTAATATACATTGATGAAGTTTAAATATTTGAAAAAATGTGAACATCAGTCCTTTACCTAAATTGTCATGCTATACAAGTAAGCATACTGCTTATAATCAACAATGTAGTAGCTTATATCTCTTCAGACACTTGAGTCAATTCATTCTGTAAGAGAAAAAGAATATTATGTTTTTTCTTCATTTATGAAGTCATAGACGACAGGATTTCATGAGTGGCATATTGATAATGTTACTGTAATGATTTACTCTATATGTCTTACACAACTGTTGTTTTATTGTTTCTTAGGATGCTAGAGTAGGAATATTTAGTCTGATTTATAGCCTTTTATAACGGGAGGGCCATTTTAAATGGACTTGGTTTAAATAAGGGAACTACATAAACTTTCTTTTAGCCTAGTCTGAGATTTTATGATAGAAACAGACCTAAAATGATTTTTAAAAACATTCCCAGCATTTGTCCTCAACTGTAATTTGACCATGTGTTAGTTATCTATTTTTTTCAATGGAATTTGATAATTAAATGCTTAATTATAATCTATGAATTGATACTCATTTGTATCTTTAAAGAATTTTTGGATACCTTACAGAATATAAAAAGAATATATATTTAGAATTTTTATATTTTAAATATAAATTACATCATGTATATTCTAATCTATCACTATGTATGATAATAATTTAGTTTTTATCTGATCTTGAAGATTTCACCCTAGAAACTGATATTTTTTTCTTAGAATTTCTTTTGAGATAAAGTAGGTTTTGTATCATAGAAAAGTGACTGCTTAATAGATGTATAACAAATATTTCTTTTACAGAAGACTTTTTAACAGTATCTCTTGTTTGAATTAAAATTCTCTATTTTGGTGTGATTATTCACAACTTTATATTTCATGTCATGTAAATTTAATATCCTTGGTTGGTATTTGAAAATATGAATTTAACAATTTTTATTCTCTTCCATGAAAAGTAGTATTCATATTAGTATTAATATTTACTTTTATTATATTACACTTTACTGGTATATATATATATGTATATATATATACATAAATTCAAATAATGCAGGTATATAGTAATGCATTCATTCATTCAACAAATATTTGAATGCTTATTCTGTTCTCCATATTTAATCTTAAAATTCCTTTAGAAAAAATTGCATAAGCATATGTTCAGTCTTGGTATTTTACTGTTATCAAATGTGGCTACTTACACGTTTTCCCCCCATATATTTAAAGTACTTATGCCTCCTTCTCCAACAACTTATTACTAGAATTGCCTTGACTTCGTATATTGTTGTTTTGGTTTGTAATACCTCAGAAGCCTGGAACTCGGCAAAGCAAATGTTAGCAGTGAATGCAAGCACTTAGGATGATGCTTACTATATGCCAGACATTTTCCCACATTCTATTTATTTATTGTAATTCATTTAATTCTAAGAAAATCCCTATAATAGGTCAATGTTTACGATTTACACATTTAACTTTTCCGTTAGTAAGCCAAATTTAACGCAGTCTGGAAGTTTATTCTTCATGTTACTAATAAATAAAAATAGATTATCTTCACAAAAAAAAATCTTCCTTTCTAACAAAATCCTGTTCAAAGTGTGAGTTAGTTTGAAATCTTTGCAGTATTCTGTGCTATCTTGAATAGTGAGTGCAATCAAGGTGTGTGCCATAGTAAAAGTAATAATTGAGATGTTTTACTGCTTCCAGCAGACGAATCACTGGACCCACATCCTCTGTTCTGATCCTTCTCACTATTTCTCTGGTAGTTTATGATACGTTCTTCTTGATCTTTTGCATCATCCATTTCAGGTCTACTTCCTTGCTCTTTGTTTCAGGTGGTTCTCCCTACATGCCTTCCAAGGTTCCTCAGTATCTCTCCAGCCATAAACAGGGTGCCTAGTAGCTCTCACATTTCTTCTTCAGTTCAGCTGTGATAATATCCTTTCTATTTCTCTTATTCCTTTCCTTCCTCTAATGGAGCTTGGCAAAGTTCTGGGTAGACTTCACACAGGAGGAATATCTGCAAGTATGAGTTGGATCTCACTAACTTATTGGAGATGGAATTGGCAGACAGAAAAGTGTGGATGGGCAAGGTGTAAGTTTGAAACAGCATGGAATATTCAGGAAATTGAATCCAGAGTTGCTAAAGTACAAGTACTTGTGTTGAGTATGTCATAGACAGGATTTGGTTAGCAAGGTAGACAGGAGTTAGATCATTTCAGACTTTGTGGTCCATGGGAATGCATGTGAACTGATGTAATCTCTGAGGAATTAAGGCAGGCAGTTTTGTCCTGTTGCATGGGCAGTGGTATAGAGTGTACATTGTCTGATTACAGGTTAAGACTGTATTAGGAGTCTAAAGCTGTCTGCCTGCTTTCCCAGTAGGTGGGATCCACACACAGTAGGCTAAACCCTTTATTTTACCAGACTTGATATTCTGATTGACCTTTGGATAGTATCCATTCATTCAACAAACATTTATGGAGCCTCTACTATATGCAAGATACTCTTCTAAGCCTTGGGTTTACACTGGTGAACAAGGCAGACAAGGTTCCCTGAAGCTTATATTTTAGTAAGTAAAAATAAACTTGATTGGGGAGGAGGATGAGTAAGTAAAAATGGCTGTGAAGAAAAAGATCCCCTGGAGGAGCAAATGGCAACCCACTCCAGTATTCTTGCCTGGGAAATCCTAGCGACAGAGGAGCCTGGTGGGCCACAGTCCATGGAGCTGCAAAGAGCTGGACATGACTTAGTGATTAAACAATAACAGTGTAATAGTGAACCACAGGATGTGCAGGTGATTAGAATATGATTCCCAGGCTGGAGTAAATGTTCAGTTAAGTTCAGTCATTCAGTCATGTCTGACTCTTTGCGACCCCATGGACTGCAGCATACCAGGCTTCCCTGTCCATCACCAACTCCCGGAGCTTGCTCAAACTCATGTCCATTGAGTGAATCTACAGCCTTGATCAATTAGTGCCTTTCTTCTCATTGCTTTTATTAACAATATGGAAAAAGAAACGGGATTCTCACACTTGTTCATTCAGGAAGTTCGGTTATGTCCTGGACATCTCTCCTGATTCCAGTCCAGATTGACCACTGGTTTTAAATGTCACTGAAGGTGGGCCTGCAGGTAGCAAAAGGACACTTTTATTTATAAAGTACAGTATTAATTCTGATGCTTTTGAATATTTGTTTTGTATTTTTACTTAAAAAAGTTTGCAAGTGTCAAATATTTATATAGCATTCTGGTCTTCCTGTTTAGATTAAATCATAATGTTTGGATATGTAATATTTTAATATTATATAGTCATTCTGCTTGTATGGCTACTTGAATATTGTGCAGGGCAACTAGTCTTTTTATTATATTTCTAAAGATCATGAAATGCCATGCTTTCTTCTTTTTCATTTTCTTTACTTTGGTGCTTGCATACAAATTCAGTTTCAGATCATTCACATTTATTAATAAAGAAATGGCTTAAGATTGATTTTTTTTTTTTAAGGAAATTATTTTGGACTTTTTAATGATTCTTCTTAAAAGTATTGGATTGAAAACACTTGAGATTTTTTTTAAATACTTCTTTTAAGATGTTGCTTAACATTAAAAAATTTTTTTCTTTTCTATTGTATCCTAAAAAGCTTTGCAATATGTTGTAAAGTGCTCTTTTAAGAAATTAAAACTGCTGATTGGTAACTATTGGACTCCATAAATGAAGATTAAGGACCCATTTCCTTGTTGCTCTTTTTTTTTTTTTTTATGTATGGCCTGATTTTTATTGAGAAAAATCTTGCGCTAAGATACGTGCATAGGTAATATAAATGTATAGTTTACAGAATAACCAAAAATCAAACCTTATTCTCAACAGCTGCCTTCAGAAACAGGATTTTCTAATTCCTCTGTGTATCTCAAACTTCTAATATTAAAGATTTCCACATGCATATGTATTCCTAAACAATATGTCAGCTTTTCCTGTTTCAGTTCTTTATGTAAGTTGTATCACATTGATTGTCCTTTTGTGAGATATATATTTTTAGTGACGAATAGTTGAATCGAGTATTAGTTTCATGTGTACAGCAAAGCAATTCAATTATATGTGTACATTTTTAAAGGTTATTTTCCATTATAGATAATTACAAGATACTTAATGTAGTTTCCTCTGCTATACAGTCAATCCTTGTTTCTTATCTATTTTATGTATGGTATTTTGTATCTGTTAATTCTGTACTCTGAATTTATCTCCACCACCTCCCTTTTTTCCCTTTAGTAAACCATAAGTTGGTTTTCTGTGTCTGTTTTTGTATAGAGATTCACCTACATTATTTTTTACATTCCATTCCTTGTTGCTCTTTAAAATTGTGACATTGTCAGAGTTTCCAATTTTTTTCTTGCTTTCCTTTTTTTTTTGAATCAAAATCAGGGAAACAGAAATGCTGCAAACACTTCACTTTCTTCAAAGCTTCTACTCTGGTTTTCTGCCTTTTATGTTGCTGATAGAATTATTTTGATGGTCTATAAAACTCAGCTTTCTAATTTGCCTTCAGATATGTCAAGTATCTAATAGCAGAAAAGTTCAAAATCAATGATGGGTAGAACACTTCCAAATAATATTTAACAAGTGCTTTCTATATTGAAGTCACCTGCAAATCCTCCAACTGAAGGTCAATTTGAACAACTGAGAATTCACTCAGAAGTCTTAGAAATAAAAGGGGTCCCTATGCTATAGTCAGCCAATGATAACCAGATATTTTTTACATGTCATCCAGTCCTGTTTGGATTCTGACAAACAAGAGACCATTGCCAACAGGTATATATACTTTAAGCCAATAAAACTTGTAAAATGTTTGTTGCTGTTAAATCACAAGTGTCTAAAATATTTACCAGCACCTTAATAGAGGAATAAACTAAAAGTTTAATGATGTCTTTGTGTACCAAGAAGTGATGACTTATGCCCCTCACAGTATAGCATCTTCCTCTTAGAACTTCATATTTAAACCTGATCTTTGTTTATAACAGTTCACCATCATAGTAATATTCAATGGCATGTCATAGTAATATTCTTGGCCTTTTTGAAGTCTCTCAGATGTGTATAGATTTTGAAGTATGTAGTATAGATTTTAAAGTGTATAGATCCCTGGGTTGGGAAGATCCCCTGGAGGAGGGCATGGCAGCCCACTCCAGTATTCTTGCCTGGAGAATCCCCATGGACAGAGGTGCCTGGCAGGTTGCAGTCCATGGGGTCGCAAAGGGTCGGACACAACAGAGTGATTAAGCACAGCACACAGCAGCAGACTAGAAATGTTTCTTTTAAAACTACATAATCCTGAAAATAAAATTATTACTTAGATATTATGTCATCCCTTTTAGTTTACATATATCTGACACATTCTTCTAATTTTTTGATCCACAAGAATGTTTTAAAGAAGTATAATATATCATTTATTGGATGAAAAAGTAAGTGTATGTTACCTCTGACTCAGAAACTTGATGTCTTGCTTACTTGTGTTTTCAGCCATAGACTTCTTCGTTCAGTTCTACGCACATGTAATGAAAGCATGTGGTGTCTTCACTGTGGGGAAATAAGATATGTCTTTGTCCCCCAGTAGCTTGCAGTTTGGTGAAAATTAATTGGGACATGGAGAGAGAGAGAGAGAAGAGAGACCTATTTGCTACGGGATGCACTGATCCTGTTATTTTTCATTCTTCAATTGCACTGCTCCTAAGTTGTTTTTCATTGTTCAACTAATATTTTAGTTTTATGTGTTATCTTTGTTTTCCTCCACTCTTTCCACATCTAGACATGTCTGTATCTCACTCCTTTCCTTGTCTATATTTTTAGCCCTTTCTTTCCAGTTTTCATCTATCAGTGCCCTATCGTAGTTACTCATAAGCTTACATTTTGACAGTACCTTAGTCTCCTTCCTGGGCTTTCTTCCAGTTTTCCTCCCTCTAATCCGTATGACATGTGACTCCATGTAAACATTTTAAAACATGGCTAGACCCTAGCCAAAAAAATAGTTTTTACCCCCTTTATCATCAAAGTCAGGTTTGTAATTCTGACTTTCCCTGTTCACCTATGACCTATAGATAACACTTCACTCTTTTCCAGATGGTACTAGGTCATAGCATCCCTACCTCTCCCTCAACCTGCCCTTACTGAGCCATGTTCATTCTTTCTATACTTTTGCTCACAATAGTGCACCCGTCTTCTTTCTGTTAGATTCATGTTCTGCAAGGAATAGTTCAGGCTCGATACCTTTTCTTCAAAACCTTCTCCAGCTCATCACACTTCAATGATCACTCCATCTTCAGAAACACCATTCTTTCATTCATTCACTGGTGACCTTTCTATTTTACACTGTTACTCATCTTCATGGGGCTTCCCTGGTGACTCATTGGTAAAGAATCTGCCTGCCAATGTAGGAGATGCAGGAGACACAGATTGTATTCTTGCCTGGAAAATTCCATGGCTACAGTTCGTGAGGTCGCAGAGTCGGGCACGATTTTGCAGCTAAACAATTCATCTTATGTTTGCATTGTATCCCAAGCACATAGCACCCCAGTGACAGGAGTCCAGCTCCTAGCCCACAACATGCGCTTAATAATATTTTAAATGTTGATAGGGTCTACTGGGTATTTCCTTATACTTTTTAGGGAGTTTTCCACCACTACAACCCTTTGTCCAATTGCTAGTACAACCTTAAGTAACATCTTTTCCTACCAATGTTAGTATCTAAGTTCTTCGGTTTTTTTTTTATTTTTTATTTTTAAAAAATATTGGCCATGCCGCACAGCTTTTGAGATCTTAGTTCCCAGGCTGGGGATTGAATTCAGGCCCTTGGCAGGGAAAGCACCCTGCCCTCACCACTGGACCTCCAGGGAACTCCTTCATTGTTTTTAATTTGTCCTTTTATGCACTTCATGATGTGATGCAGGTAAGATTCCATCTGCAGGGCACTAAAAAGCTGCTTAGATGCCCCGTGTACAGATGCTCACCTTTTGGTTAGGGGATCCTTAAATTGTGTTATCCATAGTGATTTCCTTTGGATGTGCTGTGCTCATTCATTCAGCCATATCTGACTCTTTGCAGCCCTCTGGACTGTAGCCTACCAAGCTTCTCTGTCCATGGAATTCTCCAAGCAAGAATACTGGAGTGGGTTGTCATTTCCTCCTCCAGGCAATCCTCCTGACACAGGGATCAAACCCGTGTCTCTGGCCTCTCCTGCACTGCAGGCAGATTCTTTACCACTGAACCACCTGTGAAGCCCAATAATCTCCTAATAAGTAATCTCCTGTCTCAAGCAGGGTAGGATGTTGGGGGCTGGGGAGTGGGGTGGGCTCGTGTTTGACTCCACTCACCAGCATTCTGATTACAAAGCAGAAGCCTGGGCACTTTGTCTACAGACTTTCACTGAATTCTCTTAATTCTATTAAAGATATGTCAGTGGCCCTTTCTTTCACATCATCTTACCATACATTTTGTGCTTCAGTTGGGATCTAGGGAAGGGGTGGTGGGGTGGTAATGTTCTGTGACTGATTGGCCAAGGATTGGGACCAAGAATCAACTTTAAAAAATAGGTTTTTGAGCAATTCCCTATTTAAGAGATATCTGGAGCCTCCAATTTCTGAAACTTTCTGGAACCTGTTGCTTCAGTCCGTTTACTTTCTTGCCACCCGCTCCCTACCCCATTGCTGGAGAATGTTGAGTGGTCAGCTGCGCGATCATTTTGTTTTCTTCTTCTGTGATTTTGTGAACACAGATTGCCTGGTGGTATCTTCTTTCCTGTCTCCTTTGTCCTTGTGAAGTTACACCTTTTTTATTCCATACTGTCGTTTTAGTGGGGCTTTGAGAGGGAGCTGAAATGTATGATTCGTGGGTGGGTTATGTTTATTGGTAAATGCTACCTAGTATTTTCTTTTGACTTTGTTTTTTTAATAGTAATAGATTCACAGGTTTTAAGAGACAAATATCACAAGAAGTGCCCTATATCCAATTCTTCCCATACCCATCTGTACAAATACAGCATCAGTTAATCTGCACTGTGATTTTTAAACTTTAAAAAAAGTCTAAGAGATTATAAATTATACCTATTTTTATTCTTTTGTTTGGCTGCATAATGTTTCATTTTAGTATATTATTAAATAATTCTGCTTTTATTTTGTGTAACTAATATGAAAGGACAGAGATATTTGATTACTGTTAATTATATTAGCTAACATTTATTGAGTTTTTATTTGCCAGGTGGTATTCCAATCTATGTGTGTTAATTTATTTAATGTTCAAAAAAAAAAAGCCTATTGAGATAAATATTCTCCTCTCCACTTTATCAGCCAAGAACAGGGGCAAATGGCTTAAATGACTTATTCAGGGTCACTGCTTGTAATTGTTCGTGTCAGAATTTAAACTCTGGCCCTGTGACCCACTCCTCAAAGACTTAGCCATCAAGCTATGCCTCTTCCCCTTGAAGGGTAAAAATATTTCCAATTAATTTTTAATTTGTAAAAAATTGACAGGCCTAATGGCCCACTGAAATAATACATCTTAGTTATGTATAGTTTGGTCAATCTAGTGAATATATTGGGTACATAATTGCTCTGTGTTTAGTTGATCAAGTTAAATCTACTGAATTGGATATATGTTGTATTTTTCAATGTAATAATTTTCATCGTGTAACTATGCTGTCCATGTCTCTTATCAACTCTTCTGTTTTTTTCTCTCCTTTCCTTTGGTACCTGTTGATTTAACTTACTAGGCCCTTGCTGACATTTATATCTTTTCTTTCTCATCATCAGTTAGGTTCTTCATATCCAAAAAGGTGAGTGACAGCAATAAATATTTAAATAGAATGGAATATTTTGTAAACAGCATCTTTACAAACCCCAGCATCCTGTGATTTAAGTATTACTGTAATTTCATTGTATGGACTCAAGTGATTTTCAAAGAATTAGCTTCATCATGAAGGATCAGAGCCAGGTCTTCTGAACGCTGATCTTCTTACACATGAAAATTATCAGAAGTCACACTCTTTTCTGTCTGTTTAGCCGGACCTGTAGTGATTTAGCTTTTTTTGAGTGTTAGCTTTTGATCCCATGAGACCTGACACTTGAATTTCTTGTCAGCTTGAAAAGGTGGTCTATTTCAAAATTTGATTGGGCTTCCCTGGTGGCTCAGCTGGTACAGAATCCGTCTGCAATACAGGAAACCTGGGTTTGATCCCTGGGTTGAGAAGATCCCCTGGAGAAGGGAACAGCTACACACTCCAGTATTCTGGCCTGTATAGAATTCCATGGGCTGTATAGTCCATGGGATCGCAAAGATCAGACATAGCTGAGAGACTTTGACTCACTCACTCACTTATTTTGAGGAAAGATTTATGAGTTTTTATTGTTAATTCTTAAGTTGTTGCAAATTATGTTCATGCAATGAATTTGGCATTAGCTGTCTTCATATTTATTAGCATCACAACTTTCCCCTAATCCTCCTTCCTCAGTTAGCATCTTAAAGTACTAGCACAGGTCTAATACAGTCTTTGGAATTGTCTGTTTATAGGAAAAACCAATTAATCTGACTCCTTGATTGAACATCTTGTTTCTTCAGTAAATTGTTTCATATATATTACACTTTCTTCAGCAAATTGTACATATATGTTACTAACACATTTTAAACACCTAATTATATATATTGATCATATGATTGTTCTTGAAATGCCTTTACTTTCCATTGTAATGTTACTTAGAGGTGCTGGCTGTCTAGCTGACTGGATGAATTTTCTTTCCTCCTATTTTTCTCACTAGAAAATTCTAAGTGTCACAGTCTGGCACTATGAAACCAAGGGCAAGGCAGACACTTTATATATGAAAAAAGGGCCTTTACAAACACATACATACATACACACACACATTTTCTTTTTAGATTATATTGTTTCTTGTAGGTGGTTCTTGATTTCATTTAGACACTTTGAGGACATACACTTGTTTTCATAACAGTCATCATAAACTTAAAGTGAATTAAGATATGAATATGCATGAAGAAATTAGATGTTCTAACCATGAATATATGGCATCAGTGTGTCTAGAGTGAATTACAGACTTTACTCATTTCTGGACCATTTGTTTTATATATAGATTAAATATAGATAATTACTCATTTGACAGGTTACTTTATTACTCTGATGTATCTCAGAGTACCACGTGCAGTTATAGTGTGATTATTGTAATAATTTGGATTCACTAATAACCAAATGAACATTTCATTAAATTAAAATTTTAAAAGTGGAATTTGATTTTGTTTAAAGTCAGTTTTACTTCCAGTAGTTACTTTGATTTCATAGCGGAATTATACTTTTTAATTGAAATTTTTAATTCTTTTTAAGCTCACATGTTAAATGTAAAAGTGTTTTGTTACTATTCTGAATTATAGTTAGAAACTTCTGTAGGTTAGTCATTTCATTTTCATCTTGTACCTCACTTGTATGAGAAAAAGATTGTGAATTCAGTTTAATTTGTTGGGGGCAAATGTGTACCAGATAATGTACTAAACTTAAAATTTATTTTTACATGTATAGAGCACTTAGCCAAATACCTAGCTCTCTAGATGTTTTAATAATTGTTTTCCTATATAACTCTAATACTTTGTCTCTCAATAGTATATGGTTTAGATGTATATTAAATGGTTAAATTGCTTAGAAATAATTTGCACACACATTAATATTCATACCCAAGGGAATAAAATTAAAACATTCTAATCAAGTATCATGTTTTAATCCATATTTTTTTTGTTTTACTTTATTTTGTTTTTTTATTAGGGGACTCGTGTTGCTAGTTCAAAGTGATCTTTTTGGTTCACACAGTTCTTTAGAAAAGCAGATCTATTCTGGCTGTGTAATGCATTTTATTTAATTTTATAGTTTTTATGGTATCGTATATTAGAGATTGCCAAAAATATAGAAAAATTTTAGAGAACATTTTTGGATTTGATGGATTACCACTCTTGAAAGGGAAACAAAACACTAAATATTTCTAATCCCGCATTATTTACCGCATGGGTGGTTAAATGCTACTTTAAGCCTCATAAAATTAAAAGGGAGAAACCTGCCAACTGTAGCAGGAATTGGATTTAGGAAGAGTGGTACAGAGCCAAAATATTGCTACAGAATTAAATGTCAAAAATCTTCTTTAATAGTAGATATATAGTTCACAGTGCCTGGTTATGATTAATACATTTAATCTAAATCACTGAAAGTTGCACTCTCCTTTTCCATAAAATACAATAGGACACAAATCAGTTTTACTGTAGATGGATAACAATTGGAAAATAATGCATCTTCCCGCCCAATAAATTGTCAGTTATACCTTTTAACTAAAATCAATTCATCTTTCCAAAATTTATTGCAATTTCTAATAATAAATCTCCTCAAATGTTTATTCATTTGGTTTTTGATACATTTGTGCCACTTTTGCTATGGTCTAATGTTTTCTCTTTTGATTCATTGTAAATTAGAAAATCTATTTTGAGTCAGTTTTCTAGTTAAGAAGTTAAAATCTATAACCTAGCACCTTTTTCACTCTCCACTGTACATTTTAATACCCTTGAACTTGAACTTAAATGCAATCCAGTAATTCTTTTCCGAAAGAGATTAAAAGACTTTTCAGTCTTAACTTCTTGAGGAAAGGCCGGATTCATAAAAGAAGCACTTTGGCGATTATTAGATGATTGTTGTCATAGATCCATTTTTAGAATCAAAATGTGGGGAGAAAGAGACACACAGAGTCGCAGCATGATCCCATGTAAGTACCTGGTACAAAGAAGAGGGAATACTCGTTTGGATTAGGGTCATATTGGGAGCCTCCTTTTGTTTTCCATTGATAGCAGTAACCCAAAAGGAAACATAGCAATCAACTATATTCTGTGTGTCTGACACAGAGGTCTTCCCATCATTAATCTCCAGATTTACTTTTTAAATCTCTGTGTATACATTTTCAGATTGTTCTTTTTTAATGTATCCTAAGTGTGAAACCAGATTGGTTTTCCACATGGTATTTTAGAATGTAGTTGTTCTTGTTTTTTAATTTAGTACATGATGCATGAACATTTCCCATTCTTTGTACTCTTCATATTATCTTTAGACTTAAAGTAGATGTTCAGATACTAGATGGTGAACACTGAGTTTGTCATTTTAATTGTGTACCTTTCTTTATTTATTTCACAGTGAAGTCAGATTGGTATCCCCCTTTCTTTTCCACCTGCACCTTTACTGTGCTATTACATAAAATTTTAAAATGAAAGTAAGAATCAATTTTCTTTCCCACAAATCTACGAAAATGTGCTTGCCGTCAGCATGTTCTGAGGCTTGATGTTAAGTTGACACTTTTTATATCAGTTAAAATTCTAGAATATATTTTTGAAGGTGATACTATTAGGAATGGAAGTGACATTAATTTGAATCAAACCTGTAACTCACTGGCAAATTTGTATCATCACTAATATATAAGATGTCATATGATTAATTTAGCAGGTAAAAAAATGTAATTTGTATAGCCAGAATAGCTGAAATAGCATTCATTAATTGAGCTAACTGGTAAAGAAAACACGTGCTTTCTAAGGCAAAGATCAGACATGAATTACAGGTTTTGTTCATCTAAAAGTAGTGCTGCTTTTTTTTTTAATCTGTGAACTTATTAATTTTTTGATATATGGATTCTTTAATATAAAGTGTGTTAGTCATTGGTACTTACCAAATTAATTTCTATATTAACAAATTAGAAGTTTTAATAAATTTAGCTAGCTGTGAAAACCTTAAAAGTAATCTCTGACTTATGTGTACCTTCTAATTTGATTTTCACATCACATTAGATATGAAAGTAAATCAAATAATGCTCTTTTACATAAAAAAAGATCAGCTGAAACATTTATGCTTCTCTTTTAAATACCAATAACAGGTTTTAGTGGTATTCCTCTGGTGGTTTCATAAACATTGGCTAATAATACAGAGTCCATTTATTGCTTAAGTGTTAATAGTTTTTTTCTATTACTCTCATTAATGAAGATTTTAACAATAACTGTAAGATCACAGTTGTTACCTTTGCATGGTAGCATTCAGTTTTGCAAAGGGTAACAGCATTTTTTTTTTTTTCTTTTCAAAAAAGGAAGTTAAGATTCTGAAGAGAAAAGTAACTGGCTTAACTAATAAGCAGATCAGGGTCAATAGTCTAATTCTTGGTCTAGAATCCTCTTCTGTTTTCCCCACCTGCCTCTCCGTAGCCTTTCTAGTTAAATGTGAATTCATCCTGGAGACTGAAGTTTTTAACATTTTTAACCATAGTTTTTGGAATTGCCAGGTAAACTTCACCATTTTCAAGCAAAAGGTATGTTTTAAAAAAGGTGAATTAGTAATTATTTTTCTCCAATTCTCTAGTTCAGTGTCTTTGACCATTGATGTATCCTAACTAGTCTCCTTATTTAGTCTTTCCTTCTCTACTTACTTTCTTGCCATCATCAAATTTCCTCAATTTCTAACGTGATCTCTGTGCCCCATTTGACTTCTAACATTAAACCTACTACTGTACCAAAAGCGTGTAAATTCCTTTTCTTCTTGTTCGAGGTCTTTGCCATTAGGACTTCCGCTGTCTTCCCATCTTCACATCCTAACTCCCCCTCAGTTGATGGATTCTAAATAAGTCTTGAACTTTCCAACATCTATCAATTGGCTCCTGCTGTTTTTACCATTTGAAATATCACCATTTTCATGTCAGTCTGGGGAAATCTTGCCCATTCATCAAAATACATTTTCATTCAAATCTTACCTGTAAACTTCCCTGCCAGGAGGCATCTCTCCTCTCATGCAGAGTCCCCACTGCCGTCACTTTATCAGTCAGAGAACCGTGTGTTAGCCCCTGCTGATAACAGTTCAAGCCAAAAGCACAGAACCAGAAATCAGAATACCTTCTCTCAGATTTACTGGCTATATGACCTTGGAGAAAACACTTTTGAGCTTCAGTTTCCTCATCCCTAAATAGGGATAATAAAAGATAACATGAAATAAGATATGTCATAGGATTTTGTGAGCTGTAAAGACACTATTATTACACATTAACTTCAGGAGTCCAAATTCAAATGCCTTCAGGGGCCAGCAGATAATATATACATATATGTGGGAAGTAACTTGGTGTCAGGGAGACAGCTGCACACTAACTAAAGATATTCAGATTCAAAACATTTTAAGATTTGATAGCCAACAAAGGAAAAAAACCAAAACACCGCACTTGATACTGGCCGTGGCAGTACCATAAGGGAATAAAACACTTACCATTTATTCTTGTCTCTTTGATGGCATGCCCAAATCTTTAATTGAAGAAAGTATAGTTCATACAAATGAATGCCACTTATTTTGACTATATTTAAAATCAAAATCATTATTGAGTTGAAGAATAGAAAGGTATTGAGATTTTCTATGTACCAGGTCCCTGAAATCCAATATAATGAATGACATAATGTCCCTACTCTCAAGGGTCCTATAGGTGTTTGCGTGTACACAGAGAAAAGTTCCACTACAGAGACTTAAACCAGTTGCACTGTTGAGACCAGAAAAAGAATAGTTGCTTTTACTAGTGGTTATCAAAAGGATATTTGAGCTGTGACTTTGATCAGGTCTTTCCACAAAAAATAGGAAAGGTAGCGTTATATAGTAGCATGGTTAGGAGATTTGGAGTTAGAGCTCTGTTTGACTCACTGTTACACAGTCTTAGGCAAAGTTACTTTGATCACTTATTTCCCTCCATCTTTTACTTACTTTCCTTTATGTGACCTTTTCCCTTTCCTTTATGTGACCTTTTCCCTTTCCTTTATAGCACCTAACTTAATTTGAAAAAATTTTTTTTCTTATCTTCTGTCTCCAACTGCTAGAATTTATGCTTCTAGGGCCTGGGACTCTTGTCTGTCTTGTTGGCCTCTCTCTTTTGAATCTAGAACAATGTTTGACACATTGTAGGAGCTCAGTTTATTAGTGAGAGTACTGAATGAATGAACGTGGGCTTCTTGTGAGGATCAACACAGATTTGTTTGTAGGTATCCCTTTTGCAGAAACTTAGGTCATCCAATTCTAAGTCTAGTAATTTAGGTCAGCAAACCAAAGATGAAGAGTTGTAAAAATGCCTTGCTGTTTAAGAAATACTGAGTTCTCAGCTGTGTGTTAAATTTAAGGTACATCCGTAGTAATGTCAGGACTTCTGACAATACAAAGACCATGAAACTAATTTTGATCATACTTCTTCAAGCCGAAACATTCTCTTCCTCTCCAATTTTTTTCGTTTTATAAATGTATGAATTAGATGTTAATATATAATTTTTTAGATTTTAAAAGTCTACCAGATTCTTAGCATTTCTTCCTACATAGTCTTAAATTTTCCTTGTAAGATCCTTTTCTTCAGGTAAGTTCTTAGAAGGTATCTTAGTGTCTATCACTGGTAAATTTGCTGTTTTAAATCTGCAACTGGATTCATTTCACTTTTGTTTATGAACAGTAGTTTTTCTGCATATAGAAATCTGGGTTAAATCATTTTTCTCAGCACTTGGAAGGTACTCTGTGACTGCCTCCTGGCATTTGTTGTTGCTGTTAAGCAACCTGTTGTCAGACTCACGTTAGACAACTTGGTTTTGTTTCCCCCTGCTCTGGCTGAATTTTTTTTTTTTTGTCTTTGATATTCTGTAGTTTCACATTATGCACAAATGTGAATTTACTGACCCCACTTTTATATTGTCTTTCTTGCAACTAGTAATTTCTGTCTTTAACCAGCTTTTTAAAATTTTCAGCCCTTATCTAAATGTTCTCTTTTGTTTATTATGCGTCTTCTATTTCTCTAGGACTCCAGATAGATGTGTGTTGCACTTTCTCATTTTACTCTCAATATCTCATAACCCTTTTCTCCTAGCTTCCATTCCATTGTTTTTATGTCCCACACTGTAGGTAATTCCTTCAGCCTTGTCTTAGAGGTAACTGTAACTCATCTACTGTTTAATTCATCTGTGCTGTTAATGGGGGGAATGGGAGTAGTCTAAATACAGTGACTGTTTATGAGACATTAGTAGTCTTTCATTTACCCATGTTTTACTGCATCCTATCCAAGGAGTTTAGTCTCAAAATTTCTAATTTCTATTGCTTTTATAATAAAGTTATCCATATATGGCATTCTTACAATGATTGGTGTATTTCAGTAGTTTATTTCTGTTGTAGTATAAACTCTACAATCTCTAGGTGTACCTGTTTATTGTAGTTAAGTATATTTTATACTCAAATGTTAGTTGAGAATAAGGCTGAATAAGTAACCAAGGCAATTATTTAAATCATTAAAGTTTTCTATGTTTAATAATTTGTTGACTGGTTATATACTGTGAATTGTTTACATTCTGCCACTTTTTTCTAGTCTTTGATAGGACATGATGTAATTCATTGTTTTTAGCCCTGTGATATTTTGATGTGAAACATTCATCTTTTAGCCTCACTATATACATATATATATTTTTTTAACAGGTATTTTTGCTTTTTTAAAAGTAAAATTTTATAAATGTAGTATTGCCCTTTCTGTTATTTTTTTTGGTCTTATCACACAAATATTTTTTCTCTTACGATTTTTCATAGCATGTTAATAATTGAGAAAATGTAAACCAATTAGCCATGTCCAAAGAATGTCCTTATATGGAGTCAATCTTTATATTCACTGTCATTACCAAAAGCATTTTGACATTATGGTATTGTGATAGCTTTAAGAAAATTTTTCTGAAAATGCTTTATAAAGTGCTTTTGTACCAAGTGCTTTTATACTTGGTACAAAATTTAAAATACTATCCAATTATAAGTTATGATTAGTAATAATTTGGGTAGTGCTTTTCTCCCCAGGAGTGTCAAGCATTGTATAAGTTACTTTTTGGACTTTGTCTATTCTGTGGCAGTTAAAGAAAAGGACCCAGGGCAATGGAACAGGAAGAGGGTGACAGCGAGGAAGAAGCATATGAAAGAAAAGAAGTAGGAGAGATGAATAGGGACCAGCTCAAGTAATAGCGCCCGGCCAGTTAAGGCTGCTGCGTCTGTTTGCAGTGTACCTCACGTGACTTTTACTCATGACCTCCTGATTCCCACCTCTCAGCTACCTCAGATATGTTTTGATAGAAGTGAAGATGGTCAAAGACTGTAGAAAAGGAAATTTGACTTCAAGCTGAAAAAATAGACGCCATGTTTGCAAACTTGAATTTCAGGCTTTAACTGGTTATTAATAAAACTGTTGCTCTGCAAGGCACTCCAGAACTAGGCATGCATGTGTGTTCCCGTGAGTGTCCACATGTACGCACACACACCTAGTCACAAGAGGCATACACTCCTACACATCCCAGCAAGGAATGAGGAGGGCTGGAATCCCTCCGGAACTCCGGCCCTGTCTTGCTAGTAGCCTCTTGTATTGGACGGAGCATTGGGCATTGGAATCAGCCTGAGACATAGATTGTTGTTTTAATCCCTGCAACTAATTAACCACATGAACTTGTGTAAGACCTTAATCCCTTTCAGCTTCAATTTCTCTTCTTGCCTTTGTCTTGCAACTTGACATTTATCAGTGCCTTTTTATGCAAAGTTCTCGTGCTCCGTGTTACTACATAGTTCTAGTGTGCCTATCTGTAACCTGAAAGTTTGAAATCAGTGATTTCTAAGATGCTTTCTAACCCTATATCCTGAAGACCAGTCAAGACCTGTAAAGGATAAAAACAAGAGAAACACACTGTGAAGATGGAAATTCTTTCCAGCAAGTCTAAAGCAGTACTTCTTAGTCACCCAGCAGGTCTTGGAGAATGGGTGTGGTGAACTTTGTTAAAATGTAAATTCTGATTCTGTAAGTCTTGGGTGGGGCTTGAGATTTTTGCATTTTTAAGAAGCTTCTAGAAAATGTTGCTACATCTGGTCTGAGGACCCTTCTTTTAAGTAGTGAAGCTTGAGAGGATGATTGTGGAAGGGGAATTTTTAAAAGAGAATGATGACAAGAGTAAAGAATGATTACTGAAGGAAAGTTATATACTGATTATAAAGAGAAATTATAGGCAGGGTGTGAGATGCAAATCTTTACTGTGATTTTGAGATAATTGGGAGATTTTGGCTCTGGTTGTACTTTAGTATACTAAGGCGAGGGCACCCCACTCCAGTACTCTTGCCTGGAAAACCCCATGGATGGAGGAGCCTGGTGGGCTGCAGTCCATGGGGTTGCTGGGAGTCGGACACAACTGAGCGACTTCACTTTCACTTTTCACTTTCATGCATTGGAGAAGGAAATGGCAACCCACTGCAGTGTTCTTGCCTGGAGAATCCCAGGGACAGGTTAGCCTGGTGGGCTGCTATCTATGGAGTCGCACAGAGTTGGACACAACTGAAGTGACTTAGCAGCAGCAGTAGCAGCAGGAGCAGTAAATATAAACGTGTCTTAATCCTTATTTGTTTGAAACAGAATTTTTAAGGATATAACATTTCCCTATTAACTTTCAGATTTGTTAGTTGAAAGGTTATTTTACCAGTGATCAGAATTATGATTATTAGTTTTCATTTCTTTATAGTATCTGATGGGGAGTATGTGGAAGAGAGGGATTCCCAATCTAAAGATCATTTAGATTTATGATGTGATTGACCAAATTAAACTTGTACACATATGGTAAATTTATTTAAGAAGATAGAGAAACTGTATTCTTATGTTTGTCTAAGTCTAGCTTTCTTGTGTAATACATTTTCCTAAGTGAAACACATGATTATTTCTGGCTTTGTACCCGGAAAATGTGTGTATATACTGGTAAAATTATTTTAGCAAAAATAATAATGGTATATTTGACATTTTTTGTACTCAAAAATCTATTGTGTATTTCATATTTTAACCCATCTTAATTTAATTGTTGTTCAGTTGCTAAGTCATGTCCAACACTTTATGACCCTATGGACTGCAGCATTGCAGACTCCTCTGCCCTCCACTATCTCCTGGAGTTTGCTCAAAAATCTTAATCAGCCTACCATATTGAATACCAGTTAAAACTGTGGACTCTAATCACTGAGATTAGGGGATACTTTCATTTCTTTTATTTCTCATTTCATTTGGAAAATCACAATAGCTTGCTAATTGTATATAAAAATAGGACTTTTTATAAACAGCAGATAGGTGGTGCCCTGGTTGCAGGCTTTGATGGATTCTCAATGAAATTCAGCTTATCTGTTGCTTGTAAATATATTTCAGTAAATTTTGTAAAGATTGCCTTAGCATGCAGTCTAAAAAGTCAAAGTCTTAATGGTAAAAATGCAGCATTTGCATTCACCTTTAGGTGTTATTTAGCCCCAATACTATACCTCAGCATTTAAACTCTTGATGATTTTTATGTACTAAGTGCATAGATTTACTGCTGCAGTCTGAACATTTTTAAATTAAAATATATCTTTCATTCTGAATGTATTGATTTACACATCTCTGTGTCAATATTAAGTCAAGCGAATTTTCCAATAAGTTGAAAAGATCTGGCAGGGCAAGTTAAATTTATTAGATTTGCTAGAGGTTTTTTTTTTTTCCCTTGTCTGTGTTTAGGCATCTCTTTGCGTTTTTACTCTTGATTACAATTTTATTTTTAAACTAGAGCTAGAGTTTTCGTAACACATTTTCATGCCTCTTCGCATTTTTTGTGACTTTTATCTTGAGTGAACTTCCATTGGAAACCTTTACATTCCTTACTGTGTTCTTGGCCTTCTTTGCGACTGTTTCTTTAAACAGTATATTTTTATTTTTTAATGTTATTGTAAAATTATTTTTGTTTGAATTTTATTTGAATTACAAAACTAAGTCATATTCCTTTATATACTGTTTTGTGAATTTTAAGTTTAGGAGAACTTATACTCTTAAAAAGATCAGACTGAGAAATGAAGTTACCTCGGTTTATTAAAAATAAGAGTTTTGTGAAGATTTAAAATGGGTAGGCATGATACACCCTAATTTCTAAGTGTGAATAAAGTTACTTTCTGATATTATAAGTGAAAATTCTGTTTACATATTTTAACTAACCTAGACTATCAGTCCGGAGAAGGCGATGGTACCCCACTCCAGTACTCTTATGGACGGGAATTTTTAAAAGAGAATGATGACAAGAGTAAAGAATGATTACTGAAGGAAAGTTATATACTAATTATAAAGAGAAATTATAGGCAGGGTGTGAGATGCAAATCTTTACTGTGATTTTGAGATAATTGGGAGATTTTGGCTCTGGTCATACTTTAGTATACTAAGGCGAGGGCACCCCACTCCAGTACTCTTGCCTGGAAAACCCCATGGATGGAGGAGCCCGGTAGGCTGCAGTCCATGGGGTTGCTCAGAGTCAGACACGACTGAGCGACTTCACTTTCACTTTTCACCTTCATGCATTGGAGAAGGAAATGGCAGCCCACTCCAGTATTCTTGCCTGGAGAATCCCAGGGACGGGGAGCCTGGTGAGCTGCCGTCTATGGGGTCGCACAGAGTCGGACACGACTGAAGCAACTTAGCAGCAGCAGAATATCAGTCATCATAGACCTAGGTTGAATGAGAGGATCACTCTTCTATAATCACACACTAAGAAGACAGACGGGTAACATGAGATGATGATAGATCCAAGTTCAATGATATATTCATCTGATTACTTTTCACATTGATATTTTAGACTGGCATAAATACACTCATCTCTTATATACCATCTAAACTTGACTTTAAAGAACAGACTGTAATGATTATATTTAATATCAAAATACGTGAATTTTGTGTTAAGGGAAGGTGGCAGTGTTACTCAATCAGTAAAATCAGTATAAATGGATAAAAACTTAGACACAAGGAGAAAATGGCAAAAAAATCATACCCGAAACTTTAACCAGAATTTAGTGAACTAATCAAGCCCTGGATGTAATAATTCTATTTTAAGTACCCAAACTGTTTGTGTGTCTTGATGGTAATGTTTGCAGTTTAAGCCAATAATTCTTTCCCTGCCTTTAAATCAAATCTGCCCTGTGCTTTGTGATCCCCTCCCCCGCCCCCCCACCCAGTGGAGTAGGGTGTGTAGTGTAGGGTAAAACCTGACTCTAACATACTACCTTGGCATTGATAACCAATACTTTCATGACTTTTTCTTGACTTTGACCACTTAGCAACCAAGGAAATCCTAATCATCATGTAACAAAACTGAATTTATCTGTAGAAAAAAATAACTGGGTGAGTTCATAGAACTATAGCTCTAAGTTTTTATAATAGCAAAAGCTAACAATAATTGAATACAGTGCCAGACTTTTTCACACAAGCACAGTCATTTAACCCTCACAAGCCATATAACTTGGTATTATATCTCACTTTTACAGGTTGGAAAAGTAAGACATGGTTAAGTAATTTGCTCAAGATCATATTATAGCAAATGGCAGGGCCCAAGCTTGAAACTAGGTCTCTCTAAAGTCAAAGGTCACATTCCTAAGTATTATACTATACTGCCTCCTCATGCAATAAAACTGTTTTGGTTTTATAATCAGTTAAGTTGCATTATCCTTACTTTTACAAAGACGATTCAGTTTTCAAAATAAAATTGGGAAAGTTTCTTCCTTGAAATATTAGCAAATTAAAATAATATTTTATTTAATCTTTCTAGGGGTCCTTTTATTTCTGGACTGGTACAGATCTCTAGTAAATCTGTGCTAAGCTATTGAATATATATGCTTGTATAAAATAGAACCTTATGTCAAAATATTTGTGCATCATCCATTTAGCAAATATATTATGATTTGTATTTTGTCGGGCATATTAGCAGTAGTTAATCATTTTGCACATTCCTCTTTTGGAAATTTTTTATAAAACTTTGTACAGCAAAAACAAAACAGGGCTAAAAATCCAAACTATGATCACCACTGCTTGTGATATATTCAGTCATCTGCTTAATCCTTTTCCCCTTCGCATTGTCAATACCCATCTAATTCCACTTTAACAACAGTAATTGGCTGATGGAGTAGAAGATATAGATTTGTTTTCTTGATGACTCCTTGACTTTTTTTCCTCTGGTAATACTAATAGAATTCCAAATCCGTACTGGTGTGATCATGTCATGAGTAGGTCACCAGTCATGTCAAGGTCCTATTGGAAACCTCATAGCCAACATCTTAATTTAGACTTAGCAATCTTTTTCACTTGTATGTGCAATTGTAAGCAATTTTTTTCAAGTCTCAACTCTCCATTATAACAGAATTCATTTAGTTCAAAGGGGGATAGTTCTGCATGTGAATTATATGGCCAGCTACTATTGAGTACATAGAATATATAAAAATCTAGGAAAACCCCATTAGCATGGATGTGTACATGTGATTCTTTTTCAAGAGTCACATAGGTTGAACAAAGGTAGGAAGAGTCTTACCCAGTTTCTTTTGCAATCAGTATTTTATAATACTATGTAATTTGCAATACTGAAACATTAGCGATTTAGCAATATTAAGTTCTCGGAACCTATACTTTCACTTTAAATAGATTATTGAATTACCAGCCAATTTGTCATCACTGTTCCAATTATTTCATTCCACATGACAGGAACAAGATGTATTCATAACAAGAAAGTGCATTTTAGAATTATTATACAACTTTGATTTAAGGGGTAGAAGATATATGATCCAAGCAAAAGTATTCCAAATATTGATGTATATAAATGTGTGTGTATATATATGTATGTATATATATATATATATGCACACATATATGTATTCATCAGTGTATAGGTATCTGCCTTTTATATATTTCCATTTTTTATGCTCATAACATTGACTAGTAAACATATTCCTATCAACTTATACTATTTTCTGTGTGTAAAAGGACTCATTTTATTTACCGTGTTTTGGATGGTGATAGAGGATAATAACTTGAAGTTAGGTTTGTATTTTTAAAAATTGAAATTTTGAAGAAAACATGAACTAGAATAGGAACAATAGGGTAGGCTATTAGCTTTTAAGACATGTAGAAATGGATTTCCGTAAGGCCTTAAAGGAAAGACAAGCTGATTATTCTAAAAGTGAAGGAAATCTGCTTATTATAACATTTTTAAAAATTTTGCATTTTATAATTAGTTCAAATATTCTTTTAGTGAAATCTGGAGCAGATCTTTACACTGATTTTTGTTTGTTTGTTTGTTATCCTCCAAGCAAAGAGATTGTACACATCCAGGAGCGAAGCTTTATTATCATACTAATAGGTTTCTGGTACTTCCATGTATTTGTTTGGAAGGCCAAAGCAATCAAATTGGAAGCACATAAAGAATCAGTAACAGTTTTCTCATGTCATGATGCATTGATTTTTTTACATCAGTTATATTTTAAATCTAAGCTACCTGGAATTTTGACCTACAAATCCAAATTTTATTTTAGTTAAGTAAGCTTACCTAGTTTCATCTTTTTCTTAATACCATTTGATTATTTTTTTTTAACAAAACAGGTGATTTGTTTTCTTTTTAAGGCAATGATTGAATATACTAGTTTTTGAGAGGATTTTTATGACATTTTCATGGTTGTATCATATTCTTATGATAACTACTGGCTACAGCCTTTTCCAGATATGAGGGAGAAACAAAACTAGCATAACAAAGCAAAAAAAAAAAATCCCAGTACATTGTAACTGAAAGAAGCATTGGCCATGGGTCAGATCTGAGATCTAACCCCAGCTTTGCAAAAATCAAGTGCTGTGATTTTGAACAAGATGGCAAGATGTTTAAGATGTCTTTGTCTCCTCATGTGTAAGAATCAAGACGCCTTAAGATTTTCCTTTTTTTTTTTTTTTAGCCTGTGAATGTTATGATTCTAAGTGCAAAAGTCACCATAGGCCCAGTCAGTCCTTAGACACCGGAAAAGGGCTATGTATTAGGCCTGGCGTGCTGCGATTCATGGGGTCGCAAAGAGTCGGACAGACTGAGCGACTGATCTGATCTGATCTGATTAGACTCTCAAACTTGTGTGTAAGTTAGTCAGAAATTAAAGAGGGGGAAAAATGGTCCTTTACACTTCAACTATGCACATATGAGATTGAATTTTGTATTTACCTTATCTCTGAATTGATCTTGATTTTTTTACTTTTCTTTGTACATTGCTGGAGAAAAGCATGCTCTTTGCAGCCAAAAAGACCTGGTGGCAGGTTGGACCTACTACTTATTGAGTGTGTGATTTGGGATAATTTACTTAATCTTTCTGCTTTTGCAAATGAGGATAATAATATATATATATATTACAGTGCTTATGGGAGAAGAGAGGTTGAATGAATATCTTATTCTAGCAACATGGCTAACCCATCATACATGCTAAGAAAAATTCATTTTTTTCCCCTCTCTCTTATAAGCTCTATGATTACTTCCTTTATTGTTTCATTTCACTTTGACAAGTTACATGCTAGCTGTTCACAGACAGATAAACCATCCAGAAACTAAATGCAATCATCGAATGTCATGGTACATTTCTGGCACCCGGGGAAGGGCACTTCCTGCACTTAGACGAGTCTTGGAGCTCTGGGGAGTTGCAAGCCAACTCTTAGTTCCAGGCTTTCCCTGGGGCAGTTATGGGCTTCTTGGTTTCAGTTCAGATTTCCGTGGCCGCCTCTGGGGCACTGTCTGGGATGGGACTTATGGAAATATGGACCACTAAGAAAATAAGACCACTGTAATTGAATATATAAAAATGTTTAAAAGGCACATTTTGTAGCACTACCCTTCAGAAGACTTTTTCTTGGTCCCTGTGTTTCTGTTATGTGTCTGTTTCTCAATATTTGAGAAACCCCCTAATCTAAGAAATAATATTTCAGTCATGCGTACTTCTAAGAATAATCAGGATTTGTCTTAATATCCAAGCTGTGGCTCCTGTCCTGTACCTGTGTCCAGAAGGTACATATTTCTTTTTTTTTTAAAACTCATCTCTTCAGGTATCACTTTGGCAAAAAGCAAATCATTCTCATGTTCTCTGCAAAATAATTAAGTAAACATATTTAGCTCAGTCATTAATTGAGCTTTACCTATAACTTGTTCTGTGAGCATTAGAATCAGACCATTAACATTATTTGAACATATTTCTGTAATATAATTAACAGCCAGGATGGGTTGATTCTGAAAAGGACATCGGACAGTTTTGACACTGAGAATTAATTATAAGAGAAGACAAGATTTGTGCTCCAGCTAGAATTAACTAGCAGTACAAAATCTAAGCAGTCACCTTGGGCTCTTATAACAAAAAATGACACTCCTTTTCTTAATATCTAATAAAGTTTGTTTAGACAACTCACCTGCTTGTCAGCTCTGTCTTTTTCTATTTAATTAAATTTAGAAAATAGTTCTTTGCTTTGCTTTTGCCCACACCAAAGTTCGTATTTGTCAAATTAAAAAAAAAAAATCACATTTTATGTGTGTTTGTGTTTGAATGGTTCAGATACTTATCAGAGGTCATTCATTCTAGGAGGAAAGGGATGACATTCAAGTTAACATTTCTTCCCAATTTTAAAGAATATCTCTTTAATTAAAGAGCTTGAAAACTGTATTAGTTGTTTGCAAGAAATGGCTTCCATAAAATGCTGCCACTCTATTTTGCTGATTTTTTTTTCCTCCATGTGAGCACAATTATTTTAATGCTTGTAATGCAACTTTTCTCATTTTGCAACAACAAAGACCCTCTTCAAATATCTTACATTGGTTAATCCAAGAAACACTGTGATAGTGGGTTAATTTTGAGTGCACAAAGAGCCATTGGAGGGTACAGAGAGGGCATCTGTTGGATAAGCTTTCAATATGATGAGAATGATAACAGATCTGCCACTTGTGCAAAAGACAAGTGATCTTTTACAGTATTTGACTTTAAAAAGTGTCATTTTATTTGTTTAAAAAGCATATTTCAGATGAGTGGGTCCTGAACTTTACTTGTCAGACTGCCTTTCTTCTTGTACTTATAATATTTTGGATATAGATCTAATATGTTAGATCTAATATAGATCTAATATTGGATATCCGAAATAATATATTTTGGGTCTCAGGTTTGAATGTATCTTACGTGGGTACAAAATTGCATTGGAATTTCATTTTTGTGAAGATGCCTGAACAGGCTGTTTGCTATTTTCTTCTCACTTTTCATGGTTACCCTTCCCCTCCCCCCAGAGAAGTATTAATAGCTTTTTTGTCCTGTATGTATGGCCAAATCTGTACCCAGTTGTCAGGAAGACATATCCATGTCTCAGCAGCTGACCTCATCTCAGAACAATTCTGGTATTTTTTAAAAGGCATTAGGTGATTTGAACGTGTGGCCAAGGTACCAGTACTCTAGGAGAAAGAATCAAGAAGACTTGTGATTTTAATTGGTTCACTGTTTTTTAATTCTCTTTTAAGGTATTCGCTGTAAGACCTTGTGGAAGTTATTTTTAGTATTTAGTAGGATTCTGTTGTTTCATTGGGGTTGTTGGGCAGATTAAGGGATTGTGGACCACCTTGCATAATGGTTGTTCAGTCTATACAGGTGCCCATAATGTCTGGAAACATAGATGACGTGTTTTTATAGATTGAAGGTGTTCTTGATAACACTATGTAGATTTGTCTTTGTGTCCAGACTTCATGGAAACTTTATACACGAAGAGACAGGTTTGGTCGTTATTTCTTCCTTGGAGTGACCTGAAATCTAGCTTCGCAGTATAATTCGTTCTAGTTTCACTCTCTGGCATTACACAGCATAAGGTCACAAGACCTAAATTTAAGTTTCAGTTCTTCTACTGGCTATCTGTGTAACCTCTCTAAACCTCAGTTTTTTCACCCATAAGATGGGTGTTCAGGTAAATGAAAGGTACTAAGAGTTGCCACATTATGGCATTTGGAATTGGAAGAATTCTACATCTTATCTTTTTCATTCTAGATCATCAGTTATTTTTCACATTTTCCCAAGCCCTTTCACCTTTCTGATTGTTCTCTTTTAAATGTGCTTATATTTCAAATATGGTATCCAGACGTAAAATACCATTGAATTCATGGGATATTTTTCTTTTTTTCCTCTGGACACTGTGACATGAGTTACTTTAGTGCTGCAGTGCAAAGTGGCTAAGTCGTGTCCGACTCTTTGTGACCCTTTGGACTGTAGCCCACCAGGCTCCTCTGTCCATGGGACATGAGTTACCTTAAAACAGCCTAGAAGTGCTTCATTTGGGGATGGAGGTGGAAAGGAGTTTTGCCACATCACATTTAGGCTAATATTTTTGTTGAGCATATCTATGAATTTGCAATTAAAATCTCTAATTTACATAAACTTCTATCAAGGTAGAAATCTTCCATTTTCTCTAGAGCAGTAACTGTGTGTGTTGTGTGTGTATAAAAAAACACACATCATAGTGTTCCTACTACTTTATTTCTGTCACCTGTCGTGATCTTGTACCATTAAGTTTAAGAAACAAGCTTTCTATGTTTTTATTCCAATACTTTGATAATAATGACTAAACAGAAGAAACCAAGGATGTGTGTCACCGGAAGCTTCTTTGCAGATTTATTCCAATCTGTTAATCAATTATCTCTGTATAATTCCACCTAACTCTTCACCAGCCATAGTCTACTCTTAATGCAAAAAATCCTATTAAAGAGTTTGCAAGATACCATTCTGAAGTTATAATATTTTTCCATCTTCCTTTCAGGATAGTAGCCTTGCCAGTGAAATAAATGCCATTCTCTTGGCAAGACTTATTCTTAGTGAACCCTTATAAGCTCAGTGATTATTGTCTTCTTTCCAGGGCCTCATAAATTCTTTGTTTAATAGCCTGATATAGAATTTTACCTCCACTCGTCATCACTTTGTTGATTATTAGTTTGTAAATTTCCTGAAATTTTATCGATAAAAAGAAAATGCAAATCCAGGATTATTTTTGAAATATTTGAATATTTATATGAGCCTGGTGATTTGAACTAATTTAAAAACAATAAATGTTCTTTTGTCTCTGTCTTGAGCTGCAGTATTTGCAGAGGATTTAGAATAGAAATGGCATATGGGCTGGCAAAGGGAATTAAAAAAACCACTAATTTCCCTTTCAAGTACCTGTTCTAAGCTGTATTTGTTATTTCATTCATTGCTTGAAATGCCTTTTCAAGGTAAATATTGTTACCTACACATTAACTGATGAAAGTGAGGCCTAGAGAGATTACATAATTTACTCAAAAAATCACATTACTGGTTAAGTTTGAAACACAGATTTGAACCTAAATCTTTTTGGTTCCAGAACATATGTTCATTCTCTTATACAATCCTAACATTAGAACTCAGGATTTTCCATTTGTAGCTTTTCATCTGTCTTCTTATTACCTAAAACCTGTTTTCTTCTCTTCATAACCTCATTACATCATAGAGACTTCTGTGATTCCTTCACTACCTCTTACATCTTGCTTCACGCATTTGTTAATGTGTGACGGTACGTCTTCAGAACTGTTTGTCCTGTGTAGTGACTCTCCTGGTACAGAGCATATTGAGCTGGACAGACTGTGTCTGTTAGGATGTGGTATTGAGTAGAGTATGTGCCTCAGAACTGGACAGATCGTGGCTCCAGTCAGCAAATGGGTCTTCAAGTTTTATAACCTTTGTAAGTCCCTCTATCCTTATAAGTTTGTTATAAATATTAGATTACATAAACTGTAATGAAGTACTTAGTACATTTTTAGGAAAGGACCTGACACATGGTAGTTAACTCATTAAGTTATACTTCCATTGAAATTGCAAAAGATTATACTGATTTGAGAAATTGTTTTATTATTGCCTCAGTAGCCACTGAAAAACCAGATCTTTTGTACTTGATTGTCAAGAATATTCCTCTACACTGTATATCACTGATTCTTATCTAAATGTGACTTTTTTGTTTTGCTATTTAAATGCATATTGTTAATTTTAATAGTAACTGTACTTGCCAAAGGCACAGCCACGTGTAGGTTACCAGAATCTTTCCTTGAAATTAGTCTGAGACGTCAGTTACTAGTTTTTAGGAAACTCTTAAGTATAGCTCCCTGTGCTGTGCAGTAGGCCCTTGTTGTTTATCTATTTGTGTATATGTCAATCCCAAACTCCTGATTTATCCCCACTCCCACCCTGCTCTCCCCTTTAGTAACCATATGTTTGTTTTCTATGTCTGTGAGTCTATTTCTGTTTTATAAATAAGTTCATTTGTATCATTTTTTAAGATTCCACCTATAAGTGGTATCATATGACATTTGTCTTTTTCTGTCTGACTTTGATCTTGTTGCTGCTGGCTTTTGCCTTTGCTCTCCTACAGTCTGTTCTCAAAGCAGCAGCTAGTGACCAGTTTGATGGAAGTCCCATTACATCATACCTTTTCCCAAAACCCTCTAAAGCCTCTCTCTCACTAGAGTAAAAGCAGAAGCCTGCAGTAACGTAGAAGGCAAGGTGCTGCCTCAGTACAACCCCCTTCCCCTACCTTCCCCCCAAACCTCTGTGACCTCCTCCTGCTTGTCTCTTTGCTCGCTCCTCTCCTCTCAGCAAGACTGGCCTCCTTGCTTTCATGCTCCCAATCTAGCTGTACTCGCTTCTTGTAATGTTCCTCCAGTGGGTACGCCCCACGCTCACCCTCTCACTCGTTTGAGGCCTTCTCTGACTAAAAACCACATCCCTCTTGTCCCAGCACTGGATCTCACTTACCTGAACTACCATCTGTATTTGTTTATTGTATGTTTCCTCTTGTTAGAATATACGCTCCAATGAGGGCAGATATTCTTGTCTGTCTTGTTTCTTTGCTGTGTGCCCATAGCCTGAAGTAGACATGCAGTCAGTGTTTGAATGAACTAAGAAATGAATGAATGAATGTGCACTGTAATGCAGTTTTGAATCATGCATTTTCCCTTAACATATAAGTGTATATTTATAACCATAGATATTAATAGTTATATTATTCCATCCTGTAGATGTGAAGTGTTTCCTTTGTTTAGGTTCTCATTTTTAAATTGTTATAAGTAATACTCTGATGAGCATCTTTGTACATGAAGGATTCTCCCTTTTAAGATACACATACATAACACACTATTATTTCCCTAGAATAAATTACTTCAATGGAATTGCTTTGTTGAAGACTACAGGTATTCTTAGATATTTAAAGCCAAAATATTTATACCAATTTATCAATAGTGTCTAAATAAATCTGTTTCATCAGTTACTCCTCAACGTTGCCCATGGTCATTTCTCCTGAATTATGTTTGTATATTCACAAAGCCAACTGGATGCAACAGAATATTACTTGAATTAAACCAGCTAAGGTAAGGTATCCCATACATCACAGCTGCATCGTTTTAGTATCTTTGTGCTTCATTAGAGATGAATTTTTTTAAAATGCATAAAGCACCACATTAAAGATAGTGCTGATCATGAATTGATAAAGAAAGGCCAATACTCTGATGCCAAAGCAAGATATAATTAAGAGCTATATTTGCCTAATGAGAGTTACATTTTACAGTTCTATATTCATACCATAAAAAACCTTTTAGTATTTAACTATTTGCCTGAAAATAACTATGATATTGTGAGTCTCAAAGTAATCCTCCAACCACATTTCCCAGTGAAACAATTGTTTTTAATTACATTTTAAAGATTGTGAAGTTTCTTAGAAGAAAATCTCGTGCACTAGCAAAAGTCTGTTTCATATTTTATCTGTCTACTTTGTGTTAAATGCAGTTATAGTATATCAGTGTTTTTATTGTATATTTAATTGCATACTTTAAAGATAATTCATATCCATCTTTTAAGTTCTAACTTAAGTATCACCTTTGGATACTTGCCTGTCTTTATCTTTTCCAAAGGCAGGTTTAATGAGCAATGAAAGAGAAGAATGAGTATTTTGTTATATATTTCATTAGTGATTGGACTGATGAATCAATTTTCCATATACTGGATGTAATATCCATTCATATTTCTTTGACCAAGTGTTGATTTGTATTCACTGTGTATGACAAAGATAATATAATTCCTTATCTTTCATCTTGTTTGTAATTTACTATTGCAGTATACTGAATGGAAGCCTAGCGGTGTAGTGGTAATACACACTCAGTTTTAGAGCTAATGATAGAAGAACATCTACAGATTAAGCATTTTACCCTCCTCACAGCAACCGGATGACTGTGTGATTGGTAAGACCAGGAGAGCGCAAAAAGAAAATTTAGCTTTCCCTTGTTTTTATTTCATATCTTTTTCTCTGTATTTGAATTGGTGAAGCCAAGGCTGGGTGACAATTAAGTATATAAAAGATTTTTCTGAATTGAGAAGAAATCCTCACTCCTAAAATGCTTATGTAAGAACTGGAAAAAAAAAAAAAAAATTGGTTCTTTCAGCTTCTTCCACTTGCCATCACTTTGACTAGAGCTGTGAGACTGGTTCGACCATATAATGAAGCATAGAACATTCTTTTTGATACAGCTTGTCTATATGTTAAGTGTCAAGCCTTAAATCTATTCCGTAGAACAGTTAGTCACTGAAAGTGTTGTGATATTGATGAATTATTTAATGCTTAAAGAATAAAAACAAAAATCTAGTATATCATGGATACTTATTTGCTAGTTTGTAAGGTTAAAGTAACTGTTTAGCAGTGAAACTTTTTGTGAAGTGTGCATACATATATCTTTTTCTTCCTAATTCCTGAGAGTATGAAGTAATGTAGTTTTACACAAATCTTATGTTAAATGAAATAAAACTCTTGAAAGTATTGTTTTGCTCCTCAAGAATTTCCCTAAATTTCATGAGGACTAGTGACTGTTTATTTTAAAAATTGAAATCCCCTATTTTGGAATATTTATATATTCACTTACAGAGTTAATTTCTTTCTTTCTCCTACTAACATACATTAGTTATAAATAAATATACTTGACATATTTGAGTGTTTGAAGCTCAGCATTCATTGTATGGGTTTGTCTTCTTGTACTGAAGCAGTTCTGGGGACTTGAGTCTTGTGAGGACTTTAAGGGCCTCTTGTATTGTCAGTAGTGAAATGTTCAGTGTGTAAAATCTCAAATAATAAATCAGTAGTCAAATTAGCAGTACCTATTAAAGATGAATGTGAAATTTAATGACAGGCCCATTCATGACAGTACAATTCTTGGTTTCTGTGCTCATGACCCTTTAAACACTAATGCTCTTCCTTTTTAAAATATTTTCCTCAACTGTCCCTGCTTTTAGGAGCAGGGAGTGGCTTTTAGGTTCACACTTAGGAAAACTTTTAATGTAACGTGTGGAAAGAAAAATTAAGGATATGATGAAGTCATCTGTTCAGGCTATTATATAAACATATCAGCCAACACATTAAAAAAAAAAAAAGGTTTCTCTCCTAAAATGTCTTCTGGAAATATATTAATAACTTAATATATGAGTGTGCCCAGGTTAGAAAGGGGCTTCCCTGGTGGCTCAGATGGTAAAGAATCTGCCTACAATGCAGGAGACCTGGGTTCAATCCCTGGGTCGAGAAGATCCCGTGGAGTAGGAAACGGCTATCCACACCAGTATTCTTGCCTGGGAAATCCCGTGGACAGAAGAGCCCATCAGGCTACAGTCCATGGGATTGCAAAGAATTGGACACTACTGAGCAACGAACACTTTCACTTCACTTCCAGGTTAGAACTTGGCAATATTTGTCTTTCTTGATTTTTCTTTCCGCAAAGGGAAAACACCTCTGAAATCGATGTAGGCATAGGGAATTTCATGTCTTTGATGGCTGAGCACAGATACAACTACTGTATTGTTTGGACGTGAACCAGAGAAAAGTGGTAGCTAAAACAGAAACATGGGAGAGTCTATTGCATTGTGAATATGCTTTCAAAGCGTTGCTGGAAGGTAAGCATAGACGCAGTGATACAATGTGTGGAGTCACACTGAGCATTTGCTGTGCTAGAGAAAACTAATGGAAACATTCACTTGGGGTAAGACAAATGGTATTAAATGAGAAAACACACCATGAATTGCAAATGGGGCTGAGTTAATTTGTTGCTACAGTAGTGTTGCCCTACTGTTAAATGAAGGCTGGGTAATTATCTTGCTGGCAGAGATAATGTCAAAACCTCATTTCTCCTTACATGCCTCGTTTTTACATGAGGGCTAATTGAGCTGCAAGGTGACAACTGATTATATATGGCTATCGTCGGGTCCTCTTGCTCAATTTGCAAAACTGTTCCCCGTTTTTGAAGTGAGGATGTTTATCAGACTTCAAGGAAAGTATTAAAGAAACTTTTTGAACTGCGTGAGTAATTTGCAACATGCTTTTCTATCTGTAAATTATTCTGGAATAAATTATCCTTTTCACATATTCTCCTTTAAAACTTTCTCTTCACTCCTGTGACATGTGTATACACTGTAAAGAAGAGTGCCGTACTAATTTACTTTTTATTTTGGAGAATATTATAGTTAGGTTCAGTCAAAATGGATTTGTTTTCTATTTCTGTAATTTCTGGAAATGTAGGCTTTTTTTAGGTATTGAAAATTCAACGTCAGACGTTCGCATAATAGCAGAAAGGTACTTTGTTCATCAGTTGAATTAAAATTCTTTTTTTTTCCCGTTGTAAGACTGTATTCATGAGCCTGTGTTTTATGCCTCACTACCACAGTAGGTCTTCATAGAAAGAAAGATGTTTGTTCACCTTTGAACCAGTCTTATTAACAGCATTTTATTAACATATTAACGAGGCAGCATTTTATACAGTAGAATTTTTTATTTGTTAAAAGTATGAAGAGGTGAACAGTGTAACTAGTTTTTGTGTTTACTGATGTTCCTGAATATAGACATAATTTATTGTCTCAGGGTTAGTGGCCATATAGCTATAGTTCAAATAAATGGACAAATTATTGCTCTGTTGGAGAATCCCCTGGCTTGGTGTGAAATTCTGAAAAGAAATTCCAGCTGAGACCATTAAACAAAAGGAGCAGGGAGGAGAGGGAGAGTACCCCTTATTTGTGGGCCAGTTTGCATTTGACAGTAAAGATTAGACACATGGGGACTCTTTGGAACCTAAAGGTCCACTGGAACTCAATGGAAATCCCATAACAGCTTAGCAACTGGACCAGGGTCAATGTCCATAACAGCAACAAGAAAATAGTGCGTTGCGTAATATTTTATAGTACTTCCATAGTTTTCAAGATTTACTGCTAGAAAACAGTAGGAGGAATAGTTCATCTTCACTGTTTCCTTGTGTGCCAGGTATCTCAGTTTATCTTTACCATAATTTTGTGGGATAGATTGATATTACCCATTTTCAACAGATGAAGAAACTGAAGCACAGAAAGCTTAAGTAGCTTATTCAGGATCACCCTGCTAGTAAGTGACTCTTGTATGTCCAAATCTTTTGCAACCTCATGGACTGTAGTTTGCCAGGCTCCTCTGTATGTGGGATTTCCCAGGCAAGAATATTAGAGTTGGTTGCCATTTCCTTCTCCCAAGGATCTTCCCTACCCAGGAATCGAACCCAGGTCTCCTGCATTGCAGGTGAATTTTTTACCACTGAGCCACTGGGGATGCCAGTAAGTGACTGAGTTGATACTAATCAAACCCTGTGGTTTGAGCAAATATGTCTGCCTAGCTCACGAATGAGAAAATGGAAGGGCAGTGAATTGAACCGTGTGTTTCAGATTAGACAAAGAGAAGTGTTTCTTGGTACAAAAACTCTGACAAACCTCGACAGTATGTTGAAAAGCGAAAAGATCCATATAGTCGAGGCTGTGGTCTTCTCAGTGATCTCGTATGGTTGTGAGAGTTGGACCATAAAGAAGGCAAAGCACCAAAGAATTGATGCCTTTGAACTGTGGTGCTAGAAAAGACTCTTGAGAGTCCTTTGGACTGCAAGGAGATCAAACCAGTCAATCCTAAAGGAAATCAACCCTGAATACTCATTGGAAGGACTGATGCTGAAGCTGAAGCTCCAATATTTTGGTAGCTGATGTGAAGAGCCAGCTCACTGGAAAAGACCCTGGTGCTGGGAAAGATTGAAGGCAGGAGAAGAGGGCGTCAGAGGATGAGATGGCTGGATGGCATCACCAATGCAATGTACATGAACTTGGGCAAACTCCAGGAGATGGTGAAGGACAGGGAGGCCTGACGTACTGTAGTCCACGGGGTCATGAAGAGTTGGACATGACTCAATGACTGAACAACCAAGATGCAGAACTGTGGTCCACATACCAGTGTTTTGACTCTACGTCTGTTGTTGTTGCTCTTGACTTTGTTGTTTTCCACTCATGTTCTGAAGACCAGGCCCTGCATTTTCTTGATCAGTGTTTTTCTGTCCTCATAGTTTTCCAACTGTGTTCTGTGGAGCCCTGGAGTCCCCTAAGTTGCCTCAGGCGTGGCTAAGGTGCCAGAAAGTGGTTAAGAAGACGGGAATCCAACCTGCTGTCTGTCATAGTCATTCATTCAGCCTGAGGTTCTGAACAAGAATTTATTAGGAAAATTCCCTCTGCCTGAAAAGTTGTGAAATAAGCTCTACTACATTAAGCATTATTACTGGAACTCTGTGTGCACTTGCTGATGAAGTTAGTATAAAACACACACACACACACACATGCACATATATATATATATATTTGAAAAGAGGCATCGTTGAATGCCACTTTGCAGTATAATTTCCACATCTCTTGTTCCCTTCCTCGACACTGGAGCATTCTTCAGTCACTGAATTGCTAAGAGTTGAGACTGACTTCTAGGTCACAGAGTGGCTGTTGTTTTCCTGTACCCTGGCACCTGTTGGCAAGGAGATGAATACGTGTATGCACAGGGGTGGGGATCAAAACTGAGCATGCCTGATAGAAGAGGTACATTCATTTTTGAGATTCCAGTACACTTGCTTAGAGAAACCCAAACCAGAAGCAGTTCTCAGAGAGAGGACTCTTCTGTCCTTAAGGGCTTGACATGCCCAGAAAAGATCTTAGGGGTCAGTTCAAAAGCAAAGCAAGTATGTAGCCAAACCCTGCAGAGGAGGGGTGTCTTAGAGCTGGGCACCCCAGGGACTGGGCATAAAGATGATGATCCAGTTGATGGGTGCTTAGTCTGTAGATGAGTCACTCACACCTTCAGTGAGTCTTCTGGTTAACTGCTGTCATCTCAGAAGAAACTGGGGGAAAAGAACATTAGGAGAAGAGGAAATGAGTACCAGTCTGGGAAGATCCAGTTTTGAAAATGAACTTGGCACCAATCAAAATATGAAGAGAAATAAGAGCATCTTATACAGTTAAAAAAGAGAGAGAAGGCCCTTCAGCTGAATATGGTAGGCTTGCATGAAACGCATTTAATACAACACACACACATGACAAATGTCATCATAAATCTTCCTGCTGCTTGAAGTGCCACAGATTTTTCAGTTTTTTACCCTCCAAATTTAATTTGATACCAGTGACTGCTGTGCATATGTTTTTAAATAAACCTTTTCCTCATTTCTAATGACATCAGAGCTCCTCCTGTCAGCAGAGCAGTGGTGTCAGTGATTATTTTATTAAGTTTGGTAGCAGATGCAGTTATTTAGCCCCACGTTGAGTTGTAATTTTAAATGTCTGCTTTGATTCTGCCCATAAGGAAAAAATCAAGTATATTGCAGAAATGACTTTGAAAACTGCAGCTATCCCCAAAGGTGTCAATAATACACACACAGTATCTTTTTTTCTTTTTTTTCCAAATGTGAATGGAATTATTCATATTATCAAAACTTTTTTTTCTTTTTTCTTTTTCTTAATTTGAGACAAAATTGACATATAACATTGTGTTAGTCTTCGGTGTATATTTTTAAATGATTACCATGATCAGTTTAGTCAACATCCATCAGCATACATAGTTACACATTTAAGACTTTATTCTCAAACTTCTGGTATTCCTTTGCCTTGTCAAGGGAAGTTAGGCTAATCAAGCTTTTTTCCCCTCTGCCCTGTCAAATACCCATACCACAGTCAGTGACAAGGTTAAGATGTTAAAATGGAGCTATCCTTATGGAATGTTAAAATGATATTTTAATTCATTCAGTTCAGTTCAGTCACTCGGTCCTGTCCAACTCTTTGCGACCCCATGGACTGCAGCACGCCAGGCTTCCCTGTCCATCACCAACTCCCAGAGCTTACTCAAACTCATGTCCATCGACTCAGTGATGCCATCCAACCATCTCATCCTCTGTCGTCCCCTTCTCTTCCCACCTTCAACGTTTCCTAACATCAGGGTCTTTTCCAAGGAGTCAGTTCTTCGCATCTGGTAGCCAAAGTATTAGAGTTTCAGTTTCAGCATCAGTCCTTCCAGTGAATATTCAGGACTGATTTCCTTTAGGATGGACTGATTGGATCTCCTTGCAGTCCAAGGGACTCTCAAGAGTCTTCTCCAACACCGCAGTTCAAAAGCATCAATTCTTTGGCGCTCAGCTTTATGGTCCAACTCTCATATGCATAAATGACTACTGGAAATACCATAGCTTTGACTAGACAGACCTTTGTTGGCAAAGTAATGTCTCTCCTTTTTAGAATGTTGTCTAGGTTGGTCATAGGTTTTCTTCCAACTTTAACTCATTAGTGCCTGAAGAAAACGAAGATTACTTTAAGTCAGTGACTCTTAGGCACAAGCAATTTTGATCCCTGTAAGAGACCAGGCAGTTGTGATCAGAACAAGGAGGGGATTGGTGCTACTGGCATCTAGTGGGGAGAGACCAGGGGTGTTGCTAAACATCCTGCAGCACGCAGGACCACCCCACAGCAAAGAGTTGTGCTATGTGCACATGTGCCCGGTCATGTCCGACTCTTGGCCACCCTACAGACCATAACCCGCCAGGCTCCTCTGTCCATGGAATTCTCCAGTCAAGCATACTGAGTGGGTTGCCATTTTCTCCTCCAGGGGCTCTTCCCAACCCAGGGATGGAGCCCACGTCTCCTGCATCTCCTGCAGTGATAGGCAAATTCTTTAGTGTTGAGGCACCTGGGAAGCCCAGACGCCCTCTGTCCCCAAATGACATACATTAGCACAGGGACTGAGAAACTCTGCTGTAAATGAAGCCCGTGCACAAGCCATGGCTCATAGTTACTGGGCCATTGTATTTAGGGTATTTGAGTTATATCATCATTTATTTATTTAAGCTGATCTGGGTGGAGCTTAGCCCCCCGACCTGAGACTAAACCCATGCTCCTTGCAATGGAAGTTCAGAATCGTAACCACTGAACCTCCAAGGAAGTCCCTCACTTAATGATTTATTTAATAACATTTCATCTTTTTAAATTAATTTATTTTTATTGAAGTATAGTTGATTTGCGATGTTGTGTTTCAGGTATACAGTGAAGTGATCCACTTATATGTACACAGGTATCTTTTTTTCAGATTCTTTCCCTTATAGGTTATTACACAATATAGAGTATAGTTCTCTGTGCTATAGATGATGCTCAGTCTGATGAAAGAAAACATATGTTTGAGAAAGTGTGTTTATTTGTGTGGGTGTGTGTGTTATAACTGAGATTAAGACAGTGTGTTTCTGTATTCTATTTGGAAATCATTTGTTGGAGAAATTGAAATACTAGAGTTTTTCACTCACTGGGCACTTATTGAACCCCACTGTATGCTAGACATTGATGAGTAAAGATGGAAAGGAAATACTCCTGACAAATTGGCATTTGAATGATGAGGAAAGTCATAGGGGAATTTGCAGAGCCATTTGTGCTAACCGTAAGGACTTTCCTGGGGGTGCAGATGAGACCAGAAGGGCGGTGATCAGCCCTCCTAGGATGGGTGTGGGGAAAACTCCCTTGAAAAGATCTCTGAGCTGAGCTGCAAAGGACAAGTCAGATGTAACCAGGAACGGAAGGAAGGAGGAAGAAGAGAAGGCAAGCCAGGCACAGAACCGCCTGGTGAGGGGCCGGGGTGTGGGGCTCTCTCTGTCCTTGGATTTTTGTGTCTTTCCATCTCTGTTGCTCTCTCGTGTGCTCACAGTTCCGTAGCTCTCTGGCTGTCTCTCACCTGGGGCTCTTGCTTGCTGTCTGGTTTCTCTGGCCAAGCGCGATCTCTGGTTTGTCCTTGAATGGTGCTTCCTGGTCGTCTCAGTGTTTCAGTCGCATACAAGCTTGGGCTCTCCTGGGCCCACATTCCCTCTGGCTTTCAATCCTGCCTTGTTGTCAGGTATTTTTAACCTCCCCATTTCCCATTCCCTTAATCCAGTATGTATGTTTATAATGTGGCAAGATAAAGGTAAGGCGAGTCCTTTATTATTAAGGACAGAGGAGTATAAAGTGGGTGATAATGAGAAACAGGACTCCCGGAAGGTAGTGGCCAGCTCTCAATCAAGGATTAGGAAAAGGAGTTTGATGTTTCATGTCATAGGTAGAGAGGTGCCATTGAAGGCCCTATATTCAGAATATATCTAGAACCAGTCAGTTCTCACCACCTTGTAAAGAATTCAGAGCAGGGAGGTAATCGAAGCTTACAGTGGAGAATAATAGCTCATGGCATAGCATGGTGGGTGGGAGGTTTATTTTGGTATTAGCTGATCTGGTTCACATTCTGGGTGTGAGCTGAGGTGGCATTTAACCTCTTCCTGCCTCTGCTTTCTCAGCTCTAAAATAATTGTATTGTTTTCCTAGAATTTTGTTGTAACTTTCAAGATGTGGAGCAGTTTTTAATTCATTGTTGAATTATTTCTTTATATGTACTACTATGGCAGGGTGGGGATGTGAGTCTAGTTGGAGTTGAGGAGGGAGACATTGTATTTGAGAGAGAATCAGTGGGTCTGATGAGCAAGATTTGATTCCCGCCAAGCATAATTCCCAGGTGGCGCGGTGGTAAAGAATCCGCCTGCCGACGCAGGAGACACAGGAGATGTGGGTTCGATCCCTGGGTAGGAAGATCTCCTGGAGAAGGAGATGGCACCCCACTCCAGTATTCTTGCCTGGAGAATCCCATGGACAGGGGAGCCTGGCGGGCTGCAGTCCACGGGGTCACAGAGAGTTGGACACAAGTGACTGAGGGGCACAGCAGCACAAACGTAGCTGGGTGAAGTGAAGGGAAGCAGGGCTTTGTGAATTGCATTCATTATGTGTTTCCATTTAAAGTTAACCCAGAACTACTTTGGGATTGCATGGGGTGGATATGTGAGCTCTAAACAGGGCAGATATCACAGTTCAGTTTTTTTTTTTTTTAATGATGCTGAAGAACATGATTACGTGGCACGATGGCTGATGAAGTTCTTGGGTTCATTCTTGACTTGTTAATAGTCAGTTGAATGCATTTAGTCAGCTTAAGGGCTTTTATTGTGTATATAAGTTCAGCAGCAGATCATTAAATTTGTCCGTTTGCTGTCTGACTTTATTGTTATTTAATGTTATTGTAGATTAAGCCCTATTAGTAAAAGATACCTGATTCACATATATTCAATGTTAAAATATATACAATTTATTTAGAGCTTACCCTATGTCAAGCCTAGTGCTGCTTGTTTAAATATATTACCTCCTATGTTCAGAAACCCTTTAATGACAGTAGTGATGAATGCTGTGTAGATCATGTGACTTTCAGCCTCAGGAAGGTGAATGACTTCCCCAAGATTATGGACTTGGTCTCTATAGAGCCCTATTTCTAATCGTTTATTGGTATGACTCTAAAGCCTATACTTTTTCCACAATAATCTCAAGACATTTTATATAATCAGTCATCATTTTAGGTTCAAGATGGTGAGATAGCATGAAAATGCTCTGAAAAAGTCAGTGGATTAGAAAATCATCAGTTGGAGGATCATAAGAGGTGGATTGTGATTCAGAAGCATTTTACAGATTATCTTGTATCTTCAGCTTATTAACTTGTTGAAATGGTAATAAAGTTTGACTTCTGCTTGTTTTACTGCATGAACAGCATGTACTGAAAATTTTTAGAATTCACGATAATATCTTAGGTACAGTAATGGGCAGTTTGCAAATGAAACAGAACAGGGAGCCCAAAAGAAAACCACATAAATAGTGCCATTGGACATATGACAAAGGTGGTATTATTTGTCATCAGGGAAAGGATGGACTTATTAGTCGGGGATGAAGGGACATGAGTTATTCACATGGGGGAAATAGAACTGGAGTTCCCTATGTCACAGTTCGTACGAAAGTCAGTTCCAAGTGGATCCAACACTTGGGTGGCGTGGCAGAACTGTAACACTTGGGTAGAGTTAATATTGGCACACAGCTTCCTCAAACCAAAAGAATTTTTAAAACAAGATCAAAAGTAAAGTATAAACGATAAAGGAAAAGGTGGATTGATGTCATCATATTAAAATTATGAACTTTACATTTGTGGAAGAGAGTGAAAACATACACTCCGTGCCCCATGGCTCAGGCAGAGAAGAACTTTTAGGGACACAATTAACTACCAACTTCAAAGTCTAAAGTATATAAAGAATATTAATTAGTGAATAAAAAATAAGCACCTGATAGAAAAGATGGGCAAACAAAAACAACAGGGTATTTTTCGAAGAGGAAGTATAAATGGCCTATAAATGTGAAATATGTTCAACTTCATTAGAATTTAGGTAAATGTCATTGAAATCACACTGAAATATGACTTCGCACTCATCAGATTGATAGAACTTGAAAATAAACAGTACAAGTTGTTAGCAAGATAATGATTGATGGGATCCCAGAAACATTGCCTCTGAGTGTACCTTGTTACTACTATTTGGAAAAACGCAATAGCCTTTAAAGAGTACCTGTCTCATGAATTTGCAGCTGCCCTGCTGCTGCTGCTGCTGCTGCTAAAGCTGCTGCTGCTAAGTCGCTTCAGTCGTGTCCGACTCTGTGCAACCCCAGAGACGGCAGCCCACCAGGCTCCCCCATCCCTGGGATTCTCCAGGCAAGAACATTGGAGTGGGTTGCCATTTCCTTCTGCAATTCATTAAAGTGAAAAGTGAAAGTGAAGTTGCTCAGTCGCATCCAACTCTCAGCGACCCCATGGACTGCAGCCCACCAGGCTTCTCCATCCATGGATTGTCGAGGCAAAAGTACTGGAGTGGGTTGCCATTGCCTTCTCCTGCAGTTGCCCTAGATACCCTCAAAAATAATAGCAGTTCACAGTAACAGTCTTTGTAAAATGAAAACTAGACCCCCCAAAAAAAACACCTATAAATGTGTATTAGTGAGAGAGTGGATGAATTAGTGAGAGAGAGTATATTCATTGAATACAGTACTGTATCAACAATAAAAATGAGTGAACTACAGTTACATGCATCAACAACAATAAGTCTTAAATATGGGAAGAAAAAAGCAAGTTGCAGGGTTATACAATCATACAAGTATGATTCCATTTATATGAAGTTCAAAGATTGACAAAAACCAAACCATATTGTTTAAGGAAGCGTGTATATGTGTGTTAAGTCACTTCAGTCATGTCAGACTCTTTGTGACCCTATAGACAATAGCCCCCCAAGGGTCCTCTGTCCATGGGATTACTGGAATGGGTTGCCATGCCCTGCTCCAGAGGATCTTCCTGACCCAGCGATCAAGCCCACACCTCTTATGTCTGTCTCCTGTGTTGGCAGGTGGGTTCTTCACTGGGGAAACAAAGCAGTAGTAAAACTAATGAATAAAAAAGAACAATTAAATCAGGATTTAGGGTAGTGGTTACCTCAGGAGAAGAGGGATGAGATAAATGTTAACGGTGGGGACCGAGGCATCTGGAATTTGTTAACCTTCTATTTCTTGGCCTGGATTATTGTTCCTTAAACCGATCCTGTGTTTTCATATAGTGTTAATTATGTATTTCACAGCTTTCATAAAATGAGCACGTATGTTATTCTTTATTTTTGTTTCTTTTCCGTTAGTAGTTAGACTCATGTTCTGGGCAGTGCGGGGAGTGGGGAGATAAGCTTTCTTGGAGAAAATATAAAGTTGTAAATTCGTTCAGTACATAATCTCAAAAATCTTTTCAGTTTTAGAAAGGAAAGAGCAGTTTTTCATCAGACTGAACGACTTTTTCTTCTGCCTGGGGTTTGGGGTTTTGTACCAAGTAAAGAATTTGGAGTAAGATCTGTGATTAAGGTCTAGCTCTACAACTTAGCTGGCTGTGTGGCTTCCCTTCCCTCTCTGAGCCTCAGCCTCTCCTTATGTAAAATGGATATTAATCCCTACCTTACAAAATTGTTATGGGAGAACATATGTAAAATGAGTTCATAGTGGTTAAGGTGAAAGACAAATATTAATGTTACTTTAAAACCTGTATATGTATGAGATCAGAGTTCCACTCACCCTTCTTTGTTGCTGAATGCCCTAGCTAACACCTAACCAAAATACGAGTTTGATTTGCTGAATCTGATTTGAAAATCAAAAGTGTCTCTTTTTTGAACCTCTGGTCAGCAGAGGGGAAAACTGAGGGGGGGAAGGGCTTTCAGCATCTGATTCTCTGCAGCCTTCCAGCAAGTGACAACCCAGGACAGCTAAATGAGGTGCTTATGGTTACATTATGGTTTGGGAGAAATGGTTTAAGAAGTATCACAAGCATTTTCACTTCTTACCTCACAGTGTTCCTGAGATGAGTCTGGCTGAGACTCAAAATGGGACCAAACCTCTGATCATGCACGTCGAAACCCTCATACCCTAGCATAGAAACAGGAATCGGATGGGAAATAGTGTCCTCTCGAGCTGACCTTATAGTCAGTGTGGCAGAAAGCTACAGGATACACAAAACCACTAAGAAACTCGCCACTTAGAACTTTGATTCCTCTATAACCTTATAAAAAGAAATCATTGAATATCACTAAACTCTGGGGAATAAAATAAGATATGAACAATCTTTATAAATAGTTGAGGCTTTATTTTAAATTAAGAGTTTAGCTTCCTTTTTTTTTTTTTCTGCATTACTCGCAACGTTGATTTTTAAAAGAGGATCTGAAACAAAAAAAATACCTATCTCAGTAAATCTTGGTTTTAGAAATCCATTAACAGCGAGGATGTAGAAACCACGCAATGGCATAATACCAAGTGTGAAAAGATTCAGCTATCATAAATTTTCAAGTCACCTATACACTGATGAGTGAATCATACATTTCAGAAGACTGGAAATCATGTAAGTTTCTGCTTGTTTTTAGCACTGGCTGTAAACCTTGAAGGCTCATTAGTACGGGGGAAAGCTCTCAGAAAGTTTTCCAGCAATTTTGGAGGAGAAATTTAAAAAAAGAAACTGTTTATATCTTTAAATAAAACTAATACAGGAGAAAAGACTTAATTTCAGAATAAAAAAAGCTTGCTTTTGTTTTATTATTGCCTTTTTTCACTGAGTCAAATTCATTTAACTGGCATGTCTACATTCAAATACCAACTGTATGAGGTGTTTTTTTTTTTAATATCTTGAATAGAAGCAATATATGTCTTTATGTGTAATTTTCACTTTCTTGCTGATTCTACCAAAGTGCTAGGTTTTTTAAAAAATTCATATAGGGTTTATATTCTGCCTGCTTTTAAAGCAGATTTGCAGTTAGACTAGTTTGATTTCTGAAGAAGAGAAGATTATATCAGATTAAATGAAAGAAATGTGCCTTGTTAATGGGTGTGTATATTGAATCAAAAACATGGTAACTATAGCATTTATAACAATAACAATAATGCTCAGATTCCTACACCTCTAATAGTGTCATGATTTCGTTTCTGTGGCTGTAAGTAACCTTTTAGTGTTTGCCATAGAGCCAGCTGTACTATAGAGAGGATGTAATCAATTGCCAAGCAATGTAGCATTTTTAATGTGATCTCAAGAGATGCTCAAGTGAAGATAAGGCCTGAGTATTTTATCCTGGAGGCTTCTGTGACTTTGGGGGCTCCGTGAAGACTAGGCTGCCCTAGCTAGTGACCCCATAATTTCCAGAAGCAGGTGGAGGTGGCAATTACAGCTTCGGCCACTATCTTGAACTTTCTGTAGTAGGTGATGAATTGCAAATGGCTAGCCCCTGTGCACAACAATAAACTCAAATAAATCTTCAATGTGTAATAATGACAAGACGGAAAGACTGGCAGCTATAACAAGGCTTCTGTTGTCACCCACTTCACTGTAGCCTTGATATTCATCATTATCAGCTGGAGCTAGCCCAGGAGCTGGACAAGAAGGTCCGAAGAAGGATGAGTTGTTTGCGCTGAAGCGTCCAGTTGGTCCCATCTGGATGAGAGCAAATGGATTTTTTTTTGCCTGTTCACTAGGCCAGAGCTGTCCATCATTTTAGGCAGGTATCTGATCACTTCATGCTGGGGGACAATATGGCTTTACACTGCTTGGTTCTCTCTCGGTAGCGCAATATAACATTTTTACCCTGTTTGAAAGCTTTTGGTTACTTTTCAGTTGCCTTAAAAATGCCATTCTGCTTCACAAAACTGAGCTAATGATATTTTTCATTGTTAACAAATGGCTTCTCAAATGGGAACATAATTTTCATTCAGCCTGAATCACATTTGAAATCTGTCCTGACTCCTATGAGGTTATGTTGAATAATATTTTTATATTTCCTTCAGCATAATATAACTTTTAACACTTATAATTTCAAAAGCAACAAAATAGAAAATACCAAAAAACTGTTGGAACTTTAAAATTATTGTTTAAAGTGGCACTTAATACTCCTTAAACAGTTTACTATTGTTGATATAGATAGCATGCATATTCTTAGTAGTGTGGCCTGTGACCTTACTGTCAAAATTGACAACTGAATACTGTTTGATTTCAAATGAAACCATATTCACTTGGTTCCTTCAACATTTTAGCTCTGTGATAAGATTAATCAATATAATATTATTCTTAGACTGATTGTTCTACCCCTTAGAGACATATCCAGTTTTGTTTTGTTTTTTAATAGAGTTGGCTCAGCATTCATTTATGGAGACCATATAATTACATGTTTTGTATGTTGCCTTTCTTGTGGTTATGATGTTCTCAAAATGAAAATTAGCAAATTTAGTAACTGCAAACTTGGATGATTGATTTCCCTTTCTATTAATCCCAGCAGTCTTTAATAAAGACTGTGAACATCCTCTTAGTCTGGTTTTTTTAACCTTTTATTTTTCTGTTTACTTTCCATCTTTTCAAGAAAAAGATCATATAACTATTTCTTAACATTTTAGATTTGCTGTTGGCCTTTAAGAAAAATGAACTCATTAATAACAGACAGTGGAATCCTTTGAGCTCCTTTGCTTTTGATTTATGATATTCCTGCCATTATCACTTCAGTGTATATTTTTAGATAAACCAATAATTGCATAATTCAAATTCACTTTAACTCCGGAGATGATGAAAAAGCAAGACTTCTAAGGTTTCCATTTCTCCAAAATGCAGGTTCACTCCCACGGTTCAGGCCAACTGACATGCCATCGTTCATTTTGTCTTGCCTTCCTAATAAATCTGTAAGCCTTGAGGCGCCAGACTCATGCAGATTTCTTTGCATTTGAGTGTCTTGATGGAATAACAACTTCCAATTTCAAAGCCAAAGCATATTGTATTTCATCTCTGTAGACCTCGCTTCACCCAGTCGTGGCCACATGAAAATATATGTCAAGAACATTGTTTTCTCATATTGGAATTTAGGCAATTTGTTTTCAGACTATGAGCAGTTTCAACCTATTTTTGGAACCCCTTTGTGGCCTGACCGTCCGTTCTCACATAATTTATGGTGGCACGGTAGCATATGGACTTTTCATCACTGTCCAGATGAAATTCTCTGTTGAACATAGACTCTTCTCCCTCTGCCCTCTGGTGGCTCCTTTCTCTACCTTGGCTGTCTCTGGAAGGGGTCCACCAGTAAGGGATTTGTATTAGGCCACATATGCCTTCTGCTAGAGAAGTTACTAAATTAAAAGAATATACTTTGAATAGCTTAAGTATGGATATGGATAAGTCATATGAACCTGCTTAGGAATCTAACAAATAGCTGTGTATTTAAGTGTCTCCTGTCTATGAAAAAGGGGTACTGGAGTTCAGGTTGCTTCAGGCACTCGAAAAAGTATATGAAGTTTCACTCATACATATTAAGTTGGATTATGAGTGTGGCAGTCCGTATATCCTCTAGGCATCCCCCATCTAGACATACCACTAATGGATATGTTAGAATGGGATATTATTTAAGAATTGATTTTAATTTCTTATGAAAACCCTTGGCATTTAATGCTGAGAAATATTACCAATGTCATCTAAGACTGGTAACAGAAAATTTTACATGAAAGCAGATGATATTAAGTGATTGTAGTTTTTTTGGTGATCTTCAAGCATGCTATTTTATTTTCTAATCATCGGATGCTATACAAGTTACATAACTCCTCTAACTAGTGCTAGTTTCCCCCTTGTAAAATGGGTGAATAATAGTACTCCTCTCATAGCATTTTATGGTGTAAATGGATATAAACTGTCTCACATGATTTCTGGCACAACATTTTCAAAAGTTATCAGACATAATTGTTCAAAATACATCATAGAATGACATTTGTGTTCCTGTTTCTCAGTGTATGGCTCAGACTGCTAAAACTACTTGGCATAGGGAACTTTGGGGGCACCGTTTTCAAGGTTCAAATAGAAAGGATTAGCAGTCTGGATTCTTTGACTTCATTACCCTAGAACCCTGTACGCACTTCTCTGTTTATCAGAATCCCCTGGGGGCTGGTTATACCAGAGGGTGGACACTGCTCCCAGGGATTCTCATCAGCCAGTCTGGGTTACAGTCTGAGAATATGCATTTAAAGCAATTTCCAAGTGATGCTAAAGCTTCCAGGAGCACTGATCTAGAGAAATTCTTTCTTTCACTGATACTGAGATGGAAAGGGACTAATTTGTGAGACTCTGTGTTTGCTACTTAGTGACGTTGGCATCAAGTAGAACACCTGTACAGTCTACAAAGAGCTGACTTAGTTTCCTGATCAGACATCTTTTTCTGTACCTGACTTACCAGCCTTGTACTCCTGACTGGTCCAGGTTTCTCTTTCTGTGTTCTTCAGTGATTAATGAAAAATTATCATTTTCTTAAGAAGTTTGGGGTTCTAAAACAATTTAAATTGAAATATACTATTATATCAAATTATGAATCTTTTTAGAGATTTATGATATAACACAGAAGTATGTGAAAAATTATCTGTCCATGTAAGCAAAAATTATCCTTAATGTTTCTGATTGTATGCTACATAATTACACTTACTAATCATGTAATTGCATATTTTAATTATCATGTCTTACTTGCCTTCCCTACGTGTATTTAAATCATTATATTAGTATAATATATAATTATAAAAATACAGCTCAGTATCATATTTTATTGCTCATAGTGAAAATATTTGTTCACTAAGATTTTATAAAGCAGAGAGTCATCTTTGACTGGCCAATAGAAGTAAATGGTTTTAAAAGATCACATTTTAAAATTAGTTTATTTCCAGTACAAAGTAAGCTATACTTTATTTCTAAAAATAAATTTTGTGAGTTTCTGTTTCTGAAACAAGTTATTAAACACTTTTAATTTATCAGTAAATCTTTGTTAGTCATTTTAAACGAAGAAGGTAGCAAGAAAATTTGACCTTCAGTTGTGAATGAATATCCTTCACTAAAAAGAATTATACTTAATGATGGTAGCATAATCAGTTTGTATTTAACACTATTTTGCTGCTGCTGCTAAGTCGCGTCAGTCGTGTCCGACTCTGTGCAACCCCATAGACGGCAGCCCACCAGGCTCCCCCATCCCTGGGATTCTCCAGGCAAGAACACTGGAGTAAGTTGCCATCTCCTTCTCCAATGCATGAAAATTAAAAGTCAAAGTGAAGTCGCTCAGTCATGTCTGACTCTTAGCGACCCCATGGACTGCAGCCTACCAGGCTCCTCCATCCATGGGATTTTCCAGGCAAGAGTACTGGAGTGGGGTGCCATTGCCTTCTCCCAACACTATCTTAAATGATTTTTTTTTTCATGTCATTAAAGTCTATCTCCCTTCATGGGAATGACAGCTTCGAGGACAATGATTGTCTTCTCTGATCCACACTGTGTGCTTAAAGTCCAATCATTCCCAGCACTGTGAGCAGGTACCTGTAAATATTTGATGTGTAAATGAAATCCTAGAAATTATTATTATTATTACCTTTTATTGAGCATCAACTAGATGGCAAGTCTTTTGCTAGGTAACTACACATGTCTTCAATCCTCATCACAACCTATAACAATAGATATTAGTTATTGAGGAACCTAGGCTTGGAGAGATTAAAAACCTTCCCCACGTCACAGCTAACAAATGGTAGTTCCTTGTCTTTATGCTACAGAGCCTAAGCTCTTGGCACTAAACTGTGCTGCATCAAAATTTCATATTCTGAAGGATAAAATCGGAAGATGTAGAGTATTCAGAGAGAAAAGAAAAGAACACTTGAGATGAGCATTTAGGAAGATTGGAAGCTGACTGGGAATACATAGATACTCCTTGCGGAGCTCTCCCATTAAAGAACTAATCAGAAGGAAATGAGGTTTGATTTTTGTTTGCATATAATTTAAAGCAATTGGCATTCAACTAAAGCGTGACTGTTTTGCACCCAACTAACCTGTGACCCTAAAGGCAGTGAAAGTTTTCAGATATTAAACTTTTCCCTTTTTCTAACTCCTCTAATTTGCGTAGGACTAGTTAGTTTTTGGATTCACTTGCTGACGATGTCTTGTATGTTTTCTTTACCTTGGTGGACTAAGTTGACTCTTTCCTTGTTCATCCTCATATGTAGTTCTGAAGGGGTTTATCTTACCAAGGGATATGAGTGACCAGTAAATGCTTGTTGAATGATAAATGATTATTCATTTATTAACAAAGTAGTTAATAAATGACAAGAGGCCATTGGAACTTCATGTTTCTCTTTGAACAGTCTGGTGTGAGCTGTAACTCGGATGGAGTGAAACCACTCATTTGTATCATAAGATCAAAGATGGAAAAGGAAGATATCAAATCAAGCAAATTTTGCTCAGGGGATCCTGATCTTTCTATACACTGTAGTAGGAATACCTTAAGTGCTTCTGGAGCATGTTCACCCCAGAGCAACATTTACCATCTTCATTTCATAAATGTGGGCTATGACTGACAGTCCTGAAACGCATATTCTAATATTTGAGTGAGGATATCTAGGGAAGAAAGTTTCTAGCCTGAAGGGAAATATAAATTTATAACCAGATTGATAAAAACCTTAAAATATTTATCTGAGTTATCATTTATCCTTTGGTCATTACTTGAAATGAATTAATATCTCCCATGGTGCCCAGCCCATAATAGGTGCTCAGGAAATGGTTCTGTAATTGAACTGAGAGACTGTGGCCTTAGATCAGTGCTGCTTGAAAAGACCTAGAGAGACTAAGCCAACATTTAAATATTTTGAAAGAAGGTGTTTAGATACTATTAGACAAAGCTTGTTTAGAAGGAGAAAAAGAACAAGCAGTTGTATACAAAGACAAATGCTTATCTGTGCCTGGCAGTTAAACCTCTTCAGGTGTTAACTCTTAGCATGATTTTTTGTTTGTTTGTTTGTTTGTGGGTTTTTTTTTTTTTTAAGAATGGAGCACTTTCTCCAAACCACAATCCTCCCAATCTTGGCAAAAAAAAAAAAAAATCCATAAAAAATTGAATTAAATGAACAAGTTCTTGAGTCCGTTTTATAAAGCCTGTGAATATGCAAAGTATTTTTTATTTTGCATAGATACAGAGAAGCAGGTGTCACTGAGTGTTTCTGCAGCACATGTTCACCATTCTTTATCATGTAAAGACTCACTGCTAAGAGAATCTTTATTTCACCCGTAAGACCATAAGAGTTGGCCTGTATTCAGACCCACCATTTATTTCACCCATTTGTCTAGCTCTTTAGTCAGAGAAAGATACTGAAATGTCATCATTGGCTTTATAAGATAACAAATGTCTGTTCAACATTTATCTGTGAACTTGGAAAATATATATTAGAATCTAGTGTAACATACTTTTATAGTTTTCTGGTGCATCACAGCTTGTAAAAAATTCTTATGTACTTTAAACATACTGTAAACATACATCAGGGCCCCTCAAAATTCTAATTCGGCCTTGTGATTCTCTGGCTTCTTGGTTTAACCAGTTGTGCTTGGTGCGATGAGCAACACAGAAAAATGGTGGATAGTGTAACTGCCAAGAAGCCTAAAATCAAGAGTGAGGTCTTTAAACAACTAGCTATTAAATCAAATTACTGTTTGTTAAATGTATAACTATTCATTGAAGAACAGATAATTTCTGATTGGGCAAGTCTGTGTTTTTTTTGTTTTTTTTTTTTAAGACAAATCCTTTTGTTTTCCCTTTTTGCCAGAAGAGCATAGTAAAGATGCATGTTTATGCTCCCAGACTCTGGGTGCTTCCCCAGGGCCCTGCATGAGGAGGACTGCAGAGGTCAAGACCTCGCCCTAAACTCCTTCCAGTCCTTTTCCCAAAATCTCCCATGTACCTCCTGGCACTGTCACTGCTGGTGGCAGTCTGGTGTGACCTCAGTGTTGCTCTCCACTCACATGTTTGAGCTGGAGGGTGCCCTGATGACTGGGAAAGATTGAGTGCAGGAGGAGAAGGGGTAACAGGATGAATGGTTGGATAGCATCACCGACTCAGTGGACGTGAGTTGGGGCTTCCCTGATAGCTCAGCTGATAAAGAATCTGCCTGCAATGCAGGAGACTGCAGTTCAATTCCTGAGTTGGGAAGATTGCTGGAGAAAGATTAGGCGACCCATTCCAGTATTCTTTGGGCTTCCCTGGTGGTTCAGACAGTGAAGAATGTGCCTGCAACATGGGAGACCTGGGTTCAATCCCTGGGTTGGGAAGATCCCCTGAAGAAAGGAAAGGCTACCCACTCCAGTATTCTGGCCTGGAGAATTCCATGGAGAGAGGGAGCCTGGCAGGCTACAGTCCACTGGAGTCGCAAAGAGTCAGACAGGACTGAGCAACTTTCACTTTCACTCTTGAGCAAACCCCAGGAAATAGTGAAGGATAAACAAGCCTGGTGTGCTGCAGTCCATGGGGTTGCAAAGAGTTGGACACAACATAGCAACTAAACAACAACAACCAATAAAACTGTGCTGAATTGGTCATTTCCTCATATCAGTTCATTTAATATACTTTTGTAGAATATTTCAATTTCTGTTTACCATGGCTCAATTTCAGGCTTTGCTATGAGTGGCGCACAATATGCCAAATATTGAAGAAAACATTTGATGTAACTCTGTTCCCATAGGTCAGGTTAAAGGATCTTTCCATTGCAAGTGGGGAAAATGAGCCTTCAGTTTAGTTGCTCAGTCATGTCCGACTCTTGTGACCCCATGGACTTCAGCACGCCAGGCTTCCCTGTCCATCACCAACTCCAGGAGCTTGCTCAAACTTGTGTTCATCGAGTCAGTGATTCCATCCAACCATCTCATCCTCTGTCGTCCCCTTCTCCTCCCACCTTCAGTCTTTCCCAGCATCAGAGTCTTTTCTAATGAGTCAGTTCTTCGCATCAGCTGGCCGAAGTATTGGAGTTTCAGCTTTAGCATCAGTCCTTCCAATGAATATTCAGGACTGATTTTCTTTAGGATGGACTGGCTTGACCTCCTTGCGGTCCAAGGTACTCTCAAGAGTCTTCTCCAATACCACAGTTCAAAAACATCAGTTCTTTGGTGCTCAGCTTTCTTTATAGTCCAACTCTCACATCCATACATGCTGATGCTGCTGCTAAGTCACTTCAGTCGTGTCCAACTCTGTGCAACCCCATAGATGGCAGCCCACTAGTGTCCCCCGTCCCTGGGGTTCTCCAGGCAACAACACTGGAGTGGGTTGCCATTTCCTTCTCCAGTGCATGAAAGTGAAAAGTGAAAGTGAATTCACTCAGTCATGTCTGACTCTTAGCGACCCCATGGACTGCAGGCTACCAGGCTCCTCCGTCCATAGGATTTTCCAGGCAAGAGTACTGGAGTGGGGTGCCACTGCCTTCTGTAATCCATACGTGACTACTGTAAAAACCATAGCTTTGACTAGATGGACCTTGGTTGACAAAGTAATGTCTCTGCTTTTTAATATGCTGTCTAGGTTGGACATAGCTTTTCTTCCAAGGAGCAAGCATCTTTTGATTTCATGGCTGCAGTCACCACCTGCAGTGATTTTGGAGCCCAAGAAATTAAAGTCCCTCACTGTTTCCATTATTTCCCCATCTATTTGCCATGAAGTGATGGAACCCAATGCCATGATCTTAGTTTTTTTAATGTTGAGTTTTAAGCCAACCTTTTCACTTTCCTCTTTCACTTTCATCAAGATTAAAAACACTAGCACGATCATGCTTTGTGTTGATGTTGCCTCTGATGACTCACAGTGGACACACCCAACCATTACTCTGTCCTGAATTTTGATCAGTTGTATTCTTTGACCTCTATATGTGTCTTTCTTCTTCACAAAACTACAGCAGGTAGAAAATAAGGAAACTGAGGTAAATAAAACAACCAGAGTGGTGTGTGGCTCACGGCAGGTGCTTGGTGATACTATTAATTCCTTTTCATGTCCCCAAATGCCACCTGCACCAGCTCTTTCAGTTCAGGAATGGCTTATGCTTTTAGTGAGGTGTGCAGATGGCTGCTTCTCTCAGACATCACTCTTCTGCCCTGTGCTGCCAGTGAGAAAGCAGAGGGAAAAAAAAAAAAAAAAACTTGAAAGAAAAGTGAAAAAGCCTGTGGAAGAAAAGAGCATGCTGGCAAATTTAGGGGAGAATACTAAACCGTAGGCACCATCAGAAGTTTCCACTTCAGGAGGGTTATATTAATCCTTAAGGCTTTTTAATTGCAAGAAACACAAACTCAATTTAGCCTGCCGTATGCAGTTGAAAAGAGAAGCTTCCTGGCTCAGGTAACTGCAGTGCTGGATGCACAGACAGACTTACATCATGGCATTGGGACCAACTCTGACTCCTTAAGTTTCTGGCTCTGCTTCCCACTCCCCGCCCCCTGCCCAAGATGGACTCCATTCTTAAACAGGCCCTCATGGAGGCAGGATGACTGCAACCCCTAGAAGCTTGTAGCTTACGTCTGTAATCCCACCCCTTCCCCTTGGAATGAGGAATCTTCTCTTCACAATACTTCCAAAAATATCCTGGGATAGACTCTTAATGACCTTGCCTAGGTCACATCCACGTCTTTGAACCAAACACGGTGGACATGGGATGGAAGTTGTGACCGTCCAGGCGTGAGCTTGAGAAGCAGACAGAGCTTCACTGTACCTTGTACTCTAACGATGGAATAAGGGTACTCCCATGTGGAAAAAGACAAGAATACTATTAGAAGAAAGAAAAAGTGATTTTACCCAACCAGCAGGCTTCAACCAAGCAAGTATTCCTTAAGAGAGAAAGCTTATGTGTATAAACTAGACCCTCTTGACCTCAGGACACATCTTAGAATTCTTTACTGAAAAGGAATCTTACTTCATTTTTGAGTATGAATGATATATTTGGACCATAGGACATGCTAAATATGAAAATCAGGAAGTTTGGTCTTCATATCGGAAACCGCTTTACTCTGCCCAGATGGAACATCTAAAATACGACTCACAAAAGGGGTAAGTTAACAGAATGTTAAGGTAGCTTAACGTTTTATTCAAATGAAATTTGGATCTTCTTTGCTTCTGCTGTGTCATTCACCTGAAAGGTTTATGTCGTGAACTGACAGATCAGATTATTGTGTGATGTAATGAGTCACCCAATCCATTGTCCTGCCCATTGTAGTCATAAATAAATATTGTCAAGGATTAAGAAGAGAATTGGATTTTCTCCACGTGTGTGCGTTTAGCTGTTGCCAGTTTCTAGGGTATTTATGAGGTTGAACAAAAATATGGAAGCTTAAATTTTCTGATTTTGTTTGCTTGTTTTCTTCGTATAGGGTACATTGTAGAAACTTGCTGAAAAAAATGGAATGATCCCTTTTCTCAGATCAAGGACTTTGGGTTTTATCAGACTTTGAGAGACTCAACTTGTCAGACCCCTAGTGACTCACAAGACTGTAGTTTTTAACTGCTATGACAGGACATCTGTACACTGTAAATTTGAAACTGCAGGGGAAAGAAACAAGAGCCGTGCTGATTTGTCTCAGGAAGTACAGACACCCAGTCTTTTCTTACTGCGGGGCTGTCTTGAGTCCAGTGGGATCAGAAATATATGAAATAGCCTAGGCTTATTGCGGAAATAAAGTCACAGATTTGAAGAAATTGATAGCATTTTCCCATGTCATGTTCTTCTTCTCTGTCTTAAAAGATCAAATCTTAGAATGTCAATTAAAAATAAATTAAAAATAAAAACTTAGAATGAAAGAACTAATGTCAGTATAGTAATGTTGCAAAAGTTACTAATGGACCTTAACCAGATTTGCTTATGAAGGAAGGAACTTACATGTTTTCCCCAGGTTTGTATAAGTTCTGCCTTTGTAACCAAACCCTGTGCAGTGTTTAAATCCAATGGAATCATAAATGTTGTCCCCTAAGAACACAGGACACTTTTGCCTCTTAAGTACTGGTATTTTCCTTGAGTCTCCAGAAAACCAGATGACAATAAATCTTTGTGAGAGTCCCCTGTTTCAAGCTCATTGTTAGAATCGCCACCAAGAGTAGATTTGGGGGTAATTACCTCTGAGATAGGTCTGAAGAGAGAGATTGGGGAAGCACAGATAGAAGATGACACTTGGAGCCTTTTTTTTTAAATTTTCACCTTCAGCTCCATAGTCCTTGAGGACACCTGCTTCAAATTTTGTAGACAGTCGGTCCCTCCCTGCTAGAAATCAGAATGCTTTTTCATATTATTCATTTCATTAAAGGCTTATCTTGAATGTTAAGTCAAGTACTTTTACCACCAGAATGTTTCAAAGTATTCTCACGAACTAGAATCAGAATTGCACAAAGACTTGGTCTGTCCTGCAAGCACTGTGAGCTTTGGTGTGATAACGTTAACAAGAAGGGTTTGCTATTTAGAGAAGAATGATCACTGCTATATTACCAAAAAAAAAAAAAAAGATTAAACAACTTAGCAGGTTATTATTTATCACTGCTAGCAATATAAAAATTTCATGTTATTCCACCAATAATTACATAATATTTTGTTAAAAAGCCAAGAACTCTAATGCTTTAGGGTCAATTGTTATCACAAGGTTCTAAGACACTTACCAGGAAGAGGGTAGCCTGAAACTATACACCCAATGCCTCCCAATAGGGCCATGGAGGGGGCACTAAGCTGCAGGCTTTTCTGCTTGCTTTCTACTTATCTGTTTGTCCATCTGCTTTTCTTTCCCTTTCCCTCTTCCTTCTGCCCTCCTTCCTTCCTTAAATTTCCATTTAAAAAATACCTGAACCCCTTTGTGGAAGTACTCTCCTTTTCAGTTGTAAAATTGAAGTCTACTATTTAAGTTTTAAATAGCCTAACCTCCCCCACAAATTTTAATGTTAAAAAAAAACAAACCCAAAGAAATGGAATTGTCATTTAAATATTGAAACTTTTTAGGTTGAAGCTGATATGCTAATTTTTCTCCTTAGCAATTTTTATGTTCCACATTTTAATTCAAAACTAGGTGCTTGTCATCAAAGTAGTGACTGTTTCAAAAATACAGTAAACATAGATGTGCATTCATTAAGTTTTTATATAAATACATATACAAATAAATTGTAGAAACAATCAAGAAATCAAGCCTTTCAGGGTTATCTATTGCCATTGTTCCCTATGCATTGGAGCTCTCACCATAGCCATTACTATAAAACGTTCCCTAAGTACATAAAGGCTCTGATCGTTAAGATTTTTATTGCCAGCCACACATACAGAGCTGCAAATTGCCTTGTTTCAGATTTATTATGTATTACTCCAGAAATTCTATAAAGATCAAAAGAACTGATTACAATGTTGACCTTTGCATTAACTCATCTGAATTTAAATTCAAGTGTTTGATTTGGGAAAATAAGTCCATTTATCATAGCTCTGCTACTGAGGGGATTGCCCGGCCCTGATTGGGAGTGCTGAGACCAAATTTATTTATCGAGCCAGGGCTTGAAAATTGTTTGTAGGACAAGAGGAACGAAAGTTTGACCTGCCATTGTTACAGTACCGGCGGAGCAACGTGGACATTGCCCTTTTCAGATTTCAAGTAGTGCATCAGTTTAGTCTTGATAGAATCTCCACTATTAAATTGAGCAAATATATATGGTTTTAAAAATAAAAACTTTTTGATTTAAAATTAATAACCCCCTTCTTTTTTTTTTTTTTTTTAAACTGAGAAAATAACCATTTCTTCAGCATAGAGGTTACATTTTGGAAGAATTACTGGGATGCTTCTCATTCTGAAGTTAGCCTTTATGTTATACTTGAACTCTCACTTGTCATGTTTTTTTGTTTGTTTGTTTTTCTGAATTACTGAGAAAAAAACTGTTAGTAATGTCTTCCTGTGTAGAATTATGGATTTAATTAACTCTCCACTGACTCAAAGGACATGAGTTTGAGTAAGCTCAGAGTTGGTGATGGACAGGGAGGTCTGGCATGCTGCAGTCCATGGGGTCGCAAAGAGTCGGACATGACTGAGCGACTGAACTGAACTGAACACCTATTGAACTGTTCACTTTTCACTACACAAAAGTTCTAAATTTTACCCATGCACTCACTACACCAACATTCAGTCCCCAAACTGTGGCATGTCTTTTCAGCACTGATAAACCAACTGGTCTGCCTTTTGATGGTCAGAGTTCTAGAAACTGACTTGATAAGGGAAAGGATAATGGCAGTCAGCACAAGGCATGGGCTTGAATCTATCCCTGAACCGATGCTTTTCAATAGCATATCTTCATAACAGTGTGAAAAATTAGGGTCCGGCTAAGTGTACCAGTGACTGACATGACTTGACCTATAGTGACCTGAAGAGCCAGTTGGCAAAAAAGCATGCAGTGTGGTTTAGGATTTTTGCCCAGCTTAATGCTGAAGGTTCAGCTCTTCTGCTCTTCATGGTGATTAACCCTCCAACCCAAATCACTTCAAAATGGAGAGGCCAGGGTATCACCCATTTGCTAAGTTTCAGTGGGTAGACAGGAAACAATTACAATAGACCCTTGACGTCCACAAGAGATTTGTCTTGAGACATTCAGGTACTGCAAATGGGAAAATGTAACATAGCATGCAAGGAAACCCACCCAGTCCATCCTAAAGGAATCAGTCCTGAATATTCATTGGAAGGACTGATGCTGAAGCTGAAACTCCAGTACTCTGGCCACCTGATGTGAAGAACTGACTCATTGGAAAAGACCCTGATGCTGGGAAGGATTGAAGGCAGGAGGAGAAGGGGACGACAGAGGATGAGATGGTTGGATGGCATTACCGACTCGATGGACATGAGTTTGAGCAAGCTCCAGGAGCTGGTGATAGACACGCAAGCCTGGTGTGCTGCATGGGGTCGAAAAGAGTTGGACACAACTGAGCAACTAAACTGAACTGAACATAGCATCTTATGTTCCCTGTAACATCCATTCCAGTAAAGAAAAACCAAAAATATGAAGTATGCCTTAGGCCATTAATGATTCTGTACACACAAAACCAAAGTGTAAAGCTATTAAAGTAAAATTTCCCACCAAAATAAATTTCACAATACATAAAAATATTATTTTAGTAACATTAATCCCAAATTTATAGAATCTGCCAGTTGCATGATGTGATGGCATTTTTTTTTTTAATTTTATTTTATTTTTAAACTTTACGTAATTGTATTAGTTTTGCCAAACATCAAAATGAATCCATCACAGGTATACATGTGCTCCCCCTCCTGAACCCTCCTCCCTCCTCCCTCCCCATACCATCCCTCCAGGTCGTCCCAGTGCACCAGCCCCAAGCATCCAGTATCATGCATTGAACCTGGACTGGCATCTCGTTTCATACATGATATTTTACATGTTTCAATGCCATTCTCCCAAATCTTCCCACCCTCTCCCTCTCCCACAGAGTCCATAAGACTGTTCCATACATCAGCGTCACTTTTGCTGTCTCGTACACAGGGTTATTGTTATCATCTTTCTAAATTCCATATATATGCGTTAGTATACTGTATTGGTGTTTTTCCTTCTGGCTTACTTCACTCTGTATAATAGGCTCCAGTTTCAGATGTGATGGCATTTAGAGAAAACACTGAGATATGAATTCTCAGCCTTCTTGTTATGAACTTGCTCCATGCATGTGATTCGCATTAGAACTGCTAAAGAACTGAGGTAGGAAATGGCAACCCACTCCAGTATTCTTGTCAGGAGAATCCCATGGACAGAGGAGCCTGGCAGGCTACAGTTCATGGGGTCACAAAGAATCAGATACGACTGAGCAACTAACACATTCACTTCATTTTCAGCCACCTTTTGGTGGCCACCTTCTGCTCTTCTCCATCAGAGTTCTTCCAGGTGGGATCTGCCTGTAGGATCATTGACTTAGTCCCATTCAGCTTTTGCTAAGAGGGTAATGATCACAGTCCTGTGCTCAGAGAGTAGCAGCCCTCAGTGGTGTGTATGGGTGGGAGGGGAGAGGTCCCTAGGATGGCAGGGACCTACCTCCTGCACACCTGTGTCCCTAGCACAGGGCCTAGTGTGATCAGTAAATACTTGTGGAATGCAAAAAAAAAAAAAAAAGAGCTGCTTCAGAATTATGAATGACTATATCACATGCCTTTTGGGACTCTTGAATAAATTCTATTTCAAAACTTCTTAGTTTAATTTTTTTTTTCTAAAGGGTGTAGAATCAATGTGTTTTATGATGAAAAGGTAAGGCTGAGATACTGCTTTTATACTTATTTCATCTTTATACAGTCTGAAAACCAGAGGTCCTGGTAAGGGAGAGATAGTCTGTGATTATAACCCAGTGTTTGTCTGAAGGAAAGAAATCTACAAAGTATTCAGATAATATAATCTGATCATTTTTTAAAGTTTTCCGTTTTTTAAATTTTTTTACTTTATTTTTTTTTTTTTTTTTTTTTTAGTATTTTATTTAGGAAGAGTTTCTAATTAGGGTGAAATTCTTGAAGAATAAATTCCTGTATGATTGTCAACTTGAAATTCTTGAAATTATCCAAATTATTGAATTAGTGGGAAAGTTGTATTTACCAAATTAATTTATGCATTTCCTTTTTGTTCTTATTTAACTTGTATGGACATTGAAGTCCTAAATGATTTAATTGTACTTTAATGAATTTGATTCTTCTGTTTGATGTGGTTTCATGTACAGTGGTGATGATTATTTTATTTCCTATATTTTAGTATTTTGAGTAATGTCAAGATATAGCAGTGAGAAAGTAGTGTGGAGGCAATGAACAGGGATTTCAAGAGAGATCACCTGTGTTTAGTACAAGGCACGTAGCCTTATACATTCTTTGCCTTTCTTAAAACTCTTAATTAATTTCAGTTTAGCAAATACTTATTAAGTGCCTACTGTGTGCCAGATATCGTCTTCAGTAATTTCAGGTACAATGATTAATTGAAACAGATTCTACTTACTGTCAAGGGATTTGCTGTCTAGCGGTGTTGTTGTTGTTCCTTAGCAAAGTCCAACGCTTTGTGACCCCATATACTGTAGCCCACCAGGCTCCTCTGTCTTCCACTGTCTCCTCTAGTTTGCCCAAATTCACGTCCATTGAGTCTGTGTTGCTATCCATTTCATCCTCTGCCACCCCTTCTCCTTTTGCCTTCAGTCTTTCCCAGCATCAGAGTCTTTTCCAGTGAGTTGGCTCTTCGCCTCAGGCAGGCAAAGTAGAGTTTAGCAGGGTGAGCTTATACTTATTCTACTGTGGCCAGGTAAGTTCTTTATTAATGGAGTGAACAAAGGGCCAAAGAAATCCAGAAAGAAGGAAAGAGCCAAAAACCCGGACTCCTTTTCTTTTATTTCTAACCTATATTAAAAAAAAAAAAAAAAAAAAAAATTGGAGAAGGCAATGGCAACCCACTCCAGTACTCTTGCCTGGAAAATCCCATGGATGGAGGAGCCTGGTGGGCTGCAGTCCGTGGGGTCTCGAAGAGTCAGACATGACTGAGTGACTTCACTTTCACTTTTCACTTTCACGCGTTGGAGAAGAAAATGGCAACCCACTCCAGTGTTCTTGCCTGGAGAATCCCAGGGACGGGGGAGCCTGGTGGGCTGCTGTCTGTGGGGTCGCACAGAGTCGGACACAACTGAAGCGACTTAGCAGTTAACAGTATATGAAAATGATCTGAAAACTCAACTTAGAATGACAGAATGCTTTTGATGTAAAGGATTTTAAAGAAAATATTAAATTTTTTTTTACAGATTACAAAACTGAGGTCCAGGGCCGTAAAGTGACTTATCAAAGCTCATACACCTGAGTTTTGTTTTTGTTTTCTTTTTAGAGTAGTCACTGATTAAGGATTTAGTGTACTCACAGAGGCTACCATTCAGGCTAAATCTTCCTAGTGACTGGAGAGCAAACAATTAAGTTCAGAATTGTATAGTATTTTCCATAATTGCTAATTGCCCCACTTCCTGGATAGCTCAGTTGGTAAAGAATCCGTCTGCAATGCAGGAGACCCCAGTTCGATTCCTGGGTCGGGAAGATCCACTGGAGAAGGGATAGGCTACCCACTCCAGTATTCTTGGGCTTTCCTTGTGGATCAGCTGGTAAGGAATCTGCCTGCAATGAGGGAAACCTGGGTTCATTCCCTGGATTGGGAAGATCCTCTGGAGAAGGGAAAGGCTACCCACTCCAGTATTCTGGCCTGGAAAATTCAAAGAAAGAAAGACAAGATTTCAAAAAAAGATGAGAAAAACGTAGACTGATACCAATAAATGATGCACTGTAGGAATTTAGTCTTATGTGTAAGCAAGATTTGGATTCGCCAGGTTCCTCTGTCCATGGGATTCTCCAGGCAAGAACACGAGTGGGTTGCCTTACCCTTCCCCAGGGGATCTGCCCAACCCAGAAATCAAACCTGTATCTCTTAGTGCATTGGCAAGCTGGTTCTTTACCACTAGCGGCCACCTGTGGGGTCCAAGGTTTGGATAGTGGAGAGTGTAAGAGGCACCCTGAAAATAAAAGAAAAATGAAATAAGAGGCTGGAGTGAATTTGAAGTATGAGTGACAATTCCTGGCACAAAGTCTTGATAAAATATTCAGTGTTTGTGTGTGTGTGTCTACTATGTGCCAGAATGTTGTACTTCCTTTTCCCCTGTTTTCTCTGTTCTGAATCTTTACAGAAAACCTGTGAGATCGGCAATAGGCCCAATTTATGGATGAGACTAGTTGAGGCACAGAGAAATTATTTCCTTAGCTACGTGGTTAATATGTGGCAGAGCCAAGATTACTTCATCTTGCTGCAAAGTATTCATTCTTTCTTTCTTCCATACCATGACCTTACTTAAATGACTCCTACATTCTCATGTGTGAGACTAGAAAAAGGCTGTCACTTCCCAGTAGCCATAGATAAATGAGTAGACAGTAAAACATAAGTAAAAATTGAACTTCATGAAAATAAGCTGATCTGAGAAGGATGATAATGAATTTTTTATGGATATAATGAGTCTAAGGTGATTCTAGCATTTCCAGGAAGATATATCTAAAGGATTTCTGGAAGAATGGGATTAGTTGTTGGAAGTATGGAACACCAGATGAGAAAAGACAGTATATATGTGTGACCAGTCAATAAAAAGATAATGACTGGAGCTTCCCCAGTGGCTCTGTGGTAAAGAATCCACCTGTCAATGCAGGAGACACGAGTTCAATCCCTGGTCCTGGAAGATCCCACATGCCGCAGAGCAGCTAAGCCCATGTGTCACAACTACTGAGCCCGTGCCCTAGAGCCTGGGAACCACAACTACTGAAGCCGGTGCCCCTAGCGCCTGTGCCCTGCAACAAGAGAAGCCATCACAGTGAGAAGCCTGCACGCCACAAATACAGAGTAGCCCCCACTCGCCATAACTATAGAGAAAAGCCTGCACAGCAGCGAAAACCCAGCACAGCCAAAAACAAATAAGTAAAAGATAATGAGTGAGGCTAAGAGGTGATGCACTTTTCCAGAATGTGAGTGTGTACAGAAAAGAAAGAGCAAAAGATATGACTCTGGAAAATTGGAAGTGAGTGTTTCCATTGCCAGAGATAAATGTGTAGGTGTGATGGTTTTGTCTTCGTGTTTGGCAGGGTTTTCTTTGGTTTTTATTGTATGCTGATGCATCATTGTTATGAGCCACCAGATTTTATTATGCCTTAATTATGTCTGTCTTCTATAATCCAGAAATTTTCTCATGCCTGATGATACACATGTGGGTTTGAAATTTGGATAATTATATAGAGGGTCACAGTGATTAACCACACAAACAGAAAGTTCTTCATGGTTTGCAGTAAACCATCAAAGAAAGAAGAAAGTGGGGAGGGGGTGGGCGTAAAGTTATTTTGGGAAGGAAAAGAGGTAGGTGAAATGATAAGGAATAAAAAACTTTTTACACATTTTTGAAATCTGAAATCAATAGAGGCGATGAAAGTAAATCAATAAGAGTTTGTAGTAGGCTGCTGCTGCTGCTAAGTCGCTTCAGTCGTGTCCGACTCTGTGCGACCCCATAGACAGCAGCCCACCAGGCTCCTCTGTCCCTGGGATTCTCCAGGCAAGAATACTGGAGTGGGTTGCCATTTCCTTCTCCAATGCATCAAAGTGAAAAGTGAAAGTGAAGTCGCTCAGTCGTGTCTGACTCTTAGCGACCCCATAAACTGGAGCCTACCAGGCTCCTCCGTCCATGGGATTTTCCAGGCAAGAGTACTGGAGTGGGGTGCCATTGCCTTCTCCGTGTAGTAGGCTACTTATTCCTTTCTTGTCGGTTTTACTTCTGATTCTGAGTATACTGAATATCCACCTAAAACCTGAGTCAGCTGTGCATCCATTCATTCAACAGATGTTAGAGGTACTGTTTTAGATACACAGATTGCCTTTTGAACACTTTTCTTTGGCTTGACTTAATTTTGCCCATTAACCTAAAAAGAAAATAACTTCCTCCTTATTAGATTGTTACCTCAATGTGAAGTACTCGTCTACTCAAGTTGAGTGAGTAGACACTTGAGACTGAGTTAACAATCTAAAAAGATCAAGTCAGGTGATTAGAACTAAACAGTAAGAACAAAAATTTGACTAGCCCTAACAACGCAGTCTGGAGAAGGCAGTGGCACCCCACTCCAGTACTCTTGCCTGGAAAATCCCATGGATGGAGGAGCCTGGAAGGCTGCAGTCCATGGGGTCGCAGACGGTCGGACACGACTGAGCGACTTCACTTTCACTTTTCACTTTGATGCATTGGAGAAGGAAATGGCAACCCACCCCAGTGTTCTTGCCTGGAGAATCCCAGGGACAGGCGAGCCTGATGGGCTGCCATCTCTGGGGTCGCACAGAGTCGGACACAACTGAGGCGACTTAGCAGCAGCAACAACAACGCAGTCTGATGTAAGATGTCAACTAAAAGAGATTGAGGCTATAAAATCTGATGTACTGCTGTGACTAATACCCATCATCTGTTGAGTCCTTAGTATGTGCTAATAAGCATTTTTCTAAGCATTTGGGATGCATTAATGCATGTAACTCTCGTAAGAGACCTGTGAGGCTGTTATTACTATTGCCCTGTGCACTCCTGCACAGAAGTATAATGTGAAATAACTTATACAGCTAGAAAGTGGCAAAGCATGAATTTGAACAATACAGTATGACTTTCAAATCCACACTAACCTCCATTGCTGCTGCTGCTGCTGCTGCTGTGTTGCTTCAGTCGTGTCCGACTCTGTGCAACCCCATAGACGGCAGCCCACCAGGCTCCCCTGTCCCTGGGATTCTCCAGGCAAGAACACTGGAGTGGGTTGCCATTTCCTTCTCCAATGCATAAAAGTGAAGTCACTCAGTCATGTATGACTCCTAGCGACCCCATGGACTGCAGCCCACCAGGCCCCTCTGTCCATGGGATTTTCCAGGCAAGAGTACTGGAGTGGGTTGCCATTGCCTTCTCCGAACCTCCATTATTGAATGCCAAGTTGAGCTACATAACTGAGCCAGCTGTCTGTAACAGCCTAAGCTGAGTGTAGTTAGTACCTTTACAGCCCATGTTACAGTAAATATTGTGCCCCAGCCAACTGTGTGGTCACATGGCATCTGCTCACCCAGTGAGAATGGTGAGAGAACAGAAGCCGTCCAGATTTAAAGAGGCTGCTTAATCCAGGTAGTGGTGCTGCAGAGGGTACCAGTTGTGAACTTTTATTATCTCTAGACATCCTGAATTTTTTCACAGGTGATAAATAGTTTTGTAAACAGAAGAAGCAGTTTAAGGCAGAATTTCATTTTGAATATGAAGTGTAGCCTTGTTTTCATATGGACCATCGAGGTCCTGATCATAGAACATGAGTAGTTTTTAGGTAAAAAACTAACACTTTAGTCAATAATATTTTTAAATTGCAGTCTAAGGTTTCTGATTTGAGAATTGAATAGTATTTGCCCATGTTTTTATGGCTGCTCCTACATCTTCAAAATGAAAGTGGTGTAGAATTTTTTTTTTTTTTAATATGGAGAGGGGGCAATTAACTGTAAGAGCTGTAAGAATCTTTTTGATCTTATTTTGCATTCATTGGAATATTTCTATATATAATTAAAGAAGCACATTGAATTTTCCCACTAATTATGTTTTATTCCCATTGTCATTTACAAAAGATATATGTCTGTATTCAGTAAGCAAGAGCTTTTTGAAAACGTGTACCTAGGATTTTGTTATATGTAATTCAAAGCAATTAAAATATCAACTCTGGCCCTGGTTTGAGATTTTCATGTAGGTGTCCAGGTAGAACATAAATACTTAAATCAGCAAGTGAATACTGTTTCATTTCATATCTAACCATGTACCAGACGTTATGCAGTGTATGGGAGAAACAAAGCTGAATAAGACGTAGTTCCTAGTCCTTAGATGCTTATAGTCTATGGGAGGGTTAGATAAGTAAACAGCTAATTAAAATACAATGTAATAAATGATAAAAGTACAGTGTTTACAATACAGAGAGGTTGTGGGGAAGCCAAAAGGGTGATCTTATATCATTATGGATATAAGTACATGATAATATTATAGGACTTATGTAAGATACAATGAAAGGAACCAAAATATTATTTGGTACACAATGACAGTTTTTAAATGCATTAGGATATTAATATGTATCATGTACCAAGCTCATTCATTTGTTCCTTTGCTCTGCCAAAAGGTTTGATGAGTTATTTAGTGTTACTCTCTTTTATGAAAAATTGTGTGAACTGAGATATTTCAGTAAAAAAGTAGCTTTATCGCTTCGTAAATATAATGTCTTGGTTAGCACCTTTGGTACCATTTACTGTCTGTGGCCACCATATACCCAGGACCAACACTTCCACCCTAGCCCTTCTGGTATCGTCTGCCCATGAAGACTGACAATTGAGTTTGCTGCCATATATATTTGCAGAATCAGTCAAGGTTTCCAGTTTTGCCTTTTCCGTTTCCACTTGGTCTGAAACCTTTATTGAAAAAGAAATGTCTCTTCTATTGATTCTCTGTCTTGCTTCAGCTTTTTAAAATTTTCTTCCCCTGCATTCGGTTTTAAGCTTCTCCTCTATGCTTACGACAATCAAATTTTCCATGCTGTAGAAGCATCTCTTACGGCTCCCTGCTGGTGTTTTTCTTCCATTGTCCTGCTTTCTTCCCTAAAGTCTATTAGCACAGTGGTGCTCAAACCTCAGTGAGCATCAGAATCACCAGCAGGGCCTGATAAAACCCAGGTGGTGGGGCTTCACCCCCACAGAGGATCTCATGCGGTAGGTTTGAGGTGAAGCCTGAGAATTTTGATTTCTGACAGGTTCCCAGGTGATGTTGATACCTCTGACTTGGGGACCACACTTGGACAGCCGTGGCAGAAAGCAGTGCTTTTTAAAGTGTGGTCTGAGGGATCCCAGGGACTCCTTCAGGGAGTTCACAAGGGGAAAACTGTTTTCATAATAATACCAAGATATTATTTGTATTTTTCGCTTCATTTTTTTCACAAGTATATGGTGGTATTTTCCCGAGTCTCCATGAAGTGTGTTATATATTCCTGGGTTAAAAAAAATTAAGGCATTTTTAAAATTCCAGTAGGATCGACATCTGATCCCATCACTTCATGGGAAATAGATGGGAAACAGTGGAAACAGTGGCAGACTTTATTTTTGGGGGCTCCAAAATCACTGTAGATGGTGATTGCAACCACGAAATTAAAAGACGCTTGGTCGATGATGACGTGACCACTGCGCAATCTGAGTTCTGGGAATGAGGTGATGGAGCGTGTTCTGAGAACGGACTGAGACCGGGCAGAAAAAAAAAGACGCTTACTCCTTGGAAGAAAAGTTATGACCAACCTAGATAGCATATTCAAAAGCAGAAACATTACTTTGCCAACAAAGGTCCGTCTAGTCAAGGCTATGGTTTTTCCAGTGGTCATGTATGGATGTGAGAGTTGGACTGTGAAGAGAGCTGAGTGACGAAGAATTGATGCTTTTGAACTGTGGTGTTGGAGAAGACTCTTGAGAGTCCCTTGGACTGCAAGGAGATCCAACCAGTCCATTCTGAAGGAGATGAGTCCTGGGTGTTCTTTGGAAAGAATGATGCTAAAGCTGAAACGCCAGTACTTTGGCCACCTCACATGAAGAGTTGACTCATTGGAAAAGACTCTGATGCTGGGAGGGATTGGGGGCAGGAGGAGAAGGGGACGGCAGAGGATGAGATGGCTGGATGGCATCACTGACTCGATGGACATGAGTCTCAGTGAACTCCGGAAGTTGATGATGGACAGGGAGGCCTGGCGTGCTGCGATTCATGGGGTCGCAAAGAGTTGGACACGACTGAGCGACTGAAACTGAACTGAGGATCAATACACATAAAACAAAGGCTCTTTGGAGTCCTCAATCATTTTTAATATAGAGCTTGAGAACTACCAGCATGTAGAAATGAGCACAGCTTCTTAAAATTAAGGTCACCAGGACACTGAATTTTCTGACTCCTTTCTGCTGTTTGTCCTCTCCCAGACCAGTCTGCCCTGGACACACTGCCTTCCAAGCTACTCCTTGAACATCTCTTCCTCGCTTCCCGGTCTTCCTATGTGATACTTCTGACTAAGGATATTCCCACCTCACCTCTCCTTGGCTTGAGTGCTCCATCCAGTCCTTTAGACTCAGCTCAACTTAGTTTCCCCTTCCCCTCCACCTTCTCCTTCTTTCTTTCCTTCACAGTATTTTCCAGCAGTCTGTGGTATTGGTGCATATTGGTTTGTTTTTAATTCAGTGTGTCTCTCCATCCTATCAGTGCAGAGTTCTCCTCATTGTTTGCTAGTATATCTCCTCCTATTCCTTAACCCAGGGCACATGGTAAAGGCTCAATATTTTCTTCGTTTTCTAATATTTTTATTTTACTGGAGTAGAGTTGATTTACGACGTTGTGTTAGTTTCAGGTGTACGGCAAAGTGATTCAGTTACACATACACATATGTTCATTCTTTTTAAAATTCTTTTCTCCTACAGGTTATCACAGAATATTGAGTAGAGTTCCCTGTGCTATACAGTAGGTCCTTGTTGGTTATCTATCTTATAAATATCTGGTTCCCTTATTCAACAAGAAAATAATGTAAAGGCTCAGTATTTTCTTGCTGAGTGAAGGAACCAGATACTTTTAGACAAATATTGGCTCGGCTACTTGTGAAGCAGGTGGTCTTAGGTGGATTGTTTCATCTCTCTAAGCCTTATTCATGAGCTTGAGATAATAATTAGAATCTTGCAGAATTGTGAGCATGAGAAAAAATTTCTAGGCGGCTTCCAAGAACCTGGACAACCTAGAAAGTGCTCAATCAGTGTTTGGTGAAATTAGTAATAATAGATTCTATTTACTGCATACATATTGAGTTCATCACAGAGGACAAAAAGAAAAGAATAAAACAGTCTCCCAGTACTTGTTGGTTTTCACCGTCCAGTGGGGTGTGCTACTTGGCAGGTATACTGATTGTGCAGCCAGTTCCGCGGAGTTGGGTTGTAGTGACATCCTGAAGGTATTTCACACACTACCCATGTGAGACGATACTGTTTGAGATTCCATGCTGTGGTTTACTATCTATGGAGCTCATGGTTATTACCATGAGGCAACTCAAGAATAGTTTTAGTGATATCTAGTCTCTTAAGTATATTCATGCTTCGATGCTACCATGGCTTTATGGATAGCTTCCTTCTAGAATGAATTTTAGAGGCTTCCCAGGTGACTCAGACGGCAAAGAGTCTGCTTACGATGCAGGAGACCCAGGTTCAATCCCTGGATTGGGAAGATTCCCAGGAAAAGGTAATGGCTACCCACTCCGATATTCTTGCCTAGAGAATTCAATGGACAGAGAAGCCTGGTGGGCTACAGTCCATGGGGTTGCAAAGAGTCAGAGATGATTGAGTGACTAACACTTTTGTTTTTCAGAATGAATTTTAAGAGCATATCCTGCCATACTCTTAGAATATATGCTAATACTTGCTTCTGTCTATGAATTCATTTAATAGTGTGCTACTCCAGAATGATAATTGAGCAGCTTTCTTTTTTCTGGGGTTCCTTCTATATTACTTTTGACACTTGAGTGAAAGTGTTCTAGGAATTCATTAAAGATAGTATTAGCATCTTTTTCATTTTCTGTATTTTTGGAAAATTATGAACTATTCTTTAGGCAGAACACCTAGTAAATTATAATTCATTTTTCAGATGACTCAACATACTTCCTACCAAGTTTTGGGTTTTATACTATTTAATTTTATAAAATGGTGTTAGAATAGTTTTAGTTATACAGAGGGTGACATGGCTTCTAAGACAAACTATCCAGATATTTGAAAGACTATAGTATTTAACCTGTTTGTGAATTCTTCTTAATATATACTAAGTTGTTTTGCAACTATTGCAAAATGCTAATGGGCTCTAGTGTATGTATCCTTCTGGTGAATTCAACACATGGGTCAGTATAGACAAATGTACCAAGTTCTGCTGGTGATACATCGGTAAATTAGACAGTAACCTCTGCTTTCCAGAGGTGGTATTTTCACATAGAGGAGACAAACATATAAATTTTAATATGAAGCAGTCCATTACATGATATAAGAAAAGGCGATGAAGTATAGGGATTCAAAGTGGAGAGAGAAATTATTTCTGTTGTGTGTGATCAAAGAATCCTAATGTATATCTGTGAGTGTGTGTGTGTGTTTCATCTGGGGCATGGGAGGCAGTGCATTCCTTTTATTACTTTAATAACATGAATTTGAATAGTTTGCCAGTTCAAGTTTCTTTCAGGCCCTTAAAATTGGCCAAGAACAGCAATTCAGCTATAAAACATTCAATTTACGGACCATTATTATAGATAAGATACTTAACTCTATTTTATTTAAACTCATGACCTTTCCACTAATTGAAAAGCATCAGAAAAGCACCAGCTTATATAGTAACTAATGATGTCTTTGTGGAAATTACTGAATTAAATTTTGTGATTTAGACTGGCTACCTTGTGGTTTTCACTTCATTTGTAAACTAACTCTTCTTTATAATTTGATGTGTTTTGTATATTAAATATGTACCAGCATTTCAGATATGTTCATGGGGAGCAATTGCTCAACTGTTTCAAGTAATTCACTGAAAAGAGTGCTTGATGGTCCCAGTGATAAACATCTCCATTGCACTGTTCCCCTGCATGCATACTCTCCTTGCTTCCGACTCACAGCAGTCCTACAAAAACTTATTCTTGCTTACGTCTATTGTAATATTTATTGTGTTATCTTATTATTGAGAGTGTACTTTGCATTCAATGCTTTTTTAAAATTGGAAGATAATTGCTTACAAAATATTGTGTTGGTCTATACCATTCATCCACATGAATCAGCCATAGGTATACATGTGTTCCCTCCCTCCTGAACCGCCCCATATCCCACCCCATCCCACCCCTCTAGGTTGTCACAGAGCACTGGGTTGAGCTCCCTGTGTCACACAGCGAATTCTTACTTGCTGTCTATTTTATATATAGTAATGTATATGTTTCCATGCTATTCTCTCAACCCGTCCCACCCTGTCCTTACCCCAGTGTGTCCACAAGTCTGTTTTCTATGTATTCATCTCCATTGCTGCCCTGCAGATAGGTTTATTAATACCATCTTTCTAGATTCCATACACATTACATTAGATTTTGAGACAATTAATACAAATGGTAATAATTAAGAGATACGGATCTGTGTGTTTCACAGATTATCTCATTTCATTCTCATAGTAGCTCTATAAAATGAGTACTGCATTAATCCCCATTTTATGGAAGAAGAAGTTGAGGCAGTCATACTGCTGAAACCTGGAGGAATCAGTATTTAGACCCAGGCCATCTGGCTCGCAAAGCCCACACTTTTAATCGTGATGTTGTTCTGCTCCTAAAAACTGGAGAAAAAGAAAATTGATGAAATCTATTTTTTTATATACTGGAGAAAAAGAAAATGAATGAAACCTATAATTCTAGTTTATTATTTTAAACCTGGTGGATGATCCTATCCCATTGTGATCACTGCAGTGGACAGCAAGAATTACTAATAGGACTCCTTATCACTTTGTTTTGTAATCTTATTATAAAAGAGATGCTTTGGTCACAGTTGATTTTGTAACCTCCAGATGGAAAAATGTGATTTACATTATGTGAATTTTGCTATAAAATACTAAGAAAGCTTAAACTACAGTTAATGCTTTACTACTTACTTATAGATCACACAGAAAGATTTCCATCTAGTGTGGTGTAAGGATAACTCTTCTACTCTTGAATATATTGAAAGGTTGATGTCAGTTTGTAAGTGTAGTGGGGCTAAAGATGAAGACCTGGACAAAAGAAAATATAGCTTCTTTGTTTATTATATTTGATATTTCTCATGAGTTTCCACTTATTAGCGGGGTCAGTATGGGGAAGGAGTGTGTCAGTCAGGATGCAGGAGTCAAGGGAAGTGAAGCAGATTTGCCAATTACCGTACCTCAGTATTAAGTATTTCTTCCAGCTAGGAAACTTAGTCTCTTCCTAACAAATGCTTGGTCTTGCATTTCTCCTCCCCCTCCCATCTGCTTCTCCCCAAGAGGGCAGTCGTTAGTTTATGTGTCCTGGGGTGACGGAGATGACTCTCAGCCAAGCATCATCCTACTGACCATGCAACTCCTTGGTCCCTACTGACCTCTGGCTGGCTAGTCTGATTTGCACCCCAGCACTTCACTCACTTGTGTAAGTCTAGTTGCATTTGGTGTCTGGAGGTACTGTGCTGGTACCCGTCACTGAAGCCCATATATTCCAGCCGTTTGTCTCTGATCTTCAAGCTCCTCTGCTTCTTTGGGTCCCAAGACTGTTCATCCACTGGTTCCCTATTAGTTTACCAAAACACCTGGATTACCCGTCCAGCACCCCAGGCCATGGGGACCACTGGCATTTTCTCAGGCTATGCATCTAGCCCTATGCACCCTCCACCAATGCAACATTTTTACTTCTGTTCCAATTTGGGCAGAGTGCCAACTCCAGCTTGGGACTCTCCTAGAGACTCCCCTCCTCACCAGTTTGCTGGAACTGGGCAGACATTCCTCAGTTCCCCCTCATTTTACCCCACAGGAGCGGGGGCAGCTACCACAGTGGTTTCTATCTTACCCCCCTGCTTCAGCCTCCGTTCTCCTTCCCATGCTCTACAGGAGTGGGAAGGCAGGAGCCTCTGGGCCCAGCCGTCATCAGCAGAAGGGCTTGTCTGTTTCTGTTGCAGCGAGAGGAAACTGTTTTGCATCTCCCAGGCTCTTGATAATAGGGACCCTGAAGCAACAGGAGTTGGGATTTACTGAAGATGAAAGTACAGTGACCTAAATTATGACAATACCATCTTTTGTGTGTTTCGATTGAAAGCACCCTTTTCTTGTTGGAGTCTGACAGTACCAACAAGTCAGGATACCCTAGCTCAATGTTTGGAGCTGCAAACATAGAGTGTGTTTTATAGAATGAACCAAATTCCCAGATTTCTGAAACTTTATTACCTATCCAACTCTTACTTCTTATTACCTATTACCTTACTTCTTCTTACCTAAACTCTTATTACCTATCCAACTCAGACTTTTAGTCTAGTCAGCTTGTATATTTTCAGTTTGTAACATGTTAGCTAGCAGGGTTCGTATTATGCAGTTCTTTAGAATCTTGTAGATAGGGGGTCTCAACTCCGCTCACCATCTGTGGCCTGTTAGGAACTGGGCTGCACAGCAGGATGTGAGCGGCAGGTAAGCAAGCAAAGCCTCATCTCTATTTACAGCCGCTCCCCATCACTCACATTACCACCTGAGCTCCGCCTCCTATCAGACCAGCGGCAGCATAAGAAATATAATGTGCTTGAACCATCCTGAAACCATTGTGCCAAAAAGGTTGGGGACCACTGTTCTGTTCACCCAACGGAGTGCTGGGCATGTCAAACAGAAGTTCGATATCTCCTGTTTTTGAGCCACTGGATGGCTCTTATTTTTTGTTTTGTTTTAAGAATAAGGGTAAAACTTGCTGGATACAGTTAGCATTATTGCTATTATTATTATTATTAATTAAGATTGGGCTCGGAGCATGTAACAAGATGCCCAAATAAACGATGACTTGAACAAAAGAGGGTTTTGTTTTGTTTCTTCCTAGTGTCATGAGGCAATGGCACCCCACTCCAGTACTCTTGCCTGGAAAATCCCATGGACGGAGGAGCCTGGTAGGCTGCAGTCCATGGGGTCGCTAAAAGTCGGACACAACTGAGCAACTTCACTTTCACTTTTCACTTTCATGCATTGGAGAAGGAAATGGCAACCCACTCCAGTATTCTTGCCTGGAGGATCCCAGGGATGGCGGAGCCTGGTGGGCTGCTGTCTGTGGGGTTGCACAGAGTTGGACACGACTGAAGCGACTTAGCATAGCATAGCATAGCATAGTGTCATGAGAAGATATTTGATGGCTTCGTTATCCAAATAAAGGATGGCAGTGTGGAAGCCTTTGATTCTTTTGATCTTTCACTCCTAGTCAAAAACTGGGTGTTGTTGCCTTCACCCCAGACATCCTGAAGTACAAAGACTGTACAAGGTACATACCAGCTAGTAAATCCCGCTGAAAGAATCTTCCATAGAAGCTCCATCCAGTGATTGACATACTTGTTATTGGCCAGGCCTTATCTCACATGACCACCTCTGTCTGTCTTACTGATTTTATGATGTAACCAGAGTTATGCTAGATATTTACTTCTTTCAATTTAAAAGAATTTTAAATTCTTTGAATTTAAAGCTAATTCTACTAACAAATACCCCCAGATATGAGGGTCTAACTCTGTGTTTTTTTTTTTCACTTGAAATACATATTGCTGCTGCTAAGTCACTTCAGTCGTGTCCAACTCTGTGCAACCCCATAGACGGCAGCCCACCGGGCTCCCCCATCCCTGGGATTCTCCAGGCAAGAACACTGGAGTGGGTTGCCATTTCCTTCTCTAATGCATGAAAGTGAAAAGTGAAAGTGAAGTCGCTCAGTCGTGTCGGACCCTCAGCAACCCCATGGACCACAGGCTTTCCAGACTCCTCCGTCCATGGGATTTTCCAGGCAAGAATACTGGAGTGGGGTGCCATTGCCATTAGTCAAAGAATATTATTGGTCAGAGTTGCAGGTTATTATTTGTGTTTTGTATAGCCATTCATTGAGAAAGATAGTTTGTAATATGCTAAGATTATATTGTTATCTATTCACTAATATTTGATTTGTTTTTCATTCATTCATTTATATATACTTATAAGAATAATTTGCTTGTTTGTATTTGTGATCTTTTTCTTTCCCCTCTCAAGTCATAGTTATGTGGTTTTAAATTATAGACATGTTTTAGTGCAACTAACAGTATAATAATCTAATCTTGATCTATATTATACAAGACTGGGTGGTTGCGTGAGTCTTTACTTAAGGAGAACAGCTTCTAGAATATGATATCTTAAGTGTTTTATTTGCTAAATATAAACCATGTTAAGATAATCAGTTTTTAAATATGGAAACTCTCAGTATTTTTCTCATAAATCACTATCAATGTATCCTTGATATTTTTAGAAGCAACCTTTTAAACGTCAAAACCAGCTGTAATTTTTTTCTTTTGATGTAAATTAAAATTTCATGCATCACTGTCAGCTTATAGTAGAAAGAAATAAGCTAGTTTTAAAAAAACAATTTGAAAATTTTGCATTTTTAAAAGGGCATATGCACAACTGATAGTGTTATAATGAATTATCAATAATTAATGTTTAAAGAAAATAATTTCAGCTCCTGAAATGTTGTCTTCATGTCTTCCAAGATTCAGAATAATTTAAGTATTTTAAATAATAAATTTAGTAAAATTTACCATTAAAAATAATAAAATAGTAAAAATATTTACTAAATGTTTACTCAAAAATTTATGGTAATTTTATAACTAAGCACTGAAAAGTTTTCCTAGTCTGCTTATATTCCCAAAGTAAATTTTTAATGTATGTGATAGAATTTCTGTCCAAAAAACTTTCATAACTTTTTTACATTATCAGTCATGTTCGCTGAATATCGTGACCATCTTCACTGCCATGTTACCCCTCAATCTCTTCTACCACCAAAAACAAGATTTTTTTACATGTACCAAGTTGTCCAGTGTATTGTAATTCTCGTTAGAAATGGGAATTATTAACTATCCTTTTTGTTTTTTAAGTGTGTTCTTTATATAATGTGTAAGCTAAGCTCCAAGGAGGAAACACTGTCCAGCTTCTATTTCCTGATATGACTCCTTATTTTATTTTTTAGATTCTGCAGAATTGTGAGAGATGGAAAGAGAAGCTTCAAAACACCCATTAAAATTTTTATTTATTGTTTGAAATTCCTTTAAATAGTTGGACATTATTTTTAAAAGCATTTTGAGTGTCCAGAGAGATAAAGGAATTTTTATAAACAAATTCCCTGGCAGGAGCTGCTTTGTGTGCTATATATTTCAGGCTAATAATAAGGGCTTACTGTGGGTCAGTATGTCATATCCCAGTGGTGTCTGGTGAGATGGAGGGTTATCTTATATGTCAGCTAGCTAACCCTGTGAACAGTTTTGAGCAGGCAAGATAATGGGACTGAATTCTGAAATGAGGGTTGAAATGTACTGGAATATTGTCACACATGAGAACAATAACTTTTTAAAATAAATGTAGTCACCTTCTGACATCATTAGGCATATTTGATAATAATTCTTAATGGGGTATATTTTAAGTGGATAGATTGGGTCAAGTATGAAGAGAATCATATATAATGGTATGTTTAAGATAAAAAAAATCACAAACTCTATCATGCACAAGAGATTTTTATTAATAGAAAGTTGCTGAGAAAAAAAATTGAAACTTTTTTCTCCTCTATTATGATTACTAAATTAACAGTACCTATTACTAAGTAAGTTTTCAGCTTCTTATAATTTTAAGTTTTGAATATAAAATTACTTCTACTCAAGCATAGATACAATAATATAGAAAATTTTTAAATTATTTTGTTTTACTGTGGTTCCCGATTAGTGTCTTCGTACACCATTACATAAAATGTTAATGTCTTTTTTTTTAGATCACTAATTCTTTGAAAGATTTTTAAATTCAGTCATCCTTTGCATTTCCCTTAAATATTACACTTAATTTTGAGAAAAAGTTTGTGTGTGTGTGTTTATAAAATGAACCTTAAGAAAATACTTTAAATGTAGAAGTGAATTATTTGATTTGAATTGAACAAGATAATCCACATTAATACACTTATGGCTTATAAATTGGAATTTTAGGAAATGTATAGATTTGGTGTGTAATCTAAGAATGTTGAAGTGGGATAAGATGATACAGATTTTTACACCATCTTATACACCTTTTATTACTTTAGCATCTATTCTTATAAAAGGCAGTTTTGTATGCACAATGGATTTTGTGTAAACATATGTAGACATATCCTTATATTCTTGAAGCCCATGGTATTGTGAGCATCATAAATGAGTGATTTAAGAAGCCTTTGGTCAGCCAGCAGAGGCCACTCACAGCTTGCTACTAAAACAGGACGGCAGAGTGAAACTCTTTCTTTAATCACTATTGGCCATCATTCTGAGCTGGTTAATTTTTAGTTCCTTACTCTAAAAAAAAAAAATTACCATGGAGCAGTGTGAAAAACAGTTGTCACTGTATTTGTTCTTTAATTATATAGTGATTAATCTTTTCTATTAAATCTTTTAGATCATCATTTTGTAGACCAGAAATGAGGATTTATACACTTAATAATTAGAAGCATTATTATTCTAATAGGCCAGTAATTCTAAATTCTTAATTATTAATGCTGACTTATTTTAACTAGGAAAAAACTGTTTAAAGTGAAGATTTAAAACAATTACATTGTTTAGTCTTAGAATGAAAAATATAAGAATTGCTAATGTTGTCATATATCTACATGTATGTTTGTATATTTCTGTATCTTCATCAGCTTAGCGTAACATGCAATTAAGAATTATTTTAAAGATATATATGTACTGCTGTTACTTGAAAAGGTACTAAGATTACTTCCAGATTACCTGGAGTCTGTGTGCAGTCACTACTTGACGTGATGCTAGCAGCTGAAAGGTTAGCATCTTTCTTTTGACACATACGATTTCTGCCAGGATGACTAATCCTCTATTGAAAGCCTTGAGCTTCTCTGTGCTTTATCTCCTGTGATTTTTTTTTTAATTATTCTTTTTTTGTTTGTTTTTTAATTTAAATTTATTTATTTTAATTGGAGGCTAATTACTTTATTGTATTGGTTTTGCCATACATCAACATGAATCCGCCATGGGCATACACGTGTTCCCCATCCTGAACCCCCCTCCCACCTCCCTCCCCATACCATCCCTCTGGGTCATAAAACCTTTCTGGATTGAAGGTGTAATCTCACATTTACATTGTTATCTGCTTTTGAAGAAAAAAAAAAATAGCCCAGCTTCTCTAATTGTCCAAGTTCCTTCACATACTCTCATCATGAAATGTTTACTCCTCTCCAGTGCAGTTTTTAATTTTTTTCACTACTTTGCCTGTAATGACTTGTAGTGGAGCCATTTGTTATTCTTGTTAGTCTGTCTGTAACATGGACTGACAACCTTGTTTGAGATGCCATGCTCAAACTTGCCTGCGTTTAAAATAGCCCCATGGGGTACCCCAAGTCGCAAGTAAAGACCAGAATGTCCTTGGATGTATACTTATAGGCTGAAGAGTTTCCAACAATATAATCTCCATTCAAGTCAGCATCTCCTGTGGCAAATTCCCCAACACAGGAAACATTTATTTTGGTGTATTGTCTCCTCTGTGTGGTCCTCTGTCGGGGGCAATTGGGAATAGAACAACTGAGGTTCAGATCTAGCTCTGTTTAGTCTTTGTAATCTGAGTGTTATGTGCCCTCACCTCAGTGAGTATTACTTTCTTCATCTAGTGTTTGAGAATAATGATGTCTACTCACTTTAGCCATCTTGCCTGTGAAAACTTACCTTATAAGCCGGCAAAACTGATAAAAGACTGATGACAACGTAATTGTCATCATTAATCACAATAGTGTTTCTACAAATTCTATTAATTCTTCATGTGTCATCAGTGGTCATTATCACACTTTCTTTGTTGGGTTGTTCATGCTTACATCGGCCCAAGAAGGGTTAAAAATTGCATAGTAAAAGTATAATGGAACAGTGTGGACCCTTTAACCTTGACAATCAGGTAAAAGTCATCAGATTCACTCACTGTGTTACATCTCTACTATGAAAATGAAAGTCATTCAGTCCTGTCTGACTCTTTGTGACCCCATGGACTATAATAGAGTCCATGGAATTCTTCAGAATACTGGAGTGGGTAGCCTTTCCCTTCTCCAGAGGATCTTCCCAATCCAGGGATCAAACCCAGGGCTCCCACATTCACTGGACAGATTCTTTACCAGCTGAGCCACAAGTGAAGCCCAGGAATGCTGGAGTGAGTATCCTATCCCTTCTCCAATGGATCTTCCCAGCCCAGGAGTTGAACCAGGGTCTCCTGCATTGCAGGCGGATTCTTTACCAACTGAGCTTTCAGGGGAAGCCTTACATCTCTACTATAATATAATCTAATTAACACAAAGGTTAAGAAAGTAGTTGCTGCTAATAAGACAGTTTTTTTTTTTACCCTGAAAGTCTTAACCAGTGTGAACTCAGCTGATAAGAGCAAAATTGGTTGTGAATGTCTTATACATAAAGATATGAATAATGATGCGAACCTAGTACATCTTTTTGTAATGTTACTAGATTTTATAAAATCCCAAATTCTGAGGCATCTTCTTAATTGGAAAACCAAACTCTAGTGTACAAATTTAATAATTTACTACAACAGTTTTTGCAATCTCAGGTAATTCAGTTGTTCTCAGAAATGATCTTCCATCCCGTATATTCTTTCTTTTTTTTTTTTTTAATTTTATTTTATTTTTAAACTTTACATAATTGTATTAGTTTTGCCAAATATCAAAATGAATCCACCACAGGTATACATGTGTTCCCCATCCTGAACCCTCCTCCCTCCTCCCTCCCCATACCATCCCTCTGGGTCGTCCCAGTGCACTAGCCCCAAGCATCCAGTATCGTGCATCGAACCTGGACTGGCAACTCGTTTCTTACATGATATTTTACATGTTTCAATGTCATATTGTATATTGTTTATTCTTTCCAGAAGGACATTGTCTGAAGCTAATATTTCTGGTGGGCTCAGATCCAGCACCTTATCTGCACACATAGGGCATTCTAGTTTCGCCTATTACTTTTTTAGTTTCTTATAGCCAGTGAAGAGGATTTTTTGTAGTCTACTATGTGAATTCACAGGGCTTCCCTGGTGGCTCAGTGGTAAAGAATCTGCCTGTCAATGCAGGAGACACAGGTTCAATCCCTGGGTCAGAAAGATCCCACAGAGAAGGAAACGGCAACCCAATCCAGTATTCTTGCCTGGAAAATCCCATGGACAGAGGAGCTTGGCAGGGTACAGTCCATGAGGTCACAAAGAGTTAGACACAACTTAGCAACTAAATAACAACAACATATAAATTCACGTTTACTTTAATAGTAGTCTAGACAAATGAAAGTAAAATATGGATTAGTGCATGAATTATTTACTGACCTTTCTTAGGAAAAAAACACCTGCAAATTGAAGGAGTCTCTTAACACAGGACTTTATCATGATATCATAAAGATTAGTGATCTTTGTAACAATGTAACTAAATCAATGTAACAATCAATGTAGATCAATGTAACAATATAACTAAAATTACCCAACTGAATGGAATACCACTCATTATATAGTAAATTTTGACATGATTTTATGTGCACAGTAATAACTAGTAAATATCTGTTGAATTGTTTCCAGTAGAGCAGTTTGGGGTTTAGAACAAGGAGGAATCAGCTATTGCATCAGAAGCTGGAGAGGGATCACAGTGGGAAGCAGAAATGAGATTAGAGAGGGTTTTGAATGCATTTCTTATTAGCTTTAGTTTTGCTTTCAGTGAAGAGCTATGGATGGCTCTGGCATGAGAAAATCAACACATTGAAAAGCAGTGATTTAGAAAGTTGAATTTGGTGAGTTGGTAAGATGAATTGGAGAAGGGAGAAAGAAATTGCATACAACTCCCTTCTCACAGGTGATTTTCTTCCCCCTTATTCCTCTGAAATCAGATCACTGCTTTGTTTCCCTTTAATCTTATAAATGATATCCATTTATACTACCTGAATTTGTCCCTTTGTTGTGTTTACTTTCAAAGTTATCCTAAAGTAATTTCCACTCTTGTATATGTTATATTAAAAGTGATTCTAATGTTATTTTCTTGAATGTTTTCCATCCCCGAATAAATTGTACCTTTTGTGAATTGTGACCATTCTGTAATATTATATATGATAATAGATAACACAGTGAAATATTTTATTCATTCTCCCAACTGTCTTATACCAGTTTTTTAGAACACCAATATAAAACTCAGTTGCCCTCATGGGAAATATTTTGGAGAATCTTTCTCTATTCTCCTGTGTGTGATTAAAAGATGGACACTTGACACATTCATTTTAACAACTATGAATTAAAATCAACTATTCCAAGATGTTTAGAATATTATTTTCTTCCACTTATTTTTAAATGAAGATGAAGGTATAGACTAGCAACTACAGTAAGTTTCCTTCTACCTCTTTGCTTTCGTCTCCTTAACTTCTTGTCCCTAGGTTTTAAAGTTCTATTTTTAAGCTCCTTTTTGTTGAGTTGTTTTCCTTAATATCTGTCACATGTATTTGACTGACACATTTGTTGAATGTACCAGGGGGGCCTTCATGCAGAGCCTGCTAAACTTAAAAGGCTTGTTTCTTTCTTCCGAGAAGTTGAGTCAAATTAATAACAGTCCTTCGAGAAGTAGGAAACTTCTGGGTCTTGACAAACTGGCAGGGAGGCTCAGACAATGTCTCCCTGCAGCCTGGAGGCCAGGCAGATTTGATTGGGCCGTCCTCACAAAACTGAAAGGCCTTCTTTTGAATGGCAGCCTGCCAACCTAAGTGTTTGTCAGTGTAGGCACTGAAGCAGAATAACATTTGGAAGGCAAATAAAATATAATTGTAAGAGAGAAAAGTTGGAGGAGAATGGCTCTACTAGAGGCAGAGAAAGAAGCCTGGACGGATGGTTTCTTGGGTTTGTTTGGCGACATAACACGTCGTGAATTTATAGAAGGAATCTTACTTGTGGAGAACATAAGTGAGGTATCATCCGTATTGAATAAACTCGTTATTAATCTCATAGGACCATCGTGTCTCAGGAAGTCTACCTGATTTGGAAAGTAACTCATTCAGCCATCTTAATTATAGAAGAATGGGATGAGATGCAGTGGGTTTGGTAACAGTAACAAAATGAAAATGAGATATAAAGCCAACTGTTTTGTTTATCTTTGAGAGAAAGTCATAATATCTGTGTTAATAAATCAGTGATAGAAAAAATAAGAAATTTCTTTTAACATCTCTAATAAAATTGAGAAAGATACTTTGTCATTGAAATAATTTGGCTAAATTTCCCTTATATGGGTTCATATTGACCTTATGAATTTTGATGGTGTTACTTGTACAGCTATTACATTTTCATCTGCTGCTTCTGCTGCTAAGTCACTTCAGTCGTGTCCAACTCTGTGCAACCCCAGAGACGGTAGCCCACCAGGCTCCCCCGTCCCTGGGATTCTCCAGGCAAGAACACTGGAGTGGGTTGCCACTTCCTTCTCCAGTGCATGAAAGTGAAAAGTAAAAGTGAAGTCGCTCAGTCGTGTCCAACTCTTTGCGACCCCATGGACTGCAGCCCACCAGGCTCCTGCATCCATGGCATTTTCCAGGCAAGAGTACTGGAGTGGGCTGCCATCGCCTTCTCCGACATTTTCATCTACCACTGCTATATTGTGATCTTCTGAGGTTGATAAGTTGATTGTAAATAACAATAATGAAGACTGAGACCCCTGTGATCTTTTAGCATTAAAGTTTATTTCACAGTCTATAAGGTCAGAAGTTGACACAAACACTATGCTACCCAGAGACCATTCATTCCTATCGAACTTTAATTTTTTAAATAATTTGCATATAAGCATAGTAATGAAAAGAAATATGCTTACTTTATTTAGGGTTGTAGTCACTATTGATATAGTAATATTTAACAAATGAATCATAAAATTTCAGAGCATATAGTGTGGTGTTTAAGGTTATCATCAGTAAATATTGGCTAATTAATATAAATAATTAATAAAATAAAAACTAATATAAATGTTTGTCTCTAGCGTTTTAACAAACAACAAGAATTGGATTGTGGAGATACTGTTTCTCATGAAGAACAGAACACCTGTTTCCTATCTGGCCTTGTGAAATAAAATCAACTTTTTGTAACAAACTTTATAACATGAATATCTTATAGGATGTTTAAAGAGTTATGATTTTTTTTTAATTTGTCATTTCTTTCTAAGACATTTTTGAAATAACTGGAAGGCATCTTTTTTAAGAGAATAAAATAATCACCATACTTGAATGTTTACTAGAAATTAATAATTTGACCTGATAATTTAAATTGCTTCATTTTATTTTTAGAAAGATTAACCCTGAATTATGATTTTTAGGAAGAATTCTATAAGAATGTTTCTTGATATTTTATAATTCTTTGAAGTAACTACTAATAATCAATTGTATTAAACACATGTTTTCAAGTTTAAAATACACTGAAACTCTAGAATAGCCCCGATTTTCATAAGCTGAATTCTAAAATAAGATTTTGTTGTTATTCAGTCAGCAAGTCATGTCTGACTCTTTGCAACCCTATGGACTAGAGCATTCCAGGCTTCCCTGTCCCTTACCATCTCCCGGAGTTTGCCCAAGTTCATGTCCATTGAATCAGTGATCCTATCCAACCATGTCATCCTCTGTCACCCTCTTCTCTTTCTGCCTTCAATCTTTCCCAGCATCAAGGTCTTTTCCAGTGAGTCAGCTCTTTGCATGAAGTGGCCAAAGTATCGGAGATTCAGCTTCAGCATCAGTTCTTCAATGAGTATTCAGGGTTGATTTCCTTTATTCAGGGTTGATTGACTGGTTTGATCTGCTTGCTGTCCCAGAGACTCAAGAGTCTTCTCCAGCACTACAGTTGGCAAGTATCAGTTCTTTGGCACTCAGCCTTCTTTATGGTGCAGCCTTCACATCCGTACGTGACTACTGGGAAGACCATAGCCTTGACTATATAGACCTTCGTCAGCAAAGTGTTGTCTTTGCTTTTTAACACACTGTCTAGCTTTGTCATAACTTTTTTCTTCCAAGAAGCAAGAGTCTTCTAATTTCATAGCTGCAGTCACCATCTGCATGATTTTAGACCCCAAGAAGAGGAAATCTACTACTGCTTCCAACTTTTCCCCTTCTATTTGCCATGAAGTGATGGGACCGGCTATCATATTCTTAGTTTTTTTAATTGAGTTTTAAGCCAGTTTTTTCACTCTCCTTCATCACCCTCATCAAGACGTTCTTTAGCTCCTCTTTGCTTTCTGCTATTAGAGTGGTATTGTCTGCACATCTAAGGTTGTTATTTCTCCTGGCAATCTTTATTCTGCCTTGTAATTCATCCAGCCCAGCATTTCGCATAATGTGCTCTGTGTATAAGTTAAATAAACAGAGTGACAGTAAACAGCTTTGTCGTACTCCCTTCTCAATCTCTCTCACCTTTTTGGTAAAGGTGTCTAATACCTAAAGTAGCAAAAGATTCTCATTATTAGAACATTTTACTCCTGAGTCAGACCGGTGTCATTGACCTGAAAAGACTATATATAGATCTCAGTGTTTGTTTCATTTAAAAAAATTCTAAATTATGCCTATTTGAATATCTTTAAAAGTAAAACCAAAATTGACTTGAAATAATGAAATGGGATATTTACATCTTGTTAAAAAGGGGGGCTATGTACTAGGTAAATATGTAGACTCATTTAAATATCTACATTTGCTATTATAAATCTTCTGTGAGTTGTTTACAGCAATTGAATTGTGCTCATAGTTTCTACATATGATTTCTGAGAAATATATAGTATGATTATTTCTGACTAGATTGAAAGCTTACATTTGTATTGTGGTATAAATTAGTTATAAATTCTGTTTTATTGTATTCAGTTGCATTGTTTTTCATTGGGCAATTTATCACATGGGTGTATGTGAAATTCTTTCATTTATTAAATTTCAGATTATGTATCTCAAGCCAGAGCAAGACTTAAACATTTTTCCATAAGTATAGCTGCAGGTAAACAAACAATTTTAGCCCTGAAAATAGCTTCTGCTTCTGTCAACATGTTGTTTATTTTTTCTCTGAGATAAAAAGTTCAGTTTTCTGATATTTGTACCAAGATAAAGTCAGTAAACAAGATTAATATAGTGTGGAAAAGGTTGTCAGCAGCCCTGGCAAAGGAAATAAGTTGCCTGTACATAGAACATACTGTAAACTGAATAAAAGTGTCAGGTCCACCCTGAGATAATGTGATCATGAACCTCTAACAAAGCATGACATAGGCACAGTCGGCTTTTCTCATAGCCACGGTGTAGAAAATGGATTACTGTATTCCAGGGTTACCCACTGGAGTAGCATGAAAACCTCATTCTGAGATGAATGCAGGATGTAGTCCTGGAGTTGAGCCACATGTTTACCTGTGGTGCTCAAACCATAGGGTTATTAATGTCATCATCTGTGCACATTTGCAGTATTTGCAATTCTTGGAATTTCAGTGTGTGCTGGCATCCTTGTTACCCGAGTGAAAGAAGATGAAATACATTTTTGAAAATGTTCATTTCTTTTCAGAGGCATTTGTTGCCTCATCGTGCCTTTCTGGATTCTGTATGTTAAGTGGCACTCCTGTAATTATAGAGGGTTTTGTTTTTATTTTTTAATATGATGAAGCATAACGTAAAGCCTTAAGTTGTAACTTTATCTCTTGTCAGCTGTGGTTGTGGATTCTTTCTTGCATGATGCTATGTTTATGTCCCTGCTGAGAACCCTCGATTAGACAGAAAAGTGTGACATTTTCTTGGCAAATGGGAATAGCTTGCATTATCAAAAAAGTTGAACCTTTAATTCTTTATCAGGTTTTTACTTTGATTTAGAAATAAAGGCATAAAATCTTTTCTCTTAAATGAAATTATTGTTCTATGTAAATACACAGATAATTCCTAACTTTATGGGAAAATGATAAAAAGGACTATTCACTGCTCCCTCAATTTAAATTTTTGTATGCATTTTTTACACACAGTTGATTTATAATGTTGCATTAGTTACAAGTGTACAGCAAAGTGATTCAGTTATATATATTTGTATGTATATATTCTTTTTCATTGTAACTTATTACAAGATAATAAATATCTTTTCCTGTGCTGTACAGCAGATCCTGTTGCTCATCTGTTTTATGTAGAGGAGTATGTACATATTAATTTGTATGCATTTAAGTGTGTGCATTATAATACATGTTATTTACATTTAAGAATTAAATACAAAGATGTTGTTCCTAGCAAATACCATCTTCTCAACACTAATTAAGTAAACCTCTTTTTTTTACATACAATTAAATATATTTGCATTTGTGTAGTATTTGGAAATGAGACTCAGTGGTCTAGTTCTTCAGAAAGTTGTTTTTTTCTATTATAAAGATACTTTTTAAATAGTCGTAAAATTCTAGCAGAGGAACTATGCCAGACTGAAAGAAGTAGTTCATTCTTACCAGGAATTTAATTATACTTTTGGTCCATGCAGTTGTGTCTTAGATTTTGAGAACTGTTACATTCTGCATTTTAGAGTGGATGTCTTCAAATGAAAACATCCCTATTATTCACTGCCTTTTTACAGACTCACCTGTGACTGGTTTTGGTTTTAAATCTCCTTTCAGGTGACAACTCCTGGCCCAGTCAGTAACAAGAGAATGGTTCACTTTTCTCCAGATTCTCATCACCACGAGTGAGTGTGCACTGTATAATCTTGTTGGACTATTCTGCATCTTTTTGGGGGGGAAATTGGTAACTATTGCTAGTAAAGACGGTTTAATTTAAATACACCTTGAAAAAGAGTAAATATCATCTGCCAATAACAGTAGTCTAATAGAACAATTTAAATGAAACCCATGGCAGAAATTTAAAGAAAGGTTTTTAAATACTGTCTGTCTTTTACTTGTGATAAAATTTGAAATTCATTTGTTATTGAAATTCATAGATTATCTTAAAGCATTTACACTTTCATTACATTAAGTAGCATCAGGCTCTCACTTCCTTCCTCCCACAGTCCTTTCTAAAGTATTGAAATGAAGAGTGAGTGATTCTTTCTCTCATTAATTCTGTACCCTCTGCTCCTGTCCAACATGAGCTGTGAAGGACCCAGAATGTATTTTTCATTTAACAACAAAAAGAAGAGACTAATTTACTAGATAATTGAAAAAAAAGTAAAGCTTTGGCTTAGTGAGTTTGGACATGAATTTGAGCAAACTCTGGGAGATACCACAGCACAAGTATCCTGATGTGCTACAGTCCATGGGGTCTCAAAGAGTTGGACTCAACTTAGCGACTGAACAACAGCAAATTAGTGAGTTATGGGGTGGCTTTCTAGGTGCTGATTCTGTTTCTAAATACATCTTTGTTGGAAAACCTTAAATAAGTTGTATATTTTGTCCCAATACCCTATTGTCTCCCATGAAGCTGGTTGAACTTGAGAAAGGCCATTAAAGTATGGAGTGATATGAATTAATTATTGAATGAATTTTTTTCTGGAAAACAATTATATTAGTACCCACTAGATCCTATTTTTTTAAATCTACTTTTGTAAAATGGGAGTATAATTGCTTTATAATATTGTATTAGTTTCTGCTGTACAACAGTGTGAATCAGCTACATGTACACATATATCCCCTCCCTCTTAAATTTATTTACTTATATAAGACATAAATTATTTGTTCATATGTAGCTTAGTTTATAAATTTTGTTAATATAATTTATGTGAGATAGGATTATTTATATAAATTATTTTTATATATTTATTTTTGTAGCTTACAATATCACAATCTTCCCTTTTAATAGCTTATCTTATTCATTTTTTATTATCCTATAAGACCTTCTCTATTTTTTTCCCTCAAACAGAAAAGAAAAATGGATAAAGCATTTGTATGTTTTCATCTCAGTCTTTGTTCTGATACAAAACCGATACTCAAGAAAATAGATCTGGAGCTATATTTAAGTCAAAAATTACATTTGATAAAAATGTTCAATGCTCTGAGGGCAAACGATCTCTTTATCACCATCATAGCCTGGTACTAGTTACTGAATGAGTGAAGACATGGAAGTTTGTATTTAAAATAGGACAAACTTGGTAATGTCAGTCGAGTGTTTCATCTCAAATTAGCAGGTCTGACCCTCATTTGTAATACCCTGACATCCTTCCACACCCATCTCCCAGTGGTTCTCAATCAATTAAAAAAGAGTTTCTGGGGATGGCACTTAGATGCCACTGTTTTCAGAGTTTCCCAGGTCATCCCAGGGTGTTTCATTACCATTCTCTCAGTGCTCAGGATAATGTCAGTCAATGACTAAAGTGGTCTACAATGGTCATTGTACTACCTTGCACTCTACATGCTACTAGTCCACTTTATTTTAGTAATCTCGTCTGACCTCCTCTTTTCCATATCCTGCTCCATTATTTTAACTAAAACTCCATTATATTGTATACGTATCTTTCTGCCTCTGTCCTCTCACTATTTCAGTACACACTACTTACTTCTGCTACTTAACTGCAGTTCTGATCCTTTTATTCCCCTATGAAAACTTCCAGTATTCTTCTTGACAGCAGAGAAACCTTAGCATCTGATTAAACACCTTCCACATTATGGCTCCAGTTTCCCGTCAGCTTGTTCCATTGCCTCTCCCTCGGAACACCCGCGTTCTGGCCGTCTGCCTCTGTTCCCTGAATATAACGTACTCTGCTTCACTGGCTTCTATAGCCACTGACTTTCTTCCCATATCTGTCAAAACCTTATTTGTTATTCAAGGCTGTTTGAAAAACCATTTATTTATAAGATGTACTAGGCACAAGTAACAGAAAATGAAATTAACATTAGCTCAAACCAAAAGGTTTTTTTTTCCCCTCTCACATGAAAAGTTAGGAGGAAGAAGGTTCTAGAGTTTGCCACTAGCCATAAAGATATTATCAGGGGCCAGACTGTTTCTCTTTTTCTGTTTCATCATCTGTATTAGTGTACTATTAGGGGTATTGTATCAAAAGGCCACAAACTGGTGGCCTAGAAAACAAATGTATTGCCTCATAGTTATTTTCTTTTTCCATACTTTTTATTCTGTGGCAGAATAACATTCCTCTTGTGTTCTTGTACTCTCCCTTTAATTTTTTATATTTAAAAGTTTTTTTTCATTGACGTATAGGTAACACACAGTGATGTATTGGTTTCAGTTACTGAAGAGGCTATCTTCTCCCATTGTAAGCTCTCACCTCCTTTGTCATAGATTAAGCACCCGTGTAAGTGTGGGTTCATTTCTGGGCTCTCTGCTCTGTTCCCTTGATTTGTGTAACTGTTTCTGTACTGTACTGTTTTGATTACTATAGCTTTGTAGTATAGTTTGAAATCAGGGAGCGTGAAACCTCAAGGTTTGCTCTTTCTTCCTTAAGAGGGCTTTGACTGCCTCACATTTCTGAAGGCTGGACGTTCACAATCGAAGTGTCAGTGGGATTGGCTCCTTCCAAGGGAACTGAAGGAGAATCTCTCCCTTGTTCCCCCTTGGCTTGTGGTTGACTGGCAACCTTTGTCCTTCCCTGACTTTTGCTGCATCGCCCCAGCCTGTGCCTCCAGCTTCCCACAGCCTTTTGCCTGTACCTGTATCTGTGTCTGACTTTCTGCTTTTTGTAATGACACAGATACAGATATATAACAGCATTTTATAAGGTTGTATTGAATTAGGGCCTACCCTAGTGACCTCATCTTAACTTGATTATCTCTGAAAAGACCTGATCTCAAAATAAGATCATGCGTTTTTTTGTACTAGGGGTTAGGACTCCAACATATCTTTCAGGGGCATGCATTTCAACATAGCATCTTCCTGGTCTTTTTCTCTTACATACATATTTACTGCCTCATAGTCTCAAGATGATTCCACATATCATGTCTACATTCAAGATAGGAAGAAGAGGAAAGACCAGGCCAAGCAGCTTTCCTCAAGAAGCAAAATTTCAAAATCACTCACCCACCTTCCCTTAATTCTCATTGGCCAGAACTGGGTTACTAGGTCACCTAGTAACCTAGTAAAAACTGCAAGGGAGTTTAGGAATATAGATATCTAGCAGAGGTTTAAATCAGGCATGATAGGTTACTTGAGTATGGCACATGAAAAAATGAAAGTCTTAGTTGCTTACTCATGTCCAACTCTTTGGGACCCCATGAACTGTACCCCACCAGGCTTCTCTGTCCATGGAATTCTCTGTATTCTAGAGTAGGTATCCATTCTCTTCTCCAAGGGATTTTCCTGACCCAGGAATCGAACCCAGGTCTCCTGCATTGCAGGCAGATTCTTTCCCATCTGAGCCACCAGGAAGCCCCCTAACAAAGTAAGGATTAGAAGAGGAAACTATCTGTTGCGTAGAGCTAACAAAATGTGTCATATTTAGCTCATTGACTTTTTTAACACACACTCTTCCTTCCATGCATACATACCATGTGAAATGCCTTTCTTGCCTTTTCCAAAGAAGACCACTTCAAAGTCTCATCCAGTTACTTATCTATCTCAAAACCTCATCGAAGTCCTCCAAGTGACATGAAATTTCAATCAGATCTGGCTATGGCTCCTTGTAGTATGTGGTATGTAGTATAAATTAAAGATGCCTGCATACAAAATATAGAATTGCAGAAAATACAGGGTACTTCACAAAAGTTCTGATTTACTGAAGAAAGCACTCAGTACTCAGTTTTTGCCACAACACAGACATCCAGTTTGGCAAACAGTCCTGATTTGCTTTCTTGGAGGACTTCCTTGTATTTATACTGTAAGATCACAGCTGATCTGTCCATTGCAGGAGATGCCCTTTAAGGATGCTACACAGTTTTTGCAATACATTTCTCTTTTCCTTTTCAGCTTTAATGAGGTATAATTTACAAATAAAAACTTGCAAAATATTTAAAATGTACATCATGATAATTATACGTACATACACACACATTGTAAAAGAATTCCCACCATCAAACTAATCTATCCCAGTTCACATATTTACTTTTTTCTTTTTCCTGGTGAGAACATTTAAGATCTATCTCCTGACTTCCCATCATACAATATTAATTATAGTTGCCATCAGTGTACATTAGCTCCTCGGGCTTTATTCATCTATAACGAAAGTTTGTGCCCTTCTATCAGCCTCTCCCTATTTCCTCCACCCCACTCCTCACCCCAGCCCCTATCAACCACCATTCTAGTCTGTTTCTACAAGTTCAACTTTTTTTTTTTAAGATTCCATAAATAAATGATATCATGCACCATTTATATTTGTCTGTCTGGCTCATTGTACTGAGCACAATGCCCTCCAGGTTCATCCATGTGATCATAAATGGAATTATTTCCTTTGGTTGTTTCCATGTCTTGGCGATTGTAAATAATGCTACAGTGAATATGAAGGTGCTTATATCTTTTCAAGTTAGTGGGAAAAAACAAATTTATAAAGCTAATGATTTTGCTTCCTTTGGATAAATACACAGAAATGGTACTACTGGATGGTATAGTAGTTCTATTTTTTAATTTTTTGAGGAACATTTATATTATTTTCCATAGTGACAGTGCCAGTTTGCATTACCACTGTCAATATAAAAGGGTCTGCTTTTCTCCACATCATCACCAGCATTTGTTTTTCTTGTCTTTCTGATCATAGCATCTTAACAAGTGTGAGATGTTCTTATTATGGTTTTGACCTACAGTCCCCTGATGATTTGGAGAAGGCACTGGCACCCCACTCCAGTACTCTTGCCTGGCAAATCCCATGGACAGAGGAGCCTGGTAGGCTGCAGTCCATGGGGTCGCAAAGAGTCGGACACGACTGAGCGACTTCACTTTCACTTTTCACTTTCATGCATTGGAGAAGGAAATGGCAACCCACTCCAGTGTTCTTGCCTGGAGAATCCCAGGGATGGGGGAGCCTGGTGGGCTGCCGTCTATGGGGTCTCACAGAGTCGGACACGACTGAAGCGACTTAGGAGCAGCAGCCGAAGCCCCTGATGATTAGTGATGTTGAACACCTTTTCGTGTACCCATTGGTCATTTGTTTGTCTTATTTGGAAAAAACATCCATTCAAATTCTTTGCCCATTTTTTAATTGTGTAATTTGGGTTTTTTTTGCTACTAAGTTGTATGACTTCCCTGTGTTGTGTATCTTGGATATTAACCTTTTATCAGATGTGAAAGTGAAGTGGAAGTGTTAGTTGCTCAGTCATGTTTGACTCTTTGCCATCTCATGGACTGTAGCCTACCAGGCTCCTCTGTCCATGGGATTCTCTAGGCAAGAGTAGTGGAGTGGTTTGCCATTCTCTTCTCCAGGGGATTTTCCCAACCCAGGGATCGAACCTGGGTCTCCTGCATTGCAGGCAGATTCCTTACCGTCTGAGCCACCAGAGAAGCCCATTATCAAATATATGATTGCAAATATTTTCTCCCATTCAGTAGGCTGCCTTTTCATTTTGCTGATGCTCCCTTTGCTGTCATCGAAGCTTTTTAGTTAGATGTAATCCCACTAGTTTATTTTTACTTTTGTTGCCTTTTCTTTTGGGGTTAAATTTAAAAAAAATCATCGCCAAGACCAGTGTCAAGGAGATTACCCCCCTACGTTTTCTTTCAGAAATCTTAGGATTTAAGTTTTATGTTAAAGTCTTTAATCCATTTTGAGTGTTTTTTGTGTATGGTGTAAGATAGAGGCCCTGTTTCATTCTTTTGCAGACGGCTGTCAGTTTTCCTAGCACCACTTATTATAGAGACAGTCCCTTTTTCTTTGCATATTCTTAGCTTCTTGTCATAAATAACTTGACTATATATTCATGAATTTATTTCTAGGCTCTCTGTTCCATTGATCTATGTGTCTGTTTTTAACCACTATCATACTGTTTTGATTGCTGTAATTTTTTGCAAATATATATATATATATATATATATTCAGTTTGTATAGTTTGAAAATAGTTTCAAATCAGGATGTGTGATAGCTTCAACTTTGTTCTTCTTTATCAAGATTACTTTGTATATTTAGGGTTTTTTGTGGTTCCACAAATATTTTAGGATTTTTTTTTCTTCCTATGAAAAATGCCATTTGAATTTTTATGATTCCCTTCAATCTGTGGACTGTATGGATATCTGTGCATAGTATAGATATTTTAGCAGTATTAATTGTTCCCCCTCATGAATACAAAATCTCTTTCCATATATTTGTGTCTTCTTCCATTTCTTCCATCAATGTTTTATTTTATTTTTTTTCATATGTGGCCACATGACTTATTTTTTTAAGTTAATTTTTTTTAACTTTACATAATTGTATTAGTTTTGCCAAATATCAAAATGATTTATAGTTTTGGGTGTATAGAAGTTTCACCTCTTTGGTTAAATTTATTCCTAAATGTTTTACTCTTTTTGATGCTGTTGTATATGGGATTGTTTTCATAGCTTTTTTCTCTGATACTTTGTTGTTAGTGTATCCAAACACAGCCAATTTAATTTATGTACACTGATTTTGTGTCCTGTAACTTTACTGAACTTGTTCATTTGTTCTACTAGCTTTTTGGTGGAGTCTTTAGGATATTCTATATATAGTATCAAGTCATCTGCAAAGACAATTTTACTTCTTCTTTTCTGATATGGATGCTTTTACTTTTTTTTTCTTGCCTGATTTCTCTGTCTAGGATCTCCTATATGTGTTAAATAGAAGTGGCAAGAGTAGTAGGCATTCTTGTCTTTTTCCTAATCTTAGAGGCAAAACTTTCAGCTTTTTACCATTGACTGTGATGTTAGCTTTGGACTTATCATATATGGTCTTTACCATGTTGCAGTACATTCCTTCTATTTGTTGAGTATTTTTATCATTAAAAGATGTTGAATTTTATCATATGTTTTTTCTGCATCTATTAAGATAATCATGACTTTTATTCTTCATTTTGTTAATTTGATGTATCACATTTATTGATTCAGTTCAGTTCAGTTCAGTCGCTCAGTTGTGTCTGACTCTTTGCGACCCCATGAATCGCAGCACTCCAGGCCTCCCTGTCCATCACCAACTCCCGGAGTTCACCCAGACTCACGTCCATCAAGTCAGTGATGCCATCCAACCATCTCATCCTCTGTCGTCCCCTTCTCCTCCTGCCCCCGATCCCTCCCAGCATCAGAGTCTTTTCCAATGAGTCAACTCTTCGCATGAGGTAGCCAAAGTACTGGAGTTTCAGCTTTAGCATCATTCCTTCCAAAAAAATCCCAGGGCTGATCTCCTTCAAAATGGACTGGTTGGATCTCCTTGCAGTCCCAGGGACTCTCAAGAGTCTTCTCCAACACCACAGTTCAAAAGCATCAATTCTTCGGTGCTCAGCCTTCTTCACAGTCCAACTTTCACATCCATACATGACCACAGGAAAAACCATAGCCTTGACTAGACAGACCTTTGTTGGCAAAGTAATGTCTCTGCTTTTGAACATGCTATCTAGGTTGGTCATAACTTTCCTTCCAAGGAGTAAGCGTCTTTTAATTTCATGGCTGCAGTCACCATCTGCAGTGATTTTGGAGCCCAAAAAAATAAAAGTCTGACACTGTTTCCACTGTTTCCCCATCTATTTCCCACAGTTGTTAATTTTTTTGGATGGTTTTTGACTACTGTTCAATCTCCTCCCTAGTTATTAATCTTTTCTAATTTTCTGTTTTTTCATGATTTCAGTTTGGTAAATTGTGTGTTTCTAGGAATTTTTTCCATTCTTCTAGGTTATCTGATTTGTTGGAGTACAATTGGTTACAGTATTTTCTTATGATCCTTATGTATTTTCTTATGATCCAGTATTTGTTGTGTGATCAGTTCTAATGGCTCCTCTTTCATTTCTGATTTTACTTATTTGATGCTTATTGATGATAGCTTTCTAATCAAATTTTAATGTTTAGAATTATCAAAATATATTTACGTTTGTTCAGTTGTGTACCAATGAGACTAGTCTCGTGTAGGAGATGCTCTTGGTTGTCTCACAAATCTTTGTGATTAGCCAAGCCACCATCTTTGTTCTCGGTGGCTCCTAGTAATTGAGGGTGTGCCAAGATCATCAGTGTCCAAAAGGGAAGGATTACAGGCAGCACCTCAGATACAGGCTGATTATAAGCCAGACTCTCAGTCAGCAACTGGGAAAGTATGTAGCTAAGCCCCTTCCGTGGAAAAACAAAAATGGATGTTTTGCCTGCTCCCTCTGCACTCATCTTGAGGGGACACTGTTTTGCCTGCTCCCTCAGCACTGATCTTGAGGGGACACTGTTTTGCCATAAGTGGACATGGTTCCTGTGCCTGTTTAAAAACTGCTTCTTTGTTTGCTGTAGTCCTGTGGACCAGTGAATGCAAGCTCCATTGGCTGACAAAACCAGGAAATCCAGGGGTCTGTCTCTCGGGTGGCAAGTACAAAAGCAGGGCACCAGACCTGTGTACAAATTCCTCCTAAAGAAGTGCTGGCAGCCTGTTTATATTTTGCAGCGAGCAGGAGTGAGAAGGCAGAGGAAGTGCCCACCACGCCCTGAACTCTGAGGAGGCTCACAGATGCATGCTAAATTACACTGTAGAACCTCAGACAGCAGCTTGTAAAGTGTGCAGTCAGAACTGTTCCAGGAAAAGATTGGAAGATGGACATTTCTGCTCCCTGTGGGCTAAGCCTTGAGGGATAGCCACAGCGAGTGCTCACGTGACCATTAAGAACTGCTTCTTTCTGCTACACACCTTTGACTCTCAGAACTGGATGCTTTGGGTGGGAGTCTTAAAATTGCCTCTCTTCCACCTTAGAAAAAAAAAAGATGCCCTCTCAGTTCTAATTTTATTTTGGCACATTGCCCTGAGGTTTAAAATCCTCTTGGGTTCCAAACAGGGGGTCATTCATATTGTACTGATATTGATGTTGACAGATTAAATCAAATGACTAAGTCACAAAGCTTAATGCAATTTAACTAGATAGTTTCTAATTCTTTGTTTTCAGCATCTGGTAGATGATTTAAAATACCCCTGAATCTTGAAGTCATTGTGTGATATTTTTAGGCATAAAACTCTGAAGGAGTTCAATAATCAAGTGATGGTTTTAACCAAATTCCTTTTATTTTATTTCCATTTACCAATTTGTGTGAACAAGGTTTCTGAGCACTCAAGGTATTAAAAATACAAATAGAATTGATGCCAAAGTAATATTCATCAATGGGTACATGAATTAATTTGGGAAAAAGCTTATTAATGATAGTTTTCTAATAAAATTTTATTTTTATTTTTAGTATTATCAAAATATACTTATGTTGGTTTGTATGTTTGGTTAATTGTATAAATGATAACTTTTTCAGATCTTAAGTAATTGATGGTTATCAACTAACAGCAATTATTATTAGCTTGCTATAAACTTCTTAAAATTTTTGTTCCAGTATTATAATCACAAATCTTTAAGAAAATGTTATAAGCGTGTATGTGTATATATGTGTATGTATGTGTATATATATGTAAATATGTATGTGTGTGTGTATATATATATATATATACACACACACACACACAAGTGTGTGTGTGTGTATTCCCTGAAGAGGGGAATGGCTACCCACTCCGGTATTCTTCCTTGGAGAATTCCATTGACAGAGAAGCCTGGCAGGCTACAGTATGTACGATTGCAAAGAGTCGGACACAGCTGAGCACGCAAAAGTGTCAGGTACGACTTAGAAGTTGAGCACTCAGGCAAATATATATGTGTGTGTGTTGCAGAATACTATGATAGGGTAACTAAGAAAAAGCTTTTAAGAATAAAATTATATTACATTAGGATACACTTCTGTGAGGGAGTGAAGTGGAAATTCAAGGAATTGCAGGAGAAAATTAAACCATGTAAAATTTTCAACTTTTAAAGAAATGCCTTTCCTAGTATCTTTTTTTAATGGATTGATGGCTGGTATAAAAAGCACAGTGATATTTAGATTCCAATGTATATATTCAAAGAGTGGTGCAATTATTTGACTTTAAAATATCAATATATATATGTAATATAAAATGAGTCCTTTACAAATATTTAGATTACAGTGAAAATTTTAGATGTCTGCATAAAATATGCAAGCAGAAGATATTTTCATAACTGTTTCAGGCACTATGTGCTCAAAAATGGTTGGAGATCACTCTTTTGAAGACCCCTGTCAGGAAAAAATAACGAAATACCCTACAAATAATGGTTTAAACAGGTAGCTGTTTAGTATACTGACATAATCAGAAATCTAGAATTAGAACATTCTAGAGCTATTGAGGAGGCCATAACAGTATCTGCTACAATATCCTTCAAGAAATGTTTTTTTTTCCCCTCAAATTCCCACCAGCAATTCTCAGCACCTTCTCTATTCTGCCTTTAGGTCTTTATTTCTACTGGATTATAATATTTGTTACATTATTTTCTAGACTGTAGTTATTATATGCATATAATTCCTTTAACGGAGCATGAATTTGCTAAGGATAGAAGCTTTTTCTTTTTCTTAAATTTCTCAAAATATACAACACAACGCACATATCGATAGTCATCGGCTCAGGACTTCCCTGGTGGTCCAGTGGTTAAGAATCCACCTTCCAACGGCAGGGGTCACAGGTTCAATCCCTGATCAAGGAACTAAGATCCCACATGTGGTAGAGCATCTAAGCCTGCACACCCCAGCTAGAGAGAGCCCATGTACCACGGTGAAAGATCTCACATGATGCAACAAAGATACCATGTGCAGCAGCTAGGACCCAGTGCAGCCCAGACCCAGTGCAGCCAAATAAGTAATAAATTAATTAAAAACTCATTGGCTCTGCGATCAAGGTTATCAAGTTCCACTACTGCCTAGTAATAAAGAGACAACCCCAGTTCCCTTCCTGATGCTTGCACAGGGCATAGGGAAGGCGTAGATGAACTGTGGTTTTGTGTAATCCTACTGCACTCTCCTCAGAGCTGTAGTAACCACCTGAAAATAGTCAGTTAAAATCACCTTTAGAAGCTTCTTACTGGATAGTAGGCGATAATTACGACTCAGTTGATGACTCCTCTAAGTCGGTATTTGTTTTGTTTTGGAAGATGAACTACAAAAAAAGAATCTGATATATGAATCTCAAATTTTTTACTTCATAGAATTTCAACAATTTTATTTTTAATAAATGTGGGGAAGTATTTTACAGGTTCTACTGCAATAGCATTTGGGAATTTTCAGTACCAGTGATTGCATAGTTAATAAAGTTTGGTGTGGGGGACTTTGGAAGTGTCAAATCTAAGAACCAGAGCTGCTGAGCTAGGGAAGAGAAAGGGATAGTTTTTTAGGGTTTTTTTTTTTTTTTTTGAGTATATTTGCTTTACAATGTTTTGTTAGTTTCTTCTGTATAGCAAAGTGAGTCAGCTATACGTATACATTCATCCCTTGCTTTTTCGGATTTCTTTCCCATTTAGATCACCACAGAGCACTGAGGAGAGTTCCCCGGTTATGCAGCAGGTTCTCACTAGTCATCTATTTTATACATAGTAGTGTATGGTTTTAAAGTAATAGAACAGTCCCCAGCATGGGACTCAGTGTGGAATAACTCACCTCACTGGAAGTTTTCAGTGCAGTATATGAGAATAGTGGAGCTAAGTCATTAAAATTTGAATAGTTTCCAGAAAGATATTTTACAAAATTTCAGGTATAAAATAAGATTACTTGTAGAAATCTGATGAACAGCCAACTTTGCTGCACTCATGTTAGATTATGGAGCCTTGGTTTTAAAGGTAAACTCACATGTGCTCTGTACAGATATTAAAGAGCCTCGGAGAGTGTCATAACTATAAAACTGTTATTATTTTCACTATACTACTTGTTTTGTGTGCTATGCTTAGTTGCTCAGTCGTGTCCAACTCTTTGTGACCCTCTGCCAGGCTCCTCTGTCCATGGGGATTCTCCAGGCAAGAATACTAGGGTGAGTTACCGTGCCCTCCTCCAGGGGATCTTCCCAACCGAGGGATCAAACCCAGGTCTCCCACATTGCAGACAGGTTCTTTACCATCTGAGCCACCAGGGAAGCCCATACTACTTGTTTTATATTCCATCTAATCATTGTTTCCGTGGAACATGTACTTCTGTGTTGAAAGTCCAGTTGTTAGTAATATACGATGATGTGTGTGTGTTCATTCTCTCGGTAATGTCTGATTCTCTGCAACCCCATGGACTGTAGTCCACCAGGTTCCTCTGTCCATGGAATTCTTCAGGCAAGAATTTTGGAGTGGGTTGCCATTTCCTCCTCCAGGGGATCTTCCCGACCCTGGGATCGAACCCATGTCTCCCGTGTCTCCTGCATTGCAGGCAGATTCTTCACTGCTGAGCCATCGAGGAAGCCAATGATATATGATAAGTTTCTTTTAATTAAAAATATAATGCAGACAAATGAAATATTCATTAAAATAACTATGGAGAGGTACACAAAATGTGACAAGAATCTCAGTCTGACTAAAGGAGAGAAATTAGTCTCTAATGTCTGATTAAAAATAACATGCTAACTTTTGAAATTCACATTTAATTATTGGGCTGACTTTTTGAAGATACAAGTATAAAAATCTGCAAAATAAAAATCATTTTATGACTACCTAGTTTTAAAAAATATTAAACGTATCAAACGGATTACTTTTTATTCACTCCATTTTCCTTTATATACTGACTGTAAGTGGTCCAGAATTTTTTTCTTTCCAATATTTTTCTAATTATTTATGAGATACTTGTTTTTAAATTGAGTAAATATAATTTATTAATTGATTTTTACATTGATACTTAAATTTTGCATTTATTTCATTTGAAAGTCTAGGAAATTTATGTGAGAAATTGTGTGTAAATCCAAACTTACTTTAAATGCACACAAGTAACTGCTTACAATCGTATGATAAATTCCTTTGTAAAGCAGATATTCACCCTTTATTTTATCTTCTGTGTAAATATCGAGTTTGCTTAATGTAAGATTTGCCCAGATTAAAGGTTAGGGTCATTGGGAATCCATTAACATACATTTACAGTTTGTAATTTAGCATCTATGTCTCTATGGCGAAGATAGCTTCAACTTTAGATTGTGATAAATAAAACAGACTGGATCAATTCCTCTTCTGATTTGCTGTGATTCCCTTGGAATCTTGCTATGTCAAGGACATTCTTAAGTGAAACTGGCTTTTTTTTTTTTGGCCCTTGCAAGTTCATTGGAGTGAGGAATGCAAAGACCTCTAGTTCAGTATTCTGGGGACCTCCTCTCTCCAAACCAAGACCAGACTTCTCTCTGCCGCCCAGGGCTGCATAGAATACACTTTGAAGACAACATTTTGAAAATCACAGGCAGAGATAGAACCAAAAGCACCAAATTTCACGTGTCATCCTAGGTCACGTGTGACGGTGCTGCAGAACTCCCTGTCAGTGTCTTCTACACTGACACATGTGCCTTGGTCTTTTGGCATCCTCAGTTATAGTTGCTACGAGGATGTAGTTCTTACGTGCTCTGTGGCTTCTTCTTAATACTCTCTCTTCTCACCTTTATTTTTATTTCCATTTCTTGACCCTATTAAAGGGTATTGAGTTAGGAGTTTGACTGACATTTCTTCTTCCCCATTCCTCTCTCTCCTCTCCTAAAGTCGCTCAGTCGTGTCCAACTCTTTGCGACCCCATGGAATGTAGGCTACCAGGCTCCTCTCAGTCCATGGGATTTTCCAGGAGTGGGTTGCCATTTCCTTCTCCAGGGGATCTTCCTGACCCAGGGATCGAACCCAGGTCTCCCACATTGTAGGCAGATGCTTTGCTGTCAGAGCTACCAGGGAAGCCCTTCCTAAACACCCCTAAACATAAATAAGTTATACACTTATTCATACTTCAGAGTCTCTTCAGTACAATACTGATGGTTCACAGGGAAGATGTTCATTGTAAATTATATACACTTCCAAAGCTAGTTCAAATTTTCGATGATAACCTGTTTATACTAGTGCTATCCTACAGAACTTTCTGCAGTAATGGAAATGTTCTGTATCTGCACTGCTGATTATGGTAGCCACTAAACATGTGTGTCTAGAGCACTTGAAATGTGGCTAGTACAACTGAGGAACCTAATTTTTCATATTAACTTAAATAGCCATATATGGCTAGTATCCATATTGTTGTTGTTTAGTCACTAAATCACTTCCAACTCTTTTGCAACTGCTCCTCTGTTCATGGGATTTCCCAGGCAAGGATACTGGAGTGGTTTGCATTTCCTCCTCCAGGGGAGTCTTCTTGACCCAAGAATCGAACCCAAGTCTCCTGCATTGGCAAGCAGATTCTTTACCACTGAGCCACCTGGGGAGTCCCAGTATCCATATTAGAGAGCACAAATTTAGACCATGATGTGTACACAGCACACTAAGCATAAAATTATGCTGCTGAGTCAAAAAATAGAAGCTCTATATAAAAATAAAAATCTGTATTATAAACTGCTGTAGCTCTTTCCTTCTGAAAAGTACATGTTTAGGAGAAGAGAATTTGAAGTTGTTTTTGTCCTTTTGCATAGGTGTAATATTATTTGACTTCTCACAAAATGCTATACATTTCTGCTACTTGTAGTTCAGTCCCATAGGTGGGGGCAAGGGATTAAATGAGAAAGAATTAGTGTGGAACTCTGCATCTGCAGAGATTTTAGTTCAAAAAACCTTGTTCCCTAAAGATTTATTATCTACTTCTTACTTAAAAGGAAAACAAAAAACCAAACCCCCCTTCTACTCCACAGTTACCGACTGCATTGCTCTACTAAAAAGAAGGCTGTAGAGAGGGCTCCGTAGGTGATGGCTATTCCCATTATCAACGGGGTGGTGGTTGTTGTTCAGTCGCTTAGTTGTGTCCAGTTCTTTGTGACCCTGTGGACTGCAGCACACCAGGCCCCCCTGTCTCTCAGCATGGTAGGTGAGGCTTAAATGAAGTCACGTGTACCAGGCTTAGTTCTTAGGCATCCCCCAAAGGCATCCATGTCCCAGAGGGAGAAGAGAGCCCAGAAACCACAGTTAGCCCCTCGGAATCTTGAGAACAGACAGACAGTGCAGCCCTGTCTCAGCCTGACCACCCAGGGCAGTCGATCAGTTTCATTCTTTTTGTGCCCCTTCCTCCCAGATGTGTCTTTCACTGTTAACCCCCTCGTAAGTCTCCTTGGGAATCTTGGCTCTGGTGAAGTAAGCTCCTCTATAACATCTTCCTCTTTCATGCCCTTCATTTCCTCTGCTGTCTTTATATAAATCTGACTCTTTGGCTTTCAAGGACACTGTTTCCTCTATATTTCCTGTTTTGCTTATGTTTTCACTAAAAAATTAAGGAACTTTTATGTTTCATGAGGACATTAATAAAGATCAAAAAAGGAAACAGAACAAAAGAGATAGACTTCCCCTCCCCAAATTGTAATAACTGAAGGCAATGAAGGAGAATGGTGGTTAAGAATATAGGGTGTGCAAGGAAACCAGAATTGAAAGAGACACGTGTACCCCAAGGTTCATCGCAGCACTGTTTACAATAGCTAGGACATGCAAGCTACCTAGATGTCCATTGGCAGATGAATGGATAAGGAAGCTGTGGTCCATATACACAATGGAATATTGCTCAGCTATTAAAAAGTACACATTTGAGTCAGTTCTAATGAGGTGGATGAAACTGGAGCCTATTATACAGAGTGAAGTAAGTCAGAAAGAGAAACACCAAGATAGTCTATTAACACATATATATGGAATTTAGAAAGATGGTAACAACAATCCTATACCCAAGGCAGCAAAAGAGACACAGATGTAAGGAACAGGCTTTTGGACTCTGTGGGAGAAGGCGAAGGTGGGATGATTTGAGAGAATAGCATTAAGCATGTATATTACCATATGTAAAATAGATGACCAGTGCAAGTTTGACGCATGAAGCAGGGCCCTCAAAGCCGGTGCTCTGGGACAACCCAGAGAGATGGGTCGGGAGGGCAGTGGAAGGGGGGTTCAGGATGAGGGGACATGTGTGCACCCGTGGCTGATTCATGTCAGTATATGGCAAAAATCATTATAATATTGTAATTATCCTCCAATTAAAATAATTAAGAAAAAAAAGAATACAGGGTGTGGAATTGGACAGACTTAGTCCCAGTCTTGACTCCAGCCAGCTCTGTGGCCTTGAATAGCACTACAACTCTTCCATAAGGTTGTGAGGTTTGAATGAGTTAATCTTTGTATGACCATTAGCTTGGTTCCCCGTACATATCTGACATTTATTATGCTATTTTCTTATCACAGCCTGGTCTTCTTCCAACTCTTCTCTTTTCTTGTGCTCACTGTCCTCATACTGTAATAAAGATTGCATTCCAAAACGCCTCCACTTTCTGCATCGTCCTCCTTGAGGCTCCCTCTTCTTTCATATTTATTCTCTATCCTTTATTATATCATCTCCAGTCTCCTCACTGTGTATGCGTTTTCTATGCTGCTTAACAAATTACCCCCAACTTAGTGACTCAAAGAATACCCATTTACTGGCTCACAGTTCTCTTGAGTACTGTAATCAAGACTCTATGTGTTGACAGAACAGTATACAAATAAATCAACGTAAGAGAATAGAGGACCCAGCAATAGACCCACTCTAACAGCAGTATGCTCGACTGATTCTTTAAAAAGGATAAAATCAATTCAATGGAGGAAGAAAAGCTTTTCATCAAAATTTAAAATTTTGTTCTGTAAAGCACCCTATTAATAAGATGAAAATATAAGCCACGCACTGGGAGAAAGTATTTGCAAATCACACATCTGAAAAAGGCAGAGCTCAGCTGGATGCCCTGCTCGGTGTCTGATAAGGCTGAAGTCACAGCATGCATCAGCTATGTTGTCATTTAGAGGCTTTTTTTTTTTTTTTTTTAATTTTTATTTTATTTTTAAACTTTACATAATTGTATTAGTTTTGCCAAATATCAAAATGAATCCACCACAGGTATACATGTGTTCCCCATCCTGAACCCTCCTCCTCCTCCCTCCCCCTCCCCATACCATCCCTCTGGGTCGTCCCAGTGCACTAGCCCCAAGCGTCCAGTATCGTGCATCGAACCTGGACTGGCATCTCGTTTCCTACATGATATTTTACATGTTTCAATGCTATTCTCCCTAATCTTCCCACCCTCTCCCTCTCCCTCAGAGTCCATAAGACTGTTCTATACATCACTGTCTCTTTTGCTGTCTCGTACACAGGGTTATTGTTACCATCTTTATAAATTCTATATATATGCGTTAGTATACTGTATTGGTGTTTTTCCTTCTGGCTTACTTCACTCTGGATAATAGGCTCCAGTTTCATCCACCTCATTAGAACTGATTCAAATGTATTCTTTTTAATGGCTGAGTAATACTCCATTGTGTATATGTACCATAGCTTTCTTATCCATTCATCTGCTGATGGACATCTAGGTTGCTTCCATGTCCTGGCTATTATAAACAGTGCTGCGATGAACATTGGGATACATGTGTCTCTTTCCCTTCTGGTTTCCTCAGTGTGTATGCCCAGCAGTGGGATTGCTGGATCATAAGGCAGTTCTATTTCCAGTTTTTTAAGGAATCTCCACACTGTTCTCCATAGTGGCTGTACTAGTTTGCATTCCCACCAACAGTGTAAGAGGGTTCCCTTTTTTAAAAGGAGTCCACTTCCAAGTTCTTGAAGGTTGTTGGCAGAATGCAGTTCCCTGTGGTTGTACTAATGAAGTCCTGGTTTTCTTGCTGACGACATGTCAGCCAGTGATCTCTCTCAGTTCTTGGAGGCTCCTTTCAGGTCCTAAGAACATGGTCCTTCGACTACAAAGCCAACTATGGAGAATCTTCATGTTGAAACGCTCATATTTTGAATCTTTCACCAGGAAGAGTTCAGTCCCTTCAAAGAATCACCTGCTTAGCTTAAGCCCACCAAGAATGATCTCCCTTCCTTAAAGCCAGTTGTGTCATAATACACACCCTAATTATAGCACTGACTATCCCATCATAGGCATGGGTCCTTTCTACACTCAAAGAGAGCAAGTTGTACAAGGGTATGGATCACTGGGGGGTCTTCTTAGAATTCTGCCTGCCATCCTGCTCCATAAACTCCTAACCTGGGATGAATCAGTCCATCTACCCACCACCATAGCTCGTCCACTGAGCACTGCTGAATAAAATCACAAAATTATGTGATTTGTTGCTACAGAGATATATATTAATAATTTTGAACAGTAGATCTTTCGTCAGTGCTTTCACATGACCTTCCATAACAACATTTCCTGTTTCTCTTGTGCCCAAAAAGTTATTCACCAAGTCCCTGTAATAAGCTGCCCACATCCTCTCCCCTGCCCCGAGAACTTGACTTTGTCTTCAACTTTCCAAAGTAAGGCTATTAGTCCACAAATTTGGATGAACTTTTCCAAATCAGGTAGCCAGAGTATTGGAGCTTCAGCTTCAGCATCAGTCCTTCCAGTGAAGAAAAGCCGACTCATCCGAAAAGACCCTAATGCCGGGGAAGACTGAAGGCAAAAGAAGAAGCAGGCAGCAGAGGATGAGATGGTTAGATAGCATCACCGACTCAATGGACATGAGTGTGAGCAAACTCCAAGAGATAGTGAAGGACAAGGAAGCCTGATGTGCTGCAGTCCATGGAGTTGCAAAGGGTCAGATACGAGTTAGCTACTGAACAACAACAACAATCCAAATATACCTTCTTTGGCTCTCCTTTTTCTTAGTATTAGAGGAAAAGAGCTTTCCTCTGTCCAGGACTGATTCCAGCATCTCTGTGTTCTGATTGGAAGAAGTTTTTTTTTTTTTCCTTCCAATAGCTTCTTTTCTTATACACTACATTTTTAAATTTTAAATTTAAATTTTTAAATACTTCTTTCTATTTCTTTCTGATCTTTCTCATACTTTGAAAGCCTAACTTCTAGATAGCATGAATTATCCTACGCCCACTTCACTTCTTCACATCCCATTTCTTTTACACCCACTTATATAACACTATAGTTCAGATTCTTTCTACAGCACTTCCTGGAAACTTTTTTGGGAAAGATCACCAGTACATAGCAAAGATCACCAAAAACTAGCAAAGGAAGAAAAACAGGTTAACTCTCAACTTTGGGAGGGGCAAAAATAAAAATTCAGCCACAGAAAGTGTTCATGTAGTCGTAATATCTGTACTCACTATTGACTAATCAAATGTGGTGTGTATAACTTGAAATAGAGGATTGGGAGCTATGAAAGAGCTAAATTTACAGTAAATAGAAAGTCACTTATTAATGTCTAAAATTAACCACAGCATGCCAGTATAACCATATTCTGTAGAAACACATCATTAAATACCAAAAGAAAATGCATAGTCAGTGGTCTCTCTAAACAGAGCTTAGGGGTTCAGGATAGATGAAACAATGCTGTTTTTCAGACTTTTTTGTTGATTTGTTTCATTTAAATGCATGTATGCATTTGATTTTTTTAAACATTTTTCTTTAAAGGAAAAGGCACAGTCCAAGCAGAGGGGAAATTTTTCAGGCAAGTTTTCAGGGAACTGAACTAAATGATTAGTTTCTGGTTGCTGATTAATCCACACGTCATTTACAAATACCAGTAAGTGTCGATTCCCACAACAAAAGTGGAATCTGACCTGCCAAAGGGCATCAGTGTCTATGAGCTTGAAAAATAAATGTTCAGGTAAGAGCATAGCCACATCCTATTAATGTCGAGGCTGTTTATTCCCAGGTTTTAATACCACAGAGGCCAGAGAATACATTGAAGTGTTGGAGGGAACCAGGAAATGTGCTCATTCAGTGTAAACCCCTTTGTCCTTTGTACACTGAGCACCTTGGACAAATAAACATCTCAGCCTCAGTCATTCTTGCACCTGGAACATGAGCAATACCTTGTAAGGTTTTTCTGAGGATAGAAAATAACACATATGTGTCACGTGTTTGTAGAGTGCGTGGCACATGCATGTGTTCAGTACAATGGTTCATGAAAAAATAAATAGCATTAATAATGTTGGGGGCTTCCATGGTGGTTCAGATGGTGAAGAATCTGCCTGCAATGCAGGAGACCCAGGATCAATCCCTGGGTCAGGAAGATCCCCTGGAGAAGGGATGGCAACCCACTCCAGTTGTCTTGCCTGGAGGATCCCATGGACAGAGAAGCCTGGTGGGTTACAGTCCATGGGGTCTCAAAGAGTCAGACACGACTGAGCAACTGACACACACCCACACGCAATCATAATTTTAAGACCGTTCCCTATATTTGTGGGGTTTTACTGGTTTTCTTGAGCTTCCCAGGTGGCACTAGTGGTAAAGAACCTACCTACCAATGCAGGAGACTTGAGAGATGCAGGTTCAATCCCTGGGTTGGTAAGATCCCCTGTAGAAGGGCACGACAGCCCACTCCAGTATACTTTTCCTGGAGAATCCCATGGACAGGGGAACCTGGTGGGCTGCGGTCCAAAGGGTCACAGAGATTCAGGCACGACAAGCGACTTACCATATACGCGTGCACACTGGTTTATTTTCCACATTCTCTCTCTCAATTTCCTTGATGTTTAGTTAGTTTCTAAGCAGAATACTGGTCAGAGGACTGAGCACACAACTTAGGATAACTCCTGTTGAAAAGGTATCATGAGATGCATTAAAAGTCCAAGTTGCCTCCAGAACAGTATGGGATAAGTGAGGCAGGGCGAGGCATAGTGCAAGACCAGAATACTTCAGCTGCGCCATGACTTTTGTATTTTCAGTGTTGTTGGATTTGCTGTGAACCAGAATCCAGGTGTTATAACTATGGAAGGAATGGGTTCAAGGCACCTTCAGCTGATGCTTTAGAATTCACATCAAGGGCTTTATGTGACTGTTCCTGGAGGCATAGGCAGAGGATATAATGTTCTTGTATTTTTCCTGTTTTTTTTTTTTAAACTCCAACAATCAAAAGGTCATCATTTGTTGTAATGATGCTATAATTAAGTTGTGGTAAACGATAGCATTTGTAGATTTTCTCACCAGAATTGATTCATAAAATGAATACAGTCCCAGCAGTTTATGTTAACATAATTAAATGGAAATGTAATTCTAACTGAGTTTGCTTATTTAATTGAAAATTACTGGGTTATGAGCACTCTTACATTTCTATCAAAATTGGTGTAAACCTAGAATTACATGAACTATCCATTCAGATGCAGCGTATGTAAGGCTCTGTTGCTAGGTGGCAAATATGTTTCTTACAGCACATGCAGACTGATCACGCGAGAGCACATGCTTTTAGTGAGTTTCCCGCTAACTGCTTTTCTCTTTCCTCTGCAGCCATTGGTTTAGCCCTGGGGCTAGGACAGAGCATGGCCAGGTAAGGAACATTCTAACCCAAAAGGAAGTTACTCAGTCTTTCGAATATTTAACTATTTCCCTTTAAGATAGTAGATCAACTTTATGAGAAAAGATAATATCCTAGCTTATTTAAAAAGGAGTTCACTGGGCCGGTGCTAATGCACTGACCAAGGGAGTGACCGTCAGTAAGCATCAGAGTTGTTTACCTCGCTTCTCCCTTCCTCAGCACACATGTCACCTCCGTGGAAAGGATCTAAAGTTCAGTTTAGAGTTTATAGGACTTCCTCATTTCCATATGTTTTTCACAAAGGCACGAAAATAGTACCTATGCTTTAAACAATTGTTTTATTATTAAACTAGATTAGCCAGCAAGAGAATATTTTTATTTTTTGAAGTTTATAAGATGATAAGAGTTTCTTACACTTTATGCTGTATTCTAGGTGAGATTTTTCTTTTTTTTTAATTTCTTGCTAGTTTCATGGCAGCACAATGATTAGATGACTTAGCAAGAACTTAACATTCATTCTGATTAACTCTACATATAAAATAAGTTGTCTGTTTTCTTTGTCTGTTGAATGTGCTGGTACTCTCTCTGCAGTGTGGTAAGCTAATTTAGGGCTTAAAATATTGGTAGGTTTTAAAGCATATATGTTTTAGGCTTTGCATTCTTGCTAAGCCTTTTTTCTTTTTTCATTGTGGATTATAAGAGTTATTTTTTGAGTGAGTCAATAATATATGCATAGAAAAGCCTCAGATTCTCAGGGATCATTTCTTCTGAGGGATATGTAAGTAGGTAGATAGAAGAGGAGATTGCACTTGGTGGTGGTAACTCGTAACATTACTATATGTATTGGTGATATCTTATTTCTTAGGTTGGTCAACAGGTTCTAGAGTTGGTTGCATATGCCATATTTCTTTTTTCGTATAAAAGGAAAGTGCCACATACTTCATTATAAATTATAATGTATTTCTTAATACACATGTACCTAATCAAAGAAAAATATGTCAGTGCAGATTTAATGATTTTTTTAATAAACTTGGCTCTTTTCCTTGAGAGTGATGTGTACTTTTAAATTTATTTCTCACATTAATAATAGAATATGTACTACTATTTCTGGACTTTCCTGGTGGCTCAGTGATAACGAATCTGCCTGCCAGTGAAGGAGACGTGGGTTCGATCCCTGGGTCAAAAAGATCCCCTGGAGAAGAAACTGGCACCCACTCCAATATTCTTGCCTGGGAAGTCCTGTGGACCGAGGGGCCTGGTGGGCTATAGTCCATCAGGTTGCAAAGAGTCAGATGCGACTTAGTGACTAAATGACAACAACCAGTATATGTTTCTAAAGTTTTGCAAGTTAACTTGACTAAGTTGCTTCTGGGGTATGTCTATTCAGAATGTAATTATTACATAATTATGTCAACTATTCAGCATTCCCAAATGGTTCATACCCTCTGTGTTTATATAAGATTCTGCTTCCAGTAGTAAGTCACCTCAGGATATAGTTTATCCCCAAATAAGATTTTTTAAATAAATAATTTTATATTCTCTGTTGTTCTCTAGTCACTAAGTCAAGTTTCCCTGTCCTTCAGTATCTCTAGGAGTTTATTCAAACTCAGGGTCCATTGAGTCAGTGATGCCATCCAACCATTTCATCCTCTGTTGCCCACTTCTACTCATGCCATCTGTCTTTCCCAGCATCAGGGTCTTTTCCAGTGAGTCAGCTCTTTGCATCAGGTGGCCAAAATGCTGGAGCTTCAGCACCAGTACTTCCAATTAGTATTCAGGTTGATTTCTTTCAGGATTCACTGGTTTGATCTTCTTGAGTCCAAGGGACTCTCAAGAGTCTTCTCTAGCACCACAATTGAAAGTGAAAGAAAGAGTCAGTTCTTTGGCATTCAGCCTTCTTTACGGTCCAACTCTTACGTCCATACTTGACTAAGGGAAAACCCATAACTTTGACTATACAGACCTTTATCAGTGAAGTGATGTCTCTGCTTTCATGTACGTTTATCATGGCTTTTTTTCAAGGAGCATTTCATGGTTGCAGTCACCATCTGCAGTGATTTTGGAGCCCAAGAAAATAAAATCTGTCACTATCCACTTTTTCCCCATCTATTTGTCATGAAGTGATGGGACCAGAGGCCATGATCTTTGTTTTTTGAATGTTGTTTTAAGCCAGCTTTGTCACTCTCCTCTTTTACCTTCATTAAGAGGCTCTTCAGTCCCTCTTCGCCTTCTGCCATTAGAGTAGTATCATCTTCATATCTTAGGTTGTAGGTATTTCTCCTGGCAATCTTGATTCTGGCTTGTGATTTATCCAGCCCAACATTTCACATGATGTACTCTGCATATAAATTAAACAAGCAGGGTGAAAATATACAGTATTAATATGCTCCTTTCTCAATTTTGAACCAGTCCATTGTTCCATGTCTGGTTCTAACTGTTGCTTCTTGACCTGCATACAGGTTTCTCATGAGGGAGGTAAGGTGGTCTGGTATTCCCATCTCTTGAAGAATTTTCCATAGTTTGTTGTGATCCACAGAGTCCAAGGCTTTAGTGTAGTCAATGAAGTAGAAGTAGATGTTTTTCTAGAGTTCTTTTGCTTTTTCTATGATTCAGTGGATGTTGGCAATTTGATCTCTGATTCCTCTGCCTTTTCTAAATCCAGTTTGTACATCTGCAAGTTCTTGGTTCATGTACTGTTGAAGCCTAGTTTGAAGGATTTTGAGCATTACCTTGCTAACATACGAAATGAGCACAGTTGTGTGGTGGTTTGAACATTCTTTGGGACTGGAGTGAAAACTGACCTTTTCCAGTCCTATGGCCATTGCTGAGTTTTCCAAATGTGCTGGTAATATTGGGTGCAGCACTTTCACAGCATCATCTTTGAGGATTTTTAAATAACTTGATTGGAATTCTATCACCTCCAGTAGCTTTGTTCATAGTAATGAGGCCCACTTGATTTCACACTCCAGGATATCTGGATCTTGGTGAGTGACCATGCCATCGTGGTTATTCAGGACATTAAGACCTTTTTTGTGTACTTCTGTGTATTCTTGCCACCTGTTCTTAATATCTTCTGCTTCTGTTAGGTCTTTGCCATTTCTGTCCTTTATCGAGCCCATCTTTGCATGAAATGTTCCCTTGGTATCTCCAGTTTTCTTGAAGAGATCTCTCGTATTTCCCAATCTGTTTTCCTCTCTTTCTTTGCATTGTTCACTTAAGAAGGCTTTCTTAACTGTCCTTGGTATTCTCTGGAACCCTGCATTCATTTGAGTATATCTTTCCCTTTCTTCTTTGCCCTCCACTTCTATTCTTTTATCAACTATTTGTAAGGCCTCCTCAGACAACCACTTTGGTTTCTATTTCTGTTTCTTGGGATGGTTTTGGTCTAGAATTTGAGAAATACTAAAGTGATGTTATAAATCTGAGCTTTAGATTATAATCTAACTGCAGTAAAAACTTTTTTCTGCAGTTAACAAATAGCTAATATGATATAGACAAGAAAGTTGATGCATCATTTTAAAAATTTTTAAATATTTGAAACAGATTTTTGGATTAGCCTTTGGCTTAAGCTTTGATATACCATTTCAGATTTTAATCCTGTCTAGATAGGTTATTAGTTAAGGAATACAGTTGATTCTTGCTTGTTGTGGTAGCTGTAGTCTATGAGGTTGGTAAGAACCCTAAAGTAGCAAATATTGAAAAAACTGCTTCCAGGAAAAATACAGGGTTAGGTTCCTGAGAACCTCTGGCCACATTTTCATTAACTGATCAATACATATCCTTGTTTGATGTGTATTTCTGTTTAAAGACACCATATTTAATACATGTTATTGATTTGTTAGCATTGAACTCCTGGCCAGCAGCGCTGTAACTTATGCCTGAAGGGAGCTTGTCTAATGAACATATTTTCTCTATAAGGTCCATCACCGTTCTCTTGCACTGGGGAAGACCAGACTGCAGGTCAGCCCTGTACTAGAAGGCTATTTGAAACAATGAAGGTGAACATCACAAGTAGACAGAAATGCTTTAAAAATAAATAAATAAATAAATAATGTAGCATTGAACGGACCAGGCAAAAGACACTTGTTTACAGTAAGAGAGCCGAAGCAAGAAGATAGATATCGTCTTGTCGGACCTCAGCTGAGAACATGCAGTAACGGGAATTCAGATTTCCCCCACTCTGTGCATGTCTGCCAATGACTCCAGAAGCACCAGAAGTACTGATTTGAGCATTACAAGTACATTTTAGCAAATGGGTGAATTTGTGAATACAGAATCAGTGAATAATGAGAAACAGTTGGCACATGTATGTGTGTATATAGAAGCACATACAAACTACTCATATTTTGAGGGATTTAAAATGTCTTATTTCAGCTTATAACTAGCCCAGTGAAAGTGTTCGTTGCTCAGTCGTGTCCAACTCTTTGCAACCCCATGGACTGTAGCCCAGCTCCGTCCATGTGGATTCTCCAGGCAAGAATACTGGAGTGGGTTGCCATTTCCTTCTCCAGAGAATCTTTCCAACCAAGGGTTCAAACCCAAGTCTCCCACATTGCAGCAGATTCTTTACCATCTAAGCCACCAGGGAATCCCAGTGAACTATTGGCTAAATCTTAGGTCCAAGTGATAAAATGCAAGACCGTGAAGAAATAAAATCCTTCAATATATTGTTGAATGAATGACTATCAGCATGCATGATCACCCCTTTTTTTCCCCATATCAACTTACCAACATAAAGAAATGATAGTGTTAACCTCACTTTTGAAATCCCACCCCTCACTGCTTTTCCCCCCATCTTATGATTCCTTTTTGTTCTCTAATAAGAAGTCCCATTTCATTTACACCATGCTCACCTAACATTTCTTTTTTACACATTTAGTAAATCACTATTGTCCATCAGTCGTTACCTATCAAGTACTCTTTATTTTTACAAAAAGAGATATTTGTTTAAAAAGAAAAAAAAAACATAACTTTTCCTCTAAGGTGGTTAAAATGTGGGTAGGAAAGCAGTAATTATAGTGTATTGATAAATGTTGAAGGAAACCACTGGGAGGGCGTCATAGAGACCACAGAAGCGACATGTGAAAGTTGGTTTAGAAGTGGAAGTAAGGAGACAGAAGCAGCTCTAAGCAGCCTCATTTGTGTGTGTGTATGTGTGTTTTAATGGTGAGGATTTTCGTCCTTGAATATCTAATAGTATGACATTTTGAATGAGTTTACTAGTATCTTAAGGAGCCATAGGTCATTGTTTAGAGATTATTTAGTTCTCCTCTTAAGGTGAGGACCTTGTGAAAGGCCAAGTATGGAGAGATTTGAAATTCTTTTGTAGACATTTGAGAAGGTCCCTGAAAAGTGGCTGCTAACAGAAACAGTCTTGAGCTTGAATCCTTTCTGAATATCAGGAGATTATTGCTGTGGAGCAGGAATTCTGCTCTTTGCTTCCTTCTTCCTCTTGTGTTAGGAATGTGAAACTTTTAATAATCTTTTTAAAATAATCACGAATAGCCACAGAAATCCTCAGCTCCCTTTCTGCCACAGGAGCAGCCATGATATGCGTGACACATTTCTCTTCCTTGTTTTTGTTCAGCAGTTTTTTAAATTGTGTACCTTTTGTAAGACCTCACATTGTACTAGCTTTTGTGTTTATGAATGTCTGTGTCATTCTTACGTGAGTCATTTTTTAATATACATCTGCAGGTCACTAAATAAGGGACTTGTCTCTCCGCTTGGCCTAAGTCCAGCAATCTGAGAGCTGGAGGTAAGAAGCACTTCGCACCATATTCAGAAGTTCTGTTATTAACTGGAGTTGACATTGTTGAGTCAGAACCCTGAACACTGACCTCACTTGTGACACTGATAGGAGTCCAAGGAAGACAGGAAACGTTAGCAATAAGAGAAATGAAGACTCTCCCCAAACCTGATGAGCTACTCTTGCTTGTCAGAGCAGAGCTCCAGGCCTCTTGTGTCTTGGCATCAGTTCCTGATCTGATTCCCCTCCCAGCCCTCTGCCACCCTTTGTTTGTTTGTTTGGTCTTTGGGGCAGAGCAGACACATGTTTGTGTCTTGGGGGAATCTTTCAAAGGCAAATAACATGTTTTCTGTTCAAATAACTCTGGATTAATTTTTTCATCTTTGCCCCCTTACAAGATCTAGGTTCCCGTATTAACTTGTTAAATTCATGACCCAGAGATCTGAGCCTGTATTTTTTCCTCTGAGCTTCATTTTGTGTGATGACTTTTTAAATATAGGTGAATTATATTAAATGATTCCAATATTTGTCCCTACAAAGCCCATCAAAGCTATACATTTGAGAAAGAAATTCTCATGTGACTCTAATAGAAGGATCTCTGACCTCAGAGTTCCATACATAGTCTAACATTTATTTTGGTCATTGTAGTTGCATTTTTCTTTAATTAAATTGTTGAATTCCTTTATTTCAGAAAAGTATGTTTGGGACTTTTTGTGTTCTTTGTTTAAACTGTTTTAACACAAATAACAGGAATAGTGGTCCCATATCTATCTTTTATCTAAAAATTAGAAAACTTAGTTAACTACTATATTAATTGAAAGCGGTGGTAGAGATTTTATCATGTCACCTCTAGCTATCTGTGTCACAAATGTTGGTTTGAATATGTTTTTTTACAAAGGCACTAGAATTAGAAATGCCAAAGTAATTAATTTTTTTATTTTATTTTCAGAAGCAATTTAGTTTTCATGGTACGAAGTGTTTCTACATTGAAACACTTTCAGATTAATGGACTTAAGATAAACTGTTGCTATTTTCTATAAGTAGTAATAATGAGATACTGTTTCAGCTACATATCAGATACTAGATTTCATTGCCTGTTTCTTTATCTCATTCATTCATTCATTCAACAAATATTTATTAAACACTAAAAATGTCCCAGACACTGTGCTGGGCTTTGGAGACACAGGCAGATTGAATAACTGAAGCAAAGGGCCAAAGGTGAGCAAGAATATGGTACACATTCCAAACTAACAAGTTCAGAATGGCTGGAATATATTATTTAGAAGTAAGGAGGTTAGGTTGGGGTAGGAAGAAGCATAATAAACTGCAAGTTTAGAAATACAATCAAATTATGTAGGGCCACGAGAGCCTTGTGTAAGATTTGGGAGGGGGGTGTTATCTAAGGAGTATAATGTAATAACATCTAGTTTTAGAATGACTGGCTTCAGTGTAGAGAGTGGACTTAGATGGGAGCAAGGCTGGAGGCAGGGAGGCCACTGGAGAGACCACTATTGGAACGTGGTTCGTGGGGATGGAAAGAAGCAGATATTTAGGAGAAGTTTAAGGTAGACTTATTGAGTTAAGACATTCCTGAAATAATGATCTAACAACATTCTTTGTGATCTAATTAAGTTCTATTCCTTCTCAAAGATGGCCAAATGTGGCTAGTAATTGACTCTAAATGTTGTCATTAGATAGTTCAAAGCAGTTATATTATTAAAAGTTATTGATACTGGTCAGACAATAGCCACTGACAGTCAGGTTCATTAATTATAATTGTAGCATTTGAACCATTTGCTCAGCACTTTTTATGTCCTGGTCTTAGTGCTAACTGTTCTACATGGTTTATCTTATTTGACACTCATGGCAGCCCTACAGGTGGATAGTATTGTTATCTCCATTTTCCAGGTGGAAACTGGGACTTAGAGATAATTACACAGCTTATAAATTGGTAGACCTGTTTTTAAAACCCAGCGACTTGTTACTGGTACAGCTGGGATTCGAACCCAGATCTATCCTGCACTATTACTGCTCTAAGATTTCTATTTTTATTAGGGTTAATTTCTAATATGCTGCACAACTTCTCATTAGCCCAGTCTTGCATATAATCACATTTCTGTATAACCGAGATAAGCTACAGTCTGAGTATACACACAGCAAAAAGTATTGACTACTTGCTTTTCTTTCTTTCCAATTAGTTAGAGTAAAGCAAGTGTGAAGGGGAGTTGGGTGGTGAGGCATTTTGAGGAGGCAGTCAGATATATATTTTTTCTAATTATATATTTCCAAGCCAGTAATTTCTTTGAAAAGGAATGTTTTTAAGTGTTTCTTTACCATGTTAGGCCACTAAATACGGAGAAGTAAGATTAGATATTTTATGTCATCGGAGGTGACAAAGCCCTGAAAAACTCACAGCTGAATGCAGTGGTAGAGCATTGGAGAAGAGAGGTTACGTGACTTTCACCAGGACTACCCAGAGAGCCAGAATTAGAACTGAGTTCTAGACCTCCAGCTCTAGGCTGTATATTAAGTGACTCTGAGCACTGTTCAGCTGTCAAGGAAGCATTGGCATCTCCTAGTGACATTTTCAGAAGCATGTCAGTAGCATCTCTAGCAAAATTAGTCATCTTCATTTTAAGAAAAACCGGTAAAAAAAAAAGAAAAAAGTAATGCAAGTGAATAAATACAGCCCCTTTGAATGAGAAGCATATTTTTCTACTTACAAATAATGTAATGAAAATATTTTTGTTTCTACAACTTTGTTTTAAACACTTTGGATAGCATCAGCTCCTGAGAGATAACCGAGCTGAAAGAGGACACAAGAAAAACTGTTCTGTGAAAACAGCCAGCAGGTAAGCAATTTAAAATCACCTTTTCTCCTGATCATTGAATCGTGTAATTTTTTTTCCCATGCCAGTATGAATGGTGGTTTAGTCACTAAGTAGTCTCGTACTCTTGCAACCTCATGAACTGTAGCCCACCAGGCTCCTCTGTCCATGGGATTTCCCAGGCAAGAATACTGGAGTGGCTTGCATTTCCTTCTCCAGTGGATCTTCCCAACCCAGGGATCAAACCCTGGTCTCCTGCATTGCAGGCAGATTCTTTATCCACTGAGCCACCAGGGAATCCACTATGAATATGATGAGTTATAGTTAGGGTGCCTTTGGCTCTAAAGTGTCAGCATTATTTTATGTGTCATTTATCAGAATCTACTTCAAGATTACTAGTAATGAATAGAAATACATCATTTTATTTGTATTTTTTAAAGGTGATGAAAAATAAAGAATGCATTTTTAGAAGAAAATCTCTGTTCATAATCCATAGCTTATGAATTTTAGATAAGGATTAGGAATAATTATTTTTAACTATAAAAAATAGAATTAATCTTTTCCCCAAAACTTAAATGGTTTTGTGAGACAGCAACATGTATATTTATTCTAATAATGTATATAAATAAGTATATAGAAAATACACTCTTTTTTAAAAGTGCTTAGGGTTATATTGCTTAGTCAATGCTATTTTTTTTTTTCATATTAGAAAGAAGTGCCCCCAGTTTATTGTTTCAGACAGCGCATTTCCAAATTTTGCATGTGGTGTTTCTAAAGACTTCATTTTTACTTTGGTGAAAATAGCTATCAGAATATTGATCAGAACGACTGCCCTGAGATTTACACCAACCCAACTTTTAACAAGATCACTGACCTTGGCAGCCCTCTCTCTGTCTCATTGTTAGGGTGCTTGCCACTGTTTTTAACACTCCCAAGCAAGCTATGTAACTTCCAAGTACCATGTTGTACAAACTAACCCTGACGGAGAACCCACTAGGTATCTGCAGAAGCTAACATAAATCCTATTTAGACAGTCAAAAACTATCACACATAATAAGTTGACTGACAGGTCAGTGATAGTCAACATAAAACTAATATAGTTACCCCTAAGAAGGTCAGATCCTAAAATTATAAAGTATGGATTAAAGAAATTTTAGACAGATTATAAATAACTATGGATGACATGTTTATAGAAATAAAATAAGCAAGCAACAGATCACTGTTAGAATTGTTCAAGCAGAATTGAATCAAAAGCATATAATTATTAGAAATGAGAAGTATGATTGTGAAATGGAGATAGAACTGAAGAAGTAGGCTAGAATGTAGCATAAAAATATTGAATAAGGTGATGGAAAAATGAAAGAATGGTTAAGAGACACAGAAAAGGTCTAAGATATATTTGATCAGAGGTTTTGATGGCGAGTATAGAAAGGCTGAAAAAAAACATGATGTTGAAGAGATGTTGGCTAAGAATTCCCAAAACAGCTAAAAGTTATAAATCTATACAGAAAGCACAATGAATACCAATTAGAATAAACAAAAGGAAACCCACACCTAGTAGCATGCTGTAGTACTCCTAAAACAAAGAGATCTTAAAAGAATCCAGAGATAAAAGATGAATTACTACAAAGGAATGTACCTCATCAGATTTCTGGGTATCAACAATGATACCAGAGACAGTGGACAAGTCTGCAGAGTACTGGGTGAAAATACATTGTCAGCATAGAACTGTGTACCTAGAAAAAAACATCTTTCACATACGAAGATGAAGTAAAAACAGTTTAAGATTTTCAAAAACAAAGCAAGTTTCCTCCCGACACTTGCTAGAAGACTTTTTAAAAGATGTATTTCAAGGGAATGATCTCCCCAGAAAGTCCAAGATGAAAAAATGAATACTAAGCCAATAAATGGTTAAAGATTTCAGTAAATTTAAACAACTATTGTTTATATAAATTGATAATTATAATGTGTAATTTGTAAAGCTTTTCAAAAAACAATCTAAGATAATGGAAAATAATGCTGATGATGATAAAGTCTAACTTAAAGTCCTTGAATTGTTTGGGAATGTTTACTTCATTGTTCAGTTAAGAGATGACTTGATAAGATTATATTAAGTATTCATGGCAAAATATCATAAATAACCACCAAATCAAAAAAAACAGAGTATGTAAATTCCAAGCCGGTTGGCAGAGGTGGGGTTGAATGGAATAAAATATTACTCCCCTTAAAAAATCCATTTAAAAAGTCAAGAAGGAAAAAGAAGCATAGAGAAAATGGGACCCAGAGGGGGGAAAAAAAAATTGAAAACTGAGTCAAATCCATGTATTAGTAACTATAATAAATATTTATGGATTAAATTTGTCTGTTAAAAACAAAGCTAAGCAGATTTGGTTTTTCTTTTAAAGTGCAACTATATGTTCTTTACAAGAGACATACCTGAAATAACGCCAAAAGAAAGTTGGAAAACTAAAAGATGGAAGAGCATGTATCAGATATACTGTAAAAGAGAGCTCTCATACCGACCAAACCGACTTGAGAACAAAAGCCTTAACAAGCTTAAGAAAATCGTTATTTAATGATAAAAGGTTCAACTTACCAAAATTGATATTTTCTTAATATACATTATATTATATTAATATATAATGAATATATATATTAATATATTAATTGTATTAATTTATATTATAATATTAACATTTATTTTATTAATAAAATAATGGTTTTATTCTTTTGTACATTAAAGTATATAAAGTAAATCTTAATATCAATGAATGGAGAAACTCACTAACCCACCATCTTGGCGCTCCCACTTCAATAGAACATTCATATTACTGATAGCTTAAGCCATCAGAAAATTTGCATAACAAATGATTAACAAACTTAATGTTATTATATAAGCTCTTTCACCCACATACATTCTTCTCAAAGACACATGTGATATTTTCAAAAATTTACCACTTAACAGGCCAAAGGTACTATCAACAAATTTTAATGAATATGTATCATAAAGAACGTATTCTTTAACTTGAATATGATTAAGGAAAATCATTTAGAAAAATAATTTTTTAAAGTTTGAAATTAAAAATACAGTTTAAAATAACTCATTTCAAAAAAATCATAATGATAATACCTTAACTTGTGGGTGCGTTAAGATGGTAGTTAGAGGAAACTTGACTACTTGAAAGTTTTATATTAGAAGTTTGGTCCCAGTTCCTGTTGCAAGTTCAAGATTCTCAATTATAAGATTACTGATTCTAAACTATAAGATACCTGCTTCTGTCTTCTAAGATCAACCCAGCAGGTATTTAGAAAGAGAAAATAAGCAGAAATCTACAAGACGTTTCCAGTATTAAAGTAACCATGGATGCGTGCTAAATCGCTTCAGTCATGTCTCTTTGCGACCCCATGGACTGTACCCCGCCCAGGCTCCTCTGTCCATGGGATTCTCCAGGCAAGAATATTGGAGTGGGTTGCCATTTCCTCCTCAGGGGATCTTTCCGACCAGGGATCAAACCCGCATCTCTTATGTCTGCTGCACAGGCAGGCAGGTTCTTTGCTGCTAGAGCCACCGGGAAGCCAGGAGGGGGATGCTATTTTGAACTTGTGTTCGTGAGATGAGGATACACAAAATGTGCTTGTGTGCTCTGACCTGAGGCAAGAGGCAGTTCAGCCTGAGTGAGGGAAGAAGAAGATGTGAGCAGAACCTTTGGAATTCTTTCATATCATGGGCCATGGCCAAGGGACATATGACATCCGCCCCTTACAGAAAGACTCAGGTCTCTGGTCCAGGTGTTTTCAGGGACAAAGTCAGGGCAGCTCACAGTGCTGTTTTTGTGAGGAGCTGGGAAAGCTTGATGGGACCAGATGACAAATTATCGTGTCTTCACTCAGCCCCCTGTAAACCGCAGGGCTAGAGGATTACAGTTCTCATTTTCTCTGAGAATGAGGAAGGGGAATGTTCTTCTGACAGAGGAATTATTTTGTGGGGAAGACTGTGGTGACTGTGGTTTTCTGGTGCTTGGACCTCTGCACTCGTAAGTCAGGTTCATTCACCTCCAATTCCTGAACTGCTTTGGACTGACACAGAAGACTGCCCTTTGCCTATAGCATTGCCTCACAGAATCCGTTAATAAGACCTTTGAGGAGAAAACAACCTTTCAGAAATAACAACAACAACAATATATTGGACTACAGACTCCAAGAGAAATCGGAAATGTTAGGACAAGTCAAAAAATTTTTGATTAGTGTTATCAATATTAACTAAAGGAGGTATAGGAAGAAAATAACAATATAAAACAAGAAATACAACACATAATTAAGAACCAAATATTTAAGTCTATTTCAGTTTTCCTCAGCAGTATTTTTGAGTTTTTGTTGTATAGGTGTTACACATATTTTATCAGATTTATCCCTAAGCATTTTACCATATTTTTTGGTGTATGAAAATGTTGCTGAGAGAAATTTTAAAAGGTCTTTGTAACTGGAGAGATATACCTTGTTCATGAGTCAAAAGACTCAATATTCTTAAGATGTCAGTTCTCCAAAAATTTATCTACAGATTCAGTATAGCCCAAACAAAAATACCATGAGGCTATTTTGTAGAAATTGAGAAGCAACTGCTAAAATTTATATGAAAATGCAAAGGACTTAAATAGCCAAACTTTTTAAATAGCCAAATAACACTACCTGATGTCAGGACTTAATTACAAAGCTGTAGGAATCAAGAAAATGTGGTATTGGTGCAAAGATAGAAAAATAGATCAAAGAAATATACCCACGTATATTACATACAGTAATATGATTGATTGGTTCTTGACAAAGTACAAAGTTACTTTAGTGGGGAAAAAAAAACTATTTTCCACAGATGTTACTGGAAAAACTGAGTATCCATTTGCAAAAGAAAAAAATGATGAACTCTAGTCTATACCTCATACCATAGAGCAAGCTAATTTATGGAGACTAAAAGTGGATCAGTCGTTGCACAGGCATGAGGTGAGGGCCAGGGAGGTACTGGAGGAATGGATTACAAAGGGGTATTAAGAAACTGTTGGAGTGATGGGTATCTGCATTATCTTGATTATGGTGAAGGTTTCTCTTGTATATACATATGTCAAAACTTAGGAAATTACACACTTTAAAAGTAGTGCAGGACTTCCCTAGTGATCCAGAGGCTAGGACTCCAAGCTTTCACTGCAGGGGTCACAGCTTCAGTCCCTGGCCAGGGAACTAAGATCCTGCAGGCCTCACAGCATGACCAAAAAAAAATCGGTGTGTCTTGCTTATGCCAACTACACCTCATAGAGATATAACAGATATATATACTTAGTAAATGGAGAAGGAAATGGCACCCCACTCCAGTATTCTTGCTTAGAGAATCCTTCGGACAGCGGAGCCTGATGGGCTGCCGTCTGTGGGGTCGCACAGAGTCGTACACGACTGAAGCAACTCAGCAGCGGCAGCATACTTAGTAAAATCTTAACGGCTTTCTGTTCCATTCCAAGTAAAAGCCAAAGCCTTGGCCTTGGCCAGTAAGGGCATATGTGATCTACGCCTGCCCTCCTTTTTTCCTCCTTCACCTCATCTCCTCCCACTTGAACCACGTTACTTGCCTGCTCCAGGTGCAGCAGCTTCTTTCCTGTTCTCCAACATGCCAACCCCACTTGCGTCTCAGGGCCCTTGCACTTCTCTTCCCCCCGCCTGGAACACCCTTCGTGTGGCTTGCTCCCCACTTCCTTAAAGTCTGTGTTCAGTCTCTACCAGCTCTGCTTTCTGCCGTCCTTCTCGCCTCTACTACCCCTCATTGTCTCTGTTACCTTAAAGCTTCATGAGGGCAGAATCTTTGGTTTACTCACTGGTGTACCCCCAGTATCAGAAACAATGCCCATCATGTTGACAATAAATATTGCTGCATAAAATACCTGCTGAATGAATTTGAAATTGATTCTATGGAAGTAGACTGAATCCTTGTCTTGGGGTCTCTGTGCAGCCTCTGCAATTCTGACTTCTGATCCTGACTTCACCACTCACCAGCTGGGTGACCCTGAGATAATACTCAACTTCTGTGTCCCTCAGTTTATTTATCTGTGAAATAAACTAATTAGTTGTGTTTATCTAATAACACTGTTGGAGAAGGCATTGGCACCCCACTCCAGTGCTCTTGCCTGGAAAATCCCATGGACGGAGGAGCCTGGTGGGCTGCAGACCATGGGGTCGAAAAGAGTCGGACACGACTGAGCGACTTCACTTTCACTTTTCCCTTTCATGCATTGGAGAAGGAAATGGCAACCCACTCCAGTGTTCTTGCCTGGAGAATCCCAGGGACAGGGGAGCCTGGTGGGCTGCCGTCTCTGGGGTCGCACAGAGTCGGACATGACTAAATCGAGTTAGCAGCAGCAGCAGCAATAACACTGTTATAAGGAATCTATGAATGTATGCCCATAAAACATTTAAAATATGAGTTCTTAATGTTAACTGGTATTATAAGTCTGTTTCCATCTGTGTGCTTCCTAAGCACTTGTTCAATTTTATTTTATCCTATTTTTCTTATGCATAATTTAGAACATTAAGTCATTCCGTAAGACGTAACAGAGTACAGTAGGCCCCAGTTCTGTTTTTCCACATTCTCTAACTTCTTACTCCAAAAGAACCTGCTTTTAACTGTTAGCTCTTCCAGTATTGACCTAAATTAATTACATGCTTATATTACTGTTTTTTGAAGGTTTTAGTTTAGAATTACCTATTGACTTCCTGTTCTGCCCTACACACACACATACACACCGTATTTGCATTTCTTTCCTTCTTTTTCCTTAATGATTATATCATAATATCCAGACCAAGTTAATATTCATTGTTTGCATTAGTATGATTATATATGTAGATATTATTTATAGATGTATAACTTTCCTGTTGTGGACATAATTATCTTGTTTTTCATTGGCTTTGTTTTCTAAGTTTGTGCCAACCGCAGTTTATCAACCACCTCTACACAGGAGTGTAACTCCCCTCAAATCTCTTTCTTGATGGCACCCTTTTTTTGGAGCTGTCCATTGTCAGATTCATTGTGAACTGCTCACTGTCTGGACCTGCTGTACATCTGATGTCCTAGGATCCCTCTTGACTTATCACCCCTAGGGATTTCCTCATCTCTCTCCTATCTGGAATTTCCTTTTCCCTGAATCCCATGCCATTTTTTTTCCCTGAGCTTTCTGAAAAAGAGAACAGGTGTGGTTATATTTGTGAGACTCTGCATCTCTGAAAATGTCATCTTTATTCTAGTCTCGCGTTAATTCATTTCATCAGGAGTTGAATTCTGCTTTGGAAACCTTTTTGCCTCCGAGTTGTGAAGACGTTGCTCCAGTGCCTTCAGCTTCCAGTGGTTGCCATTTTCTCTCTTCTCCTTTTATTTGGCTGTTGGAGCACCCTTAAATGACCCTCCTTTTTTTTTTTAAACTTTTTTATACTTTTGCCTTCAAAGATTGCTGGGCAGTTTTATTAATGGTATATCTCAAATCTTTTATGGATTTAAAAAAGTTCTCTAATACATTGCATTTCTAAGAGCTCACCTCGATTCTTTGAACATGCCTTCTCCACGTGCTCTCAGTCTTGTTTGATAGAACTTGTCCTTCTGAGGTTATCAGTGGTATTAGGCATGAGGCAACCTGTAAAGCTGAAACAAACACAAGGAAAGACTCAAGTTTAAATTTTTTTACACATTTATTAATTGCAAGATGAAAATTTTTTGTCTTCTTTATCTGTGTGAATTTTTCTGTTCCTCCCTTGATGCCATTTTTTTCCTTGGTATTTTTAATATGGTCTTGGCTTTTCTTACCCCTTTTGGTTGAGTGACTGCACTCCTCTTTTTCAACTTATGGAAACATATAAAGGTTAGAGAAGAGAACTGTAATGCATTGAATCAATAAATCTTAGGACCATTTACTTCCGAAATATACCAGGCACATAAGAAAAGATAAAAGTGCAAGAGGTCTGCTGTTAATGACTCAAAGCTGAGATTTTGACATGCAGGACTACAGGATGCGCTTGAGGTGGGCATTCCTCACTGAAGCTCTGAGTGTACAAAGGGCTGTGTGGTTGTGGCTTTAACCTCTGGAATATAAGCCATCTCACCCTCAGCTCCCAGGGGAATGGTCAAGAGCTCCATAGAAGGGTTTTGCCAACATATTTACCAATGCCACACCAATGCCACTAACTATAATGCAGTTTGGCAGTTTTCTAGGTTTGCAGTTTATGGCATTTCTCCTTTTGTTGCCAGATCCACTTTAATGTTCATCTCGGCTCTTTAAATCAATTATGGGTGCTGAGGAATTGTCTCTTTTCCAACTCCTTAGACTGTTTTATGTCCGACAGTACCAAGGAGGGAACAACCTGAAAGTCTCCTTTAAACATCTAACCCACTTAGTTTCAGTCCATTATCTCAGGAAGTTCTCATCAGTGATGGACTTTGTTTTCCAAGGTTTCCTGTACCTCCGCCTCCCCAGAGGGCAATGCTCCTTTGAATTTCCTACTTGTTTCTCATTTGCAAACGTCCACTCACCAGCTTCGTTCACCAGCAACAGTGCCTGTCATCACATGCCATTCCATCATATCCAGAGAGTTACTCATGAAATGTTAATGCATTTTATTTGTTCTTATACTTATTGTAAACATAATTAACATTGCCATTCTTTTATGATGTGATACTTCATAGGTCCTATATTCAAAGTTTTGACTGATTCACAAAGATTAAAAAAAAGGTTAAAATGTAAAAAGGGAAAAAGATAGGTTTATATAATTTAAAACCTTTGTGACTCTTTGTGACTCCCTGGACTGTAGCATGCCAGGCTCTTCTGTCCATGGGATTCTCCAGGCAAGAAAACTGGAGTGAGTAGCCATTCCCTTTTTCAGGGGGTCTTCCTGACCCAGGGATCAAGCCCAGGTCTCCCATACTGCAGGTAGATTCTTTACCGACTGAGGCACAAAGGAGCTACATAATTTAAACAATGATTATTGACAGAGGTATAATTTGATCTAGTTGATTCCAGTGGTATTGATCTTAGACGTCTTTTTCATTTGTTGCTTCATTTTTATTCTCTGTGGGGAGCCCTTATTATAGTATAGGTGTGTCAGATATTGAGTGGTGTGAACTTTTTTCATCATGACAGTATCCTCATGTGTTCAGTAAATGTGTTCTCCCCATATTTTGCATTGCAGTGCTTAAAGTTAGATCTTTCCTGTCTTACATTCCTCTTTTGTTTAGATTTCATTGGTTATTCCCATCTAATGTTCCTGTTTGATTAATCTGTGGGGTTTTATTTTCCAATCATCCTTCCATTTCTTCAGTGTTCTCTGTTCATTTTCTTACTATGACATTTCATATTAGTCTTACTGTGTATTATCTCGCCTATTGAATGTGGGGCTTCCCTGGTGGCTCAGTGGTAAAGAATCCACCTGCCAATGCAGGAGACGCCGGCTCAATCCCTGGGTCAGGAAGATGCCCTGGAGAAAGCAATAGCAATGCACTCTAGTGTTCTTGCCTAGGACAGAGGAGCCTGGCAGGCTACAATCCATGGGGTTGCAAAAGAGTCAGACATGACTTGGTGACTAAACAACAACAGTATTGAATACATGTCTAGAGTTTCTTCATGCCCTTCTGTTGTTTTTTCATAACTTTAAGCCTTTGAACAGAGAAGGCAATGGCAACCCACTCCAGTTCTCTTGCCTGAAAAGTCCCATGGGCGGAGGAGCCTGGTAGGCTGTAGTCCATGGGATCACAAACAGTCGGGCACGACTGAGCGACTTCACTTTGACTTTTCACTTTCATGCATTGGAGGAGGAAATGGCAACCCACTCCAGTGTTCTTGCTTGGAGAATCCCAGAGACGGGGGAGCCTGGTGGGCTGCCGTCTATGGGGTCGCACAGAGTCGGACACGACTGAAGCGACGTAGCAGCAGCAGCAAGCCTTTGAAAACAAACTCAGGGAAACAGAGAGCACTTTCAGCATATAAGTGCATGAAAGCATATACAACTGTTGCTCTTAAAAACCATCATGTATTAACTATCACTGTCAATATTTAATAAATAACAGCCATGGTTTTTGAGTTATCATTGCATGCAGCTGCTTATTAGCCAAAGTGGAACACACACACACACATACACACACACACTCAGCTAAACATTTAAACAATGCGCCTAAGTATTTTATGGGCTTCGTAGGTAGCTCAGTGATAAAGAAGCAGCCGGAGACACAGATTCGATTCCTGGGTCAAGAAGATCCTCTGAGAAGAAAATGGCAACCCACTCCAGTTTTCTTGCCTGGGACAGCCCATGGACAGAGGAGCCTGGCAGGCTAAAATTCATGGGGTCACAAAGAGTTGTACACAACTTAGCGATTGAGCATGCACACACCTAAGTGTTTTATAAAACTCCTGCTGCTGCTGCTAAGTCGCTTCAGTCGTGTCCAACTCTGTGCGACCCCATTGACGGCAGCCCACCAGGCTCCTCTGTCCCTGAGATTCTCCAGGCAAGAACACTGGAGTGGGTCGCCATTGCCTTCTCCAATGCATGAAAGTGAAAAGTGCTAGTAGCATCTAAAGTTATTCTTTCACCTGTATCTTTCTCTTAAATTCCAGACTTGATATTCAACCCCTTTTTTTTAAATTTCAATATTCAAATTTATGCTTCTCAAAATTAGATCTTTTTCTCTCTTTTTACCTCATTTGAATTTACAATTAAATAATTCCACATTGTTTCTCATTCTCATAACCTTTGATTAGTATGAGAAAGTTCAATATAGACTTCCCAATTGAAAGTCAGTAAAAGATACATAGAGCAATGCCTGACACTAACTAAAGTGCCATTCATGAAAAGATCGTGCTTTTTTAAACCCATTAACCCATTTTTATGTTAGTGATTAGTCGTTATCTTTCTAAGAAAGTGAAGGTTGCTCAGTCATGTCTGATTCTTTGTGACCACATGGACTATACAGTCCATGCAATTCTCCAGGCCAGAACACTGAAGTGGGTAGCCTTTCCCTTCTCCAGGGGATATTCCCAACCTAGGGATTGAACCCAGGTTTCCCATATTACAGGTGGATTCTTTACCAGCTGAGCCACCAGGGAAGCCCATCATTCTAAGAAGCCATTCACAAAGACTGATAGTAGGTCAAGTTAAGGTTTTAGATCTGGTAACCTTTTTCAAAAATTTGTCCTGCTCCCCTACTTACATGATTTTTGCCATTTACATTTATTGTTGTGATGCACAAAAGCTAACTTATCTAGTGGTCTGATACATAATTTGAAATCAAGTAAAAATATTTTTATTGCTGATATTATTAAATTGGACTTATATTTTTAAATATCTTTTAGAAACTTCTGTTTGTTAATTCACTTTTACTTAGTTCTTAGTAGTATTATATTTGTCATCTGCTTAGTGTTAAATCAGTGCAAAGAAACAGAGGAAAACAATAGAATGGGAAAAACTAGGGATCTCTTCAAGAAAATTAGAGATACCAGTGGAATATTTCATGCAAAGATGGGCACAATAAATGGCAAAGATGGGCACAATAAATGACAAAAATGGTATGGACCTAACAGAAGCTGAAGATATTAAGAAGAGGTGGCAAGAATACACAGAAGAACTGTACCAAAAAGATCTTAATGACCCAGATAAACACAATGGTGTGATCACTCACTTAAGGCCAGACATCCTGGAATGCGAAGTCAAGTGGGCCTTAAGAACCACCACTATGAACAAAGCTAGGGAGGTGGTGGAATTCCAGTGGAGCTATTTCAAATCCTGAAAGATGATGCTGTGAAAGTGCTGCACTCAATATGCCAGCAAATTTGGAAAACTCAGCAGTGGCCACAGGACTGGAAAAGTCATTCCAATCCCAAAGAAAGGCAGTGCCAAAGAATGTTCAAACTACTGCACAGTTGCACTCATCTCACATGCTAACAAAGTAATGCTCAAAATTCTCCAAGCCAGGCTTCAACAGTATGTGAACTGTAAGCTTCCAGGTGTTCAAGCTGTATTTAGAAAAGGCAGAGGAATGAGAGATCAAATTGCCTACATCCATTGGATCCTAGAAAAAGCAAGAGAGTTCCAGAAAAACATCTACTTCTGCTTCATTGACTATGCCAAAGCCTTTGACTGTGTAGATCACAGCAAACTGGAGAATTCTTCAAGAGATGGGAATACCAGACCACCTGACCTGCCTCCTGAGAAATCTGTGCAGATCAAGAAGCAACAGTTAGAACTGGACATGGAACAACAGACTGGTTCCAAATTGGGAAAGGAATATGTCAAGGTTGTATATTGTCACCTTACTTATTTAACTTATATGCAGAATACATCATGTGAAATGCCAGGCTGGATGAAGCACAAGCTAGAATCAAAATTGCCAGGAGAAATATCAGTAACCTCAGATTTCCAGAGATACCACCCTTATGGCAGAAAGTGAAGAACTAAAGAGCCTCTTGATGAAAGAGTAGAGTGGAAAAGTTGGCTTTAAACTCAACATTCAAAAAACTAAGATCATGGCATCCATTCCCATCACTTCATGGCAAATAGATGGAGAAACAATGGAAATAGTGAGAGACTTTATGTTTTGGGGTTCAGAAATCACTGCAGATGGTGACTGCAGCCATGAAATTAAAAGACACTTGCTCCTTAGAAGAAAAGCTTTGACAAACCTAGACAGCATATTAAAAAGCAGAGACAGTACTTTGCCAACAAAGGTCCATCTAGTCAAAGCTATGGTTTTTCCAGCAGTCATGTCTCGATATGAGAGTTAGACTGTAAAGAAAGCTGAGTGCCAAAGAATTGATGCTTTAAAACTATGGTGTTGGAGAAGACTCTTGAGAGTCCGTTGGACAGCAGGGAGATCAAACCATTCAATCCTAAAGGAAATCAGTCCTGAATATTCATTGGAAGGACTGATGCTGAAGCTGAATCTCTGAACTTTGGCCACCTGATGTGAAGAACTGACTCATTGGAAAAGACCCTGATGCTAGGAAAGATTGAAGGCAGGAGGAGAAGGGGACAACAGGAGTTGGTTGGTTGGATGGTATCACCAATTCGATTGACATGAGTTTGAGCAAGCTTTGGGAGTTGGTGATGGGCAGGGAAGCCTGGCGTGTGCAGTCCACGGGATCGCAGAGTAGGACACAACTGAGCGACTGAACTGTACCGAACTAGTGGTAAAGGACATGAAATTCCCTGGATGCTGTGTGCTCTTAATTTTTTGTGATATCGATTAGTAATGAGGAGGGGTAGTGAACTTTTTTTTTTTTGCTGTCACCGTCTTACCCAATTAGTAGGAAAAAGAGTCTTCTAAAATGAAAAATGGCAATAGATTTAATCAGAGGATCAAAAATCCCATCACAGCCACAGACACACACACACACATTCATGTCAACCTTCTTCCATCAAATTAGAAAAAACATTCTTATTTACATTAATACAGAGCATATTTGTTTTCACATCATGATACAAGTCACTGTGTTTTGTTGGAAATGCAACAAATAAAATTGCAGCTGTTTTTTATTTGATCTTCTAAAGATCCAAAGATGTTCAAGGATTCAGTTTGCTCAGCCTTCCCCATAGTGTCATCTGTTATTTGGGAAGGAGACCTAATTTGCAACAGATATAAAACTATTTGTCATTTTGCAGGTTTGCCAAAAATAAATGAAACTATTAATTACTACATTCTTGAGCAGCTGTTAATAAATTGGGATAACTGTTCATTAGAGTACTGGTTAATGACATAGACTATATTTGGTTAGTGTTGCTTTTCACAGAAATGTATCAACAAAATCAAGTGTATCAGCAACTAAGTGATGCTTTATTTTAATTATTTAAAATGAGAATTACCTATCCTATGGTAGGAGAGATTTAATTTAAAACAAATTCTCTTTTGTCATATAAAACTAATAATTCAACACCATATTTTAAAGCAAGTTATATCAGTCAACATTTTGTGTACTTAATATTTACATTCCAAAATAATGGCTTGAAACTGCTTTTAAATGGTAATTTTAAAAAATTATAATCCTTTATTATTTTTTTCTTTCCAAACCTAAAATTGGCATTAGATTTTATTGTTCTAAAACAGTTTACTCAATCTTCCAGATAGAAAACTATCTTTCAAAAAAAAAAAAAAGAAAGAAAACTATCTTTCAGATTATTTTAATTCATTCATCAGTATGTGTGAATGAACAATTAGCAAGTATTCACATAGTCACTTTAATTTGAATCTATGCATTCCATATTTATTTAATTGAAATACATTTAATAGCAAATGTGTTCTAATTTTTTTTTTAATTCAATAGGTTCTAGGTAGAGGAAGTATTTAAAGTGGAATAATTGGAAACATCCCACATATGCAGCATAAATGCTTTCTAAAGAATTTAATTAATCTATTTTTCTTTATATGACCAAATTGTTTATTTTAAAAAGGCAGTATTCTCAGAAAGTCGGTCCTGCCTCGTGCCCTTTTGGCATCCTAAAGTTCTAAGCTACCTTGCCAAAATTTTAAACTAATGATTATAGAGAGTTGTTTTAAATTGTGATTACACCTAAAGAAAATTATCAGCAATTAGAATTTTGAGCAATTGCTTTTAAATTTAATGTGAATAACCCACACAGAAAAGAAAAAGGGGTTTGCCATTTGGAATATGTAATACGTTCAGGGCATGGTAAATAAAAAAGCAATCAAGTACTCTGGGGAAACATTCATTTTTACTTCCCTGTTTTCTTGGAATCTGATAGATGAGCTAGATATTTTCAAACGACTAAAAGTATGCACAGCCTCTCACCTCTGGAACAGCAGTTGAATTTGGCCATGGTCACTAATAATGAAGAATAGTTAGCATATGAAAGCTGTTGCAGTGACCTGTAGCTAAAATAAATTTGTCGTCTGAAGTCCACTTCCTTAAAGACCGGTGTCTGTTTCGAGGTTGGCACTCTCCAAATTGGTCCTGTGATTAAACGGGCATGGACACCGAGCTCACCTTTACCTCCTAGAGATGGTTCCCCAGGAAGTGGTGCCTGCACACCCGCGGGGCCACGTCGCAACAGCTTGTAGCACTCCTGCGGCCTGAATTAGAATTGCATTACAGGGACATTCGAGGATCTGTTCATACAGTGCATATATGTGCCGGAATACTTCCCAGGACAACAGGCACAGTCTTGATACAAAAGGATCAGTTAGGGAACTGATTCGTAAAAGAATTGATATAAAAATTAATGTTTTAAACCAGCAGTACAGTAAGCAAAGCATCTACTTGATAATTTGTACCTTCCAATCTCCAGAATAAACCTAGTAAATCCATCTGCCACATAGAAAACACTTTCAATGTAAAATACTATTTTATGTCTATAGAAGAGAAATTATATCCACTCTTATTTCTGAGGTATGTAACTCTTCATTATATAACAGGAGTCATCTGCAATCTAAAAAATTTAATGCAAATATAAGTAATTAGAATGTTTTAATGTTTCATCTAATAATTTATGAACAGGTTCATATATTAAACTATTAACTATCACTTTTTAGCTAATAGTAACGACCTTTCACTTCTAAGCCAATTTAAAAATAAATTCAAGTATCATAAAATAATGTCCCACAGAGTTAGAACTATGTTTTTAAAAGACTCAGTTTCTTCATAATCCGTGGTATTATCCTTGCCCTTACTCTTTAAAAATATTTTTCCATCACTCCAGAGTGATTTGTTTGTATACTAAGATATTTTGGGGGAATTTACCTTTTGTTTATTTCATATACTTCTGATCAATTCCAACTCATGCCCAATTATATTACACTAAATTAACATAATTCAACAGATGTTGATATTTAAATGTTTTCTGGCATTCAAATCTTGGACAGCTGTCTTCGAGCTTGGGGAAAAGGCAAACATTTAGAGTTAAATGCTGAACATATGCTTAAATTACTAATTAGAAAGATGGAATAAAAACTATGCATTATCCTTTCTAAGGACAATAAACCTCAGAGAGGGATTTCTATAATCCTTTTGTATCAAGTTATAGTCCTGGGTGTGTACAGACTAAATAACATGGACTTCATGGATAACTTTATTTAATTTCAGATTTGATCACTTAAAAATCATGGAGAGTCTCACTAATATGTGAAAAACCTATGATGACTTAATACTTTCAGTCTTAAGAGTTGAAAAGATGCCTTTGCACTTGCAATATCAAGATGGCAAAAGCAGTTTTTGACAATATTTTATATGGAAAATGTCATCACAAGCAGAAATACAGAGAAAAATATAAACTGGCTTAGGTAATATATCAGCTGGCTTAGGTAATTACATGTGGCCAGCCTTATTTCATCTTTATCTTATTTCAACTGAAATATGTCAGTATATTTCTCTAAAACATAACAGTCTCAAAGAAATCCCATTGTACCATTATCACATCTATTAAAAAAGCAATAATTCTTTAATATATAGGAATATATATATGTTTATGTGTGTTTAATTATAGCTGATACGCAGATGTCTCCACTTATTTTATAATCTCTTGTCTTACACATTGTTTGAATTGGGATCCAGATGAGATCTATCTGTTAAAATTGTTTGATATATATATGTAACTTCCCATTGATTTATAAGCCCTCCTCCCCTTTCATTTTTTCCTTGAAATTTTTTGTTTGAAGAAGTCAGCTTGTTTGTCCTATAAAGTTTCTCACATCTGAGGAATGTTGCAGATTTTATCCACATGGTGTCATTTAACCTCTTCCTCTGTCCCTTGAGTTTTCTGCTGTGGGTATTTCGAGCTAGAGAATCGATTTGATTCAGGTTCAGTTTTGCTGTTTTGTTTTGTTTCTGCGTAACTGTTCGAGGGATGGTGGCCTAGACTTCCCTCTCTATGCATCTCTCTCTCTGTGATTTGTTAGTCATAAAGATCATCGCCCAAATTCATTCACTAAGGGTCATGGGATGACGATATGTTAATTCTGTCTTCACACTTTGGTTCATTAATTGGATTACTTCTGTTTCAAACTTAGCCCCTTCCAATACTTGATTACTGAGGTACAGATCACATAGGAAAAGCAAGATGAATACTTGCTCCTTTCCCTTTAGTTATCAGTTTTCAAAATTAATTGATTTCTTACACTTTCCAGAGGTGACTGGTGAAATTTTATTGTTTCTTTAACTCATTGATTTAAACAGATTTCATGTTTAAATACGTTTAACTCCATTTGTTATCGTCCTAATTGATATTAAATTGGCCCATTTTTGGGCGGTGGGAGGTTATTTAAATGGGTTCCTGAATCTTTCCTTGCCAGGAGATTTTGCTTTCTTCTTTGCTGTCTGGTATATTTATATTTTCTAGGCTTTCTTGGACCTTTTCCAGCCTAGACCAAGAATCAACCATTTCTTTAAGAATTACTGATTCATTTACTGGGAAACAGTTTTAGAAACCACAGTCTGCATATGAGGGGTGTCATTATTTCTAGACATTTATAATGAAATGACTTAAAATTTTTTAACATGTTGGCTTATACTAGTAGTTCCAGTTCAAATGCAAGACTTCATTGTAAAATTTTCTGTCATTGATTTTAATGTCCTTTTTCAACATTAAAAGTATTACCTCTAGTGACACCGTAATAATTGTTCATTTTATCGATCATACCATACATACATAATAGTCTCAGAATCACCATACTGTCATGACCACTAATAAAATTATTACCGAAAATAGTTTAGGTTTTTTCTTTTTTGTATTCTTTTTGTACCTAGTATTATATTTCACTAGAAATGCACAAATTCATGTATTTTAAAGTCACTTGAAATAGTTTCCAAGGATAGATATATTAATCCATAGTTGGGTGTAGAGACTGTTTTTTAAAATTGTTTTTGTTTTATAACAATAGAAAAATTGTTACAGCTTCCACAATCAAATCTCATCAGGAAATTTCTTTCAAAGAAGTCTGACTTGTACTCAGTTTTCACCACTTATTCCTACCTCCTCATACAGGTGGCTATTGCTTTTTTTTTTTTTTTATGGTTTATCTTTCCTTTGGCTTTGTTTTTCTATTTTTAAGATAAGCAGACCTATCTTCCTTGCCCTACTTTTCCACTTCCTTTTTTCTCTCACTCTTACTCTCACTCCAATATACTGTTTGATTTTTAGGAAGGTTTATTTTTTCTAATAATTACCTTTTCATTAATATTTTTATATAATAACCACAGGTACAAAACTTGTGGATACTGAGTGCGAACTGTATTTTATTTTAACTCATTTAATTTCCATAGTTACCCTTTGAGATAGAGACTCTTATTATCCCCATTTTGCATATGAGAAAACAGAGGAGTTAAATAACTTTCCCAGGTCAAACTGTAGATAATTTATACAACAGTCTTTATTGTTTTTTTCCCCAAGTCTTCTAAGGCATATAAAAATTCACTTGACCATTTTCTCAAATCTAGTATCTTGTTTTTAAGAAAAACCACTGTCTTCTGAAATAGTAATTTTTTAGCATTATTCAGATTACTTATACATTATTTAGAGAAAAAGTGACATTTTGACTGATCACAGCTAATATGACTTTTGTTTGGTCATTTGGCATTTGTTTTCTGAAAAGTAAAAAATTGTCAGGGCTTCCATGGTTTTCCAAAGAAATTGATTATGTAAATCAGAAGAGGAAAGGATTTAGATTTGCCATTAATTTCTGTTGACTATTTCTTCATGGACACTTAGAGGCAAGAGACCTCCCAGATACAGAGGCAATAAACCTGATTTACCAAAATTTCATAAGATGTTTGGTTCAGAGATCTTGATGCAAAACTAACCCTTGGTATAGACTAATGCATTCCAAGTTTGCGAATATTTCAATTGAATTGAACTGGGAGAATCCTGAAGTACTCTCCCTCCTGATTATTGAGCATTAGTGTTCCCATAGTCATCACAAGCATCCCTAGTAGCTTACCTAGCTCTTACATTATATTTCACAGTCTAGTAAACATTTGTGAATAAGTCAGGTGGCTAAGTGGTAAAGAAATCTCCTGCCAATGCAGGAGATGTGGGTTTGATCCCTCGGTGAGGAAGATCCCCTGGAGAAGGAAATGGCAACCCACTCCAGCATTGTGGCCTGGTAAATCTCACAGACAGAGGGGCCTAGCAGGCTGCAGTCCATGGGATAGCAAAAGAATTGAACACAACTTAGCGACTAAAGAGTAGCAGCAACAGCTGCAGAAATTTTACATTCGGAATGTTCATTCATCTGCCAGAAACTATCATGGAAGAGGAGTAACTGAAAGCATTCTTTTCACAAAGTTACACTTAGTGAAATGCAAAATTATGTAGAAAGGTAAAACACTTTACTGCCAAGGTGCCTGCATGTATTATAAAAGCTGGTTTATGTGTGCAAGCTTGGTTTTGCAGACATTTATATCCCAGAGCCCAAAGTATGGACCAAGTAAGTTTTCTAGTTTTCTATTTCCATAAGTAAACATTTCTTTATTTTAGAATATTGATTATCATAAAAACAAGTCACTCCAAAAACTCTGGCATGCCTTGGTAAATTTCATTCAAACTGTTTAATAAATGCCCGAATTATAAGGCTTGCAAGAACCAAGGGGATTTTACTTAATAAGTCGGATGTGGACCCCACTGCCTTCAAGGACTAAACAGTCTGGCTAGAGTATTAATTAGCTCATGTACTTATATATAGCTGTAGTTTAAGGCAGAAAACATTGTTTTCTCTGAGCAGTGGGAGATTATTCTGGCAGTGGCAATTAGAAAAGACTGCATAAAATGGAGGTGGCATTTCACCTGGGTCATAGACTCTCAACTGAATTCTGTTCGTAAGCAATAATTTAACCTAAATTCAAGTAAGTTATATTAAATGGTAATGTTCAGTGCATGTTCAGTCACTTCAGTCATGTCTGACTCTTTGTGACCCTACGGACTGTAGCCTGCCAGGTTCCTCTGTCCATGTGATTCTCCAGGCAAGAATATTGGGGTGGGTGGCCACGCCCCGCTCTAGGAGATCTTTTGGACCCAGGGATGGAACCTACATCTCCTGCATCTCCTACATTGCAGGTGGATTCTTTACCCACTGAACCACCTGGGAAGCCCAAATGGTAACATTGTCTGGCATATTCCAAAGTAGTACATCTTTCAGAAGTTTGAGACATGCTGACCCATTTTTTAAAAATTCAGTTTTTATTACCTCCTCAACCTGGAGGTTAAAAGTGACAACCATATTTTCCTTTGCTTTTCTATATTCATGCTCAGCCAATGTACATTACAGCATATAGAATTATGTTATTACTGTAAGTCCCCTCTCAACAAGCAAAGTCATGGAGCCTTGACAAAACTAAGCTGCACTCAGTCTTAATCCTGTATCTGCCAACTCAGTCATGCAAGGGAATTGTAGACTCTACTAGAACGAGCAAAACCTCTCAACTTCAGGAGCTGCCTTGGAAAGGGATCTACATTTGATTCCATCTCTTCATTAGCGCAATAACTTTCTGCCTACAGCTGCAATGAAATCCAGAATTATATCTACAAAAAATTATGATCATTTTCCCACTGAGTTTAATCATCAATTTAGTTGATAAACTGATTAATACAGTCAAACAGGCAGCTCCATTCTTTTTCTCCAGAGAATTTAAAAATAATTGTGAATGGACAGATTGGTTGGATTTATCAACACTCGATGCTACAAGGAGACGCCCCTCCCCCCTCTCCCTCCTACGGCCCAGCTCCCGCCATGTTGAATCGCTTACAGAGCCCCAGATACAGCATCTCATGTGTGCATCTCATGGCATCTGTGCCTCTTCAGATGTCTTCTCCCAGCAAGGGGCCTGGAATGCCTTACATGCTGGTTTGGAATTCTCTTTGCATATTGAGGGGAAATCATTTTCCCACATGATCAGTAGACTTTAACCCCTATGAATGAAATGCATATGAAAGCAAATGAAAGCCATATCTTTTTTATTTCTCAATCCTGTTTTATGGCATAGGGCATGGCATGCATTACATTTTCAGTAGATGCTTATTAAATGGAGTATAATAAACTAAGTTGAATGAGGTACTATGGTATAGGGGAAAAAGTGATTCTTTTGAGGCAAGCATTTCTTGGCTCAAATATGAGGACTTACTTTACTTCTCATTTACCTGATCTTTGATGAATAACAGTTTCTGTGGATCTCAGGTTCTTCAGACGTATATCAGGTTTATGTGACGATTAAACAAGATAAAGTATGTGAAAATATTTGGCATAGCACCCCATATATAACTGAAACAGTCAATAAGCTTGGATGTTCCTGGTAATTTAGATAATAAATTCTGTAAGACTTAAGAACCCAACATGTGTTCAAAATAATTTTTAAGATAATAAAATATATTCTCTGTCCTGCCCTTTTCACTCCATTATTCCCTGAAGCTAGTAAAAGAAAGAAACTCAGCACTTATGTTCCACAATGCTACTGAACTAAAAGCTCCATTTAGAGTCAGAAATCATCAAATAGGACAATAGGTAAAAAGTCAGTTCAATAAACAAATTCAAATATTATATATGGTATTGGATGAAGTAGATCTGAAAATGAAAAGTGCATGGACTTCACTTTTAAAAGTTAAAAATATTATGAATACTCATAATAGTATTAATCACTAAAAATGGCAACTATCAAATACCATCCTGGGAAGCATTTCATAGTGTCTGATCAGAGAGGGAATGTGGGATTCTATCTGCATCTATAGTCTGATCTGATGGTTCCTTTATGTCAGATGCAAGGTGCTATCAAGAATAGACACATAGATCATTGCATTTAATGGAGATATCTAAAAGAATCATTTATTTTGAGTAAGTCTCTCTGAGTGTCAATACTAGCTTGATCATTTTTTAAGGGAATTAGAATAAACTTATTGTTGACTCTATACTAAATATCAGTGCAATTGCAATCACATTCCAGAAATGTATAGTTACAGCTATGAATCAAGTAAATCAAATCAGTATCGATAGCTTCCCTGATAGCTCAGTTGGTAAAGAATCTGCCTGCAATGCAGGAGACCCCAATTCTATTTCTGGATTGAGAAGATCTGCTGGAGAAGGAGTAGGCTACCCACTCCAGTATTCTTGGGCTTCCCTTGTGGATCAGCTGGTAAAGAATCCGCCTACAATGCGGGAGACTTGGGTTTGATCCCTGGATTGGGAAGATCCCCTGGAGAAGGGAACAGCTACCCACTCCAGTATTCTGGCCTGGAGAATTCCATGGACTACATAGTCCATGGGGTCACAAAGAGTTGGACGCGACTAAGCAACTCTCACTTTCACTGTGGTGTGAAGAATAAAAGAATATTCCAAGGTGCCTCAAATATCATAGATTCTGCTTGAAGAGACAATATCAAAATTTGAACTCAGGTGAAATAAATTTTCTGCAATTTCCCCAAAATGGTGGCCTGCTACTATAGATAGCTATGTGGGTTTATTACATCGTATGCTGCTGCTGCTGCTAAGTCGCTTCAGTCGTGTCCGACTCTGTGCGACCCCATAGACATCAGCCCACCAGGCTCCCCCATCCCTGGGATTCTCCAGGCAAGAACACTGGAGTGGGTTGCCATTTCCTTCTCCAATGCATGGAAGTGAAAAGTGAAGTCGCTCGGTCGTTTCTGACTCTCAACGACCCCATGGACCGCAGCCCACCAGGCTCCTCTGTCCATGGGATTTTCCAGGCAAGAGTACTGGAGTGGGGTGCCATTGCCTTCTCCAATTACATCGTATAGTACTTTCTTATTCATGTGTGTCTACTGCATTAGGCTATGAGCCCCTCCATGGTAGGAGTTATCTTATTCTTGGTGTTTCGTTTAGTGTCTTGTGAATTACATGATTCAAGGTCAAGTTTTGTTAATTGTTAAATGAGTGTTTTTGAGTGAATTTAAATAACAGCTTAAGAAAGTGTTTTCCAAAAAAAACGCATGATTGATTGCCAAATGAAATGTTGAGGCAACAGTTGTTACCATAGTTTGATTTGTTTTAGTTCAATAAACATTTGTCCTGTTTCTCAGAGATGACAGAGGCAAAGCTAGGTTCTGCGAATTAGACATGGTGCTTGGCCTCTAGTTGTTTCCAGTATGTATTTAACTGACATCCACTCTAATCTGAAAGCAACTTGAGGCCATACCATAGGATAAGTATAATGACAGAGACGCACACAGATGGGTAAGAAATATAAATAAAAAGCACTTGGAAAAATAATGAGCCTAGGGAAGTTTGAAGAAGAGAAAAAACATTTAGATTTAAATGCAGGGAGAACTTTGAAGGGTGAAAGGGCAGGCTCTCAAAGATGGTAGAATTAGGAAGCTTTTTCAAGTGCGTAGAACCCATTGTCTTACGTGTTCGCTCATATACATAGACCTGGTGACTGGCACTTCTTAAAGCAAAATCTGAAGAAATTAAACAAATATGGGAAGGATGATGGCAGTGCCAGGGAAGCTAAGATGTAGCAGCAGTTCTCCCAAATAGAAATGTAGAAACCTGCCTGAATAATTTGCTCTCTGAAAAGATTAACTTTCCTCTCAATGTGAGAATGTCCTCATTCACATACACTCAGAACATTCTAATATCTACCTGAATTGCATACAATAACCCCCGCCACCTTTCAGGTACCATTTGTTTATTATAATGAAGAGGTAAAAAAAGAAGAAGAAGAAGGATTTAAATGAGCTGTTTAGGGATATAGAAGTGATATCACCAGAATCACAGCCCCTCAAGGCTTTAGCTAAAGTACGGAACACACGATGGAGAAGCAAGTCGCCTTTGAAGTGGAAAGTACTGAGAGATGGCCAAGAGAAGGTCCGCCGTGGCAGTGGGCTGACCTGAGAAAGTCAGTGGGCTTCAGACTCGTGAGAGGCTCATGGGTTTTTAATGAGTTTTTGAAATGAAAATGAGCGCTTTATTCTTAACATGCTGTGACACCTTTAAAGCCAGCAGAATCACTCTAAGGAAAAATTTAGCTTTCCTATTAACTACCCAAAAAAATTCCTACTCATTATTTAGAAATGACCTTGATTTATACCCTTATTATATTGATATTATCTTTATCACATTGATAGTATTGAGATGAAACGAGCTTATACAGTCGTGTGTGTATTTCGTGTCTGTTTCCTGACACTCTACACTAGGCATTCTCCCGGCTACCTACCATCACGTCCCCTGTGCTGTGAGATCCTGGGTAAATTGCTTTATTTCTCTGTGCCCTGGGCTTTTTATCTGTTAAGCGGAAATGATGATAATAGTAAATTGAATAGCTGACAGTTTCCAGTTGCTTACTGTGGGCAGGCTTTGTGCCAAGTGTTTTACACAAACAATCTTTAAAATAAAATCTTCAAAAAATCTTTGAGGTAGATAACTAATCTAATCACAGTTCTTGAAGGTAAGGAAATTGCGGCCAAGGGAGCTTAAGTAACATGCCAAAGGTTAGGAAAAGTCCTTCTCACACATTGACAAGATACGGTAATAAGTTGGCTCTTTTCCCAACTTAGTTGGGAAAACAGAAATGGTGGTGTCAGACGTTAGGGTTAGGTGAGGACTCAAGCAGATCAGGCCAACAGAACTAAAGCTTCGTCTAATACTTCAGCTTCCACAGTGGGAAAAGTTCCACCTGCCTTTGGCAAAGAAATACCTTCAGCTGCCAAAACCACTTGCATTGATTAATCCTGTTGTTTGCTGTTTTCTGATTCATCTCATTATAATTTGTATTTTTTTGTTCCATGCTCATTGTAAAAATAAAGTCCAACATAAATGGGAGGCATAGAGAAGACAGTTTCCAGCAAATGGGAGATAATCGTCACCAGTATTTGTGGCATGGTTTCCATACTTTTCAGCAAACACCTTTGCATGGTCATTGACTTGGAGATATTAATTTAGTTACCATGAAGATGGAGAAGGAAATGGCAACCCATTCCAATATTCTTGCCTGGAGAATTCCATGGACAATGGAGCCTGATGGGCTACACAATCCATGGAGTCACAAAGAGTCGGACACGACTGAGTGACTAACACACACACATACCATGAAGAAAAATAAAACAGGATGAGAAGCTGGAGAATGAAAGAGGATGCTTTTCAGATAGAACATATCCATAGATATTTGGATAAAGCTTTTTTTTTTTAAGTGACATTATTAAATTCTATTCTTTGTGATACTGTAAGTAGAAAGGGTGGCCTATGTGTTTAGAATATTTTAAACTTTGCACAGAAATTTTAAGATAGGTGTTTTCTATTTTAGATTATGAATACTAGTTTGGTATCAGTCTATGGTGTTTGGTATTAATGCCTCCATTAATAGTTCAGAATCAGTTAGGAACCATGGATCCTCTTACTAAAAAGTACACACATTTTGCATTTGGTTTCATGAGGCTCCCGGCCCACCTGAATAGTGAAAATCATTCCGTCGTGTCCCACTCTTTGTGACTCCTGTGGCCTTCCAGGCTCCCCTGTTCATGGAATTCTCTAGGCAAGAATACTGGAGTGGGTTTCCATTCCCTTCTCCAGGGGATCTTCTCAACCCCGGGATCAAACCCAGGTCTCATGCATTGCAGGCAGATTCTTTACCATCTGAGCCACCAGTGCAGCCCTGAAGGCTCCCACTATCTCCTCCATGTCCGCACCTCCCATTCTCTCCCCCCTACGCCCCATTCACTACAGTTCATCCACACTTGCTCTTCTCTGAGGACCCTGGAGAGTCCTTAGCTAGTGACATTGGTCCCTGAGTTCCCTGGAAACTCCTGACACACAGCTTCCATCCCTCAAGGAGCTTCAGAGGGGAAGCCTTAATTGGCCTATAACCTGGCACGGAGGAAACACATAGGAAACGGTGCCAGCAGCAGCCACCAGTTACCTGGGTACAGCAGAATAAAGCAGATTGGGCAGAAGTAGATGTGGACTTGACCTCTCAGAAGAGATGGAAGAGGCACAGACAGGACAGATCCTTCAGAAGCTGTTGGGAACTGCACACTGGCAGGCAGGTCACTGTATCCAAGGGCTGGAGCCTTTGACAACAGGTAACCTGAGGTTGATGGATGCAGAGTAAAGAGCCACCCGAGCAGGTAGGTAGTGGGGTAGCAGGTAGGTATGGGGACCAGGAGTAGCTGATGCTTGAAGAAGGTCAGCCCACAGTGTTAGAGAGGGACCTGGTGGCTAGATCCATTTTAGCATCTGGGGAAGTCTGGGCAATGACCTAAAACATCAGAAGGTTTATAACAATACAGGGTATGTCCAGAATAAAGCAAGAGTTCAATTCCCAGGACACAAGTATTGCATTCAGTGCACTGAATTATAACTTAACGTCCCCCTCTCTGAAGTCAGGATTGTTCCAAAGGGAGGGGAAATGGGCTTGAGATGGACTAGGGTGTCACATGACCAAAGAAATGAGAGAGAAGGTGCCAGAACCAAAAACTGATCGGGGTATGAAGGACATACCAAATGCAAAGGGTTTTCATGTGCAAGATGGGGCTTTGAAGGAAAACCATGAAGAACAAGGATGTAATGTGATCCTAGAAGTTACGAAATAAATTTATGCTCAACGGTACTTGACATTGTGCATATTGGCACAGAAGGGAAAGAGCTAGATACTGATGTTTACTTGTTCAGTTAATACGCTGAGACATACTGACACCAAATAAAGGGGAATAGAGGGTAATTTGGATCTAGCAGGGGGTTCACACGGGGCTGGGTTTGCACTGCCTGCTCCTCCAGTGACACCACAGACCCGCTTCATCTCTGTGCAGCTGATGCCCTGTCCAGCCTTATATTTTTCTAACTGACAGTGAGTGTTCTTGCCAAATGCCAGGGCCCATAGTCACATCTGTTTGTCTCTCTCTGCAGCTTGTCTGAGGCTGCTCGGGAACACATTTTATCCAGGGGGCAGCTTTCAGGAGGCCTCATTCTCTGAAAAGCTCTATTTGTAAATGCGCCTACCGCGAAGGGACAAGTTGTTATTGTCTTTCCTTTTAATATTATTGTGTTTGACACTGCCTGTTTCAGCCCTTGTCAGCCCTTGTCAAAAGCCAGGTTCTCAGGTCCTCCCTAAGATTTTTTGTTTCTGCTTTGTGTTTGTTTTTTGTTTTTTCCCAGACTTCTGTTTGTTTTTTTTTTCTTTTTTTTCCTCTGGATAAAATGCCCCATTTCCTCCCACCACCTCACTTAAAAGGATGATAGCGATCTGCTATATTTAAAGTGAATAACCAACAAGGACCTACTGTGCAGCACAGGGACCTCTGCTCAATGTTATGTGGCAGCCTGGATGGGAGGGGAGTTTGGGGGAGAAAGGATTCATGTACATGTATCGCTGAGTCCCTTGACTGTGCCCCTGAAACTATCACAACAGTGTTAATTGGCTATCCTCCAGTACAAAATAAAAAGTTTTAAAAAGATAAAAAAAAAAATGTTTAAAAAAAAGAGAAATGATGAGATAAACCAAGTGAAGTCTGTTTCAAAAGCAAAACAAAATGAAAAGGTTTCTTTTTGAGCTCTGCTTTCGGATATTTAACAGGAAATTTTTCAGCATGAGTACAATGGGAAACGGTGTTTCAAATCATAACTCAGTGACTTTGCTTATTTAATCCATCACAGAAAAGCATTGTTTCTTTATCCTTTCCCCTTAAAGATACATGTGTGTCTACACCTAGTATTTTAAGGTGTCATTAGTCATAATGTGATCAGGGTCTGACTTTTCTCCTCGCTTTTCTACCCAAGCCAAGGCTCTAACTGAAACAGGTAGACTGATAGAGCTGATTGGTAATTTCCTTACAAAAAGAGCTTAACATTTTTGAACAATTTTGAGTCTCTTCATACGACAGTGTATGGTCATTTTTCAAAACACCACAGCAGAAAAACAAACAAAACCCCAAAATTGCCGGCTATCCCCTTGAATAATAATCCGTGTGTTCTGCTTTGCAAAGACAAATGACTCATTTAGGCTAAAGCAACTAGGCTGCCTTTGAGACGTTCATTGATTTTTAAATTAAAAAATAACTGCTCTGTTTTACATTAAGAGTGACAACTAAATAACGGAGTAGACCTTATTTAGTGTTATTTGTAGGAACTCTATTGCACCTCTCTGAAGCAGGGCGGGGAGGGGGACATGCTTCAACAAGGTAATCTTAGTGATCAATAATCCCGATCTCTCAATGTGCTGAAGCAGGTAGTCAATTCTTGATAGAATTACTGAAATACAGCTGGCTGTTTTTCTCATGGCTCAGGTCTTTGGGTTCAGTGTACTGACTTTATTAACTTTAATTTTATTCTCCTTGAAAGGTCTGTCTCTTTTACTTTATGTAGCTATGTTGGGGGTAGGGGAGGGGAGCTGAAGGAAAACAATCTATCCCACTTGTTCTATAAAGACACCCACAAAGGGAATTGGGGGCCCAGCAGATGAGAAAAAGGCTTAGAAGAGGGAGTCGTTCTTGAGATTTGTTTTTCGCTCTCTTTGCAAGCAGACCTCCCTAATAAATTTGAACAGTGTAAAAAAATTAAAAGTTTTAAAGGCAACATTGACTTGGGAGAGTGATTTTTTTCAAACAATTAGAAGACTCCAGTTCCATACAAGTAGTACAAGAACACTGTAAGTAGAAGTCAGCCTTCTTAAGAGTCACAAAGAGCAATTATTAATACTATGTATCCGACCCTCAAATATTTCTTCTAATGATTTCTAAAAGGTATTTCTTAAAAAGGACTCCCTTGGCTAATTTTTTTTAAGTGCAGTTTGAACTTTAAAAATAATCAAAAACAAGCTTAGTTTTTCAAATAATCCAGAATCAGGACTTTTCATTGACTGCCTTCCCACCCCTGCCCACATCTTCACTGAGACATGTTCACACATAGGAGCTTCACTGTGTGGCCATTTGATATTATTCTTCATTATAACAGAGACTAATACCCTGGGAGGATCTGTGTGTCTGAACTACCCGTAAACCTGGTTACCCTCCCAACCCCAGTTCATCAGCATCCCATGAATCTGACCAGCTTTCTTCTGCTCTATGACCTTTCATGACTCTGCTGCTGCTGCTGCTAAGTCACTTCAGTCGTGTCCGACTCTGTGCGACCCCATAGGCGGCAGCCCACCAGGCTCCCCCGTCCCTGGGATTCTCCAGGCAAGAACACTGGAGTGGGTTGCCATTTCCTTCTCCAATGCATGAAAGTGAAAAGTGAAAGTGAAGTCACTCGGTCATGTCCGACTCTACATCAGCTATAAAATCCAGACGGCTTCCGGGGCATGTATGACACACACGGCCCATGGTCCAGCCCAGTGTTCTTCTTCCATCGTGTGAGACAGTCCCTTCTGCAAACACTGCTCCCCAGACATCCTGAAGTTACTCATAATTCTCAGAACAGAGCAAACTCTTTACCATTTAGGAATACTTTCAGCAATAGGTATAGAAAACCTGTCCAGCAGTGGCTTAATTTAAGAATATTCATTACGTTTTAACTGGAGGATCAGAGGTAGAGAGTCCGTGGGTTGGTTTTTGCGGCTCGCTCAGAGAAGGGCCACACTGCAGAATTCAGATTCCCACTTCATTCCTGACTCTAGAATGTTTCTTTCCCCTCCTCCTCAGCTGGTCCTGGTGTCAGAGACTGTCAGGTACGTGCTGTGTGCACGAGGCCAGCTGCTCCAGTCTTTTTCTAGTGGGGAGGTCCCAAGAGGGACCAGAGATGTTGGAGGATAATGTACAAAAAGATGAAGTCAGGTCTCTCTTACAGATATAAAATGAATAAGCGTTTGAGATTTTCTTTAACTCATCGATTAATGAGGGAGCCAGGCAGATGTTATAATGGGCTCAAAGAGAAACGAAAGAAGCACCAATGTATGTGAAGTAAGGAAGACTGAATGACTGTGCAGATGGATATAAACGCGTTTTCCACAGGAGGAGGACTGTCCTTCCCGAGGACAGAATTCATCTGTATAACTACAGACGAGAATTATTCTCTGTTGTTTTCAGTTATCTGTTACTTAGATAGCGCCCACAGACTCAGAATCCCGTGACTAGAAAGGTATACCCTATAGTTTTCTACTGAAGCACAGATTTTTTTTTTTCCCTACAAAGAAAAATGGTATATTCAATAAACGTGTTCAGGTTTGTGGTAAGGACTAAATACCGTAATCTCTAATAGTATTAAGAAAGCTCATTGTGCCTGCCACTACCTCTGCTGTTCCTAATTATTTCACATACTTACGACTTAATCTCCTCACTTGGATTTAAAACTCTTCCAGTAATAAGAACTAAACATTCCATTTCCTTTTGTATCTTCCACCTCCTTTTTCCTACTCTTCTCATTTCACCTCCTCTATAAGGTTTTACGCTAAGTCAGTAGTGGATACTAATAACTGCTTGCCAAAAGTGAATTCATTAATTGTTTTATAAAAATGATGCTGGCTTTATAAAAAGGACATGATTTTCCATTTTTAAAATTTCTATATAGTTTTTAAAAATAGCTATGATTGTAACTTTTTTTTTTTTTTTCTTGGCAATATGAGCCAAAACCCACATCTCAAAATCCAATAAAGGGACTTCCCTGGTGGTCGAGTGGTTAAGACTCTGCCCTGCCAACTCAGGAGGCGTGGACTCGGTCCCTGGTTGGGAAACTAACATCCCACATGCTGTACAGCACAGTCAAGAGAGAAAAGATTGTTTAAAAAAGCAATAAAAATGCCACAGTTATCCATGTTCAGAAACACTTCAACATATATATATATGTGTGTGTATACGTATTTCTGCAAAGTTAGTCATTAGTTGAGTGAACTAATTTTTTAAGTATTTTAATAATTATATTTATTCCATAAAAGAGAATGAGTATGTACTCAATACAAAATGGAAGAGAAAACTAGTTAAATATATACCCACTTGTTTTTACCTATATTGATAGATTATACACCCACTGGATTAGCCAGATCACTAATTGTACTTTGTGTGTTATAGATACACTCTATATATCAAGTAATTTTACTCTCCAACTCCAATTTTTCATTATATCTAAATACCTGGGTGTAAATGTATGTTTTTTCTTATTTTTTTTACCTGAATTCATTTTTTCCTTTTACATTTTTCTCTAAAATATCTAGTTTTCAAATCGGACCCTATAAAACTTCAGGATACTGCCACATATTTTTCTGAATTACTAAAATGTCATGTTTCCTAATAAACTTGCTTTATTTATTTCTGCTTCATGACCCCTAGACACCATCCTAACCCCATGTCAGGGATTATAATCCAGGAAATTAACACAAGAGTCCCCTATAGCCTGAAATTTTTGAAGGCTTTTAAATTTTTTCCATCTTATTAGTTTGTCTTCATTTCCAATTGAACCATTTCTAACTGTACTAAAAGTCTTAAATTTAGGAGTCCATGGTTAAACAAAAAAATCTAATTTGGATTTACTCCAAGAATAACAGAAGGTCTGCTTCTTAGTTCTTATAAATCATGTCTTTACAAAGGTAATCCAATAGCATGTTAGCCTAGTGTCTAGTATCAGTAAACCAGCATTAATGCATTCAAATTATGTTTCCTCACCTAGCTAATAAATAACTAAAGAATTCTAATCATGTGAATTATAAGGAAGAACATCACTGTTTCCTTCTATCTACGTAAAATGTTTTAAGAGAATTCACTGCCATATAATATCCTAAAAGAAATTGATCATACTTTTCCTGTAATAAATGTTGTTCTGACAGTAAAGCATTAGTAACCAATTGATAACCTAGCAACAATATTGTGATCTCTTTAGATAATTAATCTTAGCTATTTTCCTGTCAGAAGCAACAGTGCTTGATTTTATGTTGAGCCAGAAAGATTGCCAGTTTTGAAAATTAAAAAGCATTCCTTTTATATTATTCATTCCAGTAACAATTTATGATGGCGCATTTAGCGGCTGAACGCTTGTCAACAAACGTAATTATGTTTCGATATAAACAAGATTGGTGGTTTGGCTAGGCTGCTCCATCTTTGTTGAGAATGTTTTGATTTAGGTTCAGATTATACAAGCTGTGTATTTATGTGTCATTTTTTTCCTCCTTTGTTAATAGTTTTTTCTGATAATTACTTGTAGGCAAACAAGCATGCATTTAGGATCTCTGTGCACAGGAGATATCAAACGGAGAAGAAAAGCCGCACCTTTGCCTGGACCTACAACAGCAGGTAAAAGAAAGCGGGCTCGGGGCAGAGCACACATACAAACTTTATACATCATCAGGAGTGAAACACGGATAATCCTTAGCTTGCACTGAGGAAGAAGCACAGTTCTAAGAAACCAGTAAAGCAAGTCATTTGCCTTTGGTGTCAGGATGTATCGAGTGTTCCTTGCATAAGTTTTTCTGGCAGCCAATCACTAGAGTACTCACTTGCTGTTGTTGTTTAGTTGCTAAGTCATGTCCAAATCTTTTGCAACACCATGGACTGTAGCCTGCTACACTCCTCTGGCCATGGGATTTGTCAAGCAAAAATACTAGAGTGGGTAGCCATTTCCTTCTTCAGAGGATCTCTCCGACCCAGGGATCAAACCTGCATCTCCTGCATTGGCAGGTGGATTCTTTACTACTGAGCCCAAGTACTTCCTACATGTGTACTTTAACACTTAAGCTTCTCAGGTGGTGCTAGTGGTAAAGAACCCAGTTGCCAGTGCAGGAGGGACAGGTTCAATCCCTGGGTCAGGAAGATCCCCTGGAGAAGGGCACAGCAACCCACTCCAGTATTCTTGCCTGGAGAATTCCATGGACTGAGGAGCCTGGTGGGCTAAAGTCCATGTGGTCGCAAAGAGACAGACATAACTTAAGCAACTTAGCACACACACACACATACCTGCAAAACTGAGGTATTACAGAATACAGAAACTTCAAAGGCTGTCTTTGGCTTCAAGAAAATTATAGACTTGGAAAAACAAAGCATAAATAGATGAAAAGGCAGATAACCCCAGAAGAAATTAATATTAATTATTTCTAAAGTACTGAAGCACTCTGAAAACACAAGACCCATGTTTCAGTAGATGGCAGCCTGGCCATGAATACAGCAATCTGGTTCCTAGACCCAGTTCTGCAGCAATCTTAGATTGGTCTTTCCTTACTTAGACAAGTTAGAATTAGAATAAAAAATCTCTCATCATTTCCACCTCAAAATCCATGTCATTCGAATGAGTATAGCATAGGGAAAACCACAAGTGTTGAGCTGAGACAAGACACTAGATCAGAGGGACAGGAGGCCTTCCTGAAAGACAGCAAAGACCTAAGCATGGTTGGGATGGATATAAATAAGATTAGCATGTATTACAAGGTCTCATGCAAGAGCAGTGGTAAGGGAGGCAGAGATGAAGACCTGCGATAGGGAGCCAACTGGTTATTAAAGTATAGACACCTACATGGGAATAAGGGCTTCCCTAGTGGCTCAGTTGGTAAGGAATTTGCCTGCAGTGCAGGAGACCCAGGTTTGATCCCTGGGTAGGGAAGATCCCTTGGAGAAGGGAGTGGCTACCCACTCCGATACTCTAGCCTAGAGAATTCCATGGACAGAAGAGCCTGGCGGGCTACAGTCCATGGGATCACAAAAGGTTGGAGACAGCTGTGCAACTAACTTTCACTTTCAGTTCAGTTCAGTTCATTCGCTCAGTCGTGTCTGACTCTTTGCGACCCCATGAACTGCAGCATGCCAGGCTCCCTGTCCATCACCAACTCCCGGACTTTAGTCAAACTCATGTTCATTGAGTCAGTGATGCCATCCAACCATCTCATCCTCTGTCGTCCCCTTCTCCTCCTGCCCTTAATCTTTCCCAGCATCAGGGTCTTTTCCAATGAGTCAGTGCTTTCCATCAGGTGGCCAAAGAATCAGAAATTCAGCTTCAGCATCAGTCCTTCCAATGAATATTCAGGATTGATCTCCTTGCAGTCCAAGGGACTCTCAAAAGTCTTCTCCAACACCACAGTTCAAAAGCATCAATTCTTTGGCGCTTAGCTTTCTTTATAGTCCAACTCTCACATCTGTACATGACTACTGGAAAAACCATGGCTTTGACTAGACAGACATTTGTTGGCAAAGTAATGTCTCTGCTTTTTAATATGCTGTCTAGATTGGTCTTAACTTTTTTTCCAAGGAGCAAGCGTCTTTTAACTTCATGGCTGCAGTCACCATCTGCAGTCATTTTGGAGCCCCCCAAAATAAAGTCTCTCACTGTTTCCATTGTTTCCCCATCTATTTGCCATGAAGTGATGGGACCAGATGCTATGATCTTAGTTTTTTGAATGTTGAGCTTTAAGCCAACTGTTTCACTCTCCCCTTTCACTTTCATCAAGAAGCTCTTTAGTTCTTCTTTGCTTTCTGCCATAAGGATGGTGTCATCTGCATATCTGAGGTTATTGATATTTCTCCCCGAAATCTTGATTCTAGCTTGTGCTTCATCCTGCCTGGCATTTGGCATGATGTATTTGCATATAAGTTAAATAATCAGGGTGACAATATATAGCCTTGACGTACTCCTTTCCCAATTTGGAACCAGTCTGTTGTTCCATATCCAGTTCTAACTGTTGCTTCTTGACCTGTATACAGATTTCTCAGGAGGCAAATCAGGTGGTCTGGTATTCCCATCTCTTTAATAATTTTCAACAGTTTGTTGTGATCTACACAGTCAAAGGCTTTGGCATAGTCAATAAAGCAGAAGTAGATGCAAAAAAACCTTTCACTTTCAATATGGAAATAAACCACAATGAACCATAGTAAGTCTGTGATTCAGCAGAATGACTCTGAGAAAATGTTTTCCATGTAGGTACTGAACACGGGCTTCCCTGGTCGCTCAGTACTAAAGAATCCTCCTGCAGTGCAAAAGATGTTTTCTTTGATCCCTGGGTCAGGAAGATCCCTTGGAGAAGGAAATGGTTACTCACTCCAGTATTCTTGCCTAGAAAATCCCAAGGACAGAGGAGCCTGGCAGGCTACGGTCCTTGAGGTTGTAAAAGATTCAGACACAACTTACCCACTAAACAATAGGAACACAAGATCAATTACAAAGTTACTCTTATAGCATTGGCCTATTGCCTGGGATCCTTAACCATTCAGATTTATAAACCATCTCTCTCAGCCTCATTTGGGAATTCTTTCATTGAAAGAGTTACTTTGGCCATGATGAATTATACAATATGAAAATAAGATTTGTATCAACAGGAGAGTAAGCAATGAGAACAGGAAAAATATAAATAGATATAGATAGATGTCTTGACATGATTTCAAGGAAATAGAAGATATGAAGCTTAAATTCTCTATTTCAGAGACCTTTTCCATAGTTCAACACTAAAAAATTGAAGAATAACTTAAAATTGGAGCACCCATAATACAGTTGTTCATTCACATAAAACATTACCTGAGTTGCTAAGAGTCAAATTCACTTTCACTTTTCAGTTTCATGCATCGGAGAAGGAAATGGCAACCCACTCCAGTGTTCTTGCTGGAGAATCCCAGGGATGGGGGATACATGCATGAAATTATGCATGTATTTGTAAGTTTAATATCTGATCTTCATCCTCTTAATTTTGTTGAATTTTTGGAATTTTGAAGTAGGAAGCATCTACATGCAGAATATGTTCATAGGGATGGAGGTTCATAGCATTGTACAGGAGGTGGTATCCAAAACCATCCCAAAGAGAAAGAAATGCAAGAAGACAAGTGGTTGTCTGAGGAGGCCTTATAAATAGCCAAGAAAAGAAAAGGAGAAGGGCAAGATATACCCAAATGAATGCAGAGTTCCAGATAATAGCAAGGAGAGGTAAGAAAGCCTGCTTAAGTGAAAAATACAGAGAAATACAGGAAAACAATAGAATGGGAAAGACTAGAGATCTCTTCACGGAGAAGCCAATGGCACCCCACTCCAGTACTCTTGCCTGGAAAATCCCATGGATGGAGGAGCCTGGTAGGCTGCAGTCCATGAGGTCACTAAGAGTCGACTTCACTTTCACTTTTCAGTTTTATGCATTGGAGAAGGAAATGGCAACCCACTCCAGTGTTCTTGCCTGGAGAATCCCATGGACGGGGGAGCCTGGTGGGAGGCCGTCTATGGGGTTGCACAGAGTCGAACATGACTGAAGTGACTTAGCAGCAGCAGCAGCAGAGATCTCTTCAAGAAAATTGCACATATCAAGGGAACATTTCATAAAAAGATGGGCTCAATAAAGGACAGAAATGACAAGGACCTAACAGAAGCAGAAGAGATTAAGAAGAGTTGGCACATACAGAAGAACTATACAAAAAGGTCTTAATGACCCAGATAGCCATGATGGTATGGTCACTCACCTAGAGCCAGACATCCTGGAGTGCGAAGTCAAGTGGGCCTTAGGAAGCATCACTATAAACAAAGCTAGTGGAGGCGATGGAATTCCAGCTGACCTGTTTCAGATCCTAGAAGACGATGCTGCTAAAGGCTGCACTCAGTATGTCAACAAATGGAAAACTCAGCAATGGCCACAGGACTGGAAACGGTCAGTTTTCTTTCCAGTCCCAAAGAAGGGTAATGCCAAAGAATGTTCAGACTACCATACAGTTGCACTCATTTCACATGCTAGAAAAGCAATGCTCAAAATCCTTCCAGATAGGCTTTAACAGTATGTGACCCAAGAACTTCCAGATGTTCAAGCTGGATTTAGAAAAGGCAGAGGAACCAGATCAAATTGCCAACATCCTTTAGATATAAAAAGCAAGGGAATTCCAGAAAAACATCTGCTTCACTGGCTATGCTAAAGCCTTTGACTGTGTGGATCACAACAAACTGGAAAATTCTTCAAGAGATGGGAATACCAGACCACATTACCTGCCTCTTGAGAAACATGTATGCACATCAAGGAGCAACAGTTAGAACCAGACATGGAACAATGGAACAATTTCAAAATTGGGAAAGGAATCCATCAAGGCTGCATATTGTCACCCTGCTTATTTAACTTATATGCAGAGTACATTGGGAAATGCCAAGCTGGATGAAGCACAAGCTGGAATCAAGATGGCCAGGAGAAATGTCAACAACCTCACATATGCCAATGATGCCATTCTAAAGGCAGAAAGTGAAGAGGAACTAAACAACATCTTGACGAGGGTGAAAGAGGAAAGTGAAAAAGCTGACTTAAAACTCAGTATTTTGAAAAAGTAAGATCGTGGCATCTAGTCCCATCATTTCATGGCAAGTAGATGGGGGAAAAGTGGAAACAGTGACAGATTTTATTTTTTGGTCTCCAAAATCACTGTAGACAGTGAAATTAAAACACACTTGCTCCTTGGAAAGAAAGCTATGACAGACCTAGACAGCGTATTGAAAATCAGAGACATCACTCTTCCAACAAAGGTCTGTGTAGTCAAAGCTGTGGTTTTTCAGGTAGTCATGGACAGATGTGAGAGTTGAACCATAAAAAAGGCTGAGTGCTGAAGAATTGATGCTTTTGAATTGTGGTACTGGAGAAGACTCTTGAGCATCACTTGGACTGCAAGGTGATCAAACTAGTAAATCCTAAAGGAAATCAACCCTGAATATTCATTGAAAGGACTGATGCTGAAGCTGAAGCTCCAATATTCCTGCATACTTTGGCCACCTGATGCAAAGAACAGACTCATTGGAAAAGACCTTGACCCTGGGGAAGATGGAGGGCAGGAGAAGAAGCGGGCAACAGAGGATGAGATGGTTGGATGGCATCATTGACACAGTGGACGTGAGTTTGCTCTTCGCTGGGAGATGGTGAAGAACAGGGAAGCTTGGCGTGCTGCAGTCCATGGGGTCAAAAGAGTCGGACAAGACTTAGAGACTGAACAACCACAACAAATATTTATGTAGATAAATATTTACCACTTATTGAGTGCCTACTATGTACCAAAGCCTTTATTATTGTTTTTTATCTTTGCAACAACTTGGTGTTTCACATGTTATTATCATTCACTGTACAGCATAAAATGAAGATTCAGACATGTGTGGGCTTCTTCTTAGCTATCTGTGAAGGCAGAATGATTGAAGGGCAAAGGGAGGATTCAAGCCAATGTCTGTATTACTCCTAAACCCATCTTCTTTTAGTGACAATATACTTAGGTCCCTTTGTAAGAATATATAGGTAAAGACCATCATATTCCATGTTTTTTATGTAATTATATATAGAGAGAGACTATTATATAGTTTATTTTTTATACAGACTATTATATATCTGAAGTGCCAAAAACATTTATCTAAATTTGCTGTGCAGAAATACAGAACATTCATTAGTATATCTCTAATGTATGTCTTTATACAGGAACATATAGCCACTTTTAGATTAAATACATGTCATAAGTTTTTGAATTCAAATCATGCATAAGGCGGGTGTAGGATTCTTTAATACTCCCATTCTGGTTGAATGGTCTCCTGAATTCTCTTATCTTTCAATGATTCAAACATTTGTGGCAGAAATAGTACAAGAACAATCTTAGGAATGTGACTAAAGCACTTCAGAGCCAGCAATAAGTAAGAGAGACTGTCAGGGTCAGGTCCTAACATATGTGAAGTGAGAAGGAAAATACGTAATGGTTGGGAAGAAGATAATATAATTATATCTACAGGGTGATTTTGATGTGACAACTCAACAGCATCAGAAGAAATCATTTTTTATAGAGTATGGGTATAAAGATTAAACTTTAGCCTAAAACATTCCTAAGCATCTACCAGCATATTCCAAATGTTATTTTTCAAAATTTTTGTGATTCTCCTTACAACTCAAGATTTTGATTCTATTACTACATTGTTTTACTTAAAAAAACATAATTCATAGAAAGTTAATGCATTTTTGTAATTAATCAAATAGTATTGGAGTAGGAGAATTATGTTACTCATGCATTTTTAAAAATCCATGCATAACTGTTCATCTCAAGGAGGAAGAGAATGACGTTATTTAAAAATCCTTAGTTTTAAAAAAAGTATCTTCTAATACTAATGAATCAACTCTAAGGTGAAGATTATTATCCAAATTCACATAAGAAATGCTTTTGCATAAATACACTTTGTTAATGAGGTTATGAATCCTAGATCATCTTGTCTCCAAAAATGATATTTTTCAAGTTCTGGAATATATAGTCAGTCACATAACAAAAAATCTTATCTTCCTAAGCTTCCAAGGTAGGTTAGAATGTAGAATGATTTGAAGGAAACTATTCCTCTGAAACTGAGATGTGTTTTCACAGTTCTTTTACCTTTAGTCAACATTCAACCTAAGCTGGAAAAAGGCAGATGAGGGTAACACTTTCTGATTTGAAATCAAGAATAAGAATTAAAGGCTGATGGTCTGAATATTGTTCAGTGATCCCCTCTGGTATATATATGAAATAGGATGGGGACAAAACAGCAGGTTTAGGAAAGGTTTAGCAAAAAAATTGTCAGAAAACTATAACTAGGCACTTTAACTTTGTAATCCCAAACTATGTTTATACAATAATTTAAGATGCTAAAGATAAACAGTTACATATTTTATATTCATAATAAGTCGTATTGTTTTTGAAGATTTAAAGTCCCCTGTGAAATTAATAACCCCAAATCTGATCATTTTTACCTGCTAGTGTATTGAAAATTTCACTCACCCTGTGTAGCAGTAACACTGAAGCATGATTTGAGTCGCTTTGTAAAGCTGTAGGCCAGCCAGCAGTGTTACCAGTTGAACATTTATTAATTGTGACAGGAACACCGAGTTTATTTCCGTGCTTTAGCTTATTTACTGCTCTTTCACCTTTGGATTTCGTATTGACAAAGTAAAATGAATATTGATAAGGTTAGGTATTGATTTTTAAATGTACGGCTTGTTCTCTGCCTCATTCAAAGTCACACACCAAAAGATAGTGGAATGTTTCAGTAGCACAGGATGTAGACTTACTGTTATAAAAGAGAGAATTGTTGAAGCAAGAAGGTTTGCCGGCAGAGTGCATTTTATAGCTTGAAAAATGTCATCAGTAAGGGTAAAGAAAAGAAATGAACAAAACAGGAGGGATATTATTAACACGTGTTTAAAGGCCATCAGCAGTGTTGGTTAGGGTCTTGTGTTGGGGTAGAAGTCATAGCTTACTGAGGTTTTGATAGTTAAAAAGATTTCAGTATGTTTATTGAGATATTGTGGCTACCGTATTTTTTAAATGTTCTGTCTTCTATGCATTACTAAATTCATTGTGATCCACAGTTAGTACTTGCTATTTCTATGTTGTTTTCTATTGAAATATTACCATAGGGAAAGTATTCACCATAAGTAGTAGACTTTCTTCTCTATGTTTTAAATTATGCAGAGAAATGCCTACTGAAGTTCAATATTTGAGTATAGATATTGCTCCAGAGTAACTGTGTCTTTGTGAACATGCAAGTTCTTAGCAGGGAGTTACATTATAGCTTTTTATGGCTCTTGTTTTTTCCTCTGCATCCTACTGATACTTCAATAAGAAAATAATCTTTATAAATATGAAGATGATAAAGGCAGACTGTAAATCATAAAGAGTGAAAATTTTTCAAAGGTATTCTTTTAAGTCATACTGAACATAATCAGGATATGTCTGATGTACTCAAGCTCCTTTCCAAGGTGCTATAACTATTCAGTTGCTCAAATTTATCTTATCAATAATTATATTTTTACTTTCTTTTATCCCTGGATCTGTATGACCACTATAGATTATCTTATCTCTTCCCGGATTTTAAAACAGGCAGACTTGGTGGGGGAAGGGGGTTGTTGTTACTCGTTTTGAAACCAAACCACATCCGAACATACAGCAAAAGCCTAGGAAATACATTACCCTCTGCCTCTTGGATATATGAACCACCTTTCAGTTATGTGTCTCAGAAGCATTTTAAACAGCTCTCCATTGTCGTATGATACAAGAAACACTCAAGGAAAGAGTAAGCATACATATTAGATAGACAGTAGTTACAGACATGCACCCTGATGTTCACTGCAACACTACTTACAATAGCCAGGATATGGAAGCAACCTCAATGTCCATTAACAGAGGAATGGATAAAGAAGATATTATATATATATATATATATATATATATATATATATATATATATATATATAATAATGGAATATTACTCAGCCATGAAAAGGAATGAAATCGTGTCATTTGCAGAGATGTGGCTGGAACTAGAGACTGTCATACAGAGTGAACTAAGTCAGAAACAGAAAGATGAATACTGTGTATTAACGCATCTATGCAGAATCTAGAAAAATGGTGTAGATGAACTTATTTACAAAGCAGAAATAGAGACACAGACATAGAGAACCAATGCTTGGACATCAGGGAGAGAAGGGAGGGGGTGGGATGGATTGGAAGATAGAGATTAACATATACATACACTGCTGTGTATAAAACAGATAGCCAATAAGAAACTACCATATGGCACAGGGAACTCTACTCAGTGCTCTGTGATGAATAATGGGAGGCAAATCCCTAGAAGAGGGACTGTATGTATATGTATAGCTGATTCACTTTGCTCTACAGCAGAAACTAACACATTGTAAAGCAACTATACTCCAATAAAAAAAGAAAGAAAATAATTTCTATTCCTGACAGTATGAAAGACTAGTAAGAAAATATTCAAACTACAGAATACCTGGACATGCTGAATACAATGTAAAACCATCTCTTTAGATGCATTACTGAGGCTGCGGGAAAAAGAGAACTCATTCTAAGGAACCAATCTAGGAAATCTGGAGGAATGTTGGTTCCTTTTGGAAAGAGCCAAGCTGGGGAGCAGAATATCTGAAAAGCTCTGTCCTCAGAACAGGGAAAACTAGAAACAAAACTCACTCACAAGGACACGAAAATAAAGAATCTGGTTTCTACCTGGGCTCTAACTGGAAACTCTGAAGATATGTAACCAAGAGCCTACCCCTACATGCTGCTGCTGCTGCGTCGCTTCAGTCGTGTCCGACTCTGTGCGACCCCATAGATGGCAGCCCATTAGGCTCCCCCGTCCCTGGGATTCTCCAGGCAAGAACAAGGCAAGAACACTGGAGTGGGTTGCCATTTCCTTCTCCAATGCATGAAAGTGAAGAGTCCCTACCTGAGACTTTAGTTTAAAACGACACTATGCCAAAACTTAGCATCAAAACTGGTCTTTGAAGGAAATGCAAAACCGCTATAGAGGTACGTGCCTTCAACCCAAGCCTCAAGAATCACTACAAATGAAAACCTACTGAAGATGGTCTCACAATCCAAAGCTAACAACTAGTTGTAAAAACAGATTAAAAAATGAAAGGGAATAACTAGAAAGAGAAAAGACAGCTGTGGTAAAAAAAAAAAAAAACAGAAATTTGAGATTATTTTGTTTTGAAAAAAAATCTTAAAAATCATAACTTCACTTGATGGGTTGAATAGCACATTAGATACAGCCAAATGAACAAACTACAGCAGCAAAAAAACCAGTGAATTTGAAAAGTAATCTGAAGAGACTACCTAAAAGAAGCGTGGTCTCAGTTGCTCAGTCGTGTCTGATTCTTTTTGACCCCATGGACTATAACCTGCCAGGCTGCTCTTTGATTCTCCAGGCAGGAGTACTGGAATCGGTTGCCATGTCCTATTCCAGGGGATCTTCCCAACCCAGGGATCAAAGCCACATCTCCTGTGTCTCTTGCATTAGCAGGCAGGTTCTTTATCACTGAGCTACCTGGGAAGCCCGAAAGCACAGAGGGATAATTTGTGGAAAATGTGAAAGCGTGGTCAGGGTACTTGGAGGAGCATGAAGTTCAGTGTATGTCTAATACAACTTCCAGAAAAAATAGAAGAATGAGGTACACTATTCCAGGAGAATATTTATAGAATTCAATAATAACAGAATTTTTACAACTGAAGAAAACTTACATCTTCATGTACAAAAGTATAAGCCTTTATCAGGAAATAGTAAATACAATTGAAGTCATACCTAGACACGCCATAATAAAACTTTAGAGCATCAAACGCAAGAGAAGAACTTAAAGGCAGCCAAGGAGAAAAGATATAACTTACACAGGAATGAAATTACACTGGCAACAAACTTAAAAAGAGTGATACAATCCAGAAAATAAGAGATAATATTTTCAAAGTGCTGAGATAACTGAATCAACCTAGAGTTTTCTATCCCAGTTAAATTATTTCCCAAGAAATGAAACTGAGACATTTTCAGATAAAGACCCATCATTACTAAATTTAATAACTTTTGTAGAAAAAAAGAGTCCATAAAAAAAAAGAATAAAAATCAAGAAGGAATTGGGAGCAAAGTAATTGTTAAGTGTGCATAAAGCTAAACTTTACACTGAATGTATAAAAGTAATGGTGATGCTGGTGACAGTGACCATGGGTGGATTCATTTGGGTGTAGAAAGGCAGATGGAGTAGCATTGAAACATATACATGAACCTGTGTAAAATTAGAAAGCCAGTAGAAATCTGCTGTATGACACAGGGAGCTCAAATCTGGTGCTCTGCAACAACCAAGAGGGGTGGGATGGAGTTTAAGGTGGGAGGGAGGTTCAGGAGGGAGGGGACATACGTATACCTATGGCTGACTCATGTTGATGTATGACAGAAACCAACACAATATTATAAAGCAATTATCCCCCAATTAAAAATAAATAAATTTAAATAAGAAAGTAAGATGGAGCTAAAACTCTGAACAAGATGTAAAATGTGAGGGAATAATAAAGCCAGGTATGCATGTTGACGTTTAAAAATTAAAGAATAGAGAAATAATATATAATTTTCAAGCTAGTATAAGCAAGCAGTGGATGCCAGAAAAGAGAAAGTAAAAAGTATAGAGAAAGCAAGGTAAATATCTTTAAATAGCATCGTAAAAATAACCCAGATATATCAATGATCACAATAAATGTAAATGGAGTAAATGCATCAGTTAAATTCTGGGATTATTATAATGGATAAATGAACAAAACTCAGTACACGCTGTTCACAGTATTAAATATCAGCCAAAGAAAAAGTAGCTGGGTCAATAACAAAGTGAATTTTGAGGTATTTCAGGAGGGTTGAAACACTCTTCAAGCAGACTTGCTATGTTAATTTAGATGAAGTTTTTTCCAGAAAATTGGTGAATATATTAAAATCTCTGTCATTTGGGACAATGTGGCAGAAGAAATGACATCATAGAAACTAATGATAGAATATTTTAAGATCAGTGTTCAGTCAGTGAAAGGGTGACATTAAGATTCGGGTGTCCTAAATTCACAGTCTAACTGGGGCACTTTCTAACTGGGTGACTTTGATGCATTACCTCTTTAAGGGCTTCCCTGGTGGCTCAGCGGTAGAGAACCCACCTGCCAATGCAGGAGACACGGGTTCGATCCCTGGGTCAGGAAGATCCCCTAGAGAAGGTAATGGTGACCCATTCCAGTATTCTTGCTTGGAAAATCTCATGGATAGAGGAGCCTGGGGGGAGGGGGGCTACAATCCATGGGGTCACAAAAGAGTTGAACACGACTTAGCAACTAAACAACAGTCATTATTACCTCTTTAAACCTTAGTTTGTTCTGTAAGTGGAGCCAATAATAACATTGCAGGTTGCTGAGGAAGATCAAAAGAAATCACGGCCACAGAAGCACTGGGAATCTCTGAGAGTCACAGACATTATATTGTAAGTTATCCAACTGTGTCATTGTGAGTACTATGCTGTGTATTGTCCAAATGCAAATTGAGAGAAGTTGATAGTGCAATTGACATGTAACCCAATTAATTTTTTAAAAATAATTTGGACCATCATCTCCACTGAAGTTGTTTGCTTGCCATTAATTCTCGTAGGAAGGCGGTGTGGGTAATGGAAAGTACGTAGGTTTTTAGAATAAACTTCGCCAAGGTTCGAATCTTAGCCTACTACGTGGTGATGGTCAAGCAGTTCATCTCTCCGAGGCCCATTATATCAGTACTCCCCCCGCCTTGCACAGTTGTTATGAGGAATGGAGATTATGAATACCGCACTCCTAACTAGTAAAGCACAGACCACGTACATAGTAGGTAGACCATAAATAGTCCTGATCATATTAGCAAACAAATATCCCCGTGTGCCTTCAGAACCAATAGTTTTTAAACTTTTTTTTTAGTTTTCTGAAAACACTATTCTTTGATATATTAATACAATCATCCCATAAGAAATGTATCTGTATAAGCAAAATGTGTGTGCTCAGTCGTGCCCAACTCTTTGCGACCGCATGGACAGTAGCCAGTCGGGCTTCTCTGTCCATGGAATTTCTCAGGCAAGAATACTGGAGTAGGTTGCCATTTCCTCCTCCAGGAGATCTTCTGGACCCAGGGGTCGAACACACCTAGCTCCTGCGTTGGCAGGTGGATTCTTTACCACTAGGGCCACCTGGGAAGCCCCTATAACCAAAATATCTGTCAATAAAAACTTTCCCTTCTCCAAACATGTCAATATCAACCGTGTCTTTCATTCCCTACTATGCGAAGTTTTTTTCACTTAGTTAAAAAAAAAAACAAGAAACTAATTTTACATTTCATTGTTTAAAAAGTAAGAGCCTTGTATTTTTAAGCAGTTGGCTATTTGAACCGATTTTATTTTGCAGAATTCACATGAAAAGCTTCTGCATTATTGCCGATAAAGTGTAAAATGATCTCAGTGAGGCTTTTCTATATTAAAAAATGAAATAATTAAAACATTTGACAAAAAGTAGTAACCCTCACCACTTTCTCACAGCCCAATCTGTGCTCAATGCTGTTTCTTAACAGCAATCAAAAACCCATGTCCCTAAATTAGTTACTGAGACCAGAGGACAGTATGAGAACTGACAATTCTAATAATGTCACAAATAATAATAATAACCATGCTCTTCAGCTGACTAGTAAAGTAATGGGGAAAGAGGGTGGGAAGAAAGAACGAGCACAGGCCACTGAAAGCCTTCTGAATACGGGGTCAGGACTGAAGCGATGCACTGTGTTATGTGGGAAGCAGCGTGTGTCACCTCCCCTTCCATTGGCTGTTTATCCAACATCAATACAACACTTTAGGAGCCAAATTACTAAACAAGCTGCCAATTAGGCTTGCAGTCAGCTGGATAGATTAGCAGCTAAGAGAGGCCGATACAAGATTTTCATCTCTTGAGCCAATTACGCAAGTGAATTACTATCCACAATACTCTTTGGAAGATTTGAGGGGAAAGGACCGACTCAGCTGTAATAGATATAAGAGATCCAGAATAAAGGGGGCTGGAGCGGGAGCTTGCAGAAGGGTTAGCAGGCTATGTATTGCTAAAATTGCCTGAGCAGGAGGAGAGCCTCCCAGGAAAGGACTTAAAGGATTTAGCACCACCAGGAGCAAAAGAAAAGGAAATTATGGTTGTCGGATGCTGTGCTGAGACGGAGTTGTTCCACTCCCATGTCTTAATCTCATAAAAGAAGGATGAGAGACCAACAGTAGATCTCACACCAGAGTCATTTTCCATGAAAAATGAAGTATCTGTTTTTTCTTTTTTAGAGTTATATAGAATAGCCATTGTTTTTTGTTTGTTTCAGAAATCTTTTGCTGTGGGGAAAGATTTAGCATTTAAGAAATCAAGTGGTCTTTTTTTTTTAACATGATAATAATGCTTAATTTTAATTAAGAGAAATAAACCAGCATTAAAAAGATAGAATGAATTATTTTCTTCCTGTATAAAAACTAAGCATGAACTTACGGTTACCAAAAGAGGAAAGGAATGGGGGAGGGATAAAATAGGAGTTTGGGATGAGCAGATTTTGATTTTCAGTCAAGCTGCTATATATAAAATAGATAACAAAGCCCTACTGTATAGCACAGGAACTATATTCAGTATCTTGTGATAAACCGTAATTGAAAAGAATGTAAAAAAGAATGCAAATATACTATATATGTATGTATAACTGAATCACTTTGCTATACGCCAGAAACTAACACAACATTGTAAATCAACTATACATCAATTTAAAATATAAATAAAAAAGCAGGGTGGAGTCGAGTGGCCACTACTGAGCCACCACACTTGAAATGCCAACATTTTAAAACTACAGTCATGAATCAGTTACTTGCTGTTCATTTCAGAACTCAAAACTAACCTGCAGTTTTTGCAGAGATGGTTTAAATTGACTTTGTATTTTCTCTTAAATATTTAAGTTTAAACTTGAACCTTTGCAATCTCTTGTATCAAAAATATAACAGATGTGTAGCCTGAAGCTTCTTTAGACCTCTGATCTGACTTTAGCTTATCAATGGATTAAATTAATTTTTGGTGATCACAGAAAAATTAGGGATATAAGACAAAATGCTAGTACGCCATGTAACCCAACACGCCTGAGAAGTAGCTATTCAGAAAAAAATTCGATGCCTTGTTGTTGTCATTATCATAATTTTAAAGTAAAAACTTAAAAGAAAAACCTTAATTGTCTTTTTGTTATTAAACAAGTTTTAACAAAAGGCTTCTCTTTGTTTTGTTTCTTTGGTAATTAAGAAGCCCATTTTTATATTTTATATGTTTATGTATTTTTTTGTATAATTAGATAAATATATAAAATCTCTGTGTATTTTTATTTTGCGTTTGTCAAGCAGTAAATATGAGTCCAGAGTTTTCCTTTGGTGCCAATCTTTGGCCATTCAAGCTGCTGGCAATTGAAGGGTTTTTGTCTGTTACATGTTAAGATACTTGCTTCAGTGAGCTAAAAACCAATCTGACAAGTCCAAAACCGACTCATTATTGTGGTAATCCAGTTCTCACTCCCTGTAATGAAGTTAGCAATGACAGCAATGTATTCTGTTCTCAGTCTGAAGATGCTCTGAAGATTAAGAATATCAAAATGTTCAGTAAAGGTCTTGCAAAAATCCACTGATTACTCTATAGTTCATTATAAAACTCACCAGTTTTAGTTATAAATTATCAGTTTCAGTTATATAGCTCATCTCTATCACTTTGCAATTCCCTTCTGTAAGTTAGAATCCTAAAGAACAACCCACTCACTATTCTCCAGAAAACCAGATACAAATTACCAGATTAAATATACTGTTAGTTCAACTCTGACATGTCTTTTGTTACCAGAGACTTCCCAAGTGGCTCAGTGGTAAAGAATCCACCTGCCAATACTGGAGACTCAGAAGACACCGGCTCAATCCCTGGGTTGGGAAGATCCCCTGTAGGAGGAAATGGCAACCTCTGTAAAGAATCTGCCTGCAATGCAGGAGACCTGGGTTCCATCCTTAGGTTGGGAAGATCCCCTGGGGAAGGGAAAGGATACCCACTCCAGTATTCTGGCCTGGAGAATTCCATGAACTGTATAGTCCATGGGGTCACAAAAAGTCAGACACAACTGAGCAACTTTCACTTTCCAGTATTCTTTCCTGGAAAATCCCATGGACAGCGGAACCTGGCAGGCTACAGTCCATCAGGTCACAAAGAGTTGCATGTGACTTAGCAACTGAGCAGCACATATACAGAGAATGGAATGAAATACGTAGGTAGAGTTTTAAAGAACAATAATAAATTGGTCACTACTGTAGCCACTAACCGTATCAAGAAACAGAACACTATACACTGCGGTCCCATAGGTAATATTTTTGTTATTGTTATTGGTGCTTAAAAGGATCCTTATATACAGTCTTAGAGAAAGAGGAGGACGAAGAATCCCAATTTGGGGGGTAGAGGTGGGGTAGAAGGTGCTGTTAGAAACCCAAATCAGGAAAAAGATGGACGATGATGGGAAAGGGATGGAAGGGGATGAGGGCACAGGAGAGACAGCTGACTCTCAAGCCTTTGACAGCAGTGAGTGATGTCAGCACCTGCACATTTCAACTCTCAGACTATCTCGGAAAACACAGCCCTCATTTCAAAACAAACATGCTGGACCCAGGACGGAGCTCGGATGCCACAGGCATCCTGCAGACCTTCAGAAAGTGGGCCATCTTCATCCCTGGAACCCTAGGGATGGAATTATGGGCAAACACTATAGCCCAGAATTCTATAACAGACTTTCGAGGAAGCCCCAATATAGGAGATGGTACTGAATATGTTCTCCCTAAAACCAAGATGGTTTTAAGCTGCTGTTTAATCCCTAAGTCGTGTCCAACACTATTGCGACCCCGCAGACTGTAGCCCTCCAGGCACCTCTGTCCATGGAATTTTCCAGGCAAGAAAACGGGCAGGTTGCCATTTCCTTCTGCAGGGGATCTTCCCGACCCAGGGATCAAACCCGCGTCTTCTGCATTGGCAGGCGGGTTCTTTACCACTGAGCCACCAGGGAGTCCATACTTCCACCCCTTTTCTTCCTACACAGTCTGTAACATCAGCTCGCTTGATGATCACTCCCTTATTTATCAAGGAAGAATAACCACAAGAAATGGTCTGGTAATTTGAGTTTTGATTGCTTTGTATTATGCCTGTTTTACAGATCAGAAAACAGAAACCCAAAGAGGTTAAATAACTTAAAGAGCTGAAACTAACCATGGTCTTTTTTCCATTGAGCCTTCTACTACAGCAAGCTCTTTATCCAAAGATGAATAAAGAACCCTCTGCAGTACTTTGTTGAAAGGAAAACTTCGAAGAATGTGGTTTTCTTAGCCTAAGAAGGCCTTCATCTGTGTTCATACTAACATGGGATTTTGTTTTGTTTTTGTCATTTTCTAATTCCAGGATTTGTAGGAGAAAACGCCCAGCCAATCCTAGAAAACAACATTGGGAACCGAATGCTCCAGAATATGGGCTGGACCCCTGGGACAGGCCTCGGACGAGATGGCAAGGGGATCGCTGAGCCGATTCCAGCCCTGCAGAGGCCAAAAGGATTAGGACTTGGGTTTCCTCTACCAAAAAGCACCCCTGCAACCACTGCCTCCAATTCAGGAAAATCCGCCTAAAGAGGAAAAGCAGAGGCGCTGTTTAACAAGTTTTATTCGCTCGCTATAGCCCATTGTTCTAAAATGACAGCATAGCTTCTGTGGTTGAAGCTGAAACCTAACATCAAAGCCTCAGACTTGTCCCTCTAGCTTCCTAGATGCTACAGTTCTGCCAGAGTGATAGAAATGGGATTTCATCACAGTCCATGGTGCTAAAGTAAAAACCTTCACCTTTTAAAATTTTTCAGTGACTCGCATTCTAGGTGTAAAGAACAGCTCGTTTCTCTTATTTATTTTGATCTTGTGTTGTCAGTAATTTCTCATGTTTTAGCTTGATTCATTCCTGTGTGCGCTTGATGCCCCAGTGACCGAGCACGCCTACGTGTTTCTAAAATAGGATTGGCCGGAAAGGGTTGTATTTCACCTCATCCCTGTCTGTCCTAACAGAAAACACCTGTCATCACATCAGTGAAGTCCTAAGCACATCTTTTTTTTTGAAAGGCTGGCCAATTTCGTATTCCTTGAATTTGACTTTTTTGTTAGGATTCCTCAACAGGGTGACACCCATTCATCTTCTATCCTTGGATACTGTAGCCTGAAGTTCACAGCTGACAAACAGCAATTAATGTTGCCCTCTGACATGTCGACAAAAATAAACCTCATCATTGTGATCACCACAGTGCCCTCAACATGACTTTACTGCAGATCTTATCAATTTTACCTCATTTAGAACATAAAATAATTACGGAAAGAAAAATGTATTTTTTAAATTCACCATGACTGAGTTGTAAACTCTATTAATAATCTAGACTTCCTTCTACCTCTTTGTTCCCAAAGGTTGATATTTTTTTTAAGATCAACTCAACTGTAGTAAACTGATTTTAACCATCGGAGTAAGTTAGAATATCGACTCCATTTATTTGAAGATTTTAATGGCTCTCCCAAGAATTCAGATGTCTGGGCAAAGATCCAGCGCATTTACAAGGAGTACAACAACAAAAAAAAATGAACGGTACTGTTTGCCCTTTCTAACACCTAAGCAGTTACTTTAAAACGAAGCAAAACAAGTCATTTGTATTATGTGCCTAGTATTGTTACATCTGAATCCTCTGCTTCATAATGTCCAAGATTCTGAATTGCTCTTAGTTTAGATGTTGTTCATTAGTAAGAACTAATAATGATATTCTCTTTTGTAATGACCTTTATTGGTTGAGTGAAGGCCAAGATAACACATGTGAATCAACCCTCTAATGTTTTTTAAGCTTTGTTTTTTTAGGGCGGTTTTAGATTCACAGCAGAATCAAGGGAAAGGTACAGCGATTTCTGAAGTATCCCCTCCCCGCACACATGCATAGCTTCCCCATTATGTACATCCTCCCCCCAGAGTGCTATATTTGTTACAGCTGTCGAGCTGTACCATTGACACATCAAAATCACCCAAACTCCACAGTTTATATTACAGTCCACTCTTGGTGTGGAACATTCTATGGGCTTGGACTAATGTATAATGACATGTCTGCACCATTGTAGGATCACACAGAGTAATTTTACTGTGATAAAATTCCTCTTGGCTCCTGTCTAACAGGCTTTTGGGAATTTGACAGTCGCCAAGAGTCTTTCACAGTGGGGAGAGGAGGTTTGTGCGTGTAATAGACCTGTCCCACGTGGTCAAAAGAAAATACTGCTCGTTGGGGAGAGGAAGTTCAGCGTGCTATTTGAAAGGCTTACTGGTTTGCCAACTTACAGGTTCCTTTTAAGAATTATCTTCTTAAAACAGGGTTATCGTGGTAAGAGGACAAGTTGATTAGGGAACCATAGGCTACCAGGTGAGTTGCTTTTCTTATGCCCTTCTTAGCCTACCAGGTGAGCATTCTTATTGAATAAAGTAACTTGTTTGATGCTTTCCTAAATGTCTGTTACTTGAAAATTCGCCATTTTTTAAAAAAAAATATTTTTTATTGAATACTCATTCTACCTACATAAGGTGCAAAAAGCTGGGGGAGATTGTCTATATTTCGGTTTGAAACTTCTTTATTGTAGCGTATAGCACTCTAAGGCCTGTTCATAAGTTTGTTTTAATCCCACTGCCTGAAGATCTTTTAAAATCCTAGAATTTTGAAAAGCCAAATTTGGAGCCACAGGTAAAACACTATGAGGTTTTTGTGAGACTGACTGATCCCAAATTCCCATGGACTTGACCATTCTTTTTCATTTCACCATGGTCTATCTCTCACAGTGAGGAAGAACAGACCTTACATGAGCTGGCACTCGGGACTCCTTAGCTATATGTTGCAGCTTTATAAATATTTTTTCTTGTTCTCCTGGACAGGCATCAATCTGCTGAAGAAACTTTCTAAGATATCACTGAACTCAGGTGTTCTCCAACTCCACCTCCCAAAATAATTCATCTTTATATTTTCCCTTAATAGAAGAAAGGTCTCAATATTGACATCTTGAGCCCTGTCTGTGACTCACAGAAGATTTCAAACATGTCTTATTCTATAGGAGTGTTTACGGAATACATGAATCAATACTCAAAGCAGAGAAGTGGTGACTTCCCAAGCGTTCCCCCTGCTCTCACACAGACTTCCCTTCACCTTTCAGTGATATTTAAGAATGATCATTGCACACCTGAAGTTCTGCTCGGACCTGCACTTAATCAGAGAACACAATTGAAAAGTGGAATTTTTAATGTACATCAAATATCTTTAAGATAGGAAATTCACTAATTTACGTTTATTGTAAAGTTAATTTTTACCAGTTCCTATGCCTATTCATCCAAAAGAATTCATGTTTTAGAATGTATCAATCATATCTCCATAAAAAGTAAGATTTTTCTCTTGTCCTTCATAAAGCCAACACTTCTATAGAATCTAAGCCTCGTATCAGATTAATTGCTTGTACTAAAACTTTTAGAGAATGCATAAGTCTCGTCCATACTATCTAAATTATCTATTCCCCAGCAAGTAGCCGAGAGACTGAGTGTGGCTACATTAGCAATTCAACATTTTGGCTTTATATTCTTGTTATACTTGATATTAACCAGATTGTGTATTGGTGTCATTTACTTCCTCCCTTCCTTCTTTCTCCCCAAATACAATTTTTAAGGCAATGTTACCCCCCTCAAATTTGTTTGCTTTTATTTTTTAATTATATGGTCTCCTTTAAAAGAAAATCCACTGTTAACTAACATTTACCAGTTAATTGGTATCAGCATTTGAAAACAGACTTTATAACTCATACTGTTGCTATCAAAGAGAAGTTAAGACAGTAGGGTTAAAGATATGCCTAATGTATACATATAGGTATGTTTACACGGCATGACTGTGCAATTTACAGACATGATTGCAAAATAATTGCATTTTATTAATATTTTAGCATTGTGAATTGATATTCTTGCAGTTAATTGAACTGACAATTGCTTCTCTTCAATATGTTTTCATTTTGAGCAGATATTTCATGAAAGAGAAAAATCACTGCTGACATGCTTTTTAAAACCATTTCCTCCTATACTCTGTTTTTCTTTTTTAAAAAAATGGTATTGTAAAATGAAGTTGTTTAGCAAAGAATATTTTGGATTTTTTTTTCTTTTAGTAGAAAGATATAATAGTACAACAAAGAATGAAAGAATAAACATTATGTTTAAGAATGTTATTTATAAGCAGTCATTGTCTTTGTGCTTTAAATGTTTCCCTCTTTAAATAATAAAAAATAAAGTTGAAAGGACTTTTTTTTTTTAATTACTGAAAGTCACTCAGTTGTGTCTGACTCTTTGCAACCCCATGGACTATACAGTCCATGGAATTCTCCAGGCCAGAATACTGGAGTTGGTAACCATTCTCTTCTTCTGGGGATCTTCCAAGCCCAGGGATTGAACCCAGGTCTCCTGCATTGCAGGCAGATTCTTTACCAGCTGAGCCACCAGGGAAGCCCAAGAATACTGGAATGGATAGCCTATCCCTTCTTCAGTGGATCTTCCCGACCTAGGAATCGAACCAGGGTCTCCTGCGTGGCAGGCTGGTTCGTTACCCAACCGAGCTACCAGGGAAGCCCTGGTAATTACTACCCGTTGACAATTAACACTTAACAGTGCCGTTAAGTGTTAATTGCTCAGTCGTGTCCAATTCTTATTTACCCTGTGAACTGTCACCCACCAAGCTCCTCTGTCTCCAGGCAAGAATACTAGAGTGAGTTCCCATCTCCTCCTCCAGGGGATCTTCCCAACCTCGGGATCGAACTCAACTCTCGTTTACATCACAGGCAGATTCTTCACTGTCTAAGCCACCAGGGAAGCCCTAAATTCATTATTCATGTTTCAGTCCTAGAGAATGTCAACATTTTCTAAAAAATTTTAGGGGAAAAAATTGGTAAACACATTTGATTTCATTTATTCACAGCTGATTGTGACCTGTTATACCACATTTCCCTGGTTTTGTTCTGTCTGATGCTGGGTTAGACTAACTGTGTTAAGGTCTCTTTCCACCCAGAGATTCTGATTCTAAAGGAACAAGTGCAAGTTCTTTCTGATAGCTTGAAATACGGATCAGAACCATATGTGTTACTCCATTTCCTTCTGGGAAATTGTGCTCCCCAGAAACCTGCTTGGATATTTTAAATATTTTATAATACTCATTAAAGTGTTGAGTTCTATTGCTTATAGGAAACATCTCATTATGTTAATAAAATACTCTCTTTTCTCCCCCCAAAAAACTGAATTGTGAGTTGTTAGAGTCAGTGGATTTTTTTTTTTTTTATCCAATAGGTATTAAATACTCATTTATTTCACAGGCTTGCAGTAATATATACTCAACTGACAAGTGGACCATGAAGGCTCCTTCTGCTGGATTCCTACTAGGCAAAGACTCATTACTTCACCCACCTGACATTTTAAGTAGATCCAGATTTGTCTCTAGCGAGTCAATGCCATTAACTGCCAGGAGTATGATCTACAATTGCCGCTTTTCGTTTTATCTGTACATTAGAGTTGTCTTCTGTCTTGGAATTGTCATGGAGTTTAAATCATTGTCAGATTCACCGACCTCACTCCCATGGCAGTGTCCGAACGGCCCGTGTTTACTCCTTCATCTTTGAAGGATGAAGTTAGGCAACAATTGAAGGCTATTTTTGTGTTTCTTTAGTCGTTTTTCTTCTTCCCTTAGCTTGAATATTCAAGATACATTAATGGCATTTTAAATCTATGTATATACTTCTTGATCTTTCAGCTATAAAATGGTAAAGACAAGACTGTATTATGATAGCATCCCAAGCAAAAAGAACACTCAGACCTTTTTCCTACTGGTTTTCATCTTCTGATTAAATTTCAAGGAAATGTTTATTCCTTCCTAAAGGTAGCATTCTATAATAAAAGCAGAAAAGATGAAAAATAGTATAGTAGCTCATTACATACTTAAAAAATATGCTTTCCAAAAGCAAACAAATTCTTACTTAAGTAGATTTCTTCCAAGGCCAGAATTTCATAGTTAGGATAAGCAGATGAGTTTCAAGGGGGAGAAATTAAGGCTTCATTAGATACCTGTGTGGCTAATCTAAGTCTCAAGTGCTTTTTTGATGGCTGTAATTGATTGTGGAAACTACAGATTATCCATGCTGCAGGTAGAGGGAATGGGATTCACAAAACAATTTTTAAGTGAACGTGAAGCACTTGGCAGAACACACTGAGATTGGGAAATGTCAAGTTGGAAACCACAGTATTTCTAAAACAATGACCATGGTGTCTTTAGGCTTTCAACAGTCAGCCGGGTGGTCCAGAAACTCTGAAGGCCTGGCTCTTGACCGTCCCCCATCTTTATACCCGTTTCCTTTTATCACATCACTCCCGATTCCTTTCCACACATCTTCATCTCCTTCACCTAAGTTTAACATCACAGGACAGCCTTGCAAAATGGAAAGCATCACAAGCACACAGGAAACCTGCCTGATTTGACTCCCGTCCCATTGTGTTTCTCCATTATGTCCCTTAACAACTCAGCTAGAAACAAGCGGCAGATTTTTTCCCCACTCACTGAGTAATTGTCTGCACCGCAGTGACAGATGTGCAATATAGCAGCTTCTTTAGGAAAAAATTAACAGTTTGTCCAGCATGTCAGCTCGCTCTTTTTAGTGCTTGGGAGGTCTTGGCCCCATTATGGATGATTTAGAAATTGAGGCAAGCAAAAACCAGCTGCCTGCGCTGAAAGCCTTCGTTAGTCGCCCTCATCTGCATTCCAAGACTCACTTACATCTAGAAATTGGTAGAGCCCCTCTGGCCACGCAATGAGGATGGGCTGACAATGCCTTGATTTGTTGAGAGAGAGAATAAATGGGTTTTTCAGAAGATGAGGAAATATCACCATTACTGGCCAATTTACAGCATTTTATCTGTTCTTCAAACATGTCACTTTCGTTATTGTTGCATGGTAATTACATAGTGAAACGGAAAGAAAACAAATTCAGGTTACGTATTCAGATGGATTGCAAAATCATATAATCCTGATAAATGCCCATTTATGATACACATGGATGAAAGGTTCATTTTAATTTTGAATGGCTAGCTCAGCCATAAATAGGATATAGGATTAAATTCCAGAGAATCTGATTACATAAAAGCAAATAGTCCTTTCACTTTTTTCAGATCCAGGAAATTCAGGGAGATACAGTGTGGCATAGTCACAAACAGGATTGTCCTCGGACAAGACAAAAAGTAAATTCAGACTTGCATTCTGAAAAGGATGAGAACTTTCCGTGAAGCTGGAGAGCTATCTTGTTCTAGTTATGAGTTAGTCCTAAAGGCTTCTCAAGAGGCAAGGGAGCCTAGGCTGAAGTAGTTCCAGTTTAGAGGAACAGCCCTACGTTTCAATCTCTACTTTCCTGGTCACTTCTGCATTCTCACCAAACATTGGGATTCTAGAAATCCAGTGCTTTTTCTTGTGTTCCTCTGTCTGAGGTTATTTGTCCCTCATCCTCAAATCCTATTATTGTAAAGGGATGTTGCCTGTAGAAGTTTAGCTGAGCACAGATAATGAAGATCATGGAGAGCAAAAGGAATGAAGGGGTAGCACCCCAGGGCTGCTACTGAAAATGTCAGGTGTGTAAAAGAGGAGAAGGGAACGGCTACCCACTCCAGTATTCTGGCCTGGAGAATTCCATGGACTGTATAGTCCACAGAATTGAAAAGAGTCGGACACGACTGAGCAACTAACACTTTGCTTAGTAGGAACCCAAAAGAAGGAACCATCATCGTTCACTTATCACATGAGTATATATTACCATAAAGCTGTTACATAAATAAGTTGTTATTCTCATGTCTCAATATCTCCGGGACCACTGAGGCCAAGCTATCAAGTTTTACATGGGAAGTTGAAACTTTCCTTTCACTCGACTTGAATCCATTTGTCATACTACAGGACTAGAGTGATCATTTCAAAGTTCAGTTATGAATTTTTATTCATACCCTTTGTTGTTCAGTTGCTCAGTCATGTCTGACACTTTGCAACTCCATGGACTGTAGCCTCCCAGGCTCCTCTGTCCATGGGATTCTCCAAGCAAGAACACTGGAGTGGGTTGCCATTTCCTTCTCCAATGCATGAAAGTGAAAAGTGAAAGTGAAGTCGCTCAGTCGTGCCCAACTCTTAGCAACCCCGTGGACTGCAGCCTACCAGGCTCCTCCGCCCATGGGATTTTCCAGGCAAGAGTACTGGAGTGGGGTGCCATTGCCTTCTCCGAAATAAATAAGTACTTAACATCTATTGGCTCCTAAGTTTGCTGTGGCTGGGATAGAGAGATAAAAGAGCCACATCAGTACTTAACTGTCTTGGCCCAGGGGTGACAAGTGTTACCTCTGTTCAGGATTCATTGGCCAGAGCTGGTCACACAGGCCCAGCCGATTTCCAGGGAAGCTTCTGGAAGCAGGGGAGCATGCAGATGTCTGTGAGCACTAGTTGTGCCAGTTACAGTTTCAATATAGCATGTCCAGACTGTTAAATACCCAAGTAACATCTATTTCATTGAGTCTAGGATGCCATCAAGTTTAAGATGCACCTTAATTTTATGTATCATTATGAAGGAAGAGTAGGAAAAGGCAAGCCACTCCAATATTCTTGCCTAGAAATCTACATGGATGGAGGAGCCTGGGGGGTGGGGGCTACAGTCTATGGGGTCGCAAAGAGTGGGGCACAACTGAGCACGCGTGCAAGAAGGAAGGAAAAAGCACAAACTATGATCCTCTAACCCCAGCAAGGTGCCTCCACTCCAATTTCAGGAATACTACAATGTGAGAAAATGATCAAATATGTTCATGAGTATAGAATGAAGGTGAAGATAAAAAAAAGTCTGAGGAATGCCAGGGAAGTCTGCATGAATGAACAGATGGGATTGGAGCTGCTCCTTGAAGAAAGATAGGGTTCAGCTAGAAACAAGGAGGGTTCATTATTAGCCAGAGATGCTTCTGTTATGTTGACATTATATGACACAAATGGCTCAGACACTAGAATTATTCCAAACTATATTCAATTCCTGGCTCTAATGCCTTCTCTGGGCTTCCCTGGTGGCGCAGCGGTGAAGACTCCACCTGCAAAGAAGGAGACGCAGGTTTGATCCCTGGGTCAGGAAGATCCCCTGGAGAAGGAAGTGACAGCCAACTCCAGTATTCTTGCCTGGGAAATCCCACAGACAGAGGAGCCTGGCGGGCTGCAGTCCATGGGAACACAGGAGTCAGGTACAACTTGGTGACTGAAGAACAACAATGCCTTCTGTATGTTTTGAGACTAATCTCACAAGTTTCACATTTTTGTCTTTATTTTCCTGAAGTTAGAAATAATAATATCTACCTCATTGGATTATGAGGGTTAAAAGTCATAATGCACAGAAAATATCCTATCAGTCCCTAGCACATAGGAGATGCTCTGAATTGGGTACCATTTCTTTTCTAGTTTCTGATGAAGTGATAAACTGTCCTTGTTTGTCTACTCTTCTAGGCGAAGTGTAACATATACAGAAGTGTTAACGTATTTTTACTTTGCTAACAGTGCCCAAGAAAGACAAGCGATGTTAAACAATCTTCCTAATTTCATAGTCATTGATGGGCATACCCTTAATAATAAACTTCTGCTGTGACTCCAAATGGTAAGTCTTTTTTTTTAATTCAATACAACTAGAACCTATAATCAGTAAAAATACAGAATTCAACCACCTCCACTCAATCATTTCTTATCAGTTGACTGAAGATCATCCAGGAATCCCTGGCCACGCCCATCAAGGCCTTTGGAACCTGGCATGGCTCTAGTCTATGCTACTGATCTTACGGAACTGGTCCTTGGTCCAAGACTGGGGCTAATGCTATGACAAATTCCTTAGATGGGGCTGCTTGCTTAAGATGCTTAATTTGAAATTCTATCTTTTCACATAATCTTTTTGAGAATGTATTCTAGGACACTGGAAACTTCAGCATAGGAATCACCAGGAAACGACTTAAAAAGTGAGATTCTCAAACTCCATTCTCAAAAAGGAAGAGCCTTGAGAAAGACTGTCTTGGAAAAACCAAATCAGATTATCTCCAAACCGTCTCCAGGCTCTCTTTGCAAACATCTGAGCCCAGCCTTCTATGGCAGACCCTATTGAGTCATCTGCCCCAGCTCTCTCCTTCTGGGAAATGTTTTCAACACCACTACCCTTCCACCCTCTCCTTAAGACAATTTTGAATTAGAACTAATTTGGAATTAGAACTAATAGGTTTCATTCTGGCCTTGGTCTCTTGAATGAAGACGCTATCTGACTGGGCACAGAGGAAGTATGTAAATGAGGTAAAGAATGGAGGAGAGGAACAAAGAATTAAGATGAAAAGAAGAAATGTATGGGTTTCCTACAGAGCTGGAGCCTGGTGTAAGCTTGCTGAATGTTCTCTTCAAAAAAGACCAGAGGACCATTACTAGGGAGGTGGAGAAAGCAATCCTTTCCTATACGAGAGGGTGACATCTCTGCATGGAACTAGCCTCATATGCGGAAAAGGCAATGGCACTCCACTCCAGTACTCTTGCCTGGAAAATCCCATGGATGGAGGAGCCTGGTGGGCTGCAGTCCATGGGGTCACTAAGAGTTGGACACAACTGAGCGACTTCACTTTCACTTTTCACTTTCATGCACTGGAGAAGGAAATGGCAACCCACTCCAGTGTTCTTGCCTGGATAATCCCAGGGATGGGGGAGCCTGGTGGGCTGCCGTCTGTGGGGGTCGCACAGAGTCGGACACGACTGAAGCAACTTAGCAGCAGCAGCAGCCTCATATGAGGAGAAGGAAATGGCAACCCACTCCAGTGTTCTTGCCTGGAGAATCCCAGGGATGGGGGAGCCTGGTGGGCTGCGGTCCATGCACAGAATTGGACACAACTGAAGCGACTTAGCTGCAGCAGCAGCAGCAGCAGCAGCCACCTCATATGGGCTCCCCAGGTGGCACTAGTGGTAAAGAACCCACCTGCCAATGCAAGAGACATAAGAGATGCAGGTTCAATCCCTGGGTCAGGAAGACCCACTCGAAGAGGGCATGGCAACCCACTCCAGTAATCTTGCCTACAGAATCCCATGGATGGAAGAGCCTGGAGGGCTAGAGTCCATAGAGTCGCAAAGAGTCGGGCATGACTGAAGTGATTTAACACACACAGCCTCTTATATTAGTGGGAAGAATACTTACCACATGGGTCTAAACTATAAACCAGAGGGTGAATTATTCACATTACACAAAGCTTTGCATGTCGTACGAGAGCACAGGGTCCCTTTAGGTAGCATTTTCTCAAGTACTTATTTACAGATCATTAAATACTTAACAGAGGGAAAAAGTAAAAGCTCAAGTGCTTAAGCCAGTATTTGTTAAATATCCATCATAGATTCAGATAAAGTAAATGTAAAAGTAAATGTAAAATCATAGTGACAGTCAATTGTCCAGTTTTTAGATTTTTATATTAGGAGGTGGAGCTAAAATAACAGCCTGTCCAGGTGAATGCAGTACTCCTGAACATTCTACCATGATCTTAATCATTTTTGTTAGCTTATCCTCAGTCCCATAGGACCCTCCTTTATCTTATAATAAATGTTCTCTTGTTGTACGACTTAAACTTTCTGTTATTTCCATATAGGACTAATTTTCTCCTGGATATTGGCTAAGATGTAAATGTATTATAAAACACAGAAAAATATTACTGTAACTTGACCAACTGAATGTTCTCTGATTGTGCAATTATCTAAGAATTTACAGTTTTAAAGTAACTAGTACACCTTATAATGCTTTAATAAAGTTCCACCTTGTGGTAGTGGAGTGTTCTAAATGACTTGGCCTCATTTTCCTTTTATTCTTTTTTCTTTATAAACTGAGTCCAATTCTACCAAATTCTAACCCAGTAATTCCTATCAATAGAGGAGGCCCATGACTTCAAGAGACTCTCATAAGACTAGAGAAGAATCCTGAATATTACTTTACTTTTTAAATATGCTAATGAAAATATCACATATGATATTTTCCCCTGAGCTGTTTTACAATTTCTGTGTCACAGAGTAGAAGAGAGCATGGTAAATCTGTAAATGATAAGAAGCCACCTTCTTCAGTCTTTCTATAACATCTTATGAAAGTGAAAGTATTAGTTGCTCAGTCGTGTCTGACTCTTTGAGACCCCATTGACTGTAGCCCACCAGACTCCTCTGTCCATGGGGATACTCCAGTCAAGAATACTGGAGTGGGTTGCCATTCTCTTCTCCAGGGGATCTTCCCCACCCAGGGATCAAACCCAGGTCTCCTGTATTGCAGGCAGATTCTTTACCATCTGAGCCACTAGGGGAGACCAAAACCCATTGCATCTTACAGTTGCTTGCGTATCACATTCTCAGGTTACCAAGTTCTGCTGTTGGTTGTTGGGTGGACATGGCTATAGCTGTTAGGCTGGTTCCCTTGAAATCAGTAGCTCCCTGTTTACCATTCCACCTATCTCCAGCCTTTCAGACAGGAGTCCCAGGGCCTCCGCTATAGAAAGGAAGCAACTAAAAAAGAAAAGAAAAGAATAAAAGGCAGAAAACAGAAAGCAACTCTTTAGCCCTGGTGGTTTGACTGCCTCTTTTCTAAAAATACTTATTTAGCTGTTCCGGGTCTTAGTTGTGTCATGTGGGACATGCAGGATTTTTAGTTGCAACCCTTGGGATCTAGTTCCCTGACCAGGGATCAAACCCAGGCCCCCTGCATTAGGAATGTGGAGTCTTAGCCACTGCACCACCAGGGAAGTCCCCATGCTTGCCTTTTACATCTGGGACACAGAAGCAAGTAATAAAACAGAAGTAACACTGGACCAAGAGTTAAAAGACTTGCATTCAAGTTTGGTTCACCCCTTACCAATTCAGAGGCTTCCCTAGTAGCTCAGCTGGTAAAGAATCTGCCTGAAATGCAGGAGACCTGGGTTTGATTCCTGGGTCAAGAAGATCCACTGGAGAAAGGATAGGCTACCCACTCCAGTATTCTTGGGCTTCCCTGGTGGCTCAGCTGGTAAAGAAACCTCCTGCAAAACGGGAGATCTGGGTTTGATCCCTGGGTCAGGAAGATCCCCAGGAGAAGGAAATGGCTACCCACTCCAGTATTCTTGCCTGGAGAATTCCATGGACAGAGGAGCCTGGTGGGTTACAGTCCATTCGATCACAAAGAAGCACATATAACTGAGCAACCAACACACACACTCACCTTACTGATTCAAGACACTCACCTAACTGTTCTGGTTTTTGTATCCAGATTTATAAAAAGAAGTGGTTGTTGGTGAAAAGGAGTTGACGTTTCTGAGCGCCTACTCTACACTGGGGACTTCTTACATAGTTTTCAGGTGAAGTTCACAGAAAGGTATCGACACCTCTTGTTGGTCTTTTTCAGTTATAAAGATTAGCTGACACCTAACACTGATAATTCAGTCTAGTGGGGAAAAATTACTCCTAAACCAGCACCAAGTCCAAATTATCTAATACTTAAGGACATGCAATGTTATTGCTTATAGGTAAATTACTAACAATTTAACAATAAATAAAATTTTACTTAAATGAATTAATATTCAAATCAGCATTTAAACGCAAACAGTATTTATATTGTATCATTTTGAACATTTTAATTTCCTTAAGTACTTTATTTCCCCTTTAACTTCTTTCTGCTGTTAATTTAGTTGATCAAACTATCAGAATAATGCACAAGCATACTAGCTCATCCCAAGTCTAATAACCACAAATTCAAATTTTGTGGGGTCCATATATTAATAACTAACATTTGACAACATCTCCTGGTATATGTCTCATGACATGTCAGGCTCCTAATCAGAAATACAGGATAAAACTAACTTGACAACATGACCTTGGGCAAGAGATTATGCATGATTTCCCAGAACAATGAAGAATAAAGTGATTTTTTTTCTTTTAAAGAACTGGGGTTCAGTGTAGTGACCTTAACTCCATATACAGTTTGAAGAATTGGAATAGGTTCAGAAAAAAATCAAGACAAATGATTAAAGGCTAAAAGGACTGACTTTAAGAAAAATATAGGCAAGAAATAATGGAGAGTTTGCTAAATAATCACCACAGAGAGAGTCTCATCATCTCAAAAATATTTTAAGACACAAACATCCAGAAGAAACAGAATGATTTCAAGAATTACCCTTTAAGAAAGAGTCTCACAGACTTAGAAAATGAACTTATGCTTGCCAGAGCAGGGGCAGCAGGGACAAGGGGGTGCGGATGATAGGGGGAAGGGACAGATAGGGAGTTTGGGAAGGTCATGAACATATATTGTATATATATATATATATATAACAGTACATATATATATATATATAAAATTGCTATATTTAAAATGGATAACCAATTAGGACCTACCGTATAGTACACGTAACTCTGCTTACTGTTATGTGGCAGCCTGGATGGGAGGGATTTGGGGGGAAAATATATACATGTATGAGCTTCCCAGGTGGCTCTAATGGTAAAAAAAAAAAAAAAAAAAAACCCACCTGCCAATGCAGGAGACATAAAAGCCACGGGTTCAATCCTGTCAAGAAGATCCCCTGGAGGAGGAAATGGAAACCCACTCCAGTATTCTTGCCTGGAGAATCCCATGGACAGAGGAGTAGTGCGGGCTACAGTCCATAGGGTCACAAAGAGTCACACACACCTGAAGCGGCTTGAGCACCCACGCACAAATACATGTGTATCTGTGGCTGCATCCCTTTGATGTTCACCTGAAACTCTCACACATTCTTAATCAGATATACCTCAATACAAAATAAAAAGTTCAAAAAAATTTTTTTAATTAAAAAAAATTACCCTTCAGTTCTAGAATGGGAAAAATATGGATTGGTTGGTTTCAAATTTTTTTAAAAAGGAAAATGGTACTTGAGTAAAAGGAAATAGAAAAGCATGTTTTAAAGGAAACCAGTAAATTAATCAAAGGAAGAACTCACAGGAAATCTCAGTCTGAAGTAATTGAAGCCCTTTGTGAATCAAATGAAGACTGCCACTAAGCCCAGCTTGGGGGTGATAGGCAGTAATATTCTACCACTCCAGAGAATCTAATCTCGCTCCACAATGTGAAATCACATTGGCAGTAAGTGTGGCCAGGACAGGGTTTTGATGCATTTTCACACTGGGCACTGGCCTTCTGTCCACTCTTTTGTTGATCAGCATAAGGGTGGGCTTGTAAGAAATCTAAAAAGTGGTTCATTTTCAAAGATAGTGAGTGACCGCCTACCAATGTAGTAGGAAGGGATATTCACGGGGGAAAGTCTGGGCAAACAAAGGGAGAGTAGAATGCCTAGGATTTTCATGCAGGCTCATTTTATTGGTGAATTCAAGACATAAGAGCAGGAATAAGTGCTTGGAGGGTAATAAGTCTAGGCGAGGGGAAGACTATTAACCCCATAGTACTCAGCCAATGAAGAATGGGGGAGGGACTTGAGTGCTAGGTTGGCTTGCTCCGTGTAACCACTCTGGGTGTGCCTGCCCACCAGACACTTGATATTGCAAAATAGTCATTGAAGCCTTGCTTCCCGCTGCACTTCCAAGTTCATTCTTTGGACTTGGGCTGGGGAGCTTTATTTCCCACAAGCTGTGGCCCTTTCTGAGTCTATTCTTTAATCTGACTCTTGTAGCTGTGAAAATCACCGAAGTATCTCACAGGTCATTAGGCTAGGTAAACTGCTCGTTACAGAGCAAAACGAGACCAATGACAGTCATTTCAGCCAAAGCAGACTGTGTCTACTTCCTACCATCTGATTACATGCCACTTGCTAAGTATTTATGGAGCATCTACCATATGCTTATCACTGAGCTGGGTACTGTGAAGATTCATAAGAATTTCACGGTATACTCACTGGCCTCAATGGACTTGGAATCATTGAAGTCCAAGTCCAATTGTTGAAGAAATCCAACAAATATTCAGAAATGATATTTAAATATTTTATAATAAGATTGGCACAGGCACTGGCCAATGAGAGTAGATATCCATCTGATTTGAATAGATGCCAGCTATAAAGATTGATATAGTATAATAGTGAAAGAAAGTGAAAGCGAAGTCACTCAGTCATCTCCGACTCTTTGCAACCCCATGGACTGTAGCCTATCAGGCTCCTCCTTCCATTGGATTTTCCAGGCAAGAGTGCTGGAGTGGATTTCCTTCTCCAGGGGATCTTCCCAACCCAGTGAATCAAACCTGGGTCTCCCGCATTGCGGGCAGATGCTTTACTGTCTGAGCCACTGCATGTTGATAAATACCAGCCCTGCTTATATCTGGATTTTAAGTTGGAGGGGGAAAAAACCACTATGTCTAAAATGTTGTATTGGGCTATAGAGAAAAGGGAATCCTCCTATACTGTTGGTAGGAACATAAATTGGTGCAGCCACTATGGAGAATACTATAGAGGGTCCTTAAAAACTAAAAACAGAGTTACCATATGACCGAGCACCCCTGGGCATATATCTGAAGAAAAGTCTAATTGGAAAAGACACATGCATAATGTATGTTCATAGCAGCACTTTAAACAATAGCCAAGACATGGAAACAATCTAAATGTCCATTTAGAGATGAAGAGGTAAAGATATTTTTAATATATATATATGCACATACATTTATGTATATCTTATTATACATATTATTTATGTACAATTAATAAGTATATTAATTATACTTAAGTAATAAGTATAATAATAAGTGTTAATAATATAATAATAAGTTAGGTATAAGTATATCATGTAATATATATAATAATATTGTTATTAATATAATAAGTATATATAAGTATATTATACATACTTATTATACATTGCGGAGAAGGCAATGGCACCCCACTCCAGTACTCTTGCCTGGAAAATCCTATGGGCGGAGGAGCCTGGTAGGCTGCAATTCATGGGGCTGCTAAGAGCTGGACACGACTGAGCAACTTTATATCTTATTATGGGCTTTCCTGGTAGCTTAGATGGTCAAGAATCTGCCTGCAATAGAGGAAACACAGCTTCAATCCCTGGGTTGGGGAGATCTCCTGGGGAAGAGAATGGCTACCCACTCCAGATACAAACATATGTGATGGAATATTACTCAGCCATTAAAAGAATGAAATAATGTCATTTGCAGCAACACGGATGCAACTAGAGATTATACTAAGTGAAGTAAGTTATACAAAGACAAGTATATGATACCATTTACATACGGAATCTAAAAAAAAAAGTACAAATAAACTTATTTACAAAACAAAAGTAGACTCACAGACATAGAAAACAAACTTATAGTTACCAAAGCAGAAAGGAAGAGAGGGATAAATTGAGAATTTGGGATTAACAGATACAGATCACTATATATAAAACATATAAACAAAGACCTACTGTATAGCACAGGGAACTATACTCAATATTTTAGAATAACCTATAAGGGAAAAGAATCTGACAAAGAATAGATGTGTGTGTGTGTGTGTGTGTGTGTGTGTGTGTGTAAAACTGAATCCCTTTGCTGTACACCTGAAGCACTGTAAACCAAGTACACCGCAACTGAGAAAAAAGACAAGAAAAAAAGGTTACACTGAACACAAACAAATGTCGATGAATAAGATGGAATATAAACGTGTGTATGCTGCTTTTCCCTATTGGTGCCAGATATCATCAACCCATCACCACACTCTTTCATGATGAAATCAGGTGCAGAGTCCTTGGCAGTGAAGGTTAACTAAAGTTAACTAGTGTAACCATCAAAGTTAACTAGTGTAATGAAATCCATTTATTAATACAATTCCATAATGACACCATAAGTGTTGGTCACAGAAGGGGGGTAATATCAAGCCCAACTGGGTTTCCTTGGTCCCTCCGTGGCAAAGAATCCATCTGCTAATGCAGGAGACACAGGTTCGATTCCTGGTCCAGGAGGATCCCACATGCTTCGGAGCAATTAAGCCCGTGTGCCACGGCTATTGAGCCTGTGCTCTAGAGATGGGAGTCACAACTACGGAAGCTGTCACACCCTAGAGCCCATGTCCCACAACAAGAAAAGCCACTGCATTAAGAATCCCATACACCACATGTAGAGAAAAACCCACATAGCAACAAGACCTAGCACAGTCAAAAATAAATGAAATTATAAAAAAATTTTTTAAAGATATTCTTTGCACAAATTTCTCCAATGATACTTTTTTGATTCTTTTCAGAAATCTCTTCTTGCTCATCTCTTAATCAAATTAATCTTACTTCTTTCAAATGTTCACATATTGGTTTTCCTCATTCCCATTCTTTTGCATATGACCTCCGTTTTGTCTGGTTAAAAAGATTCCCCAGTAATCTGTGTCCATTTAGAATCAGGTTAAATCTCATTTCTTTCCACAACTCTTACCCTTATAATGTTTTAAGGCATCTTTTCTAAGCACTGATTAACAGAATAAAAATAATATAATAAATAATATTAACTTTGTTTAGGTAGGGGTCACTTTTTAACCATTCACCCATGGTATATTTTAGATAGATATCTTAGCTCCCTATTTAAGCTCCTCAACACAAAATTATATATCCTCTGTTAGTTACACCATATATACAATGATAACTGATCCATAATTCAGTTCAGTTCAGTCACTCAGTTGTGTCCAACTCTTTGCAACCCCATGAATCGCAGCATGCCAGGCCTCCCTGTCCATCACCAACTCCCAGAGTTGAAATTTGACTAAATAAATGAATTTTTTTTTTTAAAAAAGAAAGTCTACAGGCCTGAAAACTATGTGCAAAAAATAGGGATGTTTAAAACTGCTTCAGATTTTTTTTTGAGAAGGCCAAAATCAGAATAGCTGTTTGCCCAGTTTTACTTAAGGGAAAACACGTTTTCAAGCAAATGCAGTAGAAACGACTGTAACTATCTCACACAGGGCTGCCTCCGGCCAATTTTCTTAACTAAGAGGAAAAGTTCACAGAAATCTGTAAACAAAATGTCTACCAGAGGTGACAAGAAAACATTAACTCGCATCCCCTCCGGTGAGTGTAATCTCTTAGGCCAGCTGGCATTTTACAAAGGTTTACCTGGTGTCAAGCCTGCTGGTAACTCTGTTATTCTGATTTAGAAATAAAGGATTGACTCAGAGGTGTCTATGAAATCATTCTGCAGGATGGTAAATCCCAACTTTAACACTGGAATAAGCGATGAACCATCAGCTCCGGCTGCTGTTGGGAGCTGTGCTTAAATAAATCTTCAGGTTGTCCGTGCGGCCCAGGGAGCGGGGAGCAAACTCGCTCTCCGCTTGACGCTGCCGCCCGCGGAGGTTACCCCCATCCGGGGTCTGTGGGAATGAATGGTCCTTAAGTCCACAAAGTGGTTTTTGAAATCTGAATAAGAGCTCGGCTATCATCTACAAAATTGTGGCTCGATGAATAGAGATTATGAAGAGATCCCGTTTTCCACTTTGTTTTATTGGCAAGCATCCTTAGTGAAACTGACTCTTTCCATAATAAGCTGTCATCGGCAGCAATTGTTTTGGAATATGGTCTCCGTGTTTGATTGCAGGGTCTGTCGGCTTCAGACGGCAGGAATGCAATGCTTAAGCTTCTTCAGTTATTGCCTGCTGGTGTACAAATATAGGATTTGGCAATTTCGCCTGAAGCCTTAGTCTCTTCTGCTACATACACCCACTCTGGGAGGTTCTGAGGATCCAACTTTCCCCCAGGCTCCGAGGCAAGAGGAGGCGCATCAAGCTGAAATCAGAGCAGGGGTGTGGGTCGGCCTCCTGCATAATTAACCCACAAAATACAGTCTGATGGACCACTTGCTATAGGTGAATGCTAGACTCCCCACCACAGAAATAAACATTAAATAAATAACAGCCAAATCCTCCTAAAAGCTGAAAAGAAGCAGTTGGTAGTCCAAAGACCACTTTAATAATAGGAATAAAAATAAAACCAAAGCTGGGTACAAAAAGGTTATATCTGTTTGGGAGAAAAAAAAAAAGAATTCACATAAGGAAAAGAATCAAAGCCACTTGATATCATGCATCCCTGTAGCAAAGGAAGGCTGGAGAAAGGAGGAAATTTCAGAATCTGAAACCTTTGGACACCCCCCAGATAACCGTGCACAATGTATTTTTAAATCCCTGTGTTAACAGACTCTGTGAGGGTAGGTATCGAGTTATTTCAATGTCTTCTGGCAGCAGAAGAATCTCTATATGACAAAAATGTTGATGGAACAGACTTCTTTGTCTGGGGGCATCTATACTGACCCTGCTCAGCAGCTGAGTCCTCAATAAATTTTGTTAACAAAAACAGTTTTGCTTTGGGGACTTCCCCGGTGGTCCAGTGGCTAAGACTCTATGTTCCCAGTGCTGGGAACTGGGGTTCGATCCCTGGTCAGAGAAGTAATGCCCACAGCTTACAACTAAAGAACTTAAAGATTTTGCATGCTGTAAGGAAGATTGAATATCCCACATGCTGCAAAACTGGTGCAACTAAATAAATTTTTTAAAAAAGCTTTGTTTTGCTATTAACTGCATTCCCAGGCCCTTTATTATTTAGCAACCTATTTGGTGAGGCTAGGATCCCTTTATGCAATTTCGATTAACTATGACAGGATTTGAATGCATATGTGATGTAAACAATGACTGATAAAATTTTGTATGTTTATATATCTGTGTGGGCAACATTTGGGGTTACATGCCTCAGTGCAAAACCTGCCAGTATTTGGAAATTTTCAGAGAAATCACATAATTTTGTTTTCTTTCTGCCCTCACCAGATGTTCAGTCTTATAAGAGAAAGGTTTTGAAATGCAGCATGATATACTAGAAAAAGCAGCCATTCATGGTCAGAGACCTTGGCCTAAGCATATACTGGGCTGTCTTGGGAAGCCTGACTCTTTTGAAACTTCAATTTTCTTTTTTTCTGGTACCACTTTCATGGTGGATTGTAAGGAAGATCAAATTAAATAACTTCATATAAAAATGGAGTGCTATGTAACTGTAGGGCTTCCCTAGTGGCTCAGAGGGTAAAGAGTCTGCCTGCAATGCAGGAGACCCAGGTTCAGTCCCTGGATTGGGAATATCCTCTGGAGAATGGAATGGCAACCCATTCCAGTATTCTTGTCTGGAGAATTCCATGGACAGAGGAGCCTGGTGAGCTACAGTCTATGGGGTGGCAAAGATTTGGACACGACTGAGCAACTAACACTTTCACTTTCATGTAACTGGTACAGAAGAGTTTATGCCCGGTACCCTCGAATTTTATAAAAGCTATAGATGTTCAAAAATTAAAGGTATTCTGCTTTTTGTTGTTGTCATTCAGTCACTAAGTGGTGTCCGACTCTTTGCAATTGCATGGACTACAGCATACCAAGCTCCTCTGTCCTCACTATCTCCCAGTTTGCTCAAACTCATGCCCATTGAGTTGGTGATGCTATCTAATCATCTCATCCTCTGCCTCCCCCTTCTCCTTTTGCCTTCAATATTTCCCAGCATCAAGTTTTTTTCCAGTGAAAAAACATGAGGTGGCCAAAGCACTGAAGCTTCAGCTTCAGCATCAGTCCTTCCAATGAAGATTCAGGGTTGATTTCTTTTAGGATTGACTGGTTTGATCTCCTTGCAGTCCAAGGGACTCTCAAGAGTCTTCTCCAGCACCACCGTTCGAAAACATCAATTCTTTGTCATTCAGCCTTCTATATAGTCACTAGGGTTGAACCATAAAAAAAGGTGTTCGATACCTGCTTACCAGGGAGATGAAAGCAAGTTAGTTTTTCTGATAAACCTGAAAGAAAATTAAGACTTTCACACACAGAGATGGAAGTAGATATTATAGGTGGAGGGAACAGAATGTAAATAGAGATGGAAAAACATCTGTATGACTTGTTCAAAATCCAGAAAGTAGTCTCACTTGTAGAAAGCATAGGATATACGGTACTAAGAAGACTGTTGTTTGGGGTGTTTATATTTTAAATGGCAAAATTTCCCATTCTTTCATTTCAAATGTTAGTTACAGCAATACCAACAACTCATTTACCGTATGTCACATCCACGTAAGTAAATATTTACAGCTCAATGTGTATTTTGGCTTTTTTGCACAATAGTCCCCTCTGTAAATCATGTTAACATCAACCATAAAAAAATTCAAAATAGTTTCCCAATTTCCTTTGCTGTTCTTTGCTATAATGGCTGATTTTTTATGTTAATGTTTCTATTGTTTTAATATTCTTGCTTTTCTCATTCATATTCTAAGAGATTATTGTTAGTGCCAACTCATTTGATTTATCATTTAGAGAAAGCACTTGTTCAAAAAGTCAGCACTGGTTATTAAATGATGATTGCTTGCAATGAATTCCTTCTCAACATCTGCAAAAACAATCTCGCTTTTTCTTCTTCCACTTAACTCTAAATGAGAGATCTTAAATATACGTAAATAGGCTGCGTATCGGCTTACAGAATATTTTCTTAAAATCTAGGATGTTAAATTGGAGAAGGCAATGGCAACCCACTCCAGTACTCTTGCCTGGAGAATCCCATGGACAGAGGAGCCTGGTGGGCTGCAGTCCATGGGGTCGCTAAGAGTCGGACACGACTGAGCGACTTCACTTTCACTTTTCACTTTCATGCATTGGAGAAGGAAATGGCAACCCACTCCAGTGTTCTTGCCTGGAGAATCCCAGGGACGGGGGAGCCTGGTGGGCTGCCGTCTATGGGGTCACACAGAGTCGGACACGACTGAAGCAACTTAGCAGCAGGATGTTAAAGACAAAGTTTCTGATGCTTATTTTTCTGGTTATTGTAAAATACACACATGTGTACCAAGATAACGTTGAAGTATGATACATATAATCTTTCCCTGAAACGCTAGTTAATATTGTATAATTAAAATATTTCTCTTCCTTTTCAAATTATTCTTATTTTATATCTATAGAGAACTTCCTAATTTATCCAATGCTATTAATTTCAGAGAATATTTACTTCTTCTTGAACACTGAATCATTAAAATAAAAGCAGAAAAGTGTGAAGTTGCTATGTTATTTTGTTTTCTTTTTTGGGCTCTTGGCATGTGAGATCTTTGTTCCCTGACCAAGGATGGAACCCGTGACCCTTGGAAGGGAAGTCTTAACCACTGGACCAGCAGAGAAGTTCCTAAAGTTGCTATTTTAAAATAAACCTTTAAGTTTGTTAAACTCGTCTCCAAATGGAAATGCTTACATTAGCAATAGTACATGATGGAAATTCCCTGGCAGTTCAGTGGTTAGGACTCATTGCTTTCACCGCCATGGGCCAGGGTACAATCCCTTTTGGGGGAACTAAGATCCTGTAAGCAACAATGGTGCAGCTGAAAAAAAAAAGAAAAAGAAATACCATGTGACAATTTCAGCTGTATTTTTAACATGCTTATTACATTCAGGGTTAATCCCTACAGGCTGGCTACGATTTCATAACATTGAAATTATGGTACATAGGGTAGCCCTAAATTAAAATGACACCTCAAAATAAAATGTGGACTAAACAAAAAATAATTATTTTTTGTGTCTTTAGAAATGATATTCTTATGGGCAGCAAATAATTCAAAATGTTACTTTCATTGTTTTTGCCACCCTAGGATAATATCTGTTATTCTCTTGGATGCCAACAAAACATTAATTCATCCACTCAATAAACATTTTTGAGACTAGATTCATATTAAATTAATTTACTAAGAGTTGCAAAGGGAGAGAATTGAGGTAATGGAAGGGAGAGAAAATTCAAGAAATAAGAGAAAGAAAATTTACCTGCTCTGAAAAGCAATAAATAAACAATATAAATCTTCACATAGAGAGAATTCAATGAGTGCCAAGCAAGACAAGTATAAAAAAACTCTTTTTGAAGGGGTGGGAGAGGTATACGTGTGGAACATACTGTCTACAAAGGAACATAAATCAAACAGACACCAGACTTTTCATAACAGCTAATGAGCGCTAGAAAACACTAGGGCAGTGCTTCCAAAGTTATTAGAGAAAAAGTTTTGCACCAAGAATTCTTCCAGCCAGTAAAACCCTCAGTGAAAAGTAAAAGCAAAATAAAGACATTTTTAAACATGCCAGAGTTCACAAAGCACACAACCTGTGAACCTGAGAGGAACAAATCTCTGCTGAATTCTAAAGGAAAAAAAAAAATTAAGTAAGTTGTCTAGAAGATTGAAAAAGAAACTCTGAAAGGCTACATCGTGGCATATGAAAACAGGGAAGGAAGGGTTGGGGTCACAAAGATTAAAATAGAATCTACACTGAAAGTTGCGCCCTAGTGAAGTTTAAATGAGGTAGGATTGCACGATTTTATCTCTTCTGAACAGCTCCATCTCTTCCAGTTTGTTCTAAAATTGAAAACATTCGCATAACCATAGACTGAAAACCAAATTGGCTCTATTTCTGTCTCAGCTTTAATATAGGAGCCCAAGTGCAAAGTTGGAGACAAAGGAGAATGAGGATATTCTTACAGAATCAATTTACCTAATGGGTAACTAAGCTACTCAGACTATCTCTCACTTATGAATCAGAGAATTTATCTTCTCCCTGCTGATATACATACTGAATAAGGCAATGTTTACCTAACATCTCTGTGTACATATGGACACTTGAGAAAAGAAACACGCCAGGAGGTTATCACTAATACTTTGGAATATTGTATTTTGTCAGAGAAGCCGTTCCTGCTGAACAGAAGGATGACTTCAGGATAACCAAAAAATGAGTAAGCATGGTGGAATACGATAAACATCTAATATCAGAATACCACCCACAAGAGAGATGAATATACTGAGAATCTGAAAGAAGGAGAATTTTTCTCTAAGGGAGAGATAAGAGGGAAGGAAGTGAAAGAGAATGAGCAGAACTTACTTCAAAATATTTTCTGCTGGTGGTCCTAACATGGAGCAGAATAAGCATAGTCTACAACCAGGCACCCTAGTTTTAAGTCCTTACCCTGCCATTTTCCACTTAAAGGTCATTCAGGAGTATCTCTGGGCTTCCCAGGTAGCGCAGTGGTAAAGAATCTACCTACCTATGGAAGAGACTCAGGTTCGATCCCTGGGTCGGAAAGAGCCCCTGAAGTAGGACTACTCCTGTATTCTTGCCTGGAGAACCCCATAGACAGAGAAGCCTGGCAGGCTACAGTCCATGAATTTGCAAAGACAGACATGACTGAGCTCACACAGAGGGAATATCTCCACCTCTTTTAGCCTAATTTAGACCTGCCCTAACTACCAATACAGTGTAAACAAGAAACAGAAAGGGTTAACCCAAAGCAGGAGATGCCGGTGTTTAGAAGATAGAAGCCTCTTATACAGAGTTCTAAGATCAAGATGGCCTCTCTGGTAGCTGTGGAACCACAAATCCAAACAGGGAGGTATTATTTCCATCAGATTAATGGAAATGGAAAGATCTAGTCATGCCCAGTGCTAGCAAGTATGTGGGGAAACAAGCTTCCTCATACATGGCAGGTGAATGGCTGCAACATTTTTGGAAGGCAACATGACAGTATCTTCTAAGATTTAAAGCAGGCATTTCCATCCATTCAGGAAGTCTCACATCAGGGATATAAAAGCTAGGGTACATGTTAACGTAAGTACAAAGCTGTATTGCAAAATTGTTTGTTAAAGTATAAACTGGTAGTAACCTCAATATCCATCAGTTGAATAAATTACTCAGATATATCATTTAGTACTAAATATCTCTTGAAAGTCTTATAAGGATATACTCGTTTGGGTTTAGAAAGTTGTGCATAACGTACCGTATTGAGTTAGTGAAGAATGCCTTTATATATTTAAATATTTTTGAATGAACTTCGGGAGAAATATGAAATGAAGCTAGTAACCCCCAACATCTCAAGTGGATACAGCGAGAATGAGGGTGAGACACTACTGGTTTGTTCATTCTTTCATAAAAGACACTGACTTTATAACCTAAACAGCACCAGTTAAGTTGCTTCAGTCATGTCTGGCTCTTTGAGACCCTATGGACCATTGCCCACCAGGTTCCTTTGTCCATAGGATTCTCCAGGCAAGGACACTGAAGTTGGTTGCCATGCCCTCCTCCAGGGACTCTTCCCAATCCAGGGATTAAATCCAGTGTCTCTTGTATCTCCTTCATCAAAGGCGGGTTCTTTACCACTAGTGCCTCCTGGGAAGACCTATAACCTAAAACACATACTTGAAAAAGAAAAGAAAACCCATTATAGTTTTTAAATTACAATTAATTTGATGTTTTTAAGGAAAAAAACTTGGAGGATTGAAATGGGATTAAAAAGGAAAACATTCTCCTAACGTAATTATCCAAAATGATCTTTAGTATATACAGCTGGAGTTCTTTTTAAAATATTTATATATCATACAATCAATAAGAAAAATAACAGCAATTTTAGGCTTTTACTTTGTGATGTTTAATGTTATATTGTTTTCTGCCCATCACAAATATCTAACACTAAATTTAAAAAGAATAGCAACTCCATCATTTAAATGTGAATCTCTACTGTTGACAGCGTTTTATTTTAATAGCATGTTCCACCTAATAGAAAAGGTACCACATTGTCATGAAGAAAAATTTCAGAAATACAGAAAAGCACAAAGAAGAGCACAAAAGTGTCCTGCATCTTACTTTCTATATCCTTTTTTATTTTATGTATAATGTAGTATGTATCCTACTGGGCTTCCCAGGTGGCTCAGTGAGAATCCACCTGCCAAGCAGATGTGGGTTCAGTCCCTGGGGCAGGAAGGTCCCTTGGAGAAGAAAATGGCAACCCACTCCAGTATTCTTGCCTGGGAAACCCCATGGACAGAGGAGCCTGGCCGACCACAGTCCATGGGGTCACAAAAAGGTCAGACTTAGTGACTAAACAACAACAAACCACAGTGTGTCCTTCTAGGCGCCCAATCCACATCTGTGCGTGTATGCCTGCTCGTGGTCAGTCATGTCCAACTCTTGGCAACCCCATGGGCTGTAGCCCATCAGGCTCCTTTGTCCATGGGATTCTCCAGGCAAGAATACTGACGTGAGTAGTCATTCCCTCCTCCAGGGACTCTTCCCCACCAGGGATCGAATCCAGGTCTCCTGCATCCAGGCAGATTCCTTACAGTCTGAGCCACCTGGGAAGCCCATCTATATTTCTATCCACACCATCTATATCTACAGCTATACATCTAATGAATAGTTTATAGTTTTTAAGTCATCATAACTTCACATATAGCTTTGTAAGCTGCATTTTTCACTTGAGAATATCAGGAACATCCTTCCATGTCTCCTAAAATGCCATTTTTAGAGGCCACAGAGCATTCCTCTGTGTAGATGTACAATAATATATTCAACTAGTCATCTAGGACTGAATATTTGGGCTAATTTTTTCAGAAAATAAAATATGTACAACATTTCTACCTGAATGTTTATGAATGCATTCTAACATAGCTTTCATTACTACCTTTTTTGGCAAAGACAACAAAATAAATGTTCTTAGTCGATTAAAGATTGTTTGGTAAGGTTGCCTCAAACTTAAAACGATGTTGGCTTCTCTTGAGTGTTATACATGGTGAAACAAACGGATGTCATGGCAGGTGGAGCCTAGGCCTCCAGGGATGCTGAAGGGCAAAGCCTTTGGAACCTTACCAAGACCTACACCACCCTATCATGACCCGGAGCAAGGATGCTAGATGACCCCACAGGCAGTTCTTCATTTTGCAGTGGACTTGAGTGAAATGATGATAATTATTGATCCAACTAACTATAATAGCCTTCCCTAATTCCTTGGGGACTGTTGTGCGAGTGTCTTTAGGGACTCTTAAATACTGCTTATTAACGACTTGACAGTCCTAACAGCTCTGAAAGAGCCATTAAAGATTATGGCATAAATCCTGTAGGGGTCTCACTTTTTAGACCCAAAGTATTGGAGACAGCCACACAGGTACTATGGCACTTCATCAAAGCACTAAGTGATGCTCTGATTTCTGAACAATAATATAGCCATAGTAGGCAGAGCAAATTGGCAATTTTCTCTGAAAATTTTCTCTGAAATTCATTGCTTCTCCTACTTTTCTCACTTTAATGTAATGCATTTTATTCCAGTTCTTAGACATTAAAATTATGTGTATAATTCTTTAGTTACTGTCTAATTTTTTCTGATCCATTTTGATAGATTTTAGAACTATAGTAAACATTTGTGTATACTTAATAGTCTTTACATTGGCTAAAATAAGGTCCAGTAAATATATTTCTAGAACATCTACATTGCTAAATATTTCATTACTGATTATCAGTGGATCAACAATTTGACTCCTCAGTGAGAACTTTTAATGCTCACTGCTAGCTTGGGGGCTTTGTGGGTTATATGGTATATTTTCACTGACACATTTTCAACGACCCCCACCCTCCCCAAATAACATTCACAAGCAGGAACCAGAGCAGACGTTCAATTCAATCTCTCTCGGTGCCCAGTGCTTTTTTTTTTTCATAACCAAGTGTCTTCAGAGACACTTATGGAGGCTAAATTACAATGTTTTGCCAGCATACATCTCATTTTGAGTTCTCTTCTTTGTTTTACAAACCTAATCTGGAGGACTGAACTTCCCGGGCCTGTGATATGTTGCCCAAGGAGCCCACAAGTGTTTAAATTGCATCTTTTCAATGCGTTCTGGCACTGCCGCCTGAAGCCAATACTTGCTTTTTAACTGGCAACCTGCCTCCCACGACTGGAGGAAGCAGATTGCCTCTTTGCTGAATACTTAGACAAGGTACTGATATAACAACAGTGGACAAGCAGCTGGGAGCGGGGCTGTCAGCCTGTCACACACTGACAAATCTGTTGTTCATATTCAGGCAGGATGTGTGTGTTCCGTCGCCATCAGTACCATCCATCTCGCGCGGGCGGTGTGAGGGGGCACCGCACGCTGTCATTACATCCTTCTGAAGAGGCGCGGCTAAGCAACTCATTTGCTTCTTTATGATGGGGCCTGGCAAAGGAGACAAGGAAGAAAGCCTGCTCAATTGTTGCTCCTCTTTCTTCCTTCCACACACCAAGACAGCCTGTATTGCCATTTCATGTCACATACAGAAAATCGGAACTCTAAATGGCTCCAAACTGCTTTTCTGGAAATCCGCAAGGCGGATAGAAGGACAAATATGAGCAATATGAGAGTGGTGTTGTTTGGGGGGAGAAAAATCATTTGAACACCGTGTAGGCGTGAGGCTTTGTTTTTGTTTTGGCAGGGGAAGGAGTCTTTCCTCTTGCAGGCAGAGCAGACTTTCAGAACACTCTGACAAATTTCCCCTAGAGTCATTGAATTTGTAGCACCTAGACTGCCGCTCTCTCTGCAGATTTATTTCAGGCTGAATGTGGGGCCCACCTGAGACTAAATTTCTAATTCCCGGACCAAACTGTATCTAAATTTTATGGGCCCTTGTAAATCAATGAAATATACTTTCTTTCTTAAATGTAGGCATTTGGAGGAATTTAAAGTTGATTGAGACTGTATCCCAAAATACTTGATATGATGAATTTACCGTTTGTTGGTCCTCACCTGGAAAATTTAAAAACAAAATTCGGGCTATGTATTATTGATCTGCATCAGTTAAACTTTGTGTACACATATCCTGTTGTCGTTGTTGTTGTTGTTGTTGTTGTTTTCCCTTTTTTAACCACAGCTCACTCTATTGCACTGGGAAAAAAAAGACTAAACCCATCAGAGTGAAGATTGCAGGGTAGTGTATAGTGGACTGTTTGGTATTTTTTATTTTCAAATTTGATTATTGATTTTACTTCTGTTCCCACAGTCAGCTAAGAACTCTTGCTCCTCATAAGATACTTCTGTAATATTTCAGGTAGTCTGTTCCATAAGATCCACAAATGTGCATGGTAATCCGAAAAAGCAAAACGACGTTGTAAAAAGTAGATAAATAATGCTGAAATGCCATATGACACTTTAGCATTAAGAAATTTCATATTCCCCAAGCTATCAATAACACTGTTGCAGTTTGTAATTCAATTAAACAAAATGTTGTAGGCTAAAGATACTTTTGTTAGTAAAAAGTAGGTAAAACTATAGAAATCATTTAGTATTTAATGGCACCCCACTCCAGTACTCTTGCCTGGAAAATCCCATGGATGGAGGAGCCTGGTGGGCTACAGTCCATGGGGTCGCTAAGAGTAGGACACGACTGAGCGACTTCACTTTCACTTTTCACTTTCATGCATTGGAGAAGGCAATGGCAACCCACTCCAGTGTTCTTGCCTGGTGAATCCCAGGGACGGGGGAGCCTGATGGGCTGCTGTCTCTGGGGTTGCACAGAGTCGGACACGATTGAAGTGACTTAGCAGCAGCAGCAGCAACTATATATTAGATTGGGTTTTTGGGTTTTTTTTTTTGCTGTATTGATATTTGTCAGAAGAAAAAATCTATTAATTATATATTTGGTTAAGTCATAGTATGAAATAGAATATCTCCTGCCATATCAATAAACCAAAATATAACAGGCATCAGTGATTTGGGGCCTCCAAACGTGAATGAAGGCTCCCAAAAGGGAAAACAATACCTGCGATCCAGCAGATGCTGCCACCCCTCCTTGGTGATTGCTAAGGAGCTGGGGAATGTGAGAAATCAAAACAACAAGATGCGGGTCCCAGACAGCTGAGATGCTTATGGAAGGAGTGACTTCAATAATCCCAGACTCTTGTATCTTCCCATACATAGAAGAATGCTAAATTCTTTAACTTGATAGCTGGTTTTCTTACTTAACAATAGTCTTTGATGTTCAGACTGCAGGCCTCCTTTGTTGCAAACCTTGACTTCTCCTGCTTCTGTGGCGCAGTCTCTCAGGGCCACCTGAGATGCTGTCTCTTGGGCCTGACGTCCTGAGATTTTCTCACAGAATAAAACACTCTCTACTTTCAGGTTGTAAACTAACATTTTTAGTCGACAGTAGGTAAAGGAAGACAGCTAACAGTCTAAATGAAAAATTCCCCAAAGAAAAGTTTTCATCTTTTGTTCACTATCTTCATTGCGTATTACACTGATATAAATATTGTTGTAAAAACAGATAAAATTAAGTAGTTATGAAAAGTGAAAGTGAAGTCGCTCAGTCATGCCCGACTCTTTGCAACCCCATGGATAATAGCCTGCACCAAGCTCCTCTGTCCATGGGATTTTTGAGGCAAGAGTACTGGAGTGGGTTGCCATTTCCTTCTCCAGGGAACCTTCCACTACCAATTTTCCTAAAATTCTTTAAATGACTTTCAAGGATTGTCAAGGAAGCAATATCCAATATCGTTGCAATAAAACTTATTTAGCTGTAGTGAATTAAAATTAATTGTATACCCATGATGCAAAAAAAAAAAAATATATATATATATATATACATAAAATTGTTTGAGCTTCCTTGTGGCTCAGATGGTAAAGAATCTGCCTGAATTTCAGGAGACTTAGGTTCAATTCCTGGGTTGGGAAGATCCTCTGGAGAAGGGAATGGCTACCCAGTCAAGTGAATGGAGAATTTTGTGGAAAGAGGAGCCTGGTGGGTTACAGTCCATGTGGCTGCAAAGAGTCAGATATGACTGAGCAACTAACACTTCAGTGTAATGATCTGTGATTTAGGAAATGCAGCCTCTGGGTCTGTTTCTAGAGTAGCACAATGTGAATGTTATTTAAAAATTTTTTTTAAATTTTGTATTGGAGTATAGCCAATTAACAACACATTGACAGTTCCAGGTGAATAGGGAAGGGACTCAGCCATACATATACGTGTAACCATTCTCCCCCAGACTCCTCTCCCATTCAGGCTGCCACTTAACATGGAGCAGAGTTCTCTGTGCTGTACAGTAGGTCTTTGTTAGTTATTTATTTTAAATATAGTAGAATGGAATGTATTTTTAGCTGGGGGGAATATCTTTGATTCCTGGAAATATTATTATACCCTCTATTTACCTTGGTTTAAGGTATAACATAGCTTTAAGCAAATATTTTACTCTATCACAATATGTTTCTCACATTTTTATGGATCTTAATGAGAAGGAAAGTGAAAATACTCTATGTTTAAGTCAGTAGTGGAGAAAAAATGTGAAAGATTGATTCATACTTTGGAAATAAATTTGTCCTAATAAAAAATAAACCATAAATTTTCAAGAGGGCCAAATGACTCATGTCAGCTTTAGTAATACTCATGTTAACGCTTCTATGTTAACACTTACTCCTTGGAAGGAAAGTTATGACCAACCTAGATAGCATATTCAAAAGCAGAGACATTACTTTGCCAACAAAGGTCCATCTAGTCAAGGCTATGGTTTTTCCAGTGGTCAGGTATGGATGTGAGAGTTGGACTGTGAAGAAAGCTGAGCCCCGAAGAATTGATGCTTTTGAACTGTGGTGTTGGAGAAGACTCTTGAGAGTCCCTTGCACTGCAAGAAGATCCAACCAGTCCATTCTGAAGGAGATCAGTCCTGGGTGTTCTTTGGAAGGACCGATGCTAAAACTGAAACTCCAATGCTTTGGCCACCTCATGCAAAGAGTTGACTCATTGGAAAAGACTCTGATGCTGGGAGGGATTGGGGGCAGGAGGAGAAGGGGACAACAAAGGATGAGATGGCTGGATGGCATCATCGACTCGATGGACATGAGTTTGAATGAACTCCGGGAGTTGGTGATGGACAGGGAGGCCTGGCATGCTGCAATTCATGGGGTTGCAAAGAGTCGGACACGACTGAGTGACTGAACTGAACTGAACTAACTCTTCTATGTACTCTCACATTTTAAGATTGTGTTTATTTTTTAATACAATAATGGCCTAAATTCTCTATCCTTATAAAATTTCTGGGTGCTCTTTATTCTGCTCTGAGACTCAAGTGATTTTTGACTGACAGAAAGACTACCTAATAAACCTTCACTATAAACTAATTAATCACTTTGAATACAACACTAAATTGGCAGGCATAAAAAAGCAAATGAGATGGGTGTTGAAGACCATTTTTCAAATGACCTTAGTTAAAAGCCAAGTACAGACTTAATTCTTCTTTTCCAGTGCCTTCTTCATGTCACAGGAACAGGTTCAAGTGAACCCTTGCACCCCCTTCCTGCCATGCCTGCCTTCCTCTTCCTCACAAATATTTAGCTTCTGTGAATGAAATGGTCCCAAGAATCAACAAGTATCTGCCCCGCTCTGGAATAAGAATACAACGGTGTTTCCACTTGCAGTATGGAACATCAGTTCCCGCACCTGCCCCCAGCTTCTACAGCACTTTGTCCATATTATCAATACTATAAGAGTATGGTGATATTTTTAGTTTTGTTGGTTCCTTGAAGGAACATTTTTTTTCATTTCTATAGCTTCTGCATGTGGCTTAACATTGTGGTATGTAATACCTGTGTAATAAATGCATGCCTTCTAGAACAAAGGTTGAGGGTTTACAGTCAGCCTTTTTACCTGAAATAACCATTTCAAGTTGAAAGGCATACTATCAATTTTGGCTGGAAAAGCAATATTCCTTAATAGAATCAAGATCCCTTGCCCACTGTTTTTTTTTTTTTTTTTTTTTAAAAAGAAAGAATATGTCTTGGTCAGCACTGACCATGAAGTCTCTTCTCTGTTATGCACATGATTTAGCCCTATGACTGAAGTTTGAGAGAGTTCGTTACACAGGAGTCCCGACAATCTCATCTGTATTCTGATTGGGTGGTGCAGAATCCTCTCCGGCTTTTCCCCTTGCTATATGCATGCACCACTACAAATGTATCGCGTCGCTTTGGCCCCATCAGTCTCTGGGATTAACAATTTTGTTAAAGGGACAAAGATGTTTCCATATACAGCAAAGGTTTCTTAAATCCATTCATGGTACCTATTTGGCCAAGTGCCTGGTGCTCTCTCTTGCTCTTTGTCTTAAAAGGATCAGACACAGTCTTCCTATAATCTACCTTATTTGCCACCATCCTCCACTTCTAGCTCACTCCAATACACAAGAATCCTTTCATTTTTTGTGCTATAGGTGTTCTATGATCAAAATACCAAAGGTGGTGGTATAAGACACTCGGGCTTCCCTAGTGGCTCAGTGGTTAAAAAAACAAAAACAAAAACTGTCTACCAATGCAGGAGACATGGTCTTGATTCATGATCAGGAAGATCCCCTGGAGAAGGAAATGGCAACCCACTCCAGTATTCTCGCCTGGGAAATCCTATGGACAGAGGAGTCTGACAGGCCACGGTCCATGGGATCACAAGAGTCAGGCAGGATTTTTCGACTAAACAATAACAACAGTAGTAAGAACCTTCAGGAACCCAAAAACATTTGCAATTCTGTTTCCACTTGTAACAAGTAGCCTCTCAAGGATTATATGAGATTCATCTTCTAACATATACCAAGGCATCTTCTAACTTCAGGCCTAAAAATCAATGAGGACAAAAAATAAACACAGAATAAGCTTCTCTGGTAGCTCAGATGATGAAGAATCTGCCTGCAATGCAGGAGACCCTGCACTGTAGGGTGGAGAAGATCCCCTGGAGGAGGACATGTTTATCCAACTCCAGTATTCTTGCCTGGAGAATTCCATGGACTGAAGAGCCTGGCTGGCTATAGTCCTTGAGGTTGCAAAGAATCGGACACAACTGAGCAACTAAGAACTTTCTTTCAAGCTAAAGAAACATAGCCGTGGTCATTAAATACATTGGAAGGACTCTATCCTGGGCTGGCCCCTCTCTGCCTCCCAGGGCTGCCCAGGGCGGTTTTGATCTGCCATCCTGGTTCAAGGCTGGTTACCTGTGCTGGAGGAGTTGGTCTAGGCATCTATCTGTTGAACTCCAAACACAGATATCACTCCTAGCAGACAAGCTGTGGCTTCCTGGGATGCTAGTGAGCCCCCACTTCCTTTCTGAGTCTCTGATTCCCCTGCCCCCTTTCTCTGCCTCTGGTCTCTCTTTCTGCTTCCGCCCCCACCCCAGCCCTGCTCTTCTCCCTGCTTCTCTTCAAGCCTACTCAGAGACCGAAAGGGAGAGAGGAATTATTTATTGTGCGTCTGTTTAAAATGAAAGGCTTTTACATTTTAATGAGCACTAAATAGGTGCGAGGAAATATTGTTCATTAGCTGTAATCTGCGGAATTGCTTGAGTGAACTTCCTTTGGAGGCTGCTTTAAACGGTTCACTCAAGTAGAGCAGTTTGTATGGTAATTAAGGGAGCATTTTTCTGTCAACATCTGTGCTGCTATTTATAACCAGGGAGGTAGCTCCAGCTCCACCAGAAAAGCGGGAAGGGGTAGGTGCTGAAAGACAAGGTGGGTTGGGGTCCATACTTCGGTTGACAATGTGCAACTGTTTCTTCTTGGTACTTTTACAACCACCACAAGCTCCTTTTTCTTGCTTTCCTTCCACTCAATGTATAATAATTCTTTTTTTTTTTAATCCTTTCTCCACTCTTCTTGCCTCGGAAGAATTATCTCCCTGACATCTCTTCATTAATCACATGCTTCACGTGGCAGCCCAGGCAGGAAGATTCAAGCTGTTTTGGAAAAGCAAGTGGTCTTCAGCTTTGTCAGATGGTTTCTTTCTGTCTACCATCCATTTTTCTCTCTATCGTCCTTCTACGTGCATACCATGCCATCGAGATACTGTTGCAGGAAGGGAGATCCCTTCCAGGGCCTGAGAGTGGGCTCTTGCCTAACACTCGGAAATGAATTGTCTGAGGAGACAAATGTGCTGAAGAGACTTTACTGAAGAGACTTTATTGGGAATGGACCCCAATAAAGGCAGGGAACAGCAGGGTCGAGGGAAAGTAGGAGGACTGCTCTGCCACGTGGCTCACAGTCTAGGGTTTTATGGTAATGGGATTTATTTCTGGGTTTTCTCTGGCCAATCATTCTGTTGCAGAAACCAGTACTCGAGAAACCAAGCACCACATTCAGAGAGTTGGAGAACTCAGGTTTATTATGCCAGCAGGCCCAGAGGATTTAACATTCCAAGCTCTGAGTCTCAAACAAAGGGATTACAGAGGTTTTGTTTTTTTTTTTTTTTTATTTTATTTTTAAACTTTACAATATTGTATTAGTTTTGCCAAACATCGAAACGAATCCGCCACAGGTATACCCGCGTTTCCCATCCTGAACCCTCCTCCCTCCTCCCTCCCCTACCCTCCCTCTGGGTCGTCCCAGTGCACCAGCCCCAAGCATCGAGTACCGTGCATCGAACCTGGACTGGCGACTCGTTTCATACATGATATTATACATGTTTCAATGCTATTCTCCCAAATCTCCCCACCCTCTCCCTCTCCCACAGAGTCCATAAGACTGATCTATACATCGGTGTCTCTTTTGCTGTCTCATACACAGGGTTATTGTTACCATCTTTCTAAATTCCATATATATGTGGTAGTATACTGTACAGTGGGCAACACTAGCTGTTAATAGGCTGGTTTAAACTAAGGGATTTCACGCACAGGAACAGCAGTCAAGACGGGGAGGGGGATGCCTGACCTTTACATGGACAGGCATGATTAAGCAAGTTTGCAAGGCCGGGCAATTGCAAAGAGCAGGACAAGGGCGAGTGAGATGAGCTCCAGTTCTTAGTATTGTTAAGTCCCCACTTTTCTGACACGATGTGACCTACGTGATCCAGACTTTGCAAGGAGCAAGCTGAGTTACAGAGGCAGAAGGAGCAGGAGGTTATGTAAAATTTAACTTTTCCTTTTCAGTTCTGACTCAGGAGCCTTCCTGGTGGCGTCCACATTGCTCAGCCAAGATGGATTCCAGCAAGAAGGACTCTGGGAGGTTAGTAGGACATGTGACATCTCCTTTTGACCTTTCCTAAATTCTTCTGGTTGGTGTGGCTTGTTAGTTCTATGTTCCTTACCTAGATCTCCTGTTATAAAATGACTCATACAAATGGTTACTATAGTACCTGGCCAGGGTGGGCAGTTTCAGTCAGGGTTTCCCCAAACAATACCAGGATGAGAACCTGGGAATTCGGGGTAGGCAGTGATTGCTGGGAACCAAATTGGATACTTCAAATTCCTGCTCGTGTAGGGAACTAATCATCTTTCCATAATGTGAGTATAGAGCTGTATCCCCAACAAACCTGAGATGATGCTTCTCTGTAGGACTATTTGCGTTTTCTCCAACTAAAGGAAGGCCTGGCCCTGCACATCCTCAGTCCAGAAAGACCCAGGATTGAATGCTGATCTGGAAAGTTCCAAGGACAGGCAATGAGGGCAAAGGTGGTTTATTAGGAAGGTAGCCTGGTTATGCAGAAGCCAGGACTAGGAAAAGCAAGAGCAGACAATCAACAGAGGCCAAATGCCTATAGCAGGGCTGGCCATGAGATCTAGTAATCCTGTAGTCAGGGCTGGGATTGGGTGATGTTCCAACACTTGGTGGACTACAGAGAGGCAAGTGGGAACTACAACCCTGGATGAAGTGGGACTTAGTGAACACAGGGATTAAAGCAGGAATTTTTTGTATGGAGAATAAGACAAGGACTCAGTTTGAGGGTCTAGTGAGTAAAAAATCTGAGCAAAAGCAGCAGCCATCTCATTTGGATATGTTTCCCTTGCACAACTGGTAGGTCTTTTAAATTTTTCTCCAGTTAAAGGCAGAACTATTCCAAAATTCTTGAAAGGAGCAGCTATTTTCCCTGGTGGCTCAGATGGTAAAGAATCTGCCTGCAATGCAGGAGACCTGGCTTCTATCCCTGGGTCAGGAAGATCCCCTGGAGAAGGGACTGGCTACCCACTCCAGTATTCTGGCCTGGAGAATCCCATGGACAGAGGAGCTTGGCAGGCTACAGTCAAGGGGGTTGTATACTTGGACTTAACTGAGCAGTAAATATACCCTTGCACAACTGATAGATCTTCTAAATTTTTGTTTCCATTTAAAGGCAGAAGTATCCCAAATTCTTAAAAGGAGCAGTTATTTTCCCTAGCTGTAAAGATTATGGCTTCCCTGGTGGCTCAGCAGTAAAGAATCCACCTGCCAATGCAGGACACTTGGGTTCAATCCCCGGACTGGAGAGATACCCTGGAGAAGGAAATGGCAGCCTGCTGCTAAGTTGCTGCTAAGTCGATTCAGTCGTGTCCGACTCTGTGCGACCCCATAGACAGCAGCCCACCAGGCTCCCCCGTCCCTAGGATTCTCCAGGCAAGAACACTGGAGTGGGTTGCCATTTCCTTCTCCAATGCATGAAAATGGAAAGTGAATGTGAAGTCACTCAGTCATGTCCGACCCTCAGCAACCCCATGGACTGCAGCCCACCAGGCTCCTCCGTCCATGGGATTTTCCAGGCAAGAGTACTGGAGTGGGGTGCCATTGCCTTCTCCGAATGGCAGCCTACTCCAGTATTATTGCCTGGGAAATCCAGTGGACAGAGGAGCCTGGTGGGCTGCAGTCCATAGGGTCACAAGAGTCAGACACAAATGAGCGACTAAACCATAATGTGAAGATTATAGCTATATTGGGACAAGCAGATCTTAACTACTGAAGGAAGACTAAAAATAATTTACAAACTGGACTGGGATGTAGTAGTGTTAGTCACTCAGTCATCTCTGACTCTTTGCAACCCTCAGGGACTCCTGTCCCCATGGGTGACTCTTTGCAACCCACCAGGCTCCTCTGTCCCTGGAATTCTCCAGGCAAGAATACTGGAATGGGTAGCCATTCCCTTCTCCAGGGGATTCCTCCTGACCCAGGGATTGAACCCCAGTCTCCCGCATTGCCAGCAGATTCTTTACCATGTGAGCCACCAGGGAAGCCTTAGACTGGGATGCTTAAATGCAACGAAAATATTCTATTCATTTTTCTGTGTTCTTTCTTTCAAGTGGGTTCTCAAAATAAGTATTATCTGAATGAACGAATATAAGGATTGAGGATTCTGTCAATAATGGGACCGACATAATAATGGAATCATTGAATTGAAGTGAAAGTGATAATTGCCAACTTTCCTTCTGGGGGATTTTTATTTAATCAGTGAATTAGTAAAGAGTCAGCAGCCTTAAAATTGAATACTCTTGTTCATCCCATTCAAAATCTTGATTTGGAAAATACACTGAGAATCTCACATCAAGTGCCCACTGAAAGGGATTACAGTGCACACAGAAGCTCCACTACTTCTGACAAATTTCATCAAAACTCAATTTCATGAACTCTTTCTTTATTAAATACCATCTTCACTGACAGAACTTATTATTAAGCACAGTGTTTTATCTTCATGCTATTTTTGTTTTGACTATATTTGTATTTGATTATAAATTGTTGTTTGGATTCTGTGTTTTGTCCCAAGGCAATTTCATTAAATGACTGATTCTAAAGAGTCAAACAGAGACATAACAAATGTAGTAAAGTTCGAATGACTAAAGATAATTCACACAAGGAGATAACAGAAATAACCGGAATCTCCAAGACACCCCCAAATTCCTATTAGTTTAAAATAACTGCCTTGCCACATTTCATCAATATAATTAGGCTGGGAAACCCTCTTACCTGTAAGTTATTCTTTTCCTACAGGATACAATTTCTTCTCTAAGGGAAAAGATGGTAGTAAAATACTGAAGAGAAGCAACAGAGGAAGAGAAGAATGAAAGGAATTAGCATTGAATCATCTTTTAAGTGCTTATTCAAGCGTTTTCTATAAACCATTATACGCAACATACCTTTGTAGGGTATGATCCAAGAGCTAACCTGCGGAGCTAGTGGAACCATAGTGCCATCTCTAAGAGTTTTGACTTTTCCACAAGGCACACTACCAGCCTGCATAATTTATGGTAAGCTTGATTCCAGACCTCAAGGGTCTTAGGTGTAGCCATGGAGACAGATTTTTAGATAAATAGGTACAGTGGTGTCTTTTGAATCCTATCACAGTTGTGTGTGTTGGATGGAGAAACAGCTTAAGGAGATAGTTGTCAGTACTATCTGGGAGCAAGGGGTACGAGGAAAGCATAAGTGTGAAGATGACTGGACGCACTGCGAGGGTCAAGGCTGAATTACATAGGCATTCTGAGGAATTTCATTATAATTAGAAGATAATGAAGAATCACTAAAAATTTTAAGTAGGAAACAAATACGATCTCATTTGGATTTTAGATCCCTTGGACAGCAGCACAGATAGGATTGGTTTGAGCTAAGTGACACAAACTAGAAGTCTAATTTTAATGAATGTATTTTTAGTTTCATAATGTCGGGGAAGTTTGTAACTTCCTTGGTTCTGTCTCATCACAACAAAAATTTGAAGCAACGGATGGACCTGCGTTACAGCCCTCCGACGGACCAGTGTTACAGCTCAGTTTTATTTAGAAAGTAAAGGAAAATATATCCTTGAGGCGTGAGGGCATGCCGACCCAAAAGACCAGAAGAGAAGAGAGGCCCCCCAGCCCAATTCTGGCTCCTCTTTTTACATGCTTTTTCTCCTCCCTCTGGGCCTGCCCTATGTAAATTGGGCTAGCCAGGAGTGCTGTTTGTTTGACCTGAGGTCCTCACTATGGTCCTCAGACCTTCCTTTGTTCTATTTTCTTGGGTTTTTCCCTTCCTTATCTTTTAGCCACCGCCATTCTGGACTCCTTTTTCCTATTCTAACAACCTAATAATAATATTACATATTTGGAGAAAAGTGCATAGTGAAAATTAGGATAGTAATCCAGGAAGCAAGGACAAGATGCAGAACTAAGGTAATCACAGCATGGTGATGATGAAGAGAAAAGGCCAGATTTTCTGCAGACAGGGTGTCTACAGAAGTTGGTGACTAACTAAATACAGAGGGTGAAGAAAAGACTGTCAGTTCAGCATGAATCTTCAGATTCATTTATTCAAGAGTTACTGATGGTCTGTTATTACTGTTTGGACTATATTATTATTGCTTTTGTCTTTAGGCATAGAACTAGGACCTGGGAATAAAATGAAATGTCAAACTTGGAACTCACCCTGTTGCTGGCCAAAATCTTGGCCATCTCTGCCCACTGAAGCTGAATGAAAAATATGGAGACAGAGTTTGGAGGAAATAAAAAGGTGGCTTTTATCCTCAGCCAGCAAAAAGGGGAACACAGTAGGCTTGTGTCTCCAGGACTGTGCCCAACCTCCATGAGGAGTCTAGGACCTATATAAGGCAAGGGCTGCAGTCAGGAGTTGGTGATGAGGAACAGAGGGGATAGGATCTTGATTTCTTCTTCTCGCATTGCTTCAAAGACAGCTATATACTGGCATCAGTAACCCAGTAATTAGGGCTTCCCAGGTGGCGCTAATGGTAAAGAACCCTCCTCCCAATGCAGGAGATGCAAGAGACTTGGGTTCGATTCCTGGGTCAGGAAGATCTCCTGGAGGAGGGCATAGCAACCCACTCCAGTGTTCTTGCCTGGAGAATCCCCATGGAGCCTGGAGGGCTACTGTCCATAGGGTCTCAAAGAGTCAGACACGACTAAACGAATAAGCATGCAACCCAGTAACTGAGTCTGGCAGTTCAGTGGCTCTGCAGCCTTCTTTCTGATATGTAAGGACAAGGGGAAGGGTGGCGTAAGGATAAACAGATAGGGGAGATATTTAACATAGAGTCAAAGAAGAAGATGTGAATTGTGGCTCCTGCATGGTTATGGGGCAGAAAAGCAAACTTAGTTACAGACATGCAGAGTTAGGAGCTGTTAAAGTACAAAGAAAAAAAAAAACCCAAGCTAGGAATGTTCAGGCCTGCTCACTGTTCTCTTTATCTTCTTTGTTCTCAAGAGAGGGAAAGAGAAAAACTCATTCCTCTTTTTCCCTTTTCACTGCAACAACCCTAAGATTTCAGTGTGCATGCATGCGCCTGTGCAGTCGTGTCCAACTCTGTGCGACCCCATGGACTATAGCCAGCCAGGCTCCTCTGTTCAAGGAATTCTCCAGACAAGAATACTGGAGTGGGTAGAAATGCCCTCCTCCAGGGGGGATCTTCATGACTCAGGGATCAAACCCATATCTCCTCTCTTGCATTGGCAGGCAGATTCTTTACCACTGAGCCACCAGTTGTAAAGCCCGAGGTTTCAGCATGGGTAGTTAATGGTACATTATATCATTCCCATGTACGGGCAGAATTCTTAGTCTTATAGTCTTTCATTCAGAAGATGCTTATTTTGAATACCCACTTGAAAAAAGAAAGAACACAGAAAAATGAATAGAATATTTTATTTGCGTTTAAATCTCAGTATAGCTGGTAAATGCTCTTTAGTCTCCCTTCAGTAGTTAAGATCTGCTCAAATCCATGTTGCTACGTAGCTACAACTTTCACAGCTAGGGAAAATAACTGCTCCTTTCAAGAACATAACAGAAAAGTTTTACATAGAAGTAAATTGGGTTATATTTTTCCTCTTTGTGATCAAGATATTTCATATACCATAAAATCTATTTTTGTTAAGTGCAGTTCAGACTGTTGATAGTCACAAAGTTGTACAAACATCACCACTAATTCTAGAATATTTTCATCACCCACCAAAGAAAGCCTTTACCCATTAGCAGTCACTCCTTTTTCCTCATTCCTTGTGAACCCAATATCTTAAACTGAACTTGTTATTAATTAGACATACCTGTACGGTAGCCAAGTGGAGCCATCTAGGAGGTGTTTGGGTCTGGAGTTCCACTGAGAAGTCTGTATTGAAAAATGGTGATTTGAGGATCATCAGCAAACAGGGGCTAGTGGAACCCCTGGGATCAAAGGAGATTTCTCAGAAGGACAGACAATCTCTTAAGTATGGGCTCTGAAGAATGCTAACATCCAGGTCTGAGCAGACCAATGGCAGTGTGGTCTGAGTCATCCTAACTCTTTCTACTATCACAAAATTCATCTGGCAGTTGAAACACACATGGAACTTGCCTTCTATAGAAAGATAGATGTCTATGATCATTGTTTTTCCAGATTGATAAAGTGAACCCATCCAAAGGGCAGTCACTATTAATGTACTTCAGGGAACTGTTTTCTGCAAATTATCTGCTATACAGCAAGTCTCTTACATATGAACGAGTTATTTTCTGAGAGTATGTTCATAAATCCAATTTGTTCTTAAGTCTAAAAATGTTAGCCTAGGTACCCAACTAACACAACGATCTACATAGTACTGTACTGTAGTAGGTTTGGGCTTCCCTGGTGGTTCAGACAGTAGAGAATCCACTTGCAGTGTGGGACGTCTGGGTTCGATCCCTGGGTTGGGAAGATCCCCTGGAGTAGGGCATGGCAACCCACCCCAGTATTCTTGCCTGGAGAATCCCATGGACAGAGGAGCCTGGTGGGCTACCGTGGTCTCAAAGAGTCAGACATGACTGAGTGACTAAGTACAGAACTAGGTTTATAATACTTTCACACAGACAATACATAAAAAGCAAACACAAAAAGAAAGACCGCATTTTTAATCTAACGATACAGTACCTTGAAGAATATACTAGTATAGCAAAACAGCTGGGGCTTCTTAGCGGCTACATCACTGCTGCTTTTTTGCTCGCTTTCAGACATCCTGTTTGAAATAAAGATGCTATCCTGGTGTATTCTATACTGTCAGTCAGTCCGTTCAGTTCAGTCCAGTTGCTCAGTCATGTCTGACTCTTTGCGACCCCATGAATCGCAGCACACCAGGCCTCCCTGTCCATCACCAACTCCCGGAGTTCACTCAGACTCATGTCCATTGAGTCGGTGATGCCATCCAGCCATCTCGTCCTCTGTCGTCCCCTTCTCCTCCTGCCCCCAATCCCTCCCAGCATCAGAGTCTTTTCCAATGAGTCAACTCTTCGCATGAGGTGGCCAAAGTACTGGAGTTTCAGCTTTAGCATCAGTCCTTCCAAAGAACACCCAGGACTGATCTCCCTTAGGATGGACTGGTTGGATCTCCTTGCAGCCCAAGGGACTCTCAAAAGTACTCTCCAACACCACAGTTCAAAAGCATCAATTCTTCGGTGCTCAGCTTTCTTCACAGTCCAACTCTCACATCCATACGTGACCACTGGAAAAACCATAGCCTTGACTAGATGGACCTTTGTTGGCAAAGTAATATCTCTGCTTTTGAATATGCTATCTAGGTTGGTCATAACTTTCCTTCCAAGGAGTAAGCGTCTTTAAATTTCATGGCTGCAATCACCATCTGCAGTGATTTTGGAGCCCAAAATAATAAAGTCTGACACTGTTTCCACTGTTTCCCATCTATTTCCCATGAAGTGATGGGACCAGATGCCATGAACTTAGTTTTCTGAATGTTGAGCTTTAAGTCAACTTCTTCACTCTCCTCTTTCACTTTCATCAAGAAGCTTTTTAGTTCCTCTTCACTTTCTGCCATAAGGGTGGTGTGATCTGTATATCTGAGGTTATTGATATTTCTCCTGGCAATCTTGATTCCAGCTTGTGCTTCTTCCAGCCCAGCGTTTCTCATGATGTACTCTGCATATAAGTTAAATAAGCAGGGTGACAATATACAGACTTGACGTACTCCTTTTCCTATTTGGAACCAGTCTGTTGTTCCATGTCCAGTTCTAACTGTTGCTTCCTGACCTGCATATAGGTTTCTCAAGAGGCAGGTCAGGTGGCCTGGTATTCCCATCTCTTGAAGAATTTTCCACAGTTTATTGTGATCCACACAGTCAAAGACTTTGGCATAGTCAATAAAGCAGAAATAGATGTTTTTCTGGAACTCTCTTGCTTTTTCGATGATCCAGCGGATGTTGGCAATTTGGTCTCTGGTTCCTCTGCCTTTTCTAAAACCAGCTTGAACATCAGGAAGTTCAAGGTTCATGTATTGCTGAAGCCTGGCTTGGAGAATTTTGAGCATTACTTCACTAGCATGTGAGATGAGTGCAATTGTGTGGTAGTTTGAGCATTCTTTGGCATTGCCTTTCTTTGGGATTGGAATGAAAACAGACCTTTTCCAGTCCTATGGCCACTGCTGCGTTTTCCAAATTTGCTGACATATTGAGTGCAGCACCTTCACAGCATCATCTTTCAGTATTTGAAATAGCTCAACTGGAATTCTCTCACCTCCACTAGCTTTGTTTGTAGTGATGATTTCTAAGGCCCATTGGACTTCACATTCCAGGATGTCTGGCTCTAGGTCAGTGATCACACCATCGTGATTATCTGGGTCATGAAGATCTATTTTGTACAGTTCTTCTGTGTACTCTTGCCACCTCTTCTTAATATCTTCTGCTTCTGTTAGGTCCATACAATTTCTGTCCTTTATAGAGCCCATCTTTGCATGAAATGTTCCCTTGGTATCTCTAATTTTCTTGAAGAGATCTCTAGTCTTTCCCTTTCTGTTGTTTTCTGTATAGTACAGTACACAAAAGCACAACTCTTCTAGAGGGTACATGCACATAATGGTGTACATCAGACACGTGACCTAACTTACATGATTAGACATGTGAATGCATGCTTGCCTCTTTGAAAGTTGCAACTCGAAGTTTTGTATCTAGTGGACTCCCTGTACTTACTTAAGGAAATACAAAACACATCAAATCTTTACATTTTTCCTACAAATGAGAGTCTAAGGTCCTTGAGGAGAGAGACCAGGTCCCACATTTCATTCTATTCTCAACTGGACATAACACATATACAGAGGGAGTGACGAATAAATGCCTAAGGAGAAATTCTATGGGTACTTGTGACTAAAAAGACATTTAATCTTCATAGTCTTTCATCTAATCATTTATT